>NC_046319.1:30946486-31546486 GCF_009819535.1 Lacerta agilis
AATCATCTGAGGGAGTGGGGCAGAAATAAATAAAAACAGAAAGTCTGAATTGTCAATAATTATGAGCTTGCTACCTACATGAACTTAAAGCAATGCAAAAAGTGATAAGCAAGAGCTCTGTGTTGTTGTTGTTGTTGTTGTTGTTGTTTTTAAAAGCACATAAAAGCCATGTGATGGTTAAAAACATATTACTTATATTGGCATATTAGTTGTATGGAGAAGTGCAGATGGGCTGTTTGCATTATTATTACTATTTTAAATGGAGTCTTATAAAAGTATACTATAAACAGTGGTTTTAATTAGCATGGTTCTACATGCTGGGTGTGTTCGTAGAAATTCAGAGTGGGAAGTAATGAGGCCGCATCTACACTATGCATTTAAAGCTGTATCTTTAACTATTTAAACAGTTATTGCTTTCCCCAAATCATGGGAAGTGCAGTTTGATAAGGGTGGTTTAACAATAAATCTTCCTAGGGAACTCTGGGAATTTCAGCGCTGTGAGAGGGGTAGGGGTCTGCTTACAACTCTCAGCACCCTTGTGTGTATACAGCCTTAGCCACAATCCATATCTATCCTGTAGCCACATTCATACTATACATTTAAAGCACTATGATGCCAACTTAAAACAGTCACAGCTTCTCCCAAAGAATCCTGGGAGCTGTAGTTTGTTAATGGTGCCATGAGTTGTTGAGGGACCCTTATTCCCCTTGCAGAGCTACAATTTCCAGAGTGGTTTAAAAAAATCCCTCTTCACAGGGAATTCTGGGATTTGTAGCTCCTTGAGAGGAATTGAGAATCTCCTAACAACTCCCAGCCCCCTTAACAAACTACACTTCCCAAGATTCTTTGGAGAAAGCCATGGCTGTCTAAAGTGGTATGATACTGCTTTAAATGGATGGCTTGGATGGGGCCTACGTCTCAAGTATCAAAGGCCAGGGTAAAGTGCTGTGTCTTTAGCATTCAATGAAAACTGTATATGAAGGTGCCACATCAGGGGTCAGCAAACTTTTTCAGCAGAGCGCCAGTCCACTGTCCCTCATACCTTGTGGGGGACCAGACTTTTTTTGGGGGGGGGGATGAACAAATTCCTATGCCCCACAAATAACCCAGAGATGCATTTTAAATAAAAGGACACATTCTACTCATGTAAAAACACACAGATTCCCAGACCGTCCACCGGCCAGATTTAGAAGGTGATTGGGCTGGACCCGGCCCCCGGGCCTTAGTTTGCCTACCCATGTGCTAGATGCTTCACTGTGGGGAGGGAATTCCACAACCTTGTGTGTGTGGCGTTGTCATTTTAAACAGTGTGTTTGGTTTTATAAATGCATTTTTTAAAACTGTTATTATACATGGAGCTGTTTTATATACGTTTTTATTGTAAATTGTTTTGGGGTACCTTATGGAAAGTGATTCATAAATGAAATTATTATTGTTATTAATAATAGTTGCACAAAAGATACCATGTTTGGTATAGGCCTTTAGGATGATATCTGTGCAAGTCAGTCAAGGGCCTGGAATGACATGGCTGACATCTGGTGTTTATGGGTAACATACATTATCTGGGGTCACATCTCTTCCCTACGTCTAAAGCATATTTGAAGCACCCTGCTAACCCCCCCTCCCCCCAAAAGGATCCTAGGAACTGTAGTTTACTCCTCACAGAACTACAATTCCCAGCACCCTTAACATACTACAGTTCCCAGGATTATCTGGCGGGATGCCATGCGCTTTAAATGTATGGTACAGTTGTGACTGGACTCAGGACCGGTTGGTGAACTGCAGAGCAGTTTCCAGAATTGTTGTGTGCTCTGTCTGCTCGCATGCAATTTTGGCACATATTGCCAGATTATTGTAAGCTAGAAATATTGTTGTGCAACTTAAAAGAATAGCCGTCTTTCATATTCGTACACCTGCTAATAGCTCCCCTTTGTTGTTTTATTTACTTTTTTTACAGGATGCAGCTGGTGAAGTTTACAGGGAGGCAATTGAAAATGAACACTTTCACCTGGAAGGTACCTTTTAAAAATATATAAATTACTATGATTATGTTTTAAGAAAAAGCAAAGGAGACTTGTTCTGTGCATATTCAAGAGATGTGTGTATAGACATGTATCTGTATAGGCAGGTGGGTAAACAAAACATTCTCCTGAAGTTTCCTTGGTCAGCCAGTGAAAGGTTTGTGTGGCCTTAATTGCAGAGAGTCCCTTCAAGAGTCCTGAGGCCTGGAGTTTTTGCTTCTTGTAAGAACCACTGGTATATGTCCAATCAAAGATGTAGGTCACATCCGCATCCATACGTCTAACGCACTATTATACAACTTTAAACGGTCGTGGCTTCCCCCAAAGAATTCTGGGAGGTGTAGTCTATTATGGGCATTGAGAGTTGTTAGGAGGCCCCAATTTGCCTCCCAGAGCAACAGCCCTTGAGAGTGATTTAACAGCCAGTCATTTTTGTCAGGGAACTCTGAAAACGAATTCTGTGAGGGGAATAAGAGTGTCCTACCAACTCTCAGCACCCTTAGCAGACTGCAATTCCCAGGGTCCTTTGCAGGGATGCCATGACAGTTAAAATGGTATCATAGTGCTTTAAATATAAGGTGTCAACAGTAAGGACAAATAGTAACAACAACAAACATGTTGCTGAGTATCCTCCTCAGAAGGATTGTTCCAGGCCAAGGTTCCAGCAGTCATTTTATCCTGTCAGGGAACTTTGCTATTCTCTACACCCACCCACCCAATTTTGTAAAAATAAATAAATAAATCGCAAAGAGAAACATCCCAGTGTACCTTTTGTGGTGGTTGAGCATGCGGACAGTTTGACACACTTTTTGCAGGGTTTCTTTTTTTCTTTCTTTGGTTTTTAAAATGTGTTGTTGTGGGATTTTGGGGGTTTTTTGCACTTCCTGCAATCCTAAAGCTTCTCCTGAATGTACCGTCCTGTTTATCAACTGCCCATTTGGACTAAAAAGCTGTCAGCACTCACCACCTGAGTTTGCTATAAGAGGGAGCGATTACAAACAGAAAAGAAGCCTGTTAAAAGGGGTATGTGGAACAGCATTGCAGTGCAAACTTCCATGCACCTTTATGGTATGAAACACCAGCCTTGAATATCTAAATCATTGTATGGCCTTGAGCAGTGGCATTATAGAAGGCATAGTGAAAAAGCCCCCTTAAGTCTAACGTAATACCCAGCACCTGATATCCTCAAACTAGGTTGGCAGCAATCTTCTCTGTTAGGCAATAGAATACCTTTTCTTGGTATTGCTTATGTACAAGAAGTCTGACGGACATTGTTGAAAGCTGTGGCCTTTTCATGTAGAGAAGTGTTTTCCCTCTCTGGATTCCTTTGCAGTTGCAAGGCATGTACCGGTAGATGGTTCCTTTCTTGTGGCTTCCTTGTTCTTTCTGTTTGAATTGGTTCCTCTATGAAGTAGTGCTTTGATGTTCCACAAGCCCACCCACAGTTATTCCAGCAAGAAATAATCTACCAGCATCACTCCCACAGGAGGTAAGGGCTACCAGCTTGGATGGCATTAGAAGAGAATTAGACACATTCACAGAGGATAAGGCTAGCTCTACCTCCACTGTTGGAGGCAGAAATGCTTCTGAATACCAGTTGATGGAAGCCACAGAAGGAGAGAGTGCTCTTGTGCTCATATTGCAGGCTTCCATAGGCAAGTGGTTGGCTGCTGGAAGAACAAGATGCTGGACTAGATGGGTCATTGGCCCGATCCAGCAGGCTCTTCTTGTGTTCTTATGGCTGATGGGAGGTTACAACATTTGGGTCTTTTTAGTTTGGAGGAGAGGGGAGGTGATGGAAGGGTATAAAACTGTGCAGGGGTGTGGAGGAACTGGAAAAGAGGAAAGTCCCCCCCCCCCGCTCTCATAACGCTGGAACTTACGGGCTTTCAATGAAGCTGAATGTTGGAAGATTCAGGACAGACAAAAGGAAGTGCTTCACACAGCACATAGTTAAATTGTGGAATTTGCTGCCACAGGTTGTAGTGATGGCCAACAACTTGGATGGCTTTAAAAGAGGATTGACCTACCTGTGCATCTGTCCCAGTGCTCTATCCAACAACGCCTGTCCTATTCCTTCTGGGACTCAGATTTCAGCTTCCTGCAGCTAGTGCCTAGTCCTGTATCATGGATGAGCTTTAGTCACAGCTGCCCAGGTCCATTACTTTCCTTCTCTTCACTTTCCTTCTCTTGCGAACCAATGGTCTGTGATGCTTTCCTGGTAGCACTGTGGCACATGTCAGTAGAATAGTACCGTGTAGCCTTTTGTTGTTCTGATGTCACTGATCTGTGCCAAAGCCCCAACACTCATAATAAAACAAATAGCAGTTGATTGAATTTGCAGCTTCCCAGCTTTGGGAACCTTCATAGCATTGAAGTTGGGACCAAAAGGCAAAGCAATAAACAGGGAAATAATTGAATCCCTTGCTTTTGTTTCCACATTGTCAGTGTCATTACCACCCCTCCCTTCACCCCTTTGTTATTAACAAGGCATCTGAGCAGCAAAGATGAAAAGAGCCGTCTGATCCGGTCCAAAAAAGAAGCTGGATTTGACTTCTGGGTTGTTATGTAAAGCTTGATCAAATCCTTTTCTTCTTAACAGACTTAACTGGTCAACAGCAAAAGGCTCTGGATTCTTGGATTAAGATAGTATTTGGTAAGGGGACTGGTGCATTAGTGCTTTTCTTTTGAACTGTGGAAAGAACAAAGTAAACATCAAAAGCCTTAAGCCACAAGAGCGGGTTGTTGACTCAGTGTTGATGCTTGACAAGAGGCTAGGACACAACTGGAGCGCTTCTGTTTACCAAGAGGCAGGCAGGCAGGCAGGCAGAAACTGTTGACCAATGTTGCCCATTTCAGCCTGTGCCTGCCTTTGATTTATTGGCTTCCCAAGTCCCTCTGAATCTGGGACAAATGAATTTTTTTTTGCACAGGGCATGCTGAGGTTAAGCAAAAAATAAAAATAAATAAAAATCAGAGATTAATATTGGCCACTAGTGGATACAGTTGACCATCTTGCTCTTCTTCAAAATAAATCTCTTTTGGCAGCTGCTCAGAATGGGAAGCTGTAAATGCAAAGGACATTTCAGCTGGTGTGGCAGCTTATACATGCTGAAATCCTCCTGTGCACCGTGACCCAGTCTCTGCAGCATGTAGCCTGAGAACAGCCCCAGACTTGCACCAAGATGGAACCCCTTCCTGGCACCTGGAAGTGACATCATCCATGGGTGGCAGTGGGATCTCCTGGGAAACAGGAAGATGGCCTGAGATGGCCAGATGCAGGAGTAGAAAGCCAGGAGGATGTAGCCAGAGAGGCATGGGATGAAATGGGAGAGAGAGGAAAATTGTGAAGGCCAGCAGGAAGGCAGGAGAGAGGGAAAAAGCGAGAGAGAAATGGAAAAGCCAGGGAAAGGAGGCCTCTAGATTAATAGATGGGGACAGAGGGAGCTGCCTCATACTGAACCATTGGTCCATCTAGATCAGTAGTGTCTGCACCAGCTGTTCCCAACCTTGGGTCCCCAGATGTTGTTCGAATACAATTCCCATCATTCCTAGCTAGCAGGAGCAGTGGCCAGGGCCAGGGATGATGGGAGTTGTAGTCCAACAACATATGGAGACCCAAGGTTGAGAAAGGCTGATCTAAACAGAGTAGCAGCAGCTCTCCAGGGCTTATAAAAACCACCCTATCCAAGTCAGCTTTTCAGCAAATCATCTCATTGAGCAGCCGGTCAGATCCCTGTGCCTCGCCTCTTCTGGGCTCTCACCACCAGCCTACTGGCAGGAGCCCTGAAAACCTTTTCTTGCTTCCAACAGGGCCACATCCCCCCACCTGCAGCCTCCCGTAGGCCTACCCAGATCCATACATGTGCATAATGCATTGTGTGCCCATGCCCTCTGGTGCATATCCTCACATTGCTGTATGTGCCGCCTTTCCTCTGCCAGCATCTGTTTTTGGAAGCCGCACAGAGCAACTTCACGGAAGCAAGTTGTTCTGTGGAATGTCCTCCCTCCCTTTCTTTCTCACATGTTGACTTGGCCTCTGGCTGGAAACCGCCTCCATGCTGGACCTGCCAGCCTCCTGTAGAACCCCAAACTTGGCTGATGCAGCCCACAGAGATTGGGCTTGAGGCCAGATGAGTTCAAGCCAGATTTCCAGGGGCCATTGATTGGGGGGTGGGGACTGCAGGGAGCCAGATGAAAAAGCAGAGGCTGCTTTGTTGGGCATGCAGGCCTGAGGTTCCACTAAACCCAAGTGATGTTTTATACACGCCAAAAGGACCCAAGTGCTACCTGAGCTGGAAACCGATAAGCTGGCAAATGGGAAAGGTAGCATGAAACAACAGGTTGGCCAGGAGTGGGCTGCTGCTGCTGCTGCTGCTGTTGGAGCTACAGCTGGGTGCCAAGTTGAAACTGTTTAGCTTGGCTGGCAGGATGAAAATCGCCAAAGAAACACGAGACTGGTAGGGCTTAGCAGACGGCTTCCTGCAGTTGTATAACGATCCAGGAAATTGTAAGAAGCAGGTTGGTTGTTCACCAGCAGATGTGAGAAAAGTTTTGTGTTGTCATGCGCTCTACGCAATGGGAGTGGCAAGGAAGGTATACCCTATATAAGAGAGTTCGAACCATTCCCTTGACAAGGACTGGTAATTTAAATCTCCCAAGCTGCTGCTTCAAAATGATTTGGCCTGCTGGATTTCTTTTTCTTCTTCAAAAAATGTCAGGCTGAAAGTGTTTCGCCACCATCTGACAGTGACTCAGGCCACTTCTGCATCATGCATTTGGAGCATTATCATGCCACTTTAAACAGTCATGCCTTCCTCCAAAGAATCCTAGGAAGTGTAGTTTGTCAAGGGTGCTGAGAGTTGAAAAGGGTTCCCTATTCCCCTCAAAGAGCAGCAAATCCCAGAGTTCCTTGGGAAGGGGGATTGCCTCTGCAGGGCCATCCCATAATTGATAGTTGATGGTTTCCAATTTTAGAATTTTATGTGGGTTTTTATTGTTTTTATTCTGAAATATAATGACATAGCTGCATATAGGTATTACACACACACACACACACACACACACAGCATTTGAGAAGTCCCTGTGTCAATCTCTGGCATCCTCACTTGAAAGGATCAGGAAGCGAGTGGGTGGAGAAGACCCGCCTCTGTTTGGGACCCTGGAGAGCAACTGCCAGTCAGAGTAGGCAGTTGTTGAACAATTGGACAAACTGTCTGAATTGGTAAAGAAGGCTGCCTGTTGCTGAATGTGTCGAGCAGAGAGAGAGAGAGAGAGAGAGACTAACTCTGCTCAAGGTCAACCACAGCGGGTGAACAGTGACTACAGCAAGGGCTCAAGACAGTGAAGTGTTTTGAACCCAACCTCTTTGGAAATAAGGCGAACATCAGTGGTTTAATTCATTCTGCTTGAGGAACAAAGATCCCCTTTCTCTTTTTAATTGCCCAGTAATGATTATTACATGATCCTCCTCCCTGCGCACCCTGCAGCATTTAGCACAGTCCTGTTTATAACTGATATTGTGCAAAGTGAATCAAAATTCTAGCCTGCACTGTTGAAAGCTGTACCCATTTTTGAGTCATGGTCAAGAAAGTGTGATAACGAAGTTGCTACGGTTTTGGTTATGGATGCCTTCTCTCTCCTGTTGCCCTTTCTCCCAGAACATCATGCTATTCCAACAGAGTTTAAGCCAGAAGTGGGGGCTTCAACCAGTGTTGTTGGACTAAAACACCCATAAAAAAGTAAAGGACCCCTGACAGTTAAGTCCAGTCACAGACGACTCAGGGGTTGCGGCGCTCATCTTGCTTTACAGGCCGAGGGAGCCGGCGTTTGTCTGCAGACAGTTTTTTCTGGGTCATGTGGCCAGCATGACTAAGCCACTTCTGGCGCAGTGGAACACCAAAACCAGAGCAGCGCATGGAAACGCCATTTACCTTCCCGTCAGAGCAGTACCTATTTATCTACTAGCACTTTGGGGGGGGCGTGCTTTCGAACTGCTAGGTTGGCAGGAGCTGGGACCGAGCAACAGGAGCTCACCCCGTTGCAGGGATTCGAACCGCCAACCTTCTGATCAGCAAGCCCAAGAGGCTCAGTGTTTTAGACCACAGCTCCACCCGCTCCCTGATAAATGACTGGGAGTTGGGAGTACCACAGAATCCCCACAAAAGATCCTCCCACTCACCCCTTCTCTCAAACCCCTACAAAGAAAGAGAACATGGGGGAAAGAGGGGAGCAATAATGAAAAAATAGAAAGTATGCCAGTTGGGGCCATAGCTCAGAGGTAGAGCACATGCATTACATGCCAGAGCTCCTGGGTTCAATCCCTGGTGTTTCCAGGTAGGGATGAGAAAAGACAGCTGCCCGAAACCATGGAAAGCAGCTGCTAGTCAGTGTCAACAGTGCTGAGATGCACCCGTGGTCTGACTCAGTGTAAGGCAGTTTCCTCCGTTCCTAGCTGTTCATTTAGTAAGCAAAATCCGAACTTGAGTTCACATGGAGAGTTGTGTGGTAGCGTAAAATGCTTCAGGGATTCCAGATGTTGGCTTGGTTGATCCTTCTCGCTTTGCCAAAAAAAACCTCACAAGCTTTTCATCTTGTATTGTTTAATATGGAAGGTTTTCAAGGACTGAACACAATATTAGTAAGAATAATAACAACAGTAAGTAAGTAGGTAGGTAGGTAGGTAAGTAAGTAAGTAAGTAAGTAAGTGAGGTGGATGGTGACTGGGGAGAGGACAGTCTCGGTTGCGGCATCCTTTTTCTGGAATGCTATCCCCAGGAAGACTCACAGTTCACAATGGATATTGGCCAGGGATGTTGATCTTAATCATGTTGCCCTGGATAAACTGACTGCATGCTGGAATGTAGGGTTGTCTGAGAAATTTGATTCGGTTCACATTTAAAAGCAAACCTACCTAATTCGCCCTTTCTGAAGGAAGCAACACAACCGAACAACAAAACAACACGAACACAACCGCCCTCTGAAATTTTCGCATTTCCCCAGCTTTTGCAGTGCAGTTCTCCAGCCAAGTAACGTGTCCAGTAATGCATATGCTATGGTAAAGTGTACATTGAAATGCATGAATTAGTGATAATGACTTACAAATGCGCTTTATATTTTAGGGGGAAATTGCTTTGTGAAAGATGTGTATTTTCAGAGAAAGCTGCAGTAAAATGCTGATGAGGATTGTTTATATATATATATATATGTGTGTGTGTGTGTGTGTGTGTGTGTGTGTAGCGCAAACTGATGTGGAAATGTGGGGGGCTGAACTTGAAATAGGAACAATGAGAAACTGGGAGAAGCCAAAATGGGTTGTCAAATCTTTCAATATGGAATGCACCCAATAAGCCTGTAGTTCTGCATTGTGACGGAAAGACCTGCAGCAGTAGACAAGCTGTCCTTCTGGGAAGGCATGGCTAATGTTTTTCATGGTGGAACCTCTTGTAGCCTCCTGAGAAACTTCAGGTTTCCTCGAAAAATGTCCAAAAACTGTGGTTCTGATTCCACAGCCTTTCAGCTCCATAGAACACAATAGGATGCCCCTTGATTCCGAATGCCCTATCTTCACAAAGGTGCAGTTATTGACCCCACAACCCACAGCTTTTTCTTTGAAAGTTCAGGGGCAATGGCACTACATGTCTGAGCTAAGCAGCCCCCCCCCCCGTTGTGTGTAGAACTAACAGTCCCTCCCTTCTCTCTTCTGGCTCAAAAGCAAGTATCCCAGTTACAGAGAATCACCCGAGGAAATGGAATTTCCAAGCTATCTTTTCATAAAGTTTGTTAAATTCTGGAAGCCCCTTGGGGTGGGGTGGGGTGGGGTGGGGGTGGGGGAGATGGTTGGACGAATGTTTTCAGACACAACAACCCCATTGTCTTGGCAAATCTATAACAAACACCCAAGCACAGACATAGGCAGCAGCAATTGCAGGAGGAAGCGAAGGGAGAGAGAGAAAAATGGGGGGAGGATCTTGCCTTGGTCAACTTGCTGTCCCAGATTGAAAGTGCGAGAGCAGTCAGGGGCCTATTGTGTGCTTTCGGCTCGACTTCTGCTTGGAATAGCCGCAGAAACCCAAAGTTTTTGCTCCACAGGCAGAACAAGTGGCCTTTGTTACCTAGACAGATTACAGCCTTCCCCCCCACCCTCTCCTAAAGTCTGCTCTTCATAAAAGCCCAGCGTGAACAGTGGAATTTCTGACTTGCCTCAGATTCTGAGGTGACTTTTATAGTTTTCAAGTAGCTTCGGGGTTATATTTTAAAAGTTGAATTTCATCACATGTTTTAAGTTTGCTGAGGAGGGGGAAAAAAGATGTATTTTTAGTGGGGGGAGGAAAGTTTTTGCTTCTCTTCACATTCTCTCCCCCCGCTTTAACAGATGTTTCATCTCAATCATATCCAGACCTCAAAGCATGAGCACCAGTCAACTCTTTTTTTCCCCTCTCCTGTGGAAGGAAAAGAGAAAAATGTCATTTATTTGGAGGAGAGTCAGTCTCCCCTTCACAGTGGGGTTTTTTTTTTCCATTTCATTTTATGGAACCACAATTAGTCTGAGTTAAAAGCAAATAATAATAATAATAAAAACCATGAAGGCTGCTGAAAATTAACCTGGAGCAGCACCTCTCCCGTATAGATGACCTGGAGACCAGCTGTTCGTTTTACGTGGAAACTTCCTTCCTACCGCATCCTGCTTTGGAAAAAATAATAATAAGATTTATTTTTTTTAAGGTCTGCAAGTGTTCAGGTTTATCTTGTTCTGTAAGTCAGATCTTGGAATGAAAAGGTCTTAGTGTACCCACAGTGCATAGCATTGCAGTAAGAAAGGTTTTGTATCTATATCTAATCTTTATCTATCAGTCTATACATGTGTATATGCATGTAGACTGAATGATGCTTTTAATTTCTACAAGTTGCTAATTACAGGTATGTAGCCATGTTGGTCTGCCATAGCCAAAACAAAATATAAAAATTCTTTCCAGTAGCACCTTAGAGACCAACTAAGTTTGTTACTTGTTATAATCAGTCCTCCTTCCCAGGGAACTGTAGCTCTGTGAGGGGACTAGGGGCCTCCTAACAACTCTCAGAATCATTAGGAAACTACAGCTCTGGGGGAAACCCATGACTGTTTAAAGTGGTGTCACAGGCCACATTCACACCATGCATTTACAGCGCTACGTGGAGGCAGAGCCAACTTATTCTAGTTTTGTCACATCTGCCTCCTTGCTGAGTTCTGAAAGGACAAGGAAGTTGATGGGCAGTACCACCCTCTGGACTGGCAGTGAAGAAGAAGGCAGGCTGGATACTGCCCCACTTACCCTAACAGATCAACCTCTTCTGTTCTGGGAGTCACCAGCCTCCCTCATGCAGTGGGTACCCAAAGGCAGGTATAGGTAGCTACATGCAGAAATGGGGGTACACTTTCACAGTGGTCCAACTCAGGGTCACCCTGGGGCTTTGTGGTAGGGTAAAAACACCAGCTTCCTGATGCCCCCCTGCCCTTCCACTTGGTATACCCAAATCCAGGAGATGGGTAGGTGAGCCGGAGGGCAGGTGACAGCACTGGTGGAGCTCTGCTGGGATTTTGTGCCCTTGGTAGCTGGCCAAGGATGCTGGTGTCTGCCAGCAGCCCTGTGTGTCCCTTGGTTTTATACAATGTAGCTGGATTAAAAAATGTTCCTAAACGTGCCCATGACAGCAGGAGCATCAGTTGCATGCTTGGTTCATAGCACGCCAAAGAACGTTCAAGATCGGTCTCTGCAGCGTTCTGTCTTTGCGATGAGCTATGCGAGGGTCATAGTGACAGCTTTCCCCATGGGAAGCAATTTTGATGAAAAGGTTGATATGCTTATTCTATCGTCCTGGTAAGCTTCAGAACTCTTGTTATCATTGCCAATGTGGCAGAAACCCAGTTTTCTCCTTGAACATCTAAGTTAGACAAGAGACTGGTCGGAAATCAAAGCCTGCATTATTAATGGCATTACCTACGCGCACAGCCTTCATTTAAATAGTGTTGCGTAGGCTTTTCCTTAAGACTTTAAAAGTAAAATAAAACAAAACCCTAAAGGGACCACACCAAAAAAAAAAAGACGCAATGAAAAGGCAAGAGAGAGAGAGAGAGAGACTGTGGAAACATAAATATGTAAAATTTGGGTTGTGCATGAGGAGTGCTGTGTTGCTGTATCTGTAAATTGCAGTTGCCAACCAAAATAAGCAACCTTGGAAATGAGCAATTTGGTATGTATTATTCTGGGTGGGTCTATCTAGAATTTGCCTTGCCTCCCCTGCCTCTTACCCCCTTGGTTCAGAGTAGGGCTATTAACCAGAGTAGGGCTATTCAGGAATTTCAGTGGGTGAAGCAGAACATCTGCTCCGCACGCAGAAAGTTGGCCACGGTGAAAACAGGATGCTGGACTAGATGACCCGCTGGCCTGATCCAGCAAACTCTTATGTTTGTATGTGAGTTGAAATCCAAAAAAATCTGGAGCAGGAATAACCGTCATAGCATCTTCCACATGTGGTTGGGCTCCCAACTCCCATCAACCTTAGCCAGCATGGCCAATGGTCAAAGGTGGCGGGAGATGTAGCTCAACAGCATCTGGAGGGCACCACATTGGAAGGGCTGTAGCGTAGGCATAGAGCATCTTCCTTGCATTCAGAAGATTCCAAGTACTTTTTCCAGGTAGGGTTGGAGAGCTGCTGCTAGTAATCATATACGATACTGAGCTTGATGGAGTGACTCTACTAGAAGGCAGTTATTCCTATGTTGTTGCTGTTGTTTTTAGTTCTTACCCACCTTTCACCATAAGGGCTGAGAGCGGGTTACAGTAACAAAAACAAAACCTGCATTAAAAACAGTTCAAAACAAATTATAGCTACAAGAAAAAGGCGGACCCTTAAATACATGTGTCGCAGTTGTCAAAAGTCCAGGTAAAAAAGGAAGCTGTACAATGTTGCCCAGCAAGACAAGCACAGCGGGATGTGTGACAGTTCCCTGTTTTGGCCATCCCAGGCAAGTCACAAGTTCAGCCTCTGCTAGACCATCATTCATTGTCGGAGGAAGATTTTCCAGCAGGGTAGCCGTGTTAAGTCTCCTTGCAGTAAAAGTGAGTCCTGTGGCGCCTTAAAGATTAACAAACTTATTATGGCATGAAGCCTTTGTAAGTGTGATTCTGAAGTGTAAATACACATAGTTGGGGTGGGATTGTGTAGTCCACAAAAGCTTGTGAATAACTATGTTCAATACTGTTCATGCCTGCAAACATTTTGGGGTGGTCATACTGCTTCGTTTCCTATCAATGCACACCCCAAAACTCCCTGATGAGATCCTACAACTTTCTGTCCTGCCTTAGTTGCACTGCATTGCAAAAGAGTTGCCCTCCAGTTAACAATAATGTGATAACATTGAGAAAGCGTAGCAGGAAAAAAAGAAATTAATAAAGCAGAATGATGCATGGACGATCCAGTATAAATGCCCCACTAATGCACTATCATTGCACCAGTGACATGTTGGAGAATACACCTGCACACAAACACTCCAGTCTGGAGGGGCTGCTAGTCTTTAAGGTGTTGCAAGACATTTTGTTTTTTTGAAGAAGACTGCTCCGCTTTGAGGCTTACATGTTGCAGAGGCTGGACTTACACATCTCTCAGTCAGTTAATTGATTAAATCAGTGTGCATGTTGTAAAGCATGGTTAGGCAAATTAAGGCCCGCAGGCCAGATCCGGCCCAATCGCCTTCTAAATCCGGCCCTCGGACGGTCTGGGAATCAGCATGTTTTTACATGAGTAGAATGTGTCTTTTTATTTAAAATGCATCTCTGGGTTATTTGTGGGGCATAGGAATTCGTTCTCCCCCCCCCAAAAAAAAAATATAGTCCGGCCCCCACAAGGTCTGAGAGACAGTGGACCGGCCCCCTGCTGAAAAGTTTGCTGACCCCTGTTGTAAAGTCTCAAATTGGAGGAGCTTAGTACAGACTCCTATGGGGAGGGGGGAAGCACTGTCCCTATATGATTGAAATAAATAGTTTTATATACTTATCTTCGTTTCTGACATGAACAATAAATAGCCATATTTACATTCCTTGTCACTGAATTTCCTAAGGCCAGTAATAATTATAACTTAAACGCCTCAGTGCAGTTAAGCTGCTATGGCTGGCCTTGAAGAATCTGTATCAGTGCAACAATGGAAGTTTATGGTGCTGCAACTGGCCGCAAGAACAGGTGAGAATCTGTGGGCATTAATTTGGAACCTTGCCTTTTCAAACAACCACCACCACGCTTTTGATACTTAGCAGTATAATATTTCATCATTTAGTTCGTTCTAGCCCAAACTTGCTAATTTTTGAGGGGGGGGGGTTGTATGCATGGAGAGGGAGGCGGGGGGTGGGTAGAGAAAGAAATCATTCTTCTTTGATCTCTGCAGAGATGGGAAAGGGCTGTTCTGTTGAGGCTTTTGGCTAACACAACAAACAGTGTTTAAAATTTAACTTTGCTTAATTAATTAGTAATTCTGTTTAATGCCGTCTGATCTTCATCCAAAAGGTATTCTGAAGCTTGAAAAAAGTGAACATCAAAGTAGGTTGGGTGAAGATGGTCAAGTAAGGCATTTAATCTGGCAGTTGCTGTTGATGAAACATACCAGCCAGGCCACTAATTGGGAAGAGAAAGGACTGTCTGGTATAAATTCATCAAACAATTTAGTGTGAGGAATTGAAGTTTGGTGCCTGAGCTTGTACTGAAGTGATATAATTGCTAACTAATAGCAGTTTAGAACTGCCATATGTTTTGGCAGCGTCTGTCAAAAAAAAATTAAAAAAAAGAAAGAAAGGAAAAAGTGTGTATCTCTCTCTGTGTGTGTGTGTGTGTGTGAGAGAGAGAGAGAGAGCGATAGAGAGCGCATTCTAAATGCAACAAATGAGATATTCCTTACCAACAAACAGCCACTGTAAACAGAGATCAAGCCACTGGAATCAGTTGATTCCTACTCTGCAAAATTTTGTAGCCCTTGCCAACCGGAAGTGCCTAGTATTGCTGTTAAGATGGAGTTGTGTGTCCCATTGGGTTTTAGACACTCATTGGTCTAAACCACAGTTGGTACACACACTGGCGGAGGAAGGGGGTGCGGTTCAACCCGGGTGTCATCCCTGAGGGGGGTGACATCACCGCACCACCCCCTTGGGACACTCACCGCAGGCAGTGCCCCCCTGGGATGCTTGCCACAGTGCCCTCCTAGGACGCTTGCTGCGTGTGGTGGCGCCCCCATGCTCGCCGTCCCGCTCCCATGGGGCACTCGCTCCACCCCCGTGGGCGGCTCGCCTCGCCCTGGGTGCAGCTCACCCTGCCCCCAGGTGCACAGCACGTGCACTGCTCCGGTTGCCAGAGCAGCTAGCTCCGCCTCTGGGTATACAACGCAGCAGCTGCAGAATGCTTTGGGGTACCAGGTGTTCAGACCATATCACACCTATTCCACACTGGCTACATTGGCCAGCTGTTACTCATTTCTTTTCCCAATTCAAGATGCTGGCTTTGTTCTTTTATTCTCTAAACCAGTAGTACTCAACCTGTTACACTCCAGATGTTGTTTAACCCCCATCATCCCTGATGGTTGGTCATACTGGCTGGGGCTGTTGGGAGTTGGAATCCAACATCATCTGTTGCCTACTCCTGCACTTAACAGTTATCTGAAGGGCCGTTTGCACCCTTGTGGGCCTGCCTATGTGTGGTCCGCTACAGGGGCGGGGAGACTAAGTTCCATTCCAGAAGAGGCCAGAGAGGGCAGGTGTGTAGTCAAAACCTGGTTGGGGTAAAGATCCAATGGAGGAGCTTAGTCAGAGTCCTTTACACAGGACAAGTGGCTCAGAGTGAGGGGTGAGCTCTGAGGCTAAGGCCTGGTGGGCAGAGATTAGCCCTTGGGGTTCAGCTGGTGGAATGCTTGGGAGGGCTGGTATTGCAGCCCAGATTGTGCCCTTGAGGGCAAAAAATTCCATCTGCCAAACTTGCAGTGGAAATAACATTGGTGGAGCAGGTAGCCCTACTTTAAGCTACCAGCTAGAAGTGCTTAGTCTCCATCCATTGATTCCTTCTTACAAACGCCCCATGTTTGTGTTTCCTTGGGGGAAATGGGCTTGCTAAGGTAATGTTTAGCTCTGGGCAGAAGACAGCACTCACCATTTGTCTCTAACCTACTCTAGGCATGCTCATTTGGTTCTGCTAATGGAGGCTGATTTCTGTTTGGCTTGGGTGATTTCTACCTCCTTTTCCCGGTTGTTGGTGGTGGGGGTTTGGGGTAGCAGAAGATAAGCATCTTGGGGGAATATGTTTCAATCAGTGCAGGGGGTGATGATACTTTTTCATTCATGTCTTAGAATTAAAACTTGAAAGTGAAATTTGAATTTGAAGATAATTGCCTGGTTACAGGACTCTTTTAATTTGGACTCTGAAAACTAGTTGTTTCTTATGATCAGGGCTGTACAGCTTACATGGAATTTGTCTGCCTTATTTGTCCAGGTAGCCCAGAGGTTGCCGAAAAAACTATAACCCTGCATTCTGTTTTGTGCAGACATAATACCTAACCATGGTTCTTTCCTTTACCTATATTTTAGTACACACAGCAGCTGCTGTAGGTGCTGAATGTGGGTGACTGTGCACACACATATCACACCGAACCCAAAAGTAACTACGAAACATCAGGAAAAACAGGCAGGGTGGGTTGGGGGCAGGGCAGCCTTACGGGGCCCCAGCCAACACACATGGGGGTCTGGAACATAACCCCCATGAGAATCGGTCGCTGCCTGTATTTTATTTAAAAACCTATATCAGGGATGGAAACTTGTAAAAACAGAAGTTATTGGACTCCCATAATCCCCAAACATTCACCAGGCTGGCTGGAATTGATGGGAGTTTAAGTCCAACATCTAGGGGGCCTCAGGTTTCCCATCCCTGGCCTGTACCATGGTTCTGTGAACCAGGATGTGGCACAGTGTTTTGAAGTGGATTTGCAAACTATATACATGGAGATAGTGAGCAAAACATGGTCTGGAAGTTGCCCCGACTCTCTGCTAGCAAAGTGACCATTAGATCTTGCTAGTATGTCAATGCTGGTGTCTCCTTATACAAGTGATCTAGGGACAGAGTTTATGTCAGCAAGCCAAACCATGGTTTAAGTGTGGAATGATTTGGAATTTAACTAGGATCAAAGCAAGAAACCATGGTTGGCACTGGCCATGTCAAATCCTTGGTCTGCTGAAGCTAATTGAGGTTCTCTTTTGCTTTCTATCTAGCTCTGAAAATTTTGATTTGAATTCTTTTCATTCCTGGCTCTTCAAACGCTTAATTAGTGATTGTGCCAATTCTCCAACTGAACGTTTTTCTTTCCGATGGCACAAAATCAAGACCCTGCTGGTAAACCACAAATGAGTCTGTGTAATGCTACCTGACAACATTCTTAATTTATTCATCTAAATTACTCTTTCTTTTCTCTCTCTCTCTCCCCACCACCCTTACCGCAATCTCTAAACTTTGGAGAGAATAATAACTCTTGAACCCATAAAATGCTTCTTTCTTTCTTTTTTAACTTGATTATATAAAAGATGATAAAAATCACCCCACTGTTGCTTAATTCCAAAATGTTTAAATCCAGGCCATTCAAGAAAAATCTGACTGTTCTTCTGGAAAACATGTCGATTTCAACTTTGATGTGTCTCCAGGAGAAAAGACTTCCAAGTTTGCTGGACAGCCACCAAGAAAGCCTTTATATCTCATTTTTTCTGTTCAAAATGGCCACCTGAGTAGTATCGAAAAAGGGCTTGTTCATGGTTGATCTTAAAAGCTGTGATATAGCAGGAAATGATTTTCAAGGCATGTATGGACAAGCTTTTTCAGGACTTTATAAAGCAGAGTATTTATTATTCCTTTTCTCCCAGGCCTTTGGCTAATTAAACAATCCATGGCCTTTTAAACTGTGGGGGTGGAATTGTTTTTGTTTGTTACTATGTTGTGTATTTTTGTGTTTTTATATTGTAAACTGCCTTGTGGTCCTCAGATGAAGGGCAGCATAGAATTATTATTATTATTATTATTATTATTATTATTATTATTATTTCATTGCTAAATGCATTAATCAGCAGTTATTTCAGTGTGGAGCATCTCATGGTGGAGTAAGTGTCCACTCTGTTTGATTTAGTTGCAGGGCATCCTTGTGTCTGTGGTCTTAAGAATGCAAAAAGCAAAAAAAAAAAAAAAAAAAAAGTGGTTCATGTGCATGCATATTTTGTTTGAGAGAATGGCAGTGGTTTGGTGCAAAGTGTCATGAGCCCTGAGAAAATGTCTTGGTAAGGCTGGTATGATGGGCAGGAGAAATAGGATGAAGTTATGGAAATGGATCTTGAAGAGTTCCTGTGTTTTGAGAGTTGCTGGTTTGGATGCTGGGGAGGGGCCAAGTAAACTGTCAGGGAGAAGTCCTTCCCGTTGGATATCTCAAGAGAAGAGGAGGAGCCACCTGACGTGACTCCTACTCTTCCTCTCATCTTCAGATTGCTTCATAACTCCAGGGGGGCGCCCATGGCAATATTGGACAGTGAGTTGACCAGCATGGGAACGCCAACTGCTCAAATGACTGTGCCTGCCATGCTCTGATATAACCACTGACTTGCATACCTTGTAACATAGAATCATAGAGTTGGAAGAGACCACAGGGCCATCCAGTCCAACCCCCTGCCAAGCAGGAAACACCATAAAAGCATTCCTGACATGATCTGTGTTTGGTCTGTGCAGTGAATTCTGAAATAAAGCTTTTGGCAATAATCGAGCCGAGAGTGCCGTATTGTGTCCACGACTGGGGGCCAGGGCACAAAAGGAGTTAAAGTATCATGAGAATGCAGAAAGTGTGATGCAAAGAGTTTAAAATTTTACAAGAACGCATGCTATTTCTTCATGAACATGTAGTTCATGGTGCATGGGTAGAAAGCATGGTGGGTTTTTGGAATTTTCAGATTGCCAAATATTCAGATTGAGGTTCAGAAATGACAGGGCCGCAATATTCAAACCAACTGTCGATCTCTCCCTGCACCCACTTCCAAGCATTTTGTCAGAAATCCCCGTTGGCATGGAATTCTTAAAGAGCCGGTGGTATTATTGCCTGCCTTTATTGGTTAAACTCAGCAACAGCCTGAACACAGACTGCAGATTGACAGTAATGGATTCAGCACCCTTACACATATGCTTTTTGTTCTCTCTTGTTCTTTCTCACAAATAGATGTTATTAATTAACTGTCCTCGGCAAAAAGACATCTGTAAGTATACTTGTGCCAATTAGCTTTCTTTAATGCAGGAATAGTATTTCACAACGTTTGAAATGTAATAGTTTCCTCGCTTTGTTGTATTTCCAGTTTCAAATAGAAAAGAAACATTGTAGTGTGGCGTTCAAGGCACATATTTCCCAATTAATAGCAAAAAGTCGGAGAAAAGGGACACTGTGAAGGAACAAATACAATGTTTTTCAGAGACACATTAATCATTTTGAATAAAAATGAGAAGAAAGGACCCTGTTTGGCAGTGTTTGGGGGCAGTGGGGGGGGAGAGGATGCTCAACTCAGAAGTTTCCTCTTACCTGTAGAGGTGGGGAACCTCAGGCCTGGGGGCTGAATAGTGCCCTCCATGCATATCTATCTGGCCCCTGGAACTCTCCTCAGGGCACACATCCCACTGGCCCTTTCTTTGCACCCTAAGTGTTTTTGCCTGGCTTGAAAATGCTTTTAAACCCTGATAATGCCTCTTGCTTGTATGATGGTGGTTGTGTAGGAGAGAGCCTATGGCACAAAGGTAAAATTTGCATGTTTTGCTCCACACACTTTTTCCTCTGACTCCGCCCACCACTGTCATAAGGCTTTTGGCACATTGCCCAGAAGGAAATGAAGCCCTTGTACTGCAAAAACGTTCTCCTCTGCTGTCTTTGTTTGCATAGGCTTTGATAACTTCAAGGGGCCCCAGTAGACATCCTAAGCAGTGATTGGTGGAGGAGAGGTGCATGCCAGTGGAGCTCCTCATAAGCTCAGATGACTTACACAAGTGGGTGCCAAATTCTTTGTTTAAGCACTTCCCCTTCAAGCTGGTCATGTTGTAATTAAAGGTCAGCTTCACAATCCAAGGCTAATTGCACAGGTTTATGCACTTTGGGGTCTTGAGGTGTCAGTGGGCCCTTCAGAGCCTGCTGGTTCCATGTTAGATTCCCTAGCTCCAACACACAGGCATCTTTTAAAACGTGCTACAATCTGCATTAAGTCACCTTGAGAGACTTCTTGAAGCCCCCAGGAGATGACAAGGATTATTTTACATAAAGCTCGCTGCTGTTGGGTAGACTGGGTTTGGACTGTTTGTCCTTGCCAGAACTGGCGTTTTCCTGTCCTAGGAAATGCAGGAAGAGGCAGCGCTGGCTCAGAGCTAGACTTGTCACCCAACACCACCTCTGCAGGTGCAAGATCACTGACAGGAGGCGGAGGTGGTGCCTGCATGGGAGAGGGCTGGTCAGAAACATCAGGTGACACAAGAACAGGCCCCTTCCCTGACATCCTGCTTAGTCTCTCCCTGCAACTCAGCTCTATGCCCAGCATACTTCCTCTATCAACTCTTGAGGCTTCCCAGGGACAGAATGAGGTCCTGTCCTAACCCACTAGGACCCTCTCCTATTAAGAAAGGTTGCTCTCCTATAAAGAAAGTGTTTGGGACTTTGTAGTTTAGAGGAAAGATGAGTAATTTAGAAGACAGAAGTTTATACATGATAGAAGTTTCTAAAATAAAACATGGCCTGGAGAAAGTGGATAGAGAAAAGTTTCTTGCTCTTTCTCATAGCACTAGAACTTGTGCACATCCAGTGAAGCTGAATGTTAGAAGATTCAGGACAGACAAAAGAAAGGACTTCTTCATGCAGTGCATAGTTAAACTGTTGAACTCACTTCCACAGGAGGTAGCGATGGCCCCCAACTTGGATGGCTTTAAAAGAGGATTTGAGAAATTTGTGGAGGATATTGATGGTTACCAGTCATGACGACTATGCTCAGCCTTCGGGGTCAGAGGCAGTAAATGCTCTGAATGCTGGTTGCTGGAAGCACTTGTGCTTGGGTGCTGCTTGCCCATTTCTCACCGGCATCTATTTGGCCACTGTGGGAATAAGGTGCTGAACTAGATGGGCCATTGACCTGATCCAGCAGGCTCTTATGTTCTTGTGTTGTCCCTGAGATCATTGGACTCTTGACGTCTCTGCAGGGCTCAAGACATATATACAAATAAAGCTGGAAAAGCCTACTAACTACTCTTCCATGCTTCCTCACTTTAAAGTAGCTTGTGCTCCCACTTGCAACTTTAAGGGAGACCATCTCAATGGTCTCTTCAAGTTGGGACCTGGCCTTGAGTTTGTGTCTCTGTAGCACCAGCCTCCAATGTCACAAAGTAGATGACTGTTGAAAATTGGATATTTGGATTCGGTTTATTCCCACAAGGAGCAAACTATGGCTTTCCGTGACTGCAAGGCCAAGGTCTTATGACCAACAGTGTGCCTCTTGGGGCTGGGGTGGGGTGGGGAGTTGGCATCTGAAGAGGAAGTCAGTGGATATTTTTCAAGTAATGATACTGTCCATGGATCTTTTTCCACCGTCTCAGACACTGGAACAGGAGCCTTTTAATACTTTCCTCTTATTTAAGATAGCAGTCTAGTCTGGACAGATTTAATATTGTTGGCAAGATTCTTGGTGGAAGTTCTCATTGTGTGTAGCTGAACTCTGGCATGTAGCTGAACGGTGTTTCTCAGTTTATGGTTTTAACTCACCCAGACAAGCATCCACGTTTTATTTAATAGCTGCTTTCAGTACATTTTTGTTCCGTTTAGTGATCGGGTTTTCTGTCCAATTCGGTTTGTCTCAGTTTCACATTTTTCCATTCTTAAGTTCAGTTCTCCACATGTCCACATTGGTTTGTGATATTTTGTGATGTCCTCATGAAAATTCTTTAGTGAATTTCATCTAACGTACACATTTTTGTATGCCATTTTCCCTAATAGGCACAGTTTTGCAAAGCAATTTCCCTGTTTATAATGCGTTTTGGAATGTAATTTTCACTAACATATGTGCACACATGCACACACACACACACAATTTACCCTAATATATGAATTTTTGTACACATTATGTGTCTGAAGAGCAGCATTACAAAATTAGGGGAAGCGCACATTTCAAAGGTAAACTCCAGTAATAAAACATGAACTCTCATAGCTACAATTTCCAGTACAATGCCTCCAGCTACACCTAACTGGTGCCCGAACGAGGAACTGCCCAGTTGTATACATTGGGGATGTGGTAATATCGCACCCTGACCCTAATAAACAACTATGAATCCAACAGCTGTCCATGCTTATTGTATTCCCTTCTAGGCAAAGAGTGCCACAAGCTCAGAGTAGCAATTCATGTAAGCAGCAAAGCCCAAGTAGTTTTGTGGCTTCCAGTTCCTCCAGCTATCTTTGAAACAGGACTGAGGGGGCTTGCCATGCTGCCCCCCCATCCCAAGTACATTAATTTGCACAGCAATTGGGTCAAGTCTCTGCTCGCTGATCCAGTGTGCCCTTTTGGACTCTTTCATGTCCTATTTCTGCATGGGCAGGGAGGGACCAGTGAGGCACATGGACACCAGCCCCTTTTCTGGCTTTTGACTCTAAGGTGTATATTTTTAGAACCCAATTTATTTTTGTGGTTGTAAGTTGTTCAAGCTGTTCTTAATGTTTTTGTTTTTTTAATGTTGTAGCCTACCCTGAGACCTTAGGCTAAAGGGCAGGAAACAAACTAACAAACAATATAGTTATACACGAATATTTATGTGATTTTGTTTAAAACAAGATAGAAAGAGAGTGACTCTCCAATTGAAATTGGAGCGCTCAGTATGTTGAAATACAAAGGGGAGTTTTAAAGGCAACAGTCCCCTAGCAACCCGATCTCAGGTAAAATGAGCAGAAAACCTTTGCCTGCATTCAGTATTTTTAAAAAAGTATTTCCAAGTCATTTATATGACATGTTTTCCCTTCTCCATCCTCCTTCCATATCTGCTCCCCACCCCCCATTTTAAGGATCGAATTCATCCTGGGACAGTTTTCACCTGCTAGGAAATGTTACTTCAATGTTTAAGTTAATCTTTCCAAATATCCCGAAAGATTAAACTGTGATGTTTAAGAAACTGGGAGTATTTATTCTCCATCGGGTTTGTTCTCTGTGCCTGAATGAAGAATCTCCTTTTAAGATTGGCAGAAGAGCAAAATTTTGGCAATTTTAACCAATTATAGGCTTGACAAATACTGTTTTATGAGTTAATATTTTGCAATGTCATAAAAGTTAATACTTTATAGCAAATTTGAAAAAAGTGAAAAAATGCAAATTCCATCTTTCCGTTTTCAGACCTAGCCATAGCACAGTGTTACATAATGGTTCAGATTTAAAACTAACAACAGTTTACATTAAAACTACAGTGTGCAACCATAGTTAGAATTAGGTGTACAACCTGTGATTTGTGCTATGCTTAGTTGATATCAGTGCTGATGTAACATGAAAAAGGAAGGGAGAACGAATATTGTCCTGTCAGAAGGTTGCTCTGATCTAGAAAACCAGAAATGTTGATGCTGAACAAGATGCTGCACAGTTCTCTCTCTCTCTCTCTCTCTTAAAATGTATGTACAACTTGTTTTTAAAAAAAACATAAACCTCAAAGCGGTTTACAAAAGGAAGGGATGTCTCAGTTCTTGAGACTTCGTTTCTCCTTAATTAATCTGCTGTATTTTCTTTTTCTTTCTTTCTTTTGTTGGGTGTGTAAGTTCTTTGGTTCCTGCTTCATTGCCCAAAGGGCATTTTAATCGAAGATGATGCTGTACTGGTGGTGTATTTTGTTAGCATTCAAATCGAATTTTCAGACATTAAACTAATGACACTGTAGACTCGACCTTTCAGTAGAACTTCACATAAAACAATCACTCCACATATTTGTGTACAAAATTAGTTGACAACAGAGTTTTGAGTTGAAATTGCAGAATAATGAGGTGTCTTAATGTGACAAGTGACTAAAGGCAGCCTTCTGAATTTCTCTCTTCTCCCGCCTCCCCCAGTGGCTTTGCCTCCAGAGAAGACAGATGGAGTTTGCAGTGGCGATGAAAAGAAAGTGGAGAAGGAAACTGATACACGTACCAATGTCAAGAAGCAGCTAAAATTTGAGGTAAGGACATTATTCTTTCTCTCCCTAGGCACACTTATCACTGCAATGCCCTGAGATAAATAATGTCCATGACTAAAGCCTCTCCCTCTATGTTTTGATCAGTCGTGCTGGCAAGCAGCAAAGGAAGGTGATGGTGGCAATAGCATATGGAGACCCAAGGTTCTGGAAAGTAAAGCAAGGTCAGGACCTTGGAGGAAGATGAAAGTGATGGTGCAGCACCACAATTGGTGGTCTTGCAGCTGAGGATGAAGATAAAGCTGTTTCAGTGATGTCTTGGGGCCAGTATAGCCTGGACTAAGAAGTCAAGATGGAAGCCCCAGCCATGGTATGTGGCACCTGACCATTTCAATGGCATGCATTTTTGGGAGGGAGACTCCCTACGGGCTCACATAACATAACACTGTATCCAGTGTTGGTTCTACTCACAGTTTACCCACTGAGGTTAATGGACACGACTGAATTAGGCCCATCAGTTTCAGTGGGTCCATACTGAGAAGAACTTGGCTAGATACAACACCGAGAAAGCCCCTCCAGTTCCGATTGTACTCCTCAACCATCAACTCCCACTGCGTCGGCAAGCTTCAGTATGTGTTATTGCTGGCCACTCTGAGCACCATTTGATGGGAAAGCGACATGCAAATTTAACAAACAAGTGAAATTGTAGCATGCTCGCCATAAACAGAATTAAACAGTACCACACTCACATTGCTTTTCTCTTCAGTTAAGAACATGAGAAAGGAGTCGCTGAGGCAACCCAGCCAGATGGGCAGAGTATTATTATTATTATTATTATTATTAGCCAGCTGGACCAGGCCAATGGCTCATC
The DNA here is from genome assembly GCF_009819535.1 of Lacerta agilis. NCBI lineage: Eukaryota > Metazoa > Chordata > Lepidosauria > Squamata > Lacertidae > Lacerta > Lacerta agilis. The sequence continues at coordinate 30,971,567 of NC_046319.1, forward strand.
TACTCCAGCATCCTGTTCTCACAGGGGCTAACCAGATGCCTGTGGGAAATGGGCGAGCAGGACCCGAGCACAATAGCTCTCTCCCATCCTGTGATTTCCTCCCAACTGGTATTCCAAAGCATTACTGCCCCCAACTGTGGAGGAAAAGCATAGCCTTCATGGCTAGCAGCCATTTATCCTCCATGAATTTGTCTAGTCCTCTTTTAAAGCCATCCAAGTTGATGCTCATCACTGCCTCCTGTGGGAGCAGGTTCCATAGTTTGAGCACTGCATGAAAAAGTACTTTCTTTTGTCTGTCACAAACCTTCCAACATGCAGCTTCATTGGAAGTCCACGAGTCCCAGTGTTTCGAGCGAAGGAGAAATCTTTTTCTCTACTCCATGCCATGCATAATTTTATCACTTTTCTTATCACTTTTCCTCCAGACTAAAAAGTCCCCAATACTGCAGCCTTTCCTCACAGGGGAGTTTCTATCATATCTTCTTTGCTCTGCTGCTTTCCTGGCCATCAGTTTTGGAGCAAAAGCCTCTTTTGAGCACAGAGCCCCATCGCTGCCACCTTTGCTTGGAAAAGGCAGCCTGTACATTGGAAGATGAGATAAATAACATCAGTAGCATTCAGCGTTACTTATACGCATGAGAGTAATGCAACTCTCCTACTTGAGGGCACATTCAGCTAAGTAGGCTAACGATGAGTACTCAGAAGGTGGCTGAAGCCATCTGAAAATAGTTTCTCACATTGTAAGATAATAAGCTTCAGTCTGTTTCCTAATGCTTGTAGATTGCTCCTTAAGATATGGCTATTTGATCAAATAGTGACATATCCTTAGACGGGATAAGAAATATGTGCTGTTTTACTGAAGCCCTGCTTCTAAGTGTCCCAAGACCTGGTCTGCTCCATGTTTATTCAAATTATACTTCCTGAGACTATGATCCACTATGCACATACCTGGGAATAAGCAGCACTGAACTTAGTGGCATTTACTCCTGAGTAGACATGTATAGTTGTAGGCCAGGGGTCAGCAACCTAAGGCCCATGGGCCACAAGCGGCCCACAGGGGTCGTTTAACCGGCCCATGAGCCGCCCCCAAACTGAGCCGCCTTGCTTCTGCGGCGCTGGAAATCGCATCTGCGCTGACGAGGTAAACCTTGCCGACCACTGTTGTAGGCCATTAATTATGTTTGGAGTATCCAAAGACCATTTTGTCTTTATCAACAACCCTGTGAGGCAGTTGTTGTTGTTGTTAATTATTGAAATATTCTCAGCCTAGCCTACCTCACATGGTTGTTGTGGGGATTAAAAGAGGAGGGGGAGCCCCGTGCACACCACCTTGTGCTCCTTGGAGAAAATAGGTAGGATATAAATGCAATAAATATATATCTACATATAAGGGTGGAGCTTTAAACTCATGATGGCAATGGGGCCATGTTGGCTCCAGGTTTCAGAGGGATCTTTGACAATAACCCTTCATGGAGCCTCCCCACCACTCCCTCAGCAAATGTTATTTCCACACTACCATTATCCCCAGCTGCTCCATCTGTTCTTCTTCTTTGTCCTTATTTCTACCTCCTGCTCCCTAGCCAGTCTTAAGAGCCAAAGAGCAAGCAGTCAGTAACATCTTTTCCTGTTCCTCTTCCACCACACCACTATTCTGGGCCAGAGTGAGAGGCAAGTGAGCAAGCAGAGGAGGAGGAGGAGGTCCAGGGAGGGGTTGGCCAGCGAGCCCTTTGTTGGGGTGTGCACCCTAGGCATATGCCCAACCATACTGCCCATTGCCGCTGGCCCTCGAGTAGGGAGCAGGAAGGAAAATCTGTTGAAAACTGGAAGGTCAGTGGGATAAACAAAGAGGGCTCAGGAAGCTTTGAAGCAGCACAAGAGCTTGAGGGTGTGCTGGGAGATGAGGAATGTTGACATCTACCCCCAGGGATCAGAATGTGTGCCAGGACAACCCTACATATTGTGAACCATTTATCCTAAACACTTTATGCTTCCTTCCTTTCATGTGCTGTTTTGCTGTTCCTCTACCGGCCTGGCCTGATTGCGTTTCTGTGCTGTATGTGGGCTCTTTCCTTTTTTCTTTTTAATTTTGTTTTCCTTTGTAGTCTACTATCTCCTCTCCCCCCCCCTTTTGTTATACACTTCCTAGTGGAAAAAACACTTGCAAAAAGTCTTTCATCTCTGGGCCCCCAGGGTGATCCAACCTTGACCTAGCCGCACTGGAAATCCATCTGATTAAGACAGGCGGTGAGGAGGAAAAGGTCTTGCCAGGAATGAGTCTGATGGCCTATTTCCTTGTAGACTTACAAGCAACATAAAACTGCCAGACATTGTTCGCCATTGGCAAGCTTTGCTCGTGAAGAAAGGGATTTAATAAACAGGAGCACCCAGATATGCCGTCATCCAGACTAAAAGACTGCCGGTCTCCATAGAGACAGTATACATATTTTTTTTAATTAAAATAAAAAAAATAGAGAACCATGCACCTCAATGTTGTTGAAACAGCACGTCTGTTATCTCCAGGTTGATGGTGAACTGAGCATCATCAGTTTGTCAAGAAATTCATTCTTATACAGTCGTACCTCAGGTTACGTCTGCTTCGGCTTACGTATTTTCGTGTTACGTACTCCGGTAACCCGGAAGTGTTTTTTGGCACGCGAAAACTTTTGCGCATTTCCGTGCGGTCTGTGCATGCGCAGAAGCGTTTTGCGCAGTTCGCGCAAGTGCATAAGTGCGATATCGTGCTTTGCACATGTGCAAAATGTACACTCTGGTTACGTACTTTTCGGGGTGTGAACGGCACCCCAGAACGGATCGGGTACGTAACCCGAGGTACCACTGTAATAATAATTTATAGGTGCTCTGGGTAATCTTCAGTTTTTGATTATTTTTTTAGAGAGCAGCTAGCAAAATTCAGTAGGACACAAATTCTTCTAGGGAAATTTTTTAGATGGAGCAAATGCTTAACTTGTGGGGGAACCCCCCCCCATCATATTTGGCACCCTTGTTGCCTCTGGGCCTGGTTACTGCTTCTTCAGTGTGATTTCTACCAACTTCCTAATCCCTGACTGCTGCTTTCACCTTCTTCCTTGAAGAGTTACCTAGGTGATCCCAACTGATCAAGAATTGTGCAGTGAGTAGGATAGTGTCATATTGTGTGGCCAGTCAGGAATGCCTGTGTGATGACATCGCTAAGCACAAGTGAGGATAATGTAAAAGTAGGAGAGAGAAAAGTAGGAGGTGATAATGTTGATGATGATGATTGGCATGGCTAAATATGTCCCTGGAAAAACTGAGTAGTTTCAGCTCAGGTACAGTGGTACCTCGCAAGACGAATGCCTCGCACAACGAAAAACTCACTAGACGAATGCCTCGCACAACAAAAAACTCACTAGACGAAAGGGTTTTGCTATTTTTAGGTGACTCGCAAGACGAATTTTTCTATGGTCGTGCTTCGCAAGACGAAAATTTCAATGCATTCCTATGGGAATTAAATTCCTATGCATCCCTATGGTCGTGCTTCGCAAGACGAATTTTTCGCAATACGAAACAACTCGCGGAACGAATTAATTTCGTCTTGCGAGGCACCACTGTATATATATAATTATTCATTTATTTTTAATGGTCATCTTGAACTTTTTGAGTGCCAATGTGGAGTTACAGCCAGGAAGACTCAGGCCAGAACAACATCAGTTCAGAGGGTGAGATACGTAGTCCAGCTCAAGCAGATGCACTGGTTCCAAAACAGCAGCTCTTTCTGACAATTTTCTCCAATTCAGACCAAGCCAGAAACAACAGTTACACAATTTCAGGCAGGCTCCTATTGGCTCCCCAGATCTCCTGGTCTGGCCGGGTGGACAAGTTGCAGCACCTTGGTGGTGCTGGAGAGCAGGAAAGTTCGGGGCCAACAACCTTTCTCTGCCAAGAGGTGTGGGGAGTAAAGTTCCTGGACATTGCAGCCAGAGTCCCTGATTTGAATTATGTGGTGCCTTATACTACCATATGACCGAGGTGATGCCAGAAGGTTGTCCAGAACCAGCAATTTTGCTACCTGGAACTCTGCTTTAGCCACAGGCACCCTGCAAAGCCAAGCGATCGGCACAAACCCCTGTTATTTAACAAAGGAAATAAGTTGCATGTTTCAGCTGTTAACGCGGAGTGGCACGTCCTCGCACACGCACAAAGGAAAGCTTGTGAGTTTTAGGCAGTGCAGGACAGAGAGAGCTGTTCTTACGTGGCAGAGGCCCAGGCACTGAGATATTCACAGGCACGTATCCACTTGTATTCCAAATCAAAGCTTCCGAATCGTGTAAGCTAAGGGGCTAAGAGGATGGTAAACGTTTTTTCGTTTCATGACCGGGTACAAAAGAATCTGAAATGTGACTGTCGAGAAGGGAGAGGTCTAAATCTGAGGTGGTGGATGTGCCTTGGCTTTTAAAGGTTCCTGGGAATGTTTGTGTAATACGAAACTCAGTTTCCACTGTCAAGTTTGCAGGCGGGGGAGGGGGGGTACATTGGCAGCTTTCAGCCGGGGCTTGTTACAGCTAAGAGAAGACTGCCTTTGAACTCAGCGGGGGACGGGGGGCTTTACCGTTAACTGCTGTAGGGAATTGGTTTCAAGTCAGCAGATCAAGCAGGTATTTCTGAGCTCCCATCATGCCAGAGCTATTTGGAGCTGTTTATTTTACTTGCGTGCAACGACTTTTCTTTTAATTGCCCCCATGGCTTGTGTTGCGACTCTTGCTGACTCTGATCACGGGAGCCTTGAAAAAAAGGAAGGCGAGCATCTTACAGAAATTTGGGGAGGGGGGCTGTAAGCCAAGCAGACGAATTTGCTCAATCTCCCCCTCTCCACGTCCCGTCCCCCCCCCTGCTGCCAACCAAGAAGCCTGTGAACTGCGACAACCCTGTTTTAAATCTAACCTGGCAAAGTGGACTTTGGCAAGTCACTATCAGTCAGCCTTTAGGTTCTTGAGGGCAATCTCTGAGGTAAACGCAATTTGACAGTGGATGCTGAGCCATTGAGAACATAAGAAGAGCCTGCAGGATCAGGTCAGTGGCCTACCTAAGTCTAGCATCCTGTTCTCACAGTGGCCAACCAGAGGCCGCTATGAAAGTGGCAAGTTGGATCCAAGCACAAGAGAACACCCTCTTCCTATGGTTTCTATCAGAAGGTATTCAGAAGCATTACTGCCTCTGTGGAGGCAGAACATAGCCATTGTGGCTAGTAGCCATCAATTGCTTTATCCTCGGCGGTTCGAATCCATGCAACGGGGTGAGATCCTGTTGCTCTGTCCCAGCTTCTGCCAACCTAACTGTTTGAAAGCATACCAGTGTGAGTAGATAGATAGGTACTGCTGTGGTGAGAAGATAAATGGCACTTCTGTGGCACTCATCAAGGTGCCCCGTCGCGCCAGAAGTGGTTTAGTCATGCTGGCCACATGACCCGCAAAGATGTCTGCAGACAAACGCCGGCTCCCTCGGCTTGAAGCAAGATGAGCGCCGCAACTCCATAGTCTCCTTTGACTGGACTTAACCGTCCAAAGGTCCTTTACCCTTTTACCTGTCCTCCATGAATTTGCTTGGTCCTCTTTTAAAGCCATCCAAGTTGGTGGACATCAGTGCCTCCTGTGGGATGGAGTTCCATAGTTTAACTGGGCACTGAATGAAGAAGTGCTTTATTTTGCCTGACCTGAACCTTCCAACATTCAGTTTCCTTGGATGTCCACACGTTCCAGAATTATAGGGGAGGAACCTTTTCTCCTTTTTGCAATGCACAATTTTATAAACTTACATTGTGTTACTTCTTACTCGCCTTCTCTCTAAACTAAAAAGTCTCAAATGCTGCAACCTTTCCTCATAGGGGAGTCTCCCATCACTTGCTCTTGCTGCTGTTTTCCTGGTCATCAGTTATGGATGCAGAGCCACATCCTCCATGAATTTGTCTAATACACATCTAATTTGTTTAAGCTAGTTTGTCTGTTGAGGAGAAAAAAAGTTGGTACCCCTGATTCTTGCTGATTACAGGATCAGAACTAATTTTTAAGGAGCAACGTTCTAATAGAAAGCATTTGTTGGGTTTAAAATATTTGCTTTATGTCCCCCACCCCACCCCAAACCCAGCTGCAGTTGTTGGCACGTAAAAATCTAATTAGCTGCTGCAGAAAATATTCATTGTTTCCTATTGACAGTTTGCAGAGACTATGTTTGAATAACAACCTTGGTTTTAGAGGCTCTGGATTGGACCCTTAGTTTGTAACCAACCACCTTGCTGTGTGCTCTAATTGTCTTTTAATGTTTTCACCATAAGCCAGCTCTCATACGATTGTGTAAAGTAGCTGTGGTTGGCAAGAATTTTCCACCCCCCTTTATTAATTCCAAATTGGGTTCTACTTCAACAGATGTAATGCTTTAATGAGTTATAAGGGAGAGCCGGAATTAATACTACATTGAAAAATCTGTGTTGCGAAAGGGGTTTTTCTGAAATGGGTTTATGCCACAGGTCTATTTTCTATTAATGGTCACTTCTGTTTCAACTTTATCCTGCCTCATGCTGAGAGTGTCTCACTTTTCCTCCTTGAATTAAGGAGAGGTTTTTCTTCTCACTGTTCCCTCTCTCTCTTTTAAATTGGAGGATCTCGCATTATATTTTCAGGCATTTTAGTAAGTAGCTTTCATATAGTTTCGTCTTCTTGCTCAATGAAACCAAAAATGTTTCAAATTCTCTGAGAGTCTTAGCCCAAGGGAAATAGACAAGGAGCGCTATTGAATGCCTTTCCTCTCCTGCTCAGCAGAATATACAGGAAATGGGGTCTCAATATTGTTACCATTAAGGTTGCTAACCAACTAGGGGGAGGGGATCAAAACTGACCCATTGGGGCTTTCCCCCAGCCCCATTCACCTGTGTGCCACTTTCCAGAATTTTAAAAAGTGCATGTTTCACCTTGTACTCCAGTTGCAGATGGTGGAAATGGAAGTTCTGTTTTTCAATTCAGGGGTGTGTGCATGGTCCACAGGTAGAAACAAAAGATGGGAAGAGGGGAGAGTCAATTTAGGGAAAATCCATCCCCCTTAAGCCTCCCACCCAGTTTCAAGCGCCCCTTTTGCCCCACAGAAAATTCAAGCTGAAAGTTCAGGTCCTTGAGCTTTTGGCTCAGTGCAAGTTTCAACTGTTTAGCTCAGCCTTCCCCAACTTGGTGCCCTCTGAATAAGGTGGGGCTGCAGTTCCCAGCAGCCCTGACCACCAGAGTTGCCAGATGTGGGGCTGGTGGTATTTGTAGACCAGCAAGATCTGGCGGGCACCACCTTCAAGGTGAAGGGCCTTTTCACTGGTAGCACCTCTGTGGAACACCCTCCTTCAAAAGGCCTGCTGGACTTAACTCTTTCAGGCTTCTAGAAACTGAGCAGTTATTCAGAAGGCCTTCTCCACAGCTTGTGTGCAAGGGGCATTTTGTGTATTGCTTTGAGTTTTTAATGCTGTAGCCAATTTCCGAACTTTGAATTGATTGATGAAATGGTTCTCTGGAAAGAACCGCTAGCCACTGCTTCTGCGCAGGCAATGAGAGGAATGATCTTCCTTACCAGATCCCAGGTGGTGATGGTAGAAGCAAGGGAACCTCAACCTGTATCACCCAAAGACGTGATTGCTGATGGGCTCGCCACCCTCACTGACACTCATGTGCTTGTATGGCTGCTGATTGGCTAGCTACCATAAGTGTTTTTGTGTGGCTAGCCAATCAGCAGTCATGCACTTGCATGGCACTTACTTAGGAACTTCCTTTCTTCACCAACATCCCCTTGTTCTCTTGTTTTTATTGCTATGGTTGGACTGTTTCTATTATTCTTACAGGGAGCTGTCTATAGAGGGGCCTGGGGTGGGCATGGGGGAGAAATATTTTTTTTAAAAAAAGAAGAAGAAAACCAACTGTTGTCTGAATTTATTTTTAAAATATATTTTAAAGAGGAAGCTAGCCTCCTCTGCAAATAGGACTTTTGCTTTAGGTAATCAGCTACTCTTTGCATGTTCCTTAGGAATTGCAATGTGATGTGTCCGTTGAGGAAGACAACAGGCAAGAGTGGACCTTCACGCTTTATGACTTCGACAACAATGGCAGAGTCACGCGTGAGGTGAGCGAAGTTTAGCTTCCTGATACATCTGTGGTGCTTGCTAACAAGGGGAGCAGTTTGTACCATACTGCTCTGGGGCAAGGATGCCTCTGGTACTAACTGGCTGAGCTAGTGTGATGTTGTGGTATGTTTGTGTTCTCAGGGGATTGGGTGTGTGTGTGTGAGAAAGCAGGGTATAAATGAAACTTTATACCACTTGAGATCAGGAAAGGCTTTCCTTGTCAGGGTATGTGTGTGAAGTGCTGGGAGATTGCCCAAGAAAACTGGTGAATGAAGAAACACGGACAAAGTAGGAACTGAAAAGCCAGAACTGTAGAAGAACAAAATGCCTAGTTGAAGAAATGGATCTGGCCCCAGTTATACATGCATTGCCTACTTCTAGACTTGATTGCTGCTGCACACTCTGGTGGGGCTGCCCTTGAAGGGTACCAGGATCAGTCTGAGAAAGGGCCTTGTCTCTGGTAGCCCCCAGGTTACGGAGCTCCATGCCCTGTGAGTTCCACTTGGCTCCTACATGTTTCAACACTACTTCCAGCTGGCCTAAAGCCCAGTTCATTTTTAGTCTGCCCTTCTCTTGTTCTCCTTTGCTTATTTGGCCTGGCTTATTGCTATTTTATTTTTTAATTTAATTCTAGTTGACTGTTTAAGATGGTATAATAGTACAGTGGTACCTCAGGTTACATACGCTTCAGGTTACATACTCCTCTAACCCAGAAATAACGCTTCAGGTTAAGAACTTTGCTTCAGGATAAGAACAGACATCATGCTCTGGCGGCGCAGCGGCAGCGGGAGGTCCCATTAGCTAAAGTAGTGCTTCAGGTTAAGAACAGTTTCAGATTAAGAATGGACCTCCGAACGAATTAAGTTCTTAACCTGAGGTACCACTGTACCTTAAATGTGTAGTGCAGTTGGGGCCCTTAGCAGCAGGCTTGCTTCACCCATTGCTGTAAATCCATGTCTGATTGCTGAATGCGTGTACTGGGCCCATGAGGAAAGTGTTATGCTTTCAAGGACGCTGTGGCTTTACGTGATCTCTGCCAGGCCATTTGTATATGTTCAGTCGTCGCTTGATTTCGCAGCCACGCCTGCACGTGAAGCAGCTTTGAAATCTCCTGCTTTTGGAACACCCTGCGCTATTTTGTTATGTTAAGCATGTCGTCGTTTTGATGTCGGGGATTAGCCATTTAAAAACAAAGGCGTTTTAAAGGGGCTTGTTTTTGAAGGGATAAAAATCTCAAACAAATGATACTTTAAACGGAGTGTCAAAACAAACCCTTGCAAACATATGCTCCTTTTGGCTCCCCTCCTGCCTTTATAGCTGAGCTATTGAAATAGCAAGGGCCCCTTTTGAAATCATTTCCAGGGAGATTAATGACGTCAGTCAACCATATTTATAGGTATGGAGCAGAGGTCCAGGCTGCCATCTCTGTCAAATCTCAGGCTGCCCACCATCAGATTTAATTGCAAAGCAGCAAAATATAGCTGGTGCCTTTCCATAAATCAGATGAAGACATCGTAGGGTGTCTTGGGGCATGCAAGCCTCTCAAGAAACTTATGCACAGATCAGGGCTGTGGAACCCTTTTCATCCCCATCTGGGCAACTTTCGGGGAGCCACCTACCAGTTTTGGGTAGGGCCAAAAGTGGGCAAAGCAATGAAAGTAGATTTTGCTTTTGTACATTAGACTGGTTTCTGCGCACACACCTCTGTCCTTCATTTCCCACCCCGGCACAGACTGTAGAACTATGTTGGAAAACTCTGCTTCTCCTTGGATTTTGGTGTTCCTAATTACAAAGTGTGACAGTGGAAATCTTTTTTCCAGGATTTTGCATTAGAGCACCAGGCATGCTCACATTGCCAAAGCTCTTAATTCCGTCATGCCTTCTCCCCACTTTGCTTTAGCAGTATGTGCCTGTGCATCAACCTGATACATAAACTGACAAAATTTGGTTGGCATCCGCCTGTCTCGGGAGACCATGGAAGAGTTGCACCTTCGGGGGGTGAAGTCAACCCATTGGAGTGTTGCAGTGCCTGCTTTGGCTATAGAGACCAATTCGGGAAAGTCGTGTTTCGTTCCAACTGGGGCAGATGAAGGCATCCGGTTGTGCTGCTGCAGGTGTACCATGGCGTTTCTTCTTTCTGTGCTCCTCCCAGCGGTCAACAACATTTACTAGCCTGTAATGATGATGATGATGATAGTAAAATATAATAATTTCTAACCTCTTGAAAGAGACTTCTGCCAAGCAAACTAGAGAAAGAGGGGACAGATTGCTTCATGGGCATAGCAGCTACACCTGGTGGGTGTGGCAGCTGCCCATGTTGAAAAGGGGCTAGCCCAATTGGCCTTGCGCTCCCCCACTCCCATGTGTTCTTTTAATGAGTTGAGTTGCGGCCCTCTCTACTCTTGGGCATTCTGGACTGTTGATTGCCACTCTTTCTTTAGAGCCTTGGGGGGGGAGGCTCTTTGCGTATCCAAATCACTGACTGGAACATAAGACAGAGTTATGCACAGGGCAAAATGTCATCTGTACTCTCAAATGACCAAAAAATCCTAAAGGAAAAGTGTGTGCGCTCCCCCCCCCCCCGGTGCTTTTAACTCAAGCACTTGCTTTTGTAATAACAAATTCTCCATGAAAAGTACTCAAATCTCCATTTTAGAAGGAAACTCTTTGGAGATCTGCAGTCCTCTGTTTAAGATCCTTCTAAACGTAATGCTGCTTTGATGGCTTTCTTGAGATACCTCTTTTGTCGTGTTTTGGGTCTTCCCTCCCCCCTTCATTTTTTCTTTTTCACTTCCAAGTTCAGATCTTCAACAGGCTTCTTTTGAAACGACTGTGGCGTGTACTCTGGAGCATAATTAATGTGATGGCAAATTATAAAATTAGCATCCAGCCGCTGTACTTGAAACAGTGTCACTAATGTCCAGGGTGAGAAGACTGAGAAGGAAAAAAATGCCATTTATGGTCTTTTTGGCGTTAGAGGGAGATAACTTTCCACACTGTAATTTGGATATAACTGCAACACTTGGCTAATATTACTTCCCAGCATTCCTTGTGCCATACAGAAATGAACTCGTTATATATCACGAGAGGCTTTTAGGGAGCTTGACAGCTGCCTTGTAATTAGCTTCATATGGTTGTTAATAATTGGACTTCAGACTTGGAATAGAGCATACAGAGTTTGCCAGCCTTGACTCTTTCTCTTTCTCTTCCCTTCCATCTTTTCCTATCTCACATCCCCTCACTGCTTTCTTCCTGATCTACCTTAGGCCTGATTCCAACATTTGCCAAAGGTAGGGTTGTTATTGATTTGAACTTAACGTTTTTACGCTAACCACCATTCCACACTGGGTCTTTTAGACCAGATTCTGTTAGGGGTGGAAGAGCCTGTCAATTTTTGTTTCTCTAATTTTTGTGTGTGAGAGCCAATGTGGTGTGGTGGTTAGAGTGTCGGACTAGGACCTGGGAGACAAGGGTTCACTGTGTGACTTTGGGGCATGTCAGGATCGTGCGGAAGCCTCCCATGAGTAAATGTACTTGCTAGGCTGGCTGTGTACGAGTAATATTTATTATGTACATATTTACAAGCCGGAACTCAGTTCTCACGCATCTGATCCATCACTCTCAGTTGCCAGCAGTGCTGGATTACGGGACCGCCTCCAGCAGAGTAGTCTGGGTACTCTCGTCGCTTCCTCTCCCTTCGCTCCATTGCCAAGGGAATGGCAACTGGTTCTCTGTCCATTCCTGAGCTGCTGGACGGCTTCCCTTTCTCCTCGTTCCAGCCTACTGCTTTCCACAGCCTCTAGTTCGCTCCTCTCTCCCCGCTCCCTCTGCTCCAAAACCCTTTCTGACTGTCCCGTGACAGGGCACTACCTGCCTCTCAGCGTAACCAACCTCACAGAGTTGTGGGGATTCAAATGAGAGGGAGAACCATGTGTGCCAACTTGAGCTCCTTGGAGAAAAAGGCGGGATATACATGCAATAAATACAATACAATAAATAAACAAGTTTCTCCTTTCTTCAGTTTTAGCTTCTTTTATTGAAGAAGAACCGCACAAAACTTTGAACACATTTGTGCATTTCTCCTAATATGTACATGACTTACGGTATCTTAAAAGAATGCATTTTGGGGTGCTAGTTCTATGGATTTTAAAAGTTATTTGCTGGAGGTACTACTACACTGCCACAGAATGATTGCCTAAGACTGCAATCCTATATGCACTTACTTGGGAGTGTGTCCCATTGAAGTCAATAGGACATGCTTCTGAGTACGTAGAATTGCTTTGTAAGAAAAATACATTTACTCTCAGCCCAATCTTAAAACTGTTTGATAATAATCATAATTTTATTATTTATACCCCACCTATCTGGCTAGGTTTACCCAGCTACTCTCGGCTGCTTCCAGCAAAATATAAAAACACAATAAAATGACAAACGTTAAAAACATCCTGATATAGGGCTGTCTTCAGATGTCTTCTAAAAGTTGTGTAGTTCTTAATCTCCTTGACATCTGATGGGAGGACATTCCATTACTTGGAAGTAAGCCTCACTGAGTTCATTAGGACTTCCATCCAGGTAAATAAGGATAAGATTGTAGACCTAATGGTCTTGAGTAGCTTTTTTGGCTAAGAAAGGTTGGCAGGATATTTCTAAGCTACCTCTGACCTTGGTGTGAAAATTACATGAGTGTAACGTAATTATTATATGTGTTGCAAGATTAGGAAAATCCTTGTAAACATTGTGCAGTTAGGTCAGAGAGCAGTTTTATCCATAAAATATAATGAGGTGGAAAATGCACAGCAGTTAATGCGTTCTCACCTTGAAACTAGGCTGAAGCATTTGTGAATCTAATTATGGTCCGAGAACTGCACACAGCATCTTTACAATGGGCCACTCCTAACAAATGTACCTCCTTATGCGTTACTGTGGGGAGGGGGAGGATGAAACAGCAGATCATAGTCTATCCCATCTACCACCAGTGTGAGTATTTCATGTGTTTCTACAGGACTTGTGTGTTGAAAGAAAACACCTCACATGCATAAACCCAAATTTTGTGACTGAGACATCAACTTTAGGTGGAATACTGGTTTTGTGGTTGAGCATGTTGGTTTTGGTGAAGACATTGGATGGCTTTGGAAAAGGATTGGACAAGTTCATGGAGGATAGGGCTATCTATCAGTGGCTACCAGGCATGATGCCACCACAGCTGAAGGCAGTGATACTTCTGAATAACAATTGCTGGAAACTGGAAGGGAGAGGACTCTTGTACTGGGGTCCTGCTTGCAGGCTTCCCACAGGCATCTGGGTGGCCCCTGTGAGAAGAGAATGCTGGACTAAGTGGGCCACTGGCCTGATCCAGCAGGCACTTCTTGTGTTCTTAACAGGGCAGCAGTGTGATGCTATTCTACCCCACCACCCATGCCTACATAATAATTTGGCCAGTGAAAGCCAAATTCACACAACCAGTCTGTGTCAAGGATGGGGAACCTGTGGCCCTTCAGTTGTTGGGCTCCAATGCCTATCAGCTCCAGTCAGCATGGCTGATGGTCAGGAATGATGGGAGTTGTAGTCCCACAACACCTGGAGGGCCATAAGCCACCCATCCTCGATGTAGATCTTCAGCCTAGTGAGGAGTTTTTCTCCCTTTTCAGTGTTCTTTCAGTTTACTAATGGGTTGCTCAGGGATGTGGAACCAGTTATCCAGTTGTTGGACTCTCAGTTCCCATCAGTCCCAGCCAGCATGGCCAGTGGTCAGGAAACAAGTCAGACTGTTGGTCAATGTAGTCTAGTATTGCCCACACTGACTTGGAGTGGTGTTTCAGGCAGGGGGAATTGCCTGCCCTACCAGGAGCTACTTAAGATTGAACCTGAGACCTTCCAAGTTGCTGTACAACTGAGGTATCCCCATTCTACAGAGAACTTCACTTTCATAGCAGGTTATATGATGAGTGTATGTGTGTCTTGGAGGTACAGAAGACTAGACAAGAACTCAATGACACAATCAGAATGCAGGACAACTGTTGATTGAGTTGGACCTTCCGACAGTAGAGACTACCTATGGCTGAAGAACAGCAAAGTAATTTGCAACCATCCAAACCTTCTCAGCTTAGTCATGTGTGAAGTGCTGAACTTTTTGATCTGATGTGTTAGAAAACAGATTGGGGTTTCAAAGAGAGATGTGTTGCCCGTGTGTGCTGTCACTGTTCCTCAACGAAATTCCTTGTAAGCACTATAGTGGGTTTGCTTCTTATCTGTGGAGCCTTGTTTCTAGGGGTGCTGGGTTTGTTAATGGAGTTTCTGATAGGTGAGAATGCTCAGATGGCCACCTGTCTCCTACCAAACAGCTAGCTGGCATTTTGGATATGTTGTCAAAAGGATGGATCTAAGCTGTCAGAAGATTTTGAATGATATTGCTTACTTGTGTGTGTGTATGTGTGACCAGAGACATAACTCACCCAGTGTGTTCAGAGCTGAGACTGAAGGAAGAGTTCTGTGGGATAAATGGACACTGGCATACTATATATTAAGTTAGAATCAGTGTATATATGGAGTCATTCTGTTAGTTTCAGTTATAACTCACAGTAGAGATTGAACCTTTTTGGCTTTTAATTAACCTGCCTTTCTGGGCTTGAAGGCTCAATGTCTTATCTCCTTTAAAGCCATTTGCTCCGGTGGTTCAATGCCTTCTGGCATGTCATGCAAAAAAAAAGTACCTAAAACTACTACAGGCAAAGCACTGGACAGCTAGAATTTTACCATTCTTTCCTAAAACTTGTCAGATTCTCTTGGGAAAATAAACACACACATTTTGGGGAGCTCATTCAGATGTAACATTTTGTACTCATGGAATTCCCTTCTATAACAATGGATTGATACAGCACCTCATCAAGGGATGAATCTCTTGAGTGTCAACTAGATCCTTGTTGAATGTCATTGGCAGGATCATTCCTGCAAAAGTTTAGAGGATATCTTGTTGTAACATACCTTTCCAATTTCTCTGAGCTCATGTGATTATTTATTTACTTCCTGCATCTGTACACGGTCTTCCTGCCAGCGCACTTTTATGTACTTTATGGTTTTGAAATATTTGCTTGGGGTTTAACAGCCATGACAAAAACTAAGAAGGGAAGGGGAGTGATAAGGAAGTTCAAGAACTGTAACCACTGCATGGTTTGGGGAGGAGAGGATTGGCCGTGTGATAGTTTCCTCCTGTCTTACATCCTTCTACTGCACCCAGAGGAAAGGGTGCAAATGGAGGCAACTGGTCAAAGCTGAGTCAATAGAGTGGACCCTGCTGCCTTGCCCCTTCCTCAGATTGAGCCAGATGGAATGACTTACCATAGAGGGAGTTCAGAGAGGGAGGAGCCAAGAGATTATTGTTACCTCGCAAGCCTATGGAGTCTCCCTTGCAGTCTCACTTCTTCCTCTGAAACAACCAGATGGGTTTTTGGTTTTTATTTATTTTTTATTATTTTTTATAAAAGTTTATTGGTTTTTTACAAAACAAAGAACAACACAACACATACAGCACAAACACAACAATCAAAACATAATAAAAACAAATGCAAATCCCCATTAATACACCAATAATTCTTTTTCTTGTTTAACACAAAAAAAAAACTTTTCTTGTTCGAGTCTATACTGGGTGACTTCCCCCGTTTTCTCTCCTTTGGTTCCAATTCTAATTTACTTTGATAACTTCTCATCTCTAAAATTTAAATCATCCAAAAAGAAAAACTAAACATACTTCTTAATATTAATTTTACTTCAAAATAATCTATCACTTCTTAACTCAAATCATAAATCTTATTTCACTTAAGCTGCTGCTAATAAAGAAACTTAACATATCTCTTCAATAATTCCAAATCTTAAATTCTTAACACACTGACTTCAGGGTACCATAATGAACCATCCTAATTGTATTTTACATATTCTCACCCTATCCCTTTTCTAACCATTTTCCTACACCGTCTCGGGGTCTCCCCCCAGACATTTCTCCATCTCACTCCAACACCGTAGTCCAGAATGTCTTCTTTTTCTATAAATCCACAGGTCCAGACGCAGTCCATAAATGTCCTTGCAGGGGGCTTCAAGGTACACAAATCATCTCCTTCCAGCATCTCCGTTTCAAAGTTCCAATTATCTTCCGATTGTAAATTCACAAATCTTCTTCCCATCATTCCTGGGCTCTCACCCCAGAAATTGGATATAAATTGTATTCCAACCCTGCATCTCCCACACCAGCAGGATTTTTCAGCTTCTCGGAGTTGCACGGCCTCTGTACTTTGTTTTCCAAAAACTTTCTCAAGTTCCCAAGCAAGGTTTTTTTTCCAGTTTACCAATGTTCTCAGAAGTCTTTCCTGTAGCATATAACTTTCCTTCAACATCCTGATTCAACAGAATTAACTTCTGGTTTATCAGTTCCAGCTTCAAAAGAATAATCCTTTGTTCATGTGTCAGTCCCGAGTCTAGAGCCAATTTGAAAACAAAACTAAGCATGGTAGAAATAGGTAGAGGGTTTCAAGTTTCAGTACTTTTCCATCTTTAGCCATAGATTTTCGCCGCCATTTTCCCCCAAGTCAGGGTGAAAAGATTGTAATCCAACAATTTCAGAAAGAGATATTTCCGATCTCTTAATTCCCCTGAAAAGGGATTCAGCCAGTCTCACTTGTCAAAACTTCCGTAGAAACTTTGTATTCACTACTTCAGCAGCAGCTGAAACAATGTTATCTTCATTCTTAAACAAAGGGGAGGAACGGGCTTCCTTTTTTACGTTCCTCCCGGAGTGCCAATTAGCGAAAATTTAGCATCCAATTATCTCCGTACTCACGGCCTCCGTGATTCTTTTTTTTTTTTCCTTCAGGTTAGGTAGAACGACGCGCTCAGTGCCGGCGGCAGCCGCCGCTTCACCGGCCCGGTTGGGGCATGCCTCCAAAGCCCGGCGCTGTTGTCCCTTCACTCCCGACCCCTTTTACAAGGGTAACGGGAGAAGGGTTCCGCGCCATAGTGGGCTGGCTGGAGAGCCCATGCCGCGGGACGCTCGACCCGCGGTTTAGCGGAGCCCCGCTGTGTGGTAGCGGGGCTCCTACCCCCGGGCCGGCCTGGGTCGCTTCGCTGCCGAAACGACCCACGACCACCCGCAATGCGTCCTCGCCGGAAGTCCTCGGGTTTTTGGTTTTTAACTAGCATGGGTGTTGCTTCAGGGTCATGTGAAAGTCTGACTTTGCACTGAACCTCTCAACTGGCAGGCCATCCAATACTTGCACAAAGTAGGGCATCAATATTTCATTTGCTCCAAGTACCTGGAATTAGTCCAGGGACACAGAAGAGACACAGAGAACTGATAAGTGAATGAGTATGGTTGGTGTCAATGAGGAGGCAAGCTGATATTTGTGTCATTAATACAGTTCATGAATTGAAGAGCCATCATGTAAGTTAAAATAGTTTGGATATAACTTTTGCTAACTAACAAAAAGAAACCCCCAAATTGCTCAATAACATCATTTGAAACAGACATCTTATGCACGAAATTGACAAAACTGGCCGTCATCTTCTTTCCTAGACACTCTGCTTTTGATTAAGCTGCTGTGATGTCACAGAATGTAAACACATTGTTGTGGAATTGTCAATAGTAACAAGAGAAAAATTCTGTGAATGAAGTAAGAAGTGGTTTTCTCTGAGCGGGGAAAAAGCACCTCATTCTTTCTGTTCTTAACGCATTTGTCTCCCTCTGCTTGTTTCATCCTTGATTCTAGGACATCACCAGTTTGCTTCATACCATTTATGAAGTAGTTGATGCTTCAGTAAACCACTCTCCCAGCTCCAGTAAAACCTTGCGGGTAAAGCTCACTGTAGCTCCAGATGGGAGTCAGAAGAAGAAAAGTATCCTACTGAACCATGCTGGTAAGAGTTTGATTCTGAACTTCCAATGACAAATTTGTCAACTCATTGTGCAGAAGCATATAAAACCGACTTAATAGGTTGGTTGTCTGTCCATCTAACCCTGTTTTGCCATCTCTGATGGTCAGCTTTTCATATCACCTACTGCCTGATCCTTTTAACTGGAGAATATTTTTTGGATCCTGATCCCAAATCTCCTTTAAATCTCTTTTGTCCTTTTACCCCCAAACATTTCTCCCCCTCCACATAACACACAACTAGAGAATGCTTCTGTGGATGCTGGATCTTCCACTCCCTCCAAGTGTGGTCATGGAGGAGATGATGTTCCCCTGCTCAGTTCATTTCAATGGTAGATGGCCCCCATTTGTTAAGCCATGTAAGAATGTCAATAATAAGAGGAAAATGGCAAGATGTAGCACTCCTGGTGAGGGGAGATGTTTGTTGTTTGCTCATTCTGAAAACAATGGGGAAACAATGGTTAAAATAATAACAATAGGAAAATGAACATGGTTTTGTGTGTATGTGTTGGGGCAGATCTTCAGAGCTCGAGGCACCGAACGGAAAGCAAGGCCAATGAAGAACTGAGGAGTTGTGAGAAGAAGCAGAGGGGCTCCGTCAGGTGAGCTGGAACAATTCTTCATTTGTCTCATGATTAGGGATCTTTAAGGTCAGCCCTGAGAAGCTTAGGATTTAAATTTTGTTTTTTAGGCAAGCCTACTCAGACCTGTCATTTTATTATGCATATTTGATTTTTAAAGCTCTGCTGGTTTTATCTATATTTTGATAAATGCTATGTCTCGTTGTTTTGATCTTCATATGCATGTTTTCTTTTCTTTCTTTCTTTTTGAAACCATTTAGAAGTTTTTGTTCATTAAGCGGCATATAATTCTTTGCTAAAGAAAAAGAAGTTGGGCTTACATCAAATGCTGCTGTGTCAGCTTGCTCCTATGTTGCCATAATGATGCATAGAATCTTGGGACCACATGGGTGGAGCCTATCAAATGGGGCCTTGCCACCTGATTCGTTCATCGCCCAGCCAGGAGATAATCTGGTGAGAAGGCCCCATCTGATTGGCTGCGCCCTTGTAGTTACAGACTTCCAAGCATTACAGGCTTAACAGCATGTTCCACTTCAGTAATGATGTGTCCAGCTTTCTCCAGATCTTGCTCAGAGGCTGCATTGCCAGCTGCTGCCAAACCCTCACTTCACTCATGAAAAGCTTATTGATAAGGAAATACCTATGTGTCAACCAATCTTTAAAGCCACCACCAATCTTTCTTTGCTTGCGCTGCTCTCTTGTAGGTATTGCCCATCTTAAGATATTTGCCAACTAAAAGTAAACACATGTAACTTACCTGCATGCTACATACAGGACTCATAATTGTATGCACCGGGGCAGTTTCAACTGGGAAAACCGTCTGGGGGAAAGGGTTAACCTCCCTCCCACCCTCACTGCTAAGGTCCCGATCCAAACCAGTACCCTCTCACCTCCTGGCAACTGCATTTCACAATAAAGGGGGTAGCCATAGTTGATCTTTTGCAGCAAAACTGACAAAGACCCATTTGGAACCTGAAAGGCTAACAGATTTATAGCAGCATGAATTTCTGCTGGCAGGCAACAACAATACACGGTATGAAGATCGGAAGCAGGATTTCTTGTGAACCATTTAAGGAAAATGATGGTCTGTGCTTTAAAAATAATTTTGAGAAATGCCCTTCAGAGAATAATAAAAAAGTGTAAGTGTGTGTGTGTGTTATTTTTCTGGTGTGACTCAGGGTGCATCAGTTTCCAGCAAAGCAGAGAGACAGTGGTCTCTTTCATGCACAGCTGCAGGTATACTTGCAGCCTTGAAAAGATTAGATAAAACAGGATTTATTTGAAGTTGTATCTCCCTGAAGGAATGCACAATATTGTTTTGGATGCCAGTCTGGGAACAGACCTTGTTTCCCTGAAAAGCATCTTGTCATGTTGTTGGCAAAGATTAGCAAAGAGAAGCATTTGGCTAAGATTTGCCCCAATATCATGCCTTTTCATCAGTTTTATTCATGTATTTTTGATGTCTATCCCACCTTATCCTCGGGGCACTGTGCAGGTAGCAACACATTTAAAATGCAGCATGCAGCACAGTGAAAGTGCCGAGTTGAATGCCCGTTTGCCATCTAAAAAACCATTGTAGAACAGATTAAAACAATCCTACATCTTCTTTGCCTGCTTCTTTGTTTTTTTACATGCAGCATTATAGAACAACAACAGCGTCTGCAGATATTCTCAGAAATGGGCTTCGGTGACTTTGCAGAGTTATGGGCAACTGTTGAGACCCTCTCTCTGTTTCTGCTATGGCTCTTTGAACCAGGGTGCTGTAGTGGTTAGAGTGTGTCGCACTAGTACCTGGGAGACCAGGGTTCTACTTTGGATGACCTTGGCCAGTAACTGCTTCTCAGCCTAACTTACCACCCTGGGTTGTTGTGGGGATTAAATGGGGAGAGGGAGAACCATGTTTACTACCTTGAGCAACTTGGAGAAAAAGGTGGGCTATAAATGCAATAAATAAACAAACTTTGAATGTGGCTGGTATCAGGAGCCAATGGTGTGTCATAGATAGGGATCTAAAGCTTGCCCCAGGCTTGAAGGGGAACCCTTGACATATTATCCTCTATGGGCCCATTCCTGCACACCACACCCACTCTATGGGCTTATCTGGTAGCAGCAGTGATCATTCAGTTGCTTCTGGGTGGCCACAGTGGCCCCCAAGATGGCGTTGCTCCACAGCAGTGTAGGAAGTTTAACATGGTGCCTTGTAGCCGCTTACTAAGGGTGGACCTCCCTCACCATTGGACCCTGGCAGGCCTCTGATTCCCCAGCAGATGCCTGAAGATGCCAGTTGCTAATGTTGGCCCCGAATCAGGGAGGCCTGGTTGAAAGCATGGTCCAACCTTGGGCGAAAATAATCAAGACAACAATCAGATAGCATTTTTAGAGAAACTTGGCATGATGCTCCTAGCCAGGAATTTGGAGATCTCTTGATCAGGATTGGCCCACTATGTTTCCTGCCAGAGTGGATCAGCAAATGATGCCCACTATACAAGTCAAAGAGCGTAGTACTCAGGGTAGCCAGGTTCTTATTCTGACACCTGAAAACATCCTACAAACGCCTTTTCCACGTCCTGGTTATAAAAATACAGTAATAAATTCAGTGGCTACCAATTTGCTATTGAGAGGGGTATGTGCAAATAAAGCCATCTCTGTTGCATGTTGTTGTTGTTGTTGTTGTTGTTTAGTCGTTTAGTCATTTCCAACTCTTCGTGACCCCATGGACCAGAGCATGCCAGGCACTCCTGTCTTCCACTGCCTCCCGCAGTTTGGTCAACCTCATGTTGGTAGCTTCGAGAACAGTGTCCAACCATCTTGTCCTCTGTCGTCCCCTTCTCCTTGTGCCCTCAATCTTTCCCAACACCAGGGTCTTTTACAGGGAGTCTTCTCATCTCATGAGGTGGCCAAAGTATTGGAGCCTCAGCTTCAGGATCTGTCCTTCCAGTGAGCACTCAGTGATGATTTCCTTCAGAATGGATAGGTTTTACCTTCTTGCAGTCCATGGGACTCTCAAGAGTCACCTCCAGCATCATAATTCAAAAGCATCAATTATTCGACGATCAGCCTTCTTTATGATCCAGCTCTCACTTCCATACATCACTACTGGAAAAACCATAGCTTTAACTATACGGACCTTTGTCGGCAAGGTGATGTCTCTGCTTTTTAAGATGCTTTCTAGGTTTGTCATTGCTCTTCTCCCAAGAAGCAGGCGTCTTCTAATTTCATGGCTGCTGTCACCATCTGCAGTGATCACGTAGCCCAAGAAAGTAAAATCTCTCACTGCCTCCATTTCTTCCCCTTCTATTTGCCAGGAATTGATGGCCATGATCTTAGTTTTTTTGATGTTGAGCGTCATATCATATTTTGTGATCTCCTCTTTCGTCCTCATTAAGAGGTTATTTAATTCCTCCTCACTTTCGGCCATCAAAGTTGTGTCATCTGCATATCTAAGGTTGTTCTGTTGCATTTTAGCAGTTACACAAATCTCCTTGAAAGGGTCAGGCTTTGTGTCTTTTTTTTTAATGACTTGTCTGTTTTTGTTCTTTTAAATAAATTGTTTACATATGTAGACATAGTTCTGTTGGGACACGGTGCATTTTATTGTGCCACATTCTTGGCCTCGTTGTTGTTAAAGCTAAGATTCTTCCCATTTCTCCTTTCCTTGTTTGGCTCATAAATGACTGGTATTTCAGAAATTCATTCTCAGGAAATAGCTCTGCTATATATGAAATGGTAGTGCTTGAACAGGAAAGAGAGATGGACTTATTCGGCCAGCAGTTGATCCGGTTTTATTAAAACTATTTCCCCCTCCAATCAGGAGTGTGTTCTTTATCTCCTGGAGTTTTTACCTGCAGTCTCCCCTTTGCCAAATACATTAAGATTGCGAGGGGTACCCCATGACCAACTATTATTATTTTAAGTATTTATATCCTGCCTTTTTCCCAAGCTGGGATTGAAGGGATCTTACAACACCATTGTAAAATACCAAATAATAAAAGCAAACTTGTTAAAAACAATAAAATACTTAAAATTGTGTTGAAGCATTGGTCTGCCTAGCTCTGTCTGTTGCAGCTGGGAGCCCACCCTCCAAGGTCTGTTCCCAGCTTCCTGTGGGTGCTGGGACCCCAGCAACATTACACATGTGCTACTATTGAATATGGCATTGCAAGGAATTCCAGCAAGGGTGAATTTTGTAGGAGCATTGCTCCCAGATGCACTGACCGTCTGTAACTTCAAAGCAAAGCTTATCATTTCAGTGTGTGCTCACTGATTTGGATATAATAATATGTGCATTGCAATTTCCCTTCCTTCTCACAGGTACCACCATGGTGAAGCCAAAACTGAACAGAATGGATGCTATCGTCATTGTGTTGATGAAAACATTGAAAGGAGAAACCACTATTTGGATCTTGCAGGAATAGAAAACTATACGTCAAAATTTGGGCCAGGTATATTATGCATTTTCTATAATTTAGCTGTTCCCTAGAGAAGCTACTGTAATGATCTATATGTTTAATATCTCATGCGCTCCCCCCCCCCTCTCTCTCACACACACTCTTAATACTTTTTATTTCTTTATTTTTTATTGGATTTTTCCTTCTTTTCTTAGCTGTTTCTATTTTAGTTGTAAGCCGCCTTGAATCCCTGTCAGGGAAAAAGTGAGATATAAATAAATACAACAACAACAATTTAGATCTCATCTATTCTGACCGTCCTTTTTATTGGATCTTTAGACTTGTAGGTGCTCAAGTTACTGGAACCCAGTGAGAACTAAACTAAAATTTCCAACTTTATTGACCAAGTGTAAAAATGATCATTAATACAGCTGCTAGGGAGCTGCTTTTAAACAAACAAACAAGCAAACAAACTTATTATTATTATTATTATTATTGTTGTTGTTGTTGTTGTTGTTGTTGTTATTTTTAGTTCATCCTCCGTTTGGTACATTGGTTTATTTATCTTCAACTGCTTCCTGCTTTTGTTGTCATATCAGTACTTAGAGCCTTAAAATGACCAGGTGCTCCACTTCTTCTTTCTTAGGATCCCCACCAGCGGTTCAAAAACACGACCCGCCCATCCGAGTCGCAAACCAAACGAGGTCCCGTTCCCACGAGCCAGAAATCTTCCACGCCCACCAGCGCAGATCGCCAGCAGCGGACTCCGGCCACGTCAGTTTGATGGAAGCCTCCTACGCAAAGCTTGCAGAGATACAGCAGAGGCTGCGGAGCCAAGATGCGAGCAGGCATTTTGCAAAGTCTCCCAAAGCTCAGAGCAGAAATGCCTCTTCCGCCAACGCGGGGAGGGCCGTAAGGAGTAAGCCCGTCCAAGGGGCCTCCGTGCCGATGGCTTCCCCCACCACGCGGCTGGGCCCAAACCTCCCTTATCTCCCCATGCAGCCTCAGCCGGCTTACAAGAAACACAAGCAGAGGGCCAAAGAGACTCACCAAGTCTGCAAAACCTTCCAGCCCCCCGGGACGGTTTTCGAAAAAGAGCATGTGAGAGACCTGCCTGCTGTCATCTTGTACGAAGGCCAAGTAGGGCAGATGATTCAGAGACACGAGCACCACCACCACCACGAGCACCACCACCACTATCATCACTTCTACCAGACATGAAATGGACCCCCTGCTGCCGTCCATTAGCGAACCATCCTGATATGAAGGAAGCCTTTTTAGCTGCCACACTCCGGAAGAAAAGTGTTGTTCTTATTAACCTTTGTTGCTACTCCATTAATATTCTGCTAGCACCCATCTTAGGAGTTATATGAAAACACTAAGATTAATAATAATAATAATAATAATAATAATAATAATAATAACCTAACACTATTTATATTATGTGGAACTGTGTAGCTTACTTTATAAATTTGTGGATTTAAAGTTTGGCTTGTACAAGAACACCGTGCACAAGAGCAAACAGCCATAGCTATCGTCACGAGCAGTGCTTGAATGCAGGTTGTCAATGCACTTCTGGCAAGGATCCCTTCCCCCGCGGTAACTGGAAGAGATGCTGCAAAACAATATGGCTATGACACCCAGCTTGTCCCATTCGTTGCCTCATTGCACACAAGCCCATCATCAGGGGAGCAATGTTCGAAGGTTCTGGACTCCGGGAATATAAACAGCTGCTACCTCTCGTATAATTCAGAACTTCTTAATGATTGTATTGTGCTATGTCGGGGTGGGGCTGTGGGGGTTGTTTTTATTCGATTGCATTCATGTAGCCTGTATATGTTTTACTCCTCACCTCTTTGCAAGCTATATCTTAATATTAATTATGTGGAAATAACTAATTATATTTGTCAACAGAGCTACGTTTTTCAACTTCTTTCCCCACCCCCTTTTTACCGTTTTCTTTTTAAACAGACACCTTTATGGTCTGCTTTATATATTGGGTAGTATTTAAACATATATTTTCTCTTTCTTATCGGCTGTTGTGTGTAGGAAAGCCATCATTAAGGAGCATGTTCCATTGCAGTCTGGATAAGGGGCTCTTCAGAGGATCTGTGGGGTCCTGGCACTGGAAGAGTAAAATAGGCCTCAGAGGCAAGGGGACGCAGGTAGACTGCACCCATTTATCCCTTCTTGGGTGTCACCCTGTGATGACATCACAAGTTGCTTTGTTGCTGGCTTCAGCCAATCACACACACACACACACACACACACCACTTTGCATATCAGATGCCTTCCTCTAAATTTGCTTTGGGTGCCATCTTGACAACAAAGGCATATAAGACAGCAATATTGTTACTCAGCTGGGCCATTGCTAACCTTCACTTTTCAGCTTATAGTTTTCCTTTTTTTTAACACACACACACACTGTGTGTGTGTGTGTGTGTGTGTGTGTGTGTGTGTGTGTGTACACACACTAAATTTTGCAGGTTGTGGATTTCTTCTTCTTTTGCTTGGTTCTCCTGCTCCTTCATTTCCCACATTGTTCTTTTAGAGAGAGAGAGTTGTGGACAGAATATTGCTTTTCTCCCCTTTTAAACGTTGGCAAATATATATAAATATAAATATATATATATATAAATATATATGAATATACACACTCTCAGGTACATTTTTGTGTTTTATACAAATCTGTGGGTTGTTTTTTTTAATAAATAATAATAATAATAATTAACATTTTAATCTTAAAGCAGCGACTCTTTGGACATGCTATTTGAACATGCAAGTATGTGTGTTCCTTCACCCCACCCCAATCTCCCAGCTGCTTCTTGATTTTTGGTTCTGCAGCATCTACTGCTTCTGCCTATTTCTTTAAAAACAAACAAAAATGATCTGTCTTCTATTCTCCCCCTCCACATTCCTATCAGATGACCTCCACCCCATGAAGCAGGTCAAGTCATAATCTAAAAGGTCATGACTGTCTGTCAAAGGTAAACCTGGAGCAAGCATGGCCAAAGAGTTGGTAAGCTTGATTCCCTCCCCCCCCCCCCCCCCCCGGGGACCAGCAACTAGAGAACAATGGGCCAAATTGGTTAGAGCATGATGCTGAGAATGCGAATGTTGCAAGTTTGATCCCCATATGGGACAGCTGGGTATTCCTGCATTGCAGGGGGTTGGAATAGATGGTCCTCAGGGTATCTTCCAACTCTACAATTCCATGATTCTATAAAATCCTAAGAACAGAAGAGCCTGCTGGATCATGCTAGTGCCCTATCTAGTCCAGCAACTTGTTCTCACAGTGGCCACCTAGATTACTGTGGGAAGCCAGCAAGCAAGAAGAGAGCCCAACAGCACTCTGAGGCATACCACCTCTGACAGTGGAGGCAGAAAATATACATTGTGGCTAGTAGCCATAAAGAACCTTATCCTCCATGAATTTTTCTGATCCTTTTTGAAAGCTATCAAAGTTGGTGGCTATCACTAAAAACTGTGTCCTGAATCTTCCAACATTTAGCTTCATTGGATAAAAATCCAGCTACCCGAGGAGCTCTGGTTTCCTCACTCAGAGGCAAGAAGGCTACATGTAGAGGGGGCGATGACTATGAAGACAACCAGACTTGCTGTCTTATCTGGTGGCCCTTGACTCACCACCCTCTACCCCTTCTCATTAACCCACTAGCATTCTTAAGCCTCCATCTCTCTTCCACTACAGCAGCCTTCCCCAACCTTGTTCCCTCCTGCTGTTATTGGACTGCAGCTCCCATCACACCTGACAATTGGCCATGCTGGCCGGGGCTGATGGGAATTGTTGCCTCCCATGCAGGAACCAAAACACACAGGGAGCAAAAGGAGGGACTCTGGCAAGGCTTCTGTTGCTGTTCCCATTGCAGTTAAGGAAGAAAGTTAAAGAGTTCCTTTGCCTGGGGCCTTGACTCTCACTGGAATGGGTAAGGAAGTGAAGGCAATGCTGCTGGCCCTTCAGCACTTGGCCATCCCATTAAAAATAAGTTGTCAGGCAGAGCAGCAAAGGGAGGAGACCGTTTTAGGCTTCCTGCTCTAATCGGGTGGCAATTTGGTGTTTACAAGAGAGCCAAGGATATTGAAGGAGGGGGTGCACAGTTTGGTGTGTGGCTTTTGCAGAAGCTACCAAAAGAAGATCTTGGGGAGGGGTTGTTCTAGGGCTGTACTTCCCTTCTGGCCACAGTCCTTGGCCCCTTTATCAGTCAACAAGCTTGTAAGCCAGGACCCCTTTATTGCGTTTGCAAGTTAAAAGGAAATCTCTGACCACACACACACACAAACAAAACTGTGTGGAATTTTTTTAAGCATTTACTTTTGCTTTTATCTTCTTTCAGTATTTGTGATTGTTGTTGTTTACAATATTGTGAGATGTTCTTCCATTTTAAAAAATACTGGGAAGCCCCAGCTCAAATTATGATCAGTTCAAAATGGGGTGTTCTCTTTGAAGAAGGAAGCGTGATGTGCACAGTGACA
Source organism: Lacerta agilis (assembly GCF_009819535.1). Lineage (NCBI taxonomy): Eukaryota > Metazoa > Chordata > Lepidosauria > Squamata > Lacertidae > Lacerta > Lacerta agilis. The sequence continues at coordinate 30,999,066 of NC_046319.1, forward strand.
CCAAATACATTGAAGAGTCTGACCTGGTTGTGGCTGGTGATTAACACTTGTTCATTAGCTCTACAACTCTTGTCTCAAAAAGAAAATCTACGTAATGCTTTCCTCTTCCCTTTAAAACAAAACCAGCCATGTTTTACATGAGTGTTATTTTTCTTCTGTCAACATTTGGTCCAGTTATGTCTGGCAAGATCTTTTAAAGTGTGTTAATCTGCGTGACAGCTAGCCCATTTGGTTTATCCTTTGAATTTCTAAAGTTAAAAAAAAAAGATTATTTATATGCTGAATTTTTTTTTTTGTATAGAAAACTGGGGAGGGGAAAGTTGGTTAGAACAGTCTTTACTTAACCACTGAGTTGTTCTAGTCTATTTTGCTGCTTGTGTTATCAAACCCTTCCTTTCCTCCAATGTATATATAATTATGGACTACAAAAAAGAAAAAAAGGCATATCACATGCCTAGTAGAAGGAATAAGCTTATTTATATGATAGTGTTAAACAAAGTCTGATGTATTCAAGTGATTTTTGTTATACTGCATGCAACCCCACGAGTGTAACACATTCCATTGGAGAAAAGATGCCATGTCTTTAGGTTCTTAAGAAAGTGGTGTTTGTCGTTTCTTTTCCTGTTTTCTTCCTATCTGTTGTATGTTTTCCACATACAATCAGGCAACTCCAACAATGCAGAAGAACATATCTCTCTTTGGCTCAGAAGGAGGTAAAGAAATCGCATTAGCAATAGTTTTAGGAGTCTTTTAAGGTGACGTGGGTGGCGCTGTGGTCTAAACCACAGAGCCTAAGGCTTACTGATCAGAAGGTCAGTGGTTCGAATCCCTGCGATGGGGTGAGCTCCCGTTGTTCGGTCCCAGCTCTTGCCCACCTAGCAGTTTGAATGCACGTCAAATGCAAGTAGATAAATAGGTACCGCTCCGGCGGGAAGGTAAACGGCATTTCCGTGTGCTGCTCTGGTTCACCAGAAGTGGCTTAGTCATGCTGGCCACATGACCCGGAAGCTGTCTGCGGACAAACGCCGGCTCCCTTGGCCTATAGAGTGAGATGAGCGTGCAACCCCAGAGTTGTCCGTGACTAGACCTAACGGTCAGGGGTACCTTTACCTTTACATTTAAGCAACACTCCTCCCAATACCCCCCCCCCTTTGGCAATTTGTTTTGTTCAGGAGAGAGTCATGGATGTGTTGGCTACAAGATTTTTGTTGTGTTAGTCCAAGCATTGGCAGTGTGTTTTGGGGTGGTGTTAATCTAACCTTTAAGATGTGTGTTTTTTTCTGGATAAGCACCTTTTAAATCATTTTATAGGGGATTATATGTATGTGGTTAGGGGTAAAGGATAGAAATCAACTCAAGGTTGTGCTAAGAGAATGCCTCTCAAGGCTGGTTTTGTGTAGGTGCAAAATGGCAGTGACATGATGTGAATGGTTAAATTTGCTCTTAACCAAAAGTAGCCATCACACAAGACGGTTGCCTAGTTCTCATTGTGATGGTGGTGGGCTTGCTTCTGAGGTGCATTGTTTTAGATTGCCATTTGGGGGTTCAAATGCCTGAAAGCTCTTCCATAAGATTTAAAAAAAAATTCCCTTGAACTTTGGCAGGTAGCATGCTGGGGAAAAGAAGGCTATTCTGGAACTGTAAAGATGCCAGGAGAGCCCTGCTGAATCAGACCAAAGGCCAGTCTGGTCCTACATTCCATTTCCCATTGTGATACCCGCCTCCCCTAATTGCCTTTGATAAGCCCACATGCAGGGCAGCTATGCACCATCTAGAAAGAAAAACCACATTACAAAAAGATCACGAGGTGTCCTGAACACCTGGCCTACTTGGTGGCAAGACAGTTTGTCAAATCCCCAGTCCAGTTTTAATCCACATGCCCAGTGCCCCACAAAGATCCTGGAGCATCCAAGTCAAGGTCCATAAACATGGGTAGTTGAGCAGGAACCTCAGTTCTGTTGCCCTTTTACACTTTGCCTGCTGATTGCTGCATCTGGGCTTGATGAGCCATGTGACCCTCACCTGTTCCAAGCCTACTCCAGCTGAGGAATCACAAATCTAAAGCTACTGAACCCCACCTGGCCAACTAGGGAGCTGGGCTGCCTGCTCTTGCCTGCCTCAGCCTCCTGGAACACACCACCCACTGCTCCCTACACTTCAAAGCCCACCATGTTCATGGAGACAGGGGTCCCTCATCCCTCTGGCTCTGTTGATGAGTCCTGTGTACTGACCCCCATCCCTTCATCATCCTCCATCACCCTGTGAGTACTTCCTACACCAATCTTCCTCCTTCCTGATTCCCAGCTTGCCCCAGTGTGTCCCAGTCCCAGCTACACCCCTCACCAGGATCCTCTTCCTCCCTGTTGACTTGCTTGTTCATGACACGAGGGTGCAGATATGCACAAAATGTGCATATGTCACATGTCCCGGTGCAAATATTGAAAAATTCAAATAGAAATGAAATGGTAGAAAGACTGGCCAGGTGATCTGTATTCTCTCTAGGGGTGGAGGTAGAGATTTGTTTTGGTTCACATTTAAAGGCAAAGTGAAATGCAGACATCCTTCGAAATGCATACTCCTCTGATTTTGCAATGCATTTTTTCACCCACATAATGTATACAAAAATTGCACATGCTTGGATAAAGTGTATATGTGTGTTAATAAGAATTACATGCAAAAATGCATTATATTGGGGGGATTGTTTTGCACAGTTGTGCACATTAGGGGAAACTGCATACAATAATGTGTATGTTTGGGGGAATTCATTTTAAGTCCATGAGGACTAAAAAAAAAAATGGCATGGAAATATGGAGAAATGGACTTAAGAACTGAAAAATGAGAAACTGAAATTGGCAGATTCACCCATATGTAGTGCCTGCTCAGACTGCAATCCAGGTGTTGATGAGCAGCTTCAAGGCCCCTGTACTCAGTGATTTCTCTTTATCCAGGACTTGGACCAGAAAACTCTTCAAATATATGACCGTTTAAAATGGAGAACTGCTCTCTGTAAAGAAGGACACACAACCATCCTAGTAATACCCCCATGCTACAAACGCCAAGCAACTAATATTCAATGGCCTATTACCTGAGGGTTATATAGAGTTATTGGTGTCACCACTGTGGGCTTCCTGGTTCCATGATAGGACCTTTTCAGTGGTATGCCCTCCTGAGTGACATGCATCTGTCTCCCTCATTGCTGACTTTCAGGAGAAATCTAAAAACATTCCTTTTTACCCAGGCATTTGATAGCAGATACTGTTCCTGACAGCCCCGAGATCACTGGTTGCTATATGTTCTTTAACTAGAATAATTTTCAAATGTTTTTAATGCTTTATCACTGCTGTGTTTGCCTCTGTGGGTTCCTTCAAGAGGAAGGGCAGAACATAAATCAATAAATTATTATTAATATTTTAAAGCCTCAATTTACACTTGTTAGTCACCTTTCTGCTAAACTAAAACATAACCAACAAGAGCCTGCTGGATCAGGCCAATGGCTTATCTAGTCCAGCATCCTGTTCCCACAGTGGCCTGTGGGAAACTCAGAAGTGGGACCCCTACAGTGATTTCCAGCAACTGGTCTTCAGAAGCATTGCTGCCTCTAACAATGGAGATAAAAACACCTACAAGTTGACACTTTTCCTCTGTTGGGCAATTGCTCCACACCCCTGACCATTTTGGTTGACTTTTCCCACAGTCAGGTGTCTCCCTGACCTGCTAATATGTTTGTGTGTCTAAAGGGACTTTTTTGTATGTGAGCCTCCACCTGTGGATTGAAGTGGTACATTCCAGACCAGCTGTTGTAGTTAGGTAATTCTAAGACAGGATTTAATTATCTTACCAGAGGAATGGGGATGAAAATGTGTATTGCATCACTCACTTAAACCAACCCTGCTGCATTAGAAGGTCATGCAGAGTGGGGGCCCCAAATACCAATCCTCATGACACCACTTGTTCAGACACGGGTTTTACCACCCAACTGGGAACTAAGCTTACTTTCTTTTGGATCAACTGAGTCAGGACATTGAACCTGCAAGCTTCCAATGGCACTGTAAGTTTTTCTGTCAGAAAAGATGGCAGCAAAATGTCTCCCGGGAACAGAGGAAGGGGGAGAAGGTTAATCTTTGTTCCAATCAATGGGTGTTTTGTCATTGATCTCTGTGGAGCTAAGCTTTCAAAGAATCTAAGGTGAATACTGAAGGAAATAAAACAGGGTGTCTTATGTGGGGGTTGGCTGGTTGAGATGTTTTGTTCACTTTCCAAAATGCAAACTATATCTTGCTGAGATTTTGTGAAATGCAAATGAACTTTAGTAACATGGCATCAATGTGCTTTTTTAAACAAACAAACAAACAAATCAGTTATGTAGAAACATACAGTATTTAAATACTGTCTTGCATTTGTATTAATGTGCATTAATTGTGAATAACTGAACATGTCATGTAGCACAGTTTATGTTCTGGATTATTTTTTATTCACAGAACTCTTAAGCCTCCATAACATTTTTGTAAAAAAGGAAAAAGGAAAAAAAGTTTGCTTTTCAGTATTTTGTATAGTTAATATAGATGGTTTTGACTAAATGCTTTATTTATTTAATAGCAAAACTGTGCCAAGAGAAACCCGTTAATTAAAAATTTTACTAGTTCAGACGTTTTCTCCCCTTTCTTTTGTTAAGTTCAGCAACATCATTCATCCAGTTCTCATTTCATTTTCATTCATTTGTATTCTAGACTTTTTTTGTTAAAAAAAAGTAGAATTGTTTTGATCATATGGTTGAGGACCTTCACTGATGCTGCGGCAAACTCCTCTTACGTTGTGGTTGTTGCGTTATTATTGGAGATTTGTTGGGAATGTAGGAATGCCAAGAAATCCAAAATGCATTGTGGGGCTGGGGGGGGGGCGGCGGCGAAAGACAAAAGGCTGTTCAAGTCTGTATAAAATTTACAAGTGCTACTTTAGATATACAGGTGCAAATTTAGAAAGTTGCTTTACTTTAATTAAAAATAGAATGCATCTCACCACAGTGGGGGATACTTTGCCCACTTAGTCAGGTGCTAATAGGCAACATGTGCTTTCCTTTCATGGTAACCATCCATGCTATACATTTAAAGCAGTAACATACCACTTAGACAGCCACAAGTTTCCCTAAATAATCATGTGGAATGTAGTTTCTTAAAGTTGGTGAGAGTTGTTAGACGATCCTTATTCCCTTCACAGAACTAAAGTTCCCAGGGTGGTTTAACCATCAATTCCTCTTCTCAGGGAACTCTGTGAGGAGAATAGGGTTTCCTAAGCAACTTTCAGCACCCTTAGCAAGCTACACTTCCCAGCTTTCTTTGTGGGGGCTTTGTGTGACTGTTCAAAGTGATACTGGAAATCAACGTGCTTTGGTGCTGTTTACCTTTAAACCAGGCTTGGACTTGTCAGCCCATAAAATGGTGGGAGCAATGCAAAACCTGGTTTCAATTTTCAAAAAAGCTGAGGCCTAGTCATGAACACCTCAAAAAGCCACCTGCCTCTTGAGTAGATGAAATCTTGATTTGACAACCTATTTCCAGCATCCGTGGGGACAAACTTTTTGATCGACTTAAAGTCCGGCCTTTTGGCACGAGGGTTAGAAATTTTCTAAGACAGTGAGGCCACATTTATCAAGAGCAACCAAGAGAAGAGTCCCCCCACTCCCCAATTCCAGCCCCCTGGGCTGAACTTAACATTTTAGATCTCTGTTCTCTAAAAAGCAAGTGTTTTTGTCTTCATGAAAACACCACCTCCATTACTAATTCAGTTTCTGTATTGCTGCCCTGAGGGCACGACGAGCATTTGGCTGTGTTTTTCCTTGTTTCTTTGTCTCAGACCCTGAAGCAATAGTTTCCAAATTAGAGTGAATGTTAATTAGTTTCTTCAAATGACTGTGTGCAGTATCAACAATGCAATGGTGACTGTTGGCAAGGAGATTCTGGCCAGAGATCGAAATTGACTGTCAAGTTGACTGGAAACACCCCTGGGTTGAAAAATAACTTAGCGGGGGTGAGGCTGGGCTTGTTGCTGGGTTTCATTCTTTTGAGTGGTCCTGTCTTTCCCTGGATACAACCTTGATGGTCGGTAGAAATGTTTTTTGTTTTTTATGAAAAAAGTTCTTTATTGAAATTTGTTAATGTCATTACAGATTTAGCTTCACATATACGTACGGTTGGTAGAAATGTTGCAGAGTTGTTAGAAGGCCCTGATGAAACCCTGGAGTATTTAATGTATGGATTAGATATTCTTGGTCATTCTACCACACATTTCACCAAACACCTGCTCCCTCCCTGGCTCCTGCAAAGAGGATACAGACAACCAAACTACCCCCAGTAGAACGTCCCCATTTCGGATCAAATTTCAAAAATTCAAATTTATTGCGGCTATTCAAATTTATTCAGATCATCTATATGGGCTCTTGCTTCAATCTTTTTTTTTACTTGGGAAACCATCAGTCTGAAAACATCCAGTATGAGGGCTAATCGGCACATACAGCAGAATCCTGACTGAACTGCTCCAGACCGAGAATTACATTTTTAAAATATCTGTGAAAACACTGGATTATATTTTGATAGTTTTATATATATACATATATACATATATATGTGTGTGTGTGTGTGTGCGCGCGCGCACACGCTTTTTAATTATTGTTTTTATGATTATTTTATCTTATATTTATTAGCTGCCCTGAGATTCCTACAGAAGGAAGGGTGGGATATAAGCACATGAATAATAATAATAATATTATTATTATTATTGTTGCTGGCTGGTGCTGGAGGAGACTCTTGAGAGTCCCGTGGACTGCAAGAAGATCAAACCTATCCATTCTCAAAGAAATCAGCCCTGAGTACTCACTAGAAGGACAGATCCTGAAGTTGAGGCTCCAGTACTTTGGCCACCTCATGAGAAGAGAAGACTCCCTAGAAAAGACCCTGATGTTGGGAAAGATGGAGGGCACAAGGAGAAGGGGACGACAGAGGATGAGATGGTTGGACAGTGTTCTTGAAGCTACTAACATGAGTTTGGCCAAACTGCGAGAGGCAGTGAAGGATAGGCGTGCCTGGCGTGCTCTGGTCCATGGGGTCACGAAGAGTCGGACACGACTGAACGACTGAACAACAACAACAACAATAATAATAAGGAGTGGCATTCAAAAACAGAACCCCCACCTGCAGCCTACCAACTGGTCCAGGGTTCTAACGCCTCATTCCGCTTCATGTAAACACCAACGGCAAAGTCTGTTCCTCAGATCTCCTCTGTAATCTTCTGTGCCTTCAAAACCTGCTTTTAAACAAAAGGCTGCAATTATATTTTGAAATCTAAAATCTGGGTTCAAAGAAGCTTGCAGCAATAAAACAAAACAAAAATGTACAATAAAAACCATTAGAAAGTTAAAAGTTAATTGCTTGCAAGTTTCAACTTGCACCTGGAACTGTCGCATAAAATAAATATGCAGTTGGCTGTTGCCCCTTTATCAGGTCATTCTAATATAGTGTAAGTATTACCTGATTGTGGCATTTGAAAATGTTTTATTTTGTGCAAGCACATCTTATATCCTTTTAAAATCGCATTTTGGGGTGCTTCCCAGTCCCCCACCGACATCAACTAAATACATCTGCTGGATCAACAGCAACAAAAGCCATTTTCAAAAACATAACGAAGTGAAGGATTCCTCCCACCAATGGAAGCTTTGTACACATTCTTGTTTATTCTGCATCCAGTGCAGCCCCACTGCTGGTTTCAGAAGCGGTGCACTCCGGACATTTGGCCACAATCCATACCTTTCCTGACATTTCTTACGAAATACGGCCAGCTTCAATCCAAATTCAGGGAAATAATGACCTAGCTGCATTTTAAGCTGTCAAGGAGTACACAGCCAGAGTTAAGGTGTAGCTTATATCTACGTCTTCATGCACATACGCACACCCAACTCTGATGTGAAATGTAGCTGCAACATTGGCAGGATCAATTTAAGGGAGCTTGCAGATTTTGGGGAGGGGGAGGGGGATATGACAAGGAGGTGGTTGGGGGGGGGCAAGGGAAGGGGGGAGATAAACCTTATTATGTTTCTTTGCCAAAGGAGAAAAGAAACGATATTGACTTAAATGTGGGGAATTTAAAAGGGGCCATATGTTCTCACTTTGTGCTTTGTTTCTAATAGATAGACAGAAATCTTTTGAAGTGTGGATTGGCTCAGTGGGGTGCAGGCTTCTGTAGAGAAAAGATGCTAAAAGGGAGGATGTGAGAGGGCATATGAAACTCTATTAGCCATGCAACAGCAGAGAGAGAAAGGCAAATCCAATGATAATGTACATCTGTTTCAGGGAGTTTATAAGCTTTGAACATTTTTTATGTGCTGATAAGTGGATCCTTTTCTTACCATAACTTAGAACTTCAAAGGAGATTGTGTGGATAATGCAAATTGCTGAAATATGAGATTTTCCTACAAAGAGGTTTTCCAAAAAAAGAAAAGAGAGAGAGAGAGGAAAGAATTAAGGCTAATTGATGCCACAGTCTTTTATGTGCAGTGTAAAAACTCGACAAAAATTGATTTTTTAATATTTTTTTAAAGGGCATTGACGGAAAATATATTGGAGGCTGTTTCTCTCTCTCTCTCTCTCTCTCTCTCTCTCTCTCTCTCTCTCTCTCTCTCTCTCCACCCCCACCCTTTGTGGGCATGGTCTTTGGTTTGAAAGAGAGAAGCTTCTGTAAGTTGAACATTTGTCTTCCAATATCAGTGAAGCAATAATAATGTAGCATAAATTAAGAGACATAGCCTAGCTGTTAATGCTATCAAAGTCTGTCATGTCAGGGGAATGTTAAGAAACCACAAGTGGAAAGCAGCACGGAGTATGGAACGATCTTATCTGCTTCAGTCAATTGCCAATTTCATCTCCATAACAAGCCGCAGGATCACAGTATATTGCCATTGCTATTATCACCTGTCTGCTCCATCTGGATGCTGAACAGGAACAATTAACCTATAGAACTCACTGGCACAAGATGCTACGAAATCTCAGGTGTGAGTGGCTCATTGGTGTTTTTTGTTTTAAAGATAAGTGGCCGTACCTCTCCAAAACAAACCATTCCCTATTTCCAATCTTTGGGGGCAAGGTGCCACCAAAACAGCACCACCCATACAAGAGGGAGCTATTTGCAGGTTTGCAGAAGTATAAAAATCCTAAAAGAGGCAACTCCCTGACACAGTTCAGTGAGAGCTGAGTTTGCTCAGTGGCGATGGAATGCTGACTGTTGTGAGGAGTGGAAATGGAGTACCTGGAATTGTGAGCAGAGAACACACCCCACACTAAAAACGTTTTGTTGCAGGCTCCATTATCCAAAGCTAATAGCCATTACATCTGGCTATGAAATCCCATGTTCAAGGACAGCAAACTTTTTCATTTATTCATTACTGGCAACGGGCAGAAAGACCGGACTTGAAGAAATAGGGGAAATTGTTAAGCATCTGAGAGCTACACGGCATAACTTCTTGTTTCGGTTGGGACTTTGGCTGCTTTGGATAGTCTTCCCTAGGGCTTTCTTGGTAGTTCTGACTGGCAGTGACTAGGCGAGATCTCTGTGTGACTCTCACAGGCCTGCTACCTTACAGTAGATGCTTTCCAAATGGAACTGCCCAGGAGCAAACCCAGGACATTTTTCCAGGTGCTAAGCATCTGGTCACTATGGAAAGGGGAGAGTGTCAAGGACTGTATTTAGGTAGGGCTTTATTCCTGTTATGTATGGGAACCAATAGGAGCTGCTTTTTCCCCGCTCAGAGAAAATCACCTCTTCATTCACAGAAATTTTCTCTTGTTAGCCATTGACAATTCCACAACAATGCATTAGCTTTCTGTGACATCATGCAATAATTCCTATATCTGAATGCACCCAAGATAAATCAGGGTTCTCCACTGGGAAAGCATTATAGTAGTAGTAGTAGTAGTAGTAGTAGTAATCAATTTATTTATACCCTGCCTTTTTGCCTGACAGGCCTCAAGGCAATTTACACATCATGTCTGTGGCTGCATAGATGCCATACATTTACAGCACATGGCTTCCCCCAAATTATCCTAGGAACTGTAGATTAAGGGTGCTGGAAATTGCAGTTCTGCGAGGGGTAAACTATAGTTACATTGTGCCTTCAATGTATAGTATGTACACAGCCTCTATGTGCGTCTATCCACACCAGTAACTGATGACAGGCCCTTTTCATCTCGGCTGGATCGTGGAGAAGGGATGTGAAACCAATGTACGAAGCAGAGCACTAAAGCGTTCTTCTTGCTGAAATGACGATGTCATCAGGCTAAAGAGAGAGAGAGAGAAGCAGAGAATCATGCCGGCTAATTAGATTCCCAAATGGCAGCTCATGCAGACTGGAAATAGCAGGCCCTTCTGTTTATTTGATTTCCTCAGTTCCACAGGCATTGCTTTGATCAAAATAATGAGCGGAGTAGTTTATCTGAGGGGCTGCCAGAGGCATGTAGCACACCTTGGGATGCCACACATTGGCAACTGCCACCTGTCAATGCCACCTGAGTGGTGCTGAAGAAGACCTGGGGTGAAAGCTCTTCCATGCATCTGCTTTCGTCATGTGCCAGTTCACATGTTAATGTTGGTATGCCAGTGACTGATGGCCCAAGTGGGTCCACAGCTGAAGTGGCCATTATGCATGGTAAGCACATGTAAGTGTATGAAGAACTTTGCCAAGATAAGGACTTCCTGTGTGGACTTTGTCCTGTATATATCAGACCCGTGAGACACATTTTCATAGGCTAATTTTATATATAGGCACAAATTTAGGGAGACTTTCAGAGGGCAGAAAAGCAAAACCTGGTCTTGCTCTCAGGACCTATGGTGATCTATGAAATGCTAAGACAGAGGTGTAGTGGTCCAGGGTGCTGGAAGACCTGTTACTATTTCTGCAGTAGGGTCCCTGTCTCCAGTGCCCCAGAGCTGCCCAGTCAACATGAAGGGAGAACTTTTTAGCCACTGAGAAGTCTTCTCTGCACTGATTGGAGCCAAGCAGAGTGAAAGGAGGTGAGTCAGTCACTGGGGTTTGGCTCCTAGGGTCACTCTGTCAAGGGTACATAGGAAGAACCCTGAGGAGTTGTTATTCTGCATGCTCCAAAACTAAGCATTTAGCAATGCTGCAAACAAAAGGAGCTTCAGGGATAAGAGAATGGTGTACAAATTCTGTTGCATACAATGGAGCTTCCTGGTAAATACAATTTAAGTCACCCCAAAAGAATATATTTGAGTGCTCCCAACCATTTGCCCATGTACGTGCGCAGAAAATAGTAGATCTGCATTGATTGTTGCAATGCATCCCTAATTATGATTATTGTAGGATTATAAATTTATTGTATAATCTTAGAAAGTTGAATAATCTTAAAATGATGTGTGGCTGTGACTATCATGAAAGAACCCTGCAATTCTGAAATTGCCATTACACTGCAATCCATCCACCTATCCTTCCATCCATCTAGTATTTTGGACCAACACCTTTGCTTTTCAAACTGATACAGGCCATTCCACTGCTACATGACTCATCTGTTCCAGGTGTGCACAAGGCATCAGCTTTGTGACTACTTAAGTCCCACTGATTCCAAGAGGACTTAAATTGCAATTAGCTTTTGCTGGATGGTGCCCCAGATGTTCTATATCCTCAGGCGTATTGCAGCAGGGGTGGCTGGGGACAGACCCCACCACCTTCTTCTGATCCTCCTTTGAAAAATAAGAAAAACAAAAAGTGGAATTGCATCTGGGAAGTCAGAGTCCACTGGAAGCTGGACAGCAACTGGGAAGCAGATGTATTGCTAGACTCATTGGAGTTGAGTGGGGAGATGAAGGAGCTGGGAGGAGGGGAAGAAGCGGGCCTTTGTGAGCCAACTGCTTTGATCTTTGCAACCTAAGTCTGGCCAGCTTTACAAACACAGAACAAAAATCAATTACAGCACTCCATCCAGCAGTGTTTATAACTCATGGCACAAGCTTGGATGGCTTTATACTCCTCCAATTCAGAAGGGACACTGTCCAGGTTTCAAAGAGAATTCCTCCCTCCCTCCATAGAATCAACACATTTCAAATAGTATTTGAAAGGCTTTCACCATGTATCAAAAAGTTTGATATAGAACGTTTATAATGTAAATAATGCAAGGCACTTCTATCCCTCAATTTGGAGGTTGGCTGAGGAGGATGGGAGACAGCCAAACCACACATAGAGCTCCCCCATCCACAAAAGCTTCTCTAAGAAGCTTTCTTGCATTTAAGTCCATTGCTGCACATCCTGCAAGCCTCTCCACTGAAGTGAATGGGGAAGGCATGCATATGCATAAGAACATAAGAAAATCCTGCTAGATCAGGCCAATGGCCCATGATTTGGTCCAGCATCCTGTTTTCATAGTGACCAACCAAACACCTGTGGGAAACCCACAAGCAGGATTTTAGCACAAGAACACACACCCCTCCTGTGGTTTCCAGCAACTAGTATTCAGAAGCATTACTGCCTCCAACTGTTGTTATTATTTTATTATTATTTATTGAATCTATATACCGCCATATACTTGGAAGTCTCAGGGCCATTCACAGAATAAAATCAAAATATAAAACCACAAAATACATAATTAAAACAAAAACAACCCCCCCCCCCAAAAAAACCCACATTTTAAAAGGGCATGGGATGGAGACAGAGCATAGCCATTTTGGCTAGTAGCCATCAACAGCCCACTCCTTCATGAATTTGTCTAATCCTCTTTTAAAGCCATCTAAGTTGGTGACCATCACTGCCTCCTGTGGGAGCAAATTCCATAATTTAACTATGCACTGCATGAAGACGTACTATTTTCCCCCCTTTCTTTTTTTACCTGTCCTGAATCTTCCAACATTCAGTTTCACTGAATGCTCAGAAGTTCTAGTGTTATGAGAGAGGGAGAAAAACATTTCTCTATCCACTTTCTCCATGACTTGCACAAACTATTGTGATATTGGCTACCACGAGGCAGATAGTGCAGGATGGGAAGTGGACAGAGTTTTTTGTGCCACGTGGCTGACCTGTGCCCCCTAAGATTGCCTGTTGCCCTCAAAGTAGGATTCAGAGGCCAACCCAGTTGGCTTTTGTACATGGAGTGCAGGGGGAGGCACCATATTGCGCTTCCCCTCAGGCAGAAAAATGTTTATTGCTGCTTCCAGTTATGATTTTCTCCCAAAGGGCATTTGCCAATTGTGTTCACCGATGCCTGCTGTTTATACTGCACTTCCTCGTAGGTGATGGACCATTTCTCAGAAGGGTGTGAGAAACGGCCCTGCTCATCCGCTCTGGTTGCACGCCTGAACAATTTGAGAACCAATATGCCAGCCTTCTCTATTATAACTTGTGCTCTGTCAATACTTCTTGCCCTCTTCTTTCTGGGAAATGAATTTGACGTCTGTGCTGTTCCTGTCAAGGAAAGACAGAATTACGTGTGCATTTAAGCATGGTGGCAGTAATACTTGAATGACTGAGGATTGATGGATAGACCCAGTTGAGTCTTGCCAGTGTATATTTGACTGATATTCTAACAGTAAGTCCTGCCAGTCTGGAGAGGGGGGGGGGTGGAAGGAGGGAGGGCTGCAATTTTTCTTCCCTACCCCACTTCCCTCCTTAATTCCTAACCTAGTCCAGGAGGGAATTTACTGATTCTGCCTGTGCTAAACTTTTCCTTCATCTGGCTATACCTTTGCCAAAAAAAGCAATTTGGAAAAAAGCAGGGTGGGGAAGGAGAATTACCAGTTTAGAAGTGGAGCAGGCTGATATGTCATTGGCCTTTCAACATGAAAGTTATAAATTACAGTGTGCATAGTAAGTGATGTGTTTTGCCATGAAACACAAGTTGTGGTGATGGCCAGGCATTTGAAGGCTGTTGCTTACAAACATTTGTGACTGAATCCCAGTGCTGTCTTTGACAATGTAAAGTTGCATTGGTGAGGTGGTATTTAAAGTGGAAAATCTATGAAGCAGGGAGGGGGAGGTTGCTTAACTCTTGCAGAGCAGATGCTCTACCACTGAGCTGCGGCCTGTCCTTCATGCTCGTGGGCTCCAGGGGGAAACAGAGTCAGCATACTACATTCAAGTGGACAAACAAGTATTTTTAATCTCTATAGGTACTCTGAGTTAGTAATTTTCCCATGCTGGGAAAACTGAATAGAACCAGCAGTTTGCTTCACTTGTAGTGCACGAAAGCACAGAGGAGGCAAAACAAGAGCAGAAACTCTATGGAGGAGCTGAATGTGGAGGGCAACAGTGACAGGAAGATATGAACACCAAGAGGCTCCAAGACACTCAAAAGTCTGAGTCATCCGTGCACATTTTCCTGAAATTAAAAAAAGGCACTATGGCGAGGGGGGAGCTGCCAACCCCGTCAAAGATATCTGAACTTGAACAATAGTCTTCCAACCACTGTCATCCTTTTCAAAAATCCATATGGAGAGAGAGAGAGAGAGAGAGAGAGAGAGAGAGAGAGAGAGAGAGAGAGATGGCAATTTCCACGACACTTGAAATACCTGCCAAAACCCCAATCTTGTTAAAATGATTGTGATTTCCAGTGGAGGGAAAGAGGACACCCAAGGCTTTGCCTTTCAAGCAGTGTTTTATTCTAAGAAGTGGGAGTGGAGGGGTGCGGAAGGAGTCGAAGAAGCTGCACATAAGGACGTCGCAGGTCTAAGAGAAGAGAACTGGTGGGCACAGTGGTAGTGTTTTCAGTATCGTATAGGAAAGGCTGCCACTGCATTCACCTTCCAGATGTAAGTTCTGGAAAACGACAGCAGAGGTGCACGTTTTTCGCAGGTTCCAGCACTGATTGGCTGGTATCTGTAATGTCACCAAGAAACCACCCTGCCTCCAATCACCAAAGCAGTTTTGCATACTCTCTCTCTTCATTTGTTAATTAGGAATCCATGAATGAATGGCTAAACGGGTAAATGTAGATTTTTTTTTTAAAACGTGTTTGTTAGATTTATACCCTGCACCAGGGCTGGCCCAGGACATTTTGCTGCTTGAGGCAAACCAGAAAATGGCATTATCCAGCCTCCTTCTCCATCTCTTCCACTTCTGCCCCCTCCTCAGCTGCCTGAAGCAACTGGACATGGCCTGAGGAAGCCCCAGTGTGCTGAAAACAGCAGGGGGAGAAAAAAGAGGCTGGAGAGGAGCTGGGGGGGGGAGGATGGACAGAAGAGGTGGAGGAAGTGGGGGCAGTGGGTGACAAGCGCAGGGGTGAGCGGTGCCGGGATCTGCCACCCCTTCCAGCTGTCCCCAGCCTGCCACCTGTGGCAGCTGCCTGCGCCTCATGGATGGGCCATCCCTGCCCCACTCCTTCCTACAAAGGAGCCCAGGGTGGCATATGTTGTGATGTTTTAAAAATAAAGGTGTGTGTGCTTTGATGTACTGCCTGACAGAAGAATGTGGTAATGGGGAGGGACAAGCTTAAATCAGCATTGAATTTTATTGGCCTACACAGCTGTCATTCACAGTGCAGAGCTGTGCCCAAACCGTGGCCAAAGCCCTAATGGTGCACCCTCCTCTCTTTTTAAAATACAATTTCCATCTTCACCCTTCAGTAGTTTCCACTACTGTTGATAGAATCACGGAGCTGGAAGCGGTATCAAAAGCCTGGACTGCCTTGCTCTTTCCTAACCCACTCAATGTGGTTGGATAGGATTCCCTAGACAGAAATTGTCCCTGACAGATGTTTATCTGAACTTTTGGTCTCCAGCTCCAACTGTTTCCAGCATTGTGTTTTTTACATTCCTGGGATGGCTTTTGGGAATGATTCTTATGGATGCTCGCGAGTAAAAATGCTTTGGCACATCTTTTCCCCATGGGCCAGGTAGATTTAGCTCAAGTAATGGTCTCTGAATGAGTTTTGCAGATGATGCCCAGAGAGTGGTCCAAGGGTACGTGACTCTTTTAAAGCTAAGCGGTTATCAGCCTAGTTGGTACACAGGTCTCCATTTAAATAAAACCTTCCAAATTTATTTTTACTTTACTTTACCCAAGATTCCTTCCAAACTGTCACTCTTCTTTGGGAGGGATTCAACTGTACACTGGCAAATTTGATGTCTGACAGTTAAAGTAAATTAAAGTGGTTTAGCATCAATCCCCTCTTCCCAGGGAACTATGGGAATTGTAGCTCTGTGAAGGGGATAGGGTCCAAAGTCCAAAAGTGCCGTGTTGCTTAATCACTTTATTTCAGCTTTAAGATCATATGAAACAATACTAAGACAAATACACACATTAAATTTAAAAATTAATGACAATAAAAGCCTTAATAAAGATACAAAATTAAATATGGGAATTATAAGGAAATTTCACTTTGAGGGGATAGGGTTATCCTAGCAACACTAAACACCCTTATAACACACTACAGCAGTGGTTCCTAATTAGCTAAGTACTGCAGACCCCTTGTTTTTCAATAGCCAAGTCATGGACCACCTACTTTTGAAAATTTTGATATTTCTATGGTTGTCTTTGTTATGCTTTCACTCAATATAGTTGTGTGTATTTCTGCTGGAGCACTGCTGCCTGCTGTTGCCATTAGGGAAGCTTGCACGTTACCAAAGGCCCCCTCAGATCTGGAGCTGGTTATGTTCTGGAAAAGCTTCAGGGGTCCAGCCCAGACCTAAAATCTTCCACAGAGCAGCGGGTGCACTTAATTAGCAACTCATAAGACGCACCCTTGCAGGACAGATAGACAGCAAAGTGGAGTCGATAGCCGCATTTATCAGTTGCAAACCTTACATCACCTTCAGAGGCAAAGGTGACACTGGGCTAAATCACCATGGATATAGATGATCACTTTCTAGTCCATGTAGCAGTAAGAGCATTAACAGGCGGTTTTATCAGCAGCCACATACTTCCACACATTGCTTGCGACAAATCTGAACATATTGGAAGGGGTTGAGAAATTAGCTGTGGCTGTTTTTTAATATATATAAAAAACTTGTGATCCTCTCAGGGGATTCGATTCCTAGTCAGGCACCTCTTTTCCTTCTCCCAGGCCTGCAAGTGGAGTTCTTAGGTTTTTTTGTGCCCAGTTTGTGTGCAGCATCATATACCATCCCAGAGAAGGAACACAGGAAGCTGCTTATACTGAGTCAGTCCATTGGTCCATCTTGTTAAGTTTCTCGCATTCTCATTTTCCCAGGCTTCACTTAAGTTCTCCACACTTCTGTGGAAGGAAAATTAAATATATGAATTCCCATGGACCCACATGTGTGGGTAAACAACAAAAGAATCAGCTGTGTGCATAAATTCAAAACGTAGGACTTGCACACACAGATCCCCAGTAGCAGGTTTTAAACCCAAAAAAATTAAGCAGCAGTATAGTGTTAGGAATACAGGTTGTTTTTATTCTGTTCAGTTGCACACAGCAGCTGACCTCTTTCTACCCCCTTGCAATAAGCAAATCACACACAGTTAAGTAATTTTAAAATACTTTACTTACAGATTCAAGGTCTGAGTCATGCATTGTTCCATGCAACAGCAAGGCAAAATAATCTTGGGTCGAAAATACAGCAAAGTAGCTTGAAACATACGGTCTGTGCTTGGCAAGCACAGACATGTCCTTCTTGCAGCTTACATGATGCAAAGAGAAGAAGTAGAAATGCTTCATTTTCTCTCCAGAGCAGAGGGTACCGGGTATGTGACCTAGCTGAGTATCTGCAATACATCTCTGTGGTCCTTTTCCCCTTCATGCACCAACTAGCCCTATGCTTGCTAGTTGTATTTGACTGCAGTCTCCCAAATTTTCCACATCATGCTTTTTTTAAAAGTCCAAATGAAAATCCACCCACATTTTAGTGAAAAATTCTAATATGTACTTTTTGCCTGCAATTTTGCCTAATATATACATTTTTGCAAAGCAATTTCCTTTAACACAATGTGTTTTTGTATGTTATTTTCACTAATATATGCATTTATATACATACATTTATATACATACATAAATGCATTTTTGTACTCACCACTGGGCTGGAGAAGTGCATTGCTAAATTTGGAGAAATATAAATTTCAAAGGACGGCTGTGTTTTGATTTGCATATTGTTTCAGAAAGTGCAAATTAGGTAGATTTTCCTTTAATTGCAAACTGAATCTAAATTCTCCCCATCCCAAGCTGAGGTAAGCGGCCTCACCCTGCCTCATGGTTGTTCGGCAAAGGAGCAGCTCATTTGCACAAGGCGTTTCCCCTCATGACATTTGCCTTTCATCAGACATGCTTCTGGGAAGTAATAGCAAAAGTTACATTTCAAGCCCTTTCTTCTCTCTGCTTTTGGTCCTATCCTGTGACATCCTCTGGTTTTTAATTAAAAAGAGACAGCCCAAGCGAAATTGGCATTTAAGCACTTTCCACGAAATAATAATAATGATGATGAACACATCTGACAGAACTTGTTCAAAACAGTGCACTGCAAATTTACTCTCCATTTTGGCAAGGAAATCACAAGCCTGAGTTTGGTGAAAGATCTCTCTCTCTCTCTCTCTCTCTCTCTCTCTCTCTCTCTCTCTCTCTCTCTCTTTTTCCATGCGTCTGATGAACTGCACTCTGGTCCATGAAAGCTTATGCCACCATAATTTTTTCAGTTTTTCAGGCAGCACAAGTTTTGTGGCTGGTTTTGCGACACAAAAGGTGACCCTTCTAGAAACTATACCTAATGAAACTCCTACAACTTTGCTTGAAATTCCCAAGCAGAGGCTTCTGAAACTGTCCAGTTTCCAAAGAGGCAACTCCCGAAGCAGGAGCCTCCAAATCCCACCCTCTACGGTTTGCTTTAGGCAACTCTCATTTTATCCTCCTGTCTGGTGGTGGTTCTGCTCCTGAGGTAACCATGGTGAAAGTTGGAGCAGGCTCTTCTTTAGTCTGGATTAGCTAATCCAGGAAATTTTTATCCCTTGGCCCTTGATAGATTACTTATGAGAGAATGAGACCCTTAACTGAGAAAAGGGTTTTTCACCTTGGTTTGTGTTTCAGCTGGGAAGCAACATTTGGGTAAATTGGGCAAACAATAGGAAAAGATTTTTCACATGTCTGTAGGGAAGTTAGATCTCCCCCCACCTTTAAGGTGGAGGAGAGAGAGAGAGAGAGAGAGAGAGAGAGAGAGAGAGAGAGAGAGAGAGAGAGAGAGCGCAAACTAGAAGTTCCCCTGGTCTTGGCAAATCATGAGGCGTTTTTCATTTTGTAACATCAAAGCCAGCTCCATTTCTTTGATGTCTTTGCATGCTGTTTAAGGTAAAGCATGAATGAAGAAATGTCAATCTGCAAGGTGTCCATGTAGTTTATGCTGAACACTGAAGAGGACTTGTAGATAAAAGACGAACATGAGGGTTGATAATGAATGTCCAACGAGGAGGTGTGCATATCTAAAAAGAAAGGACTCAGCTGGAGAACAGCTCTGCAAACCTTAAAACTCTACTTAGTCCAAGTTTAAGAGATTAAAAAAAAGTTTTTTTATGAAAGCAAGTACAAAACTAAGCAAGGAATGCTATGCAATTCATCACTGTTTCCTATTCCATATTGTTGTTGTGTTGTTGTTTTTTTCAAAAAAATTATTTAAGCATATTTTCCGATTGATTTCTTTTAGGAACATAGGAAACTGCCTTATATTGAGTCAGGTCATTGGCATCAAACATCATAAGAACATAATAATATACTGCTGGATCAGGTCAATGGCCCATTTAGTACAGCATCCTGTTCTTGCAGTGGCCAACTAGATAGATGCCTGTCGGAAACCCTCAAGCAGGATCTGAGCAACTCTCCCCACTTGAGATTCCCAGCAACCAGTGTTCAGAAGTATACTGCCTCTGTGACAGTGGAGTTAGAACATAAGAAGAGCCCTACTGGATCAGGCCAAAGGCCCCTTGAATCTAACTTTGCCCCACCATGGCAGCAGGATGTTCTGTCTCAGACACCAGTTACATTTTTTTTCACGGTATGGAATACATTATATCCTTTCCTCCAATTAGTTCAAGGTAGCATAGCTTGATTTTCTGCTCTCACTATCTTCACAACAGTCATGTGAGGTAGGTTAGACTGAGAGGCTGTGAATGGCCCAAGTTCACCCCTGTGTTGTATAGCTGTCTTAGAGAACAATGTTTAATGCCACTTTTATTTTTATTTTGTATTGCATTGCATTTTTAATTTTGCTGTTTTTTTAATTTTAAAAACTTTTTTGTGAGCAGCCCAGAGAATAAATGTTATTGGTCTGCCAGCAAATACAGTAAACTAGTAGCCTCATATCACAATTCTTGGGAATCTAAAAAATCAGCCCAATTTTGAGATCAGTGATTAAAATAATATTTTATTTTCTTAGGTTTTTTTATATAAAAAAACAATTATATATTAGATAGCTAGATAAATTGAAAAGGAAGGTTCAGTCCGCCATCTTGATTTAAAATGGCATTCCAAAGTATCCAAACATGTTTGTAATGTTACTTCTTATTGTTTCATTAATTACTGAAAAGGCGCATCCAAGGTCCCACTGTGATTGTTGAGTGCAAAATTCAGTTCAACCTGAAGGTGCCTTTGTTTCCTATAGTTCTGTTCATTCTTCCTCCCATGGTGACAAGAGCATCCACTACAGTTGCCAGACCTCTAGGTCTGACCTGAAGTCTCCAGGTTTCCCTCCCCCCCCCCCAGTGGCAAGTGAAGGGCTTGAACCTCCAGGTGGGAAAGAGTGCCTTTAATAATTATGAAAAAAAACATTACAAATTCAGCTTGCAGGCCTCAGCCCAGCAGGAGCTGGCTGCAAATTAAAGCACAGACACTCTGTGGAGTCTGCCCACCTCCGCTCCCCTCTCCTAATTAATCTCTATCCCCAGAGTCCACTCCCATGATATCACCAGGGCCTGCCCTAAGTCTCAGGTTTGGGGCCTGAAATCTCAGGGGCTGCGATGCTCCCAGCCTGGGAACCCTGGCATGCATGCTGACCACCCACTTCTGCCACTGAAGACGTGGCAAAGCATCACATTGCAGTCCAAGGGGAGCAAGCCCTGAGAGGTCAACCCTTTGTGGACCTGTAAATTGCTATCCACAACGAGACTAATAGAGACTCAAACCTGAGGCTTTGGGGGCTATTATTTTTGCAGCTTTGTCCATTCTCTTTACAAATCATCACCGACGGAGGTTTCACCTCTGTTTAATAACTTCAGAATAATGGGGGACTGTGCATCTTCCCATGGCAAATTTGTTCAATTGCCCAATTATTCTGATGGTTAGGAAATTCTTCCTGATGTTTAACCTAAATCAAGTTCTTCTGAGTTCAAAGGACTGTGAGGTGGATAAGAGCTAAGATGAAGGTGTGTAACAGCTTTATGGATTGCTCGCCTGGCAAGGAGATGATACTAGAGAAGAAAAGGCTTTACTTTCAAGAATCTCTTCTTGGAAACTTCAGATGCTGAGTCACGGAAGAAAGACGTTCAGTCCAATGCAAAGGAACATCGGTTTCATTTCTTCTTTGCTTTTCATACTTAGATGTGAGACCTGTTCTGTGAATTGATAAAAATAAAACTGTAGAGGATGCCTCCATTCTGTCCAGAAAGCCATTTATGTCTTTAAACAGTCCATCTTTTATATTATCTCTCTTCTGACCCCAGAATTGGGGGTGCAGGGAAACACGCCGAAGTAATACAAATCCTGGAAAAATAAGATGACAGCTGCTTGCTTTCATTTGGGTAGGCCAGAGAGAAATAAGCCATCCTACGCATACCCTGACCCACAGTGAGTGGGGCCACTGGCCAGATCCACTTCCCTCTCCTTCCTAACCCTTATACCAAACCAGATGACTGGTCGGTCCAGCTCAGTGTCTTCTACGGTGACTGGAAGCAGATCTCCAGGATCTCAGACAGGGGTCTTTCCCGGATCAAAACAGAGACCTTTTGCATACAAAGGGTGAGCCCTACTCCTAGGCTTCAGCTCTTATACCAGGTTAGACCTTTATTTTTTATTTTATTTTTACCTTATAGCCAATTATAGTCTTCTCTGGCTGACTGTGGTTCTTCAGGTTCTCATGCAGAAAAGAGTCTTTCTCCATCACCTGCCAACTTGCTGCAGTTGCATATAAGCCACCTTTCATGCCTTCAGTCAGCAGAGCACAGGGTTGAGACTTACAGATAAGTCAGGGAAAGTACACTTTGTGGTTTCCCACAAAAACCCTAAGTTCTGCCCCTAACTCTTGCATGCTCTCTCTCCCTCTCCTTCTCTCCCTCCTTCCTCCTTTCTCCATGAGGCAGCCGTGAAACTAGCTCCAGCCATGTAGGCTTAGAATCTGAAGCCATCCTTGTAAATATGAAGAAACTGTAAGCTAAGACCCCCCCCCCCACTTTACCAATGGGACCTCAGTGTGTTTTACTTACTCTTTTTACATAATGCTCATAATGTGTGAATGAAATGGATAATGGTGGGACTGGATAACTCCAGCTTCCTAGTTGTTGTTGTTTTTTAACTCTGCTATAAACTATGAAACCAATTTTATTTTATTTTTTAACCCAAGAGGCACATGGTCCTTTTGATTGGGGATTCCAACAATTTGCACTTGGGATCTCTACTTATGGACCCTTCTCTGAGAGCCCAAATAGCAAATACCTTGTTTGAAATCATCATCCCTTCTCAAACTCTGATCTGGGATTTATGCAGAGCCCAAACCTTCTCCTTCTTGGTATTTCAAACCAATACTTTTTCCTTCGTTTTCTTAGCTGATTTCCCCACCCCCTTTTTTCTGTCTACAGTAGGAAAATGTCTTCCGTGCATGTCAAGCTCGCTTCAGTTTATTCCTCTGAAATCCATTTGCCAGCCTAATTAGTTACTTTAATTTTTTGATCATCCTTCACATTGTTGCTTTAAAAAAATAATAAGAGGGTGGGAAGGAAAGGGGGCAGCCATAGATTCTTTACTTGTGTAATAGGTTTCCAAATATTTGCTGGAAAATATAACCATTGAATAAGATCAGCTTTCAAATAGGGAGTCTTTGGAATGTCAGCTCAGTGAATGCTCCTGACAGGGAGAGTAGGTGGAGAGTTAGTATCGTCTGACAAGGATATTCGCAGGAAGCAACATCAAAATGTAACAGAGAAGCCAAAAAAAGGAGGCGGAGGGGGAGAAAAACCAGCCTTCTTTGGAGATTTTGAAAGCAGGAAACTTTTACACTTCCAGAGCTTGCTCTGGAAGAGTTTAACTGTCCAAGTAAAGGCATTTACTGTGGTTTCTCCTCTGATGTCTAAGCTCCGTCAGATGAAGATACCATTTCCAGCTAAAAGGTTATTAGCAAATGGAGCTCATTTGAATGGTTAAGATAATTAATGGATTAATTTGCCACTGTTCCTGATGTAGCAGTGGTTTAGGGCCAACCACAATGAGCACTGGGTCTAGGGTTCCCAAGGGGATTCCATTCTGCTGTGAAAACACCAGACATTCTCAACAGAGAATGGTGTGGGGCACCAGGGAGAGTGGTGCATGTAGGAATTTGTCACTTTCTGGCCAATGCTTTAGGCATGTGCTTTGCAAAAGGGCGTTTTGCAAGCTTCTGCACAATATCAAACATCTTGACTATTACAGTTACCATTTATTTATTTTTGAATGTATACCCTGTTGTTGTTGTTGTTGTTGTTGTTGTTGTTTTTTAAAAAAAACAAATTCAAAACACCCAAAATCAGCTGTTTGAGGCAGCTACCTAGCTCTGCCTTATAGTAAGGTGGGACCTATGTCAGGGGCAGAGGTGCCAATTTCCGAGGGAAAAGGGATGACATCGCACACATGATGTCAGGACGTCGGGAGGAGCCGGGGGTGGAGCTAAATATGGCAGCAGCATGGCTTCAATGGCCAGCAGCTCCTCCTCCTCCTCCTCCTCCCGCCACTGGCAGAGGGTTGCTTCCCTGCTTCTTCCTCTCCATGGCAGGAGGAGGAGAAGGAGCTGGCCACTGAAGCTGTGCTTGGCCTCCTCAACTTCCTTTGAAAAGTAGGGGGCTCTAGCCCCCTCCCAAAGAATATTGAGGGGGGGCAAAAGGGCTCAGCCTCTGGGAGTTGGCACCCCTGCTCTCAGGGGCCACAACCGCACCCATACTTTTAAAGCACTGCTATACCACATTAAACGGCCACATCTTCCGCCAAAGTATTATGGAAACTGTAATTTGTAAAGGGTGGTGGGAGTTGTTAGGAGACCCTTACTCCCCTCACAGAGCTACGGTCAACAGAGTGGTTTAACAAGCAGTCCCTTTTTCCAGGGAACTCTTGGGATTGTGACAACACATATCTCCTATTCTGAGAGTGAACTGTATGCTTTGGAACAGAGACGGGGAGCCTGTGGCCCTCCAGATGTACAGGTAGCTGGACTCCAACTCCTATCAGCCCCAGCCAACATGGCCAATGGTCAGGAATGACAGGAGTTGTAGTCCAACAGTATCCAAAGAGCCACAGGGTTTCCACTCCTCCTTTAGAGTATAAAAAGTATTTTGAGTATTATACTCCTTTAGAGTATAAGAAGTATGTGGAGAGCAGGATCCAAGAATTCCAGCAACCAGCCAGTGGTAGATGTTAACACTGGTGAATGACCATTTTCCTTCTGTTCCCTGCACTAAGCCACATACAGTAATCTTAAGACTCAGTTATTGCAATGCATTCTGCTCTGGCTGATGCAGAATGCTGCAGCTAAACTGTTGCTGGAACTATTGCCAGAACATACCGTTAACTCTGATGCTCAAAAGCTCGCACTGGCTGCTATACACTACTGGGTCGGGTTCAAGGTTCTTGTGTTAATCTACAAGGCCCTTAGCAACTTGGGTCCAGTATACCTCAGGATACCCCATGGCCTGCTTCCTGATCACTCAGGTCTTGGACAGAATCATTGTCAGTGGTCCCCCACGGCTTGGATGGCTCATATCCCCATTCATTCAGCATTGTGGGCCCAATTTTATGAAAATTCCCTTTCAGTTGAGGTCAGACAGGACCTCAAATCTCTGATACTTACTGAAGTCTATTTTGCTCCAGCATGCATTTTAATTGAATT
Source organism: Lacerta agilis (assembly GCF_009819535.1). Lineage (NCBI taxonomy): Eukaryota > Metazoa > Chordata > Lepidosauria > Squamata > Lacertidae > Lacerta > Lacerta agilis. Next base: position 31,024,107 of record NC_046319.1, read on the forward strand.
CTGAGTTTAGAGTTTTAACTTATTTTTAGTTGAGTCTCCAGCGCACTGCTTGGAGGCAACTGTAATTAAGTGGCATATAAATTATCAAAATAAAATTATAATAATCATATGCATGAGAAATTTAACAAAACATTTCTAGACCTTCTCTGAGGATGCCCCTAACTCACTAAGCAATGGTTATTTTGAAAGAGTGAGTTTATTAATCTCACCCCTGCATTTATAATGATTTAGAATCCCATAGAATGTGAGCTTATGAATTACTTTCAACTTGCCTTGCCTATTCATGCTGGCTGGCATTTCTCCTCACCCCAGACAAACCTCATGATAACACTGAAGTTTCATCAGTGACAATCAAGTCCTGACTCTTTGTAGATCCAATTTCACCATTGAGCTGGGGGCAGAGGGAACATTCCTTTGAGCACTGCTTGGTTAAAAACAACCGAGATTGCATTAGGCTGCCTTTTGAAACTGGGGAGCGGGTGGGAGGCTGTGGTTCACATCTAATGTTCTGCAAGAGAATGAGAAATGGCTGCTTTAAAAAAAATAAACCCCTTTGCTGCAAACAGCATGCATGGTATCAGAAGAAGCCTGGCATGGAGAAGTGGGGGGGGGGGAGTCTTTAGATGTAGGGGATTATGAAAGAGTGAATACAATTTGCAGATAAAATAGAAGTGATTAAGTTAATGAAGGATAATTTTGCCAGTTTGAAAACTATAATTAATAGGAATTAATTGTTTATTTAGAAATTTAGCATAGCTCTGCTAAAAGAAAAACACACACACCCAACATCAAACATAATGCCATTGGAAGCCCATATAATGAAGAAAATGGTCCAGATGTTCATAAAAGCTTGTAAAGCTTCAAAAAAAAAAAAAAGAGTGAGCGCCTGCATGAAGAACTCTAATGATAAAAAGATGCCACTTGCTGTTCTGCTCTCCTTTTAAATACATCCTTTCTGAAATAATGATTATCATTTGCACTTTCATCTTAAGTTAAATAGCATATGGCTTTGGCTGATTAAAGCCCCCTCCTGGTATTAATCAGCATCTTAGTATCATGTTTCTAATGGAGGCTGCCGTGGCCCTGCTGATACTGTAAGCTTTTTAACAACATCTGAGTCTGTGGTTCAGGGCTGCAGGCGAGGAAGAGCTTTTGAGAGAGGGAAGAGCCTGCAAAGATGTCCCTCGCAGGTGTGCAGTCCGTGGGCAACTTTGACAGTGTTGGAAAATACATTTACTTAATACTTCCGGCTTGAACAAATAACTGGATTTTCTCACCTCGCTTACTTTGACGGGGAAAGACTTTGGCTGGTGCGGGGGGGGGCACACATTCCAAACTTAACAACCTTTTCAGAAACAAGAATGGCACTTCAAAACATTTCCAGCACCTTCTCCAAGGTCTCCTCTAGGAATTGAATTGCGGTGTGTGCATGTTTTCAGGGGTGTGAGGACTGAGACTGACGAGGGTCTAATTTCAGAGTGCTGAAGCTTTTCAGCTCAAGGGCCTGGGCTCTCTTCTGGGGAATGTTCCAGTAGTGGGTGGAGCAATGGAAGGCAATTTTAGCTTCGTACAGTAAGTTCGTTTCCACACACACACACACACACACATACACACACCTCTTCTCCATCCAGGCAACTGAGAGGCATTACCAGAGTTCCAAAGTCACATTCCAGCCGTGCCAAAACACTCATGGAAGTCGGTCTGGTGAGAGGTGTGGCCTGAAGGAAAGGGGTGTGGCCAGGGCTTTAATTTGGCCGGAACTCACCTGAACCCAGTTCCAGAACTTCTCAGGTGGGTGCCATTGCTATCATAAGAGAACACAAGGGGGTGTTCATGGTGAGTTCCAGCACCTCTTTTTCTAGAAAAATAGCCCTGGGTATGGCCCAGGTGTCATAAGGGTAAATACAGACACCTGTGGGAGGGCCCTGCTCCTTGGGCCTGAGATTCCCCATTCCTGGACTAACTGCAGATTATCTTAGTAGTATGATTAGTAATCATTTTGTTGGTTTTTAAATCAAATAGCAGGACCTCAGTGGGCTGTGGGGGTGATGGTGGTGAGCAATACTACAAGGTATGGGGAAGGAGGTATAAGCTGGGAATAGGATAGCTGGGGCACTCCAAGAGAGTATAAGACCACCCCTACTGGATCAAACCTAGGAGCTATCTTGTCCAGCATTATGTTATCACACTGGCCGCTCAGGTGTGGGAATTAGACACTGGTTCCCATTTGCTAGGGAATGCAGAAGACAGCCCTGGGTCATTTGCCCCTTTAATTAGTTCTCTTTTCCACTCTTTTAAAAACTTTGCAAGACACTCTTTAAAAGTTTAAATAACATATATTTTTTACTTAGTGTGCTTGCAGTTGCAGATTAAATATACGCAATGCAGGTTGGCAATACTTAAACATCTTACCTAGATTAAACGGTTACAGACTAACTAACTAACTCTGAAGCAGAAAGCAGCACAACACAGTATACCTGCTGCTCTAACAGTTGAGACTGTTCCATAAACCGCCATAACAGTACCAACTGCCATAACTGCCGCAGAGTGTGTGACATCATAAGAGTTCTACAGCTCTTGCAACTAACCCTTTATGTATGCATTATGGATGCTGACATCCCACATCAGATGCCTATGAGAAGCTTACTAGGAGGACATGAGTGCAACCGTTTACTTGTGATCCCCATGAGCTGGTAGTCAGGAGACATACTGTCTCTCATACAGGAGGCAATATAGTCGTCATGTCTAGTAACCACTGAGAGTCTTATTCTCTGTGCCTTTGTCCAATTCCCCTTTTAAAGTTAGCCACATTGGCATCCATTACTACATCATATGATAATAAATTCCGTAGTTGGCAGTGCACTGCATGAGGAAGTACTTCCTTTTGACCTTCCTGAATCGCCAAACATTCAGCTTTATTTATTTATTTATTTATTTATTTATTATTGTATTTATAGACCACCTTTCCTCCAAGGAGATCAAAGTGGCGTACACACTTTCCCCCATCTCCATGGGGGGAATGCTTTGATGGTGTTTCCTGCTTGGCAGGGGGTTGGACTGGATGGCCCTTGTGGTCTCTTCCAACTCTATGATTCTATGATTCTATCCTCACAACAACTCTGTGAGGTAGGTTAAGCTGAGAGACATTTTGGGGTTTATTCAACCCAGAACACACACACCTGGGAACTACTATTCATGGAGCGGTCATCTGCGCATGCTCAGCCATCTCAAATGTACCTGATATTCTTAAGTATGAAGTGAATGCAGCTTATGTTTTCTAGTCAAATTGAAGTTGGGGGGGGGGATGCATCAAGCAGCAGTGTTTGTCAAGAAACAACGTGATAGGTATGGATTGTGCAAATTTGTCAACTGCCCCAGGACAAAATGGGACATCCCATTTTTTCTCACAAGAGGACAGCAGCCAAAATGGCCGCTGCAATCTTGCATGAATTCAGGCTGCACTTTGGGGGTTGCATGACACCCCAAAACACACATTTTGGGGTCATTCGCACAAATAATGTGACGTGTATGGGAGTGCATCATGTTGGAAGGTATAGATTGTGTCTAAAGTGTGAATGCAGCTTGAAAAACTAGCTGTGGGAAGTGCACTGGACGTTGAGTAAGTGGTAATATGAATGTATATACTCTTGTTTGACAAACATGTTGTAGCTAACCATGCTAACTCAGGAAGCAAAATATCATTAAAGAAATTTCATCTGTTTGAGAATGCTTTTTGGAGTGGCTGAATCTTTGGAGGCCATTAGCTCTTTCAGTGTTTGAGGTCATTTGGATTCTTTTCACATAAGGAGAATTAAGCCTCTCGAAAACTGAATTCCTCCCTTTTTAAATAAATAAATGTAGGTTCTTTTTGTGAAATTGGGTGGTTCTTAATAAGATACATGATTTCCCCAGAGGTTTTACTTGGGCACCCATATGAGACTTTCTCCATTAAAGGCCATGGGGCATTTTCTCCTTCTCCTTTTTTCTTTCCTAATTTAGTGTGACAGTTGCTAATGCCTAGCATGCATCAGAGCAGTGGTTCCAGCAGGAGAAGATGAAATACACAGAGGGACTATAAACAAAAATAAAACAAAGAATGGAGCAGCTTTCCCATGGGGGGGGAGGGAGGGCTGCTCTTCCAAATCTGCATCCATTTCAATTCTGACAGAGGATACCAACCACAAATCTTAGAATCAAAATCAACCTTTCTAGAAAGCTCAATTGTGTTTTTAAATCCTGGAAGATTGGACAAAAATGAACCAATGGGGGAGAGTTCTCAGGTCCTGCTTGCATGTTCCACACCAGCGTCTAGTTGGCCACAGTGATAACAGGATGCTGGAAAAATGGACCATATTTAGGCCACATCATACCTTTAAAAGTGCTCTGATATTACGGTACTTTAAACAGACATGGTTTCCCCCAAAGAATTCTGGGAACCCTAATTTGTTAAGGGTGCTGAGAGTTGTTAGGAGACCCCTATTTCCCTCACAGAGCTATGATGCCCAGAATTCCCTGTGAAGAGGAATTGACTGTTAAACTGCCGCTGCAACAGTTGTACCAAAATCCAAAATAAATCAGGATGTGGCAGGTGCTTGGAATGCATTGTGACAATTTTAGAGCATTGCTGAATGAAATGAAGCCTCCTGCACCTTTCTGTATGCTTCTGCTGCTTGCAAGTTTGTGGCCGCAGCCACCTGGCTCATTGTTCTTCTCCTTCCCTTTCCTCCTTTTCTTTCTTTGTTTCTTAAAAAAAAAGGAGCCAGTGAAACATGTAAGAATCACATGCACAGTTTGGGGTGCAGCACAAAAGGATGACACAGTTAAGGTGCAGCAAGCGACCATATCCTGAAGGAGGTATCTCTTGGCAGCCGGCCAAGCAAAATGCAATTGTAGCATTTTATTTTATTTTCCCTCCTCCCCCTCCCCAAACTCGCTCTTTATTTCAAACATCAGAGGAGAAGCTGCAAATAGACTGATTAACATTTGGGACGTTTTCCCGTCCTTCCCTTTGGAATCTTTGGGCTTTGATTCTGCAGAAAGCAAAATGCCTCCAAATGTTAATCAATCTGTTTTCTGTGGGCCCCTTCTCTCTGATGTACAAATAAAAGCATTTGGAGTTTTGCAAGGGGTGGGGGAAGAAAGAGAGTCTCCTTTCGAAGAACTGGGCAGCAAATGCCTTTTTTATTATGTGGAGAACAGGGATGGGTAGGGGTGCAACCAGTCTGTGTTTCAAGGTGGGGAATACTCCATTTCCAAGTGGCGTGTCAAAGAGGATTCCATGCCGGCCCTTCAGAGATGGTAGCTTACCCTTGTGTGCATGGCACATAGGCAAAACTTGGAAATAGGCACTGTTGGCACAACTGTGGGGCTATAGGGACTTGCTGCCACCTCTACCTCTGGTCTGCCAGGACTGCAAGAAATCAGAACAAAATGAACAACACATATAATTTATTTGTTTGTTTGTTTGTTTTTACTTTTTGTAGTCTAGTTTCTTGCAGACCCCTCTCTATTCTTTGTCCAGACAAACAAGATAAAGGCAAGCAATATTGATATCAGCTGCTGAAAACCACAGGAAAGGAGAGTGCTATTGCGCTCAGGTCCTGCTTCAGGCCCCTCAAGTGTCCCTATTTTTCAGAGACATCCATGATTTAGAGAAGCCCTCCTGGTTTCTGATTTGATCCTGGAATGTCCCACTTTTCCTTAGGATGTCCCTATTTTCATTGGAAAAATGTTGGAGGGTATGCTGCTTGCAGGCTTCCCACTGAGGTATCAGGTTGGCCACTGGGAGAACAGGATGCTGGACTACATGGGACATTGGCCTGATCTAGCAGGGCACTCCTTACATTCACAGGCATTAGCAGAGTTCACTTATGCATTGGAGAGTTCTGAGGGCCAGGTAAAGATGCCCAGAGGGCCACATCTGATCCCTGGGGCTTTATCTTGGCCACCCTTGTTCTAGGTCATGGAAGAAATGCTGGAATTCTTCCACAAACTTTGCTTCTAACAGTGTCCCCCCCCCTCAACCACTGGATGTCCAGTTGCACATCTGAAGTGCTTTGTGTTGATTCTTCCGTGACTGAAGAGTCCTGCCCCCTCCCTGTTTTGTTCTGTTTTAATCCTAGTTTTCTAACCAGTGTAGGGATTGTAGCACAATGTGCGGGGCGGGGGGGGGGGGAGCAGGATATATCCAAGGGCTGCTTGTAATTTGAGAATAATGGCCTTTGCAGAGAGGAGCTTGGATTCCAGGGAGCTCACTGGGACATAAACTGTTGAAAAAGATCCCCCTTAAATTATTGTTCTTTTTTTTAAGAGAGAGAGGGTGGGGAGGGGAGCTATAAACCATGTTGTATGTTTATTGTGACCTGGAAGCAAGCCCTGGGATGTAAGGACAGCGTCATTATTAAAACAGAGGAGGATTGTTTTGGAGGAAATGTGGTTTCAGATACTCATCTAGATCTTGCAGGCTTGTTGATGTGAAAACTGACCTCTCTGAAACTCCAATCCTCCTCCCGCCCCCTTATTCTCCCCACCTCCTTTTAAGAGTGAGCAAGCTGGAAGACAAGTCTGGATTTATGTCCATTGCAAAACATATAGAAAGGGCCAAAAGGCATTTCAGTATGAAGATCGTTGACATTTTTTGTTCTGAGCAGAGCATTTGTTATTGGTTCTTTGGAAGACAGACGGACAGAAGCACTGGAGAAGTAGGTCAGCTTCTGATCAGGTGGAAGTAAAGTGCTCAGGGTGTTTTTGAGCGAGTTATTGTCAACTCATTTCAAGGGACCTCTGTTTTGTTTTAGTTTTTTAAAATTGATTGCACAATACATTTTGTCAAAGAGAGGCAGCGCAGTGTGGTTGGAGCAGGGATGGAGAACATGGTTTTCCAGCTTTTGTTGGACTCACCAGCCACAATGGCTAGTGCTCAGAGATGATGCGAGTTGGAATCCAACAACATCCATTGTTGGCCATGCTGGTGATGCCAATCCTGGGGGCTGCCCAGTTGGCGTTGACCCATGTCTGTGAAATGCCCTTCCTGGTGAGGTGTCTCCCTCCCTCATTATTAACATGCCCCTGAAACCACTGTTTGTAATATGTTTTCAACTGTTTTCATATATATTGATGTGTTTGTCACCCTGAACTTCTTTGGAAGGAAGAGGGGGATCTAAATTAAATAAATAATCTGGAAGGCTACACTTTCTCCATTCCCACCCTCAAGAGTACTTAGCCTGTTTATTTTAAAGTTGCTAATCTTGCCTATTGTTTATTTGGAATCAGCACCTGTTCCCTGTTACGAATAAACTTACAACATGGAAAAACTTCCATGGAAAAGGAATGCAGTGGAAAATTTTCTGGAGTTTCCCCTACCTTACATCACTGACACCCAAGACTGTGACTCTCAATGAGATGGGCCCACCTAAATCTTTGTGGCAGGCCCATAAAAGCAAACATACGGAGATGTTGGAGGTTTGGGCAATGGATCCAAGTGATCAGCTTCCTCCAAGCATGCCTGAAGTTGTACCGCCACCATCTTTTCAAGCACCTTGCAGATTTGCAGTAGAATTCCAGGGCTGCTTCTGTGATAGTAGCACCCAAGAGTATCGAAGGAGGCTGGTCTTTAAGGAAACTTTGTGAAACCCAAATAGTTCATTCTAAGCACTGGAGTTTCTAATTGCGGGTCTAGTTTAAATACCTTCTCCGTTCAGAGGGATTGTCAGAGAAACAGACTTCAGCAGAGGCTCTGGTTATGCTGAGGCCCTGCACAATGGTGCAGTTAATTCAACCCTGCTTTTCAATGAAGCCTCCCTCTTGCAAATTCAGGCAGCTGCCTATTCCCCAAGCCTTTCTGAGTTCTTGACAGCTTTGACATGGTGTGACATTCTACTTGTGGATACAGCTGTCACTCAGGTGGGCATTTCCCTGCCTTTAATTTTTTTTTTTGACAGTTATTTTTCCCCCTTCTTAAAACCAACATAGTTTTCTTATGTGACAGCTGAAATAAGGCTTTCAAACAGCACTTAATTGGAGTCAGGGCTCAACCTCCCAATGTGTGAAGTGGAACATCAGTACATTTGCAATCATGTCTCCTGCAAAAGGAAGGAGAGAGGGAGGAAGAAAGCTGTACACCCGCAAACAAAACTCTAGCCTTGTGATGGAAAGGAGGGATGGAACAGAGAAGATACAGGAGATTTTGTGATCAGATCTCTTGATGTTTTCCTTTCTCACCCAAAAGCACCAGTTTGTGGGAGATCAGATCAGACCAGCAGGAAAGGAAGGAGGTGGCGATTGACACCTTTCCCCTTATGTGCTGATTCCATGATCCAAACAGTCCCACAAAAATTGCTGTTAGGTGTCTGGATATAACTCTCCAAGGAATTTTGTGGGAGGTGAGTGGGGCTAATGGTAGCTTGCCTCCTGTTCAGATCAAGCAAGCAATTGAAGCTGTGAGCACCTTAATGATGCTGTGTATGGACTGCTTTTAAAATATCTGAATGCTGGCATTTCCTTGATTCATGCACCTGTTTGTAAAACCTAGTGATAGCTCTTCTTAGCCAATAACTTTGGGAAGCTGCCTCATACGGTATTGAGTCAGACCACTAGTGCATCTAGATTGGTATTGTCAATGCTAATTAGCAATGGCTCTCCAGGGTTTTAGACAGGAGACATTGCAAGCCCTACCTGGTGATGCCAGGCATTGAACCTGGGATCTTTGATTGGGAAGATAGGTATTTGCTCACATACGGTAGTTCTTGTTCTTAAGTCCTCAAACAATAAGTAATTAATGACATTTTTCTACATCATTTTGACATTTCCTTCACATTAAAATACATGTAAGTTACATAACTTATGAAAGATAGTGGACAGTGAAACTAATACTGCAGTATTTGGCAGAAGCTGAAATGCAGTGGAACGTAAACAGCGTTGATTGTGGTGAATACAGAGCAGAACGGAAAGTGCTGTCTTACATTCCTGTTGTCAGATAGCATCAGTTACACTTTCCAGATGGACAAGTAATGTTTGAGAACATTTTGGGGCTCAGTTTTTTGTTTGGTCCATTGCATTTAAAATTGTACATTCAGTTGGCTACAATTTCCTTGGTACAGGTACTCACAAAAATCCACTGAATAACTTATAAGGTAATTTTGTAACATTGGAGGATATGCCATTTACAGTATTGCTTATTTCCCTCACTCTGGATGCCTTGTGGGTCTAAGAAATGGCTCCCACCAGCAACCAAGGGCTTGATCACTAGTTCCAGTAATTTAATGTCACATTTTGCTCCTAAATTTGCCAGAATGTCCCCCAACTTTGCAATCTACAGGGTGAACATATGGGTTCAGCTGGTTGTATTAGCTAAGGTACACTGTAGTCAGTCTACAGCAGCAAAATTTCCTACTGGACCTTCAAGCCTTTTGAATTGCTGTTTGTATTTGTTGTTAAATGTTCCCCACCTGCCCTAGAACGAAAGAGGAAAAAAAACACTCCAGCATTGCCTGGAACTGATTAGCTTTCCCTGTTAGCTTCTGGTCTGTTAGTTTTGCCAGGTTCAAAAGCCCAATATCACTGCCAGCAAACTCACAGCATTATCCCATTATCACTGGGGATCAATGTATAATTTTACCTCTAGAAATATTTCTCAAAAACCCTTGCTTTCCCATGGACACTCTCAAGCATGCTCTTAATTATGTCCGTGACTAATTTTAACAAGTTAGCTGATATTAATCCCACATCCCTCCGTAATATTTTCTCCCCCGGCTGATTTAGAACTTCAGAGGCCCTTTTGGCTGTAATGCTTGACGATTGTTTAAAGAAGTGGCATGCAGCTGCAGTTGTATGAAATTTCACATTCTCCAGCTGAAACGGTTTCTAAGAGTTTGCAGACGGGTGCTGGAGACAGCATGATCGCCCGGGCAAAAGAATCCACCCTCTCTCTAAACTGATCAACCTAAGTTGCCTATAAAATCACATCCTTTTACATTGATTTCCTCCCTCGCCAAAATGTGCTGAATAATTGTAATGCAGTCCAGCCAGAAAAGAACAAAAATTTCTTCACAACCTCTGTAAAGGGTGTGTGTGTGTGTGTGTGTGTGTGTGTGTGTGTGTGGTTGTGTTTCTTCTTGTTTGATCTTTTACATCCACCCTAGGGCCGTGAACTGCAGGATTCGCTTTAGATTAGTAGCTTGATCCTGTCTGAAGTGACAGTGAGTCATAGTAGGAACCAAAATGTTCTATAGGTGGTTGTGGAAGGAAGCATTGCTAGGGAGCACCGAGCAAGGGATAGAAACCTAGCAGAGAAGCCATTTTGGATAACTCTTGTTTTTAACAACAACAGCACATAGGAGCTTCTTTTACCAGCTTTGGCTGGCAAGACAGCAACAGCCATTTCTGGACCAGGATAGCCTGGCCTTTGCTGTGCATGCACTGGTTATCCTCCAGGCTGGACTACTGCCATATGTTGTATGTGAGACTGCCTTTAAGGTTGGTCTGGAAGCTGCAACTGGTGCAAAATGTGATGGCTCTGTTCACTGAGGCGAGATATCGCAAACATGTTACTGTTGAAAGAATTGTACTGTCTAACAATTAGTTGCCTGGCTAAGTTCAGGGTGCTGGTTTTGGTGTACAAAGTCCTATACATCTCAGGACCAGGAGACCTAAAATATAATCTCACTCCTTATATTCCCAGCTGAACACTGTGCTCTGCAGGTGAGGGCCTCCTGCAGACCAAATCTTATCAGTCTACACTTTTCCAGCTCTGCCATATCCTTTTTGAAGTGGGGCAACCAGAACTGTACACTTGTCCAAATGGTTAATAATTGCATTGCCTCTTCAGCCTCCTGCCTTGCCAACCCCATAGACTCACTTCTTGGAGTTGCTCACATTTGAAATGCCCAATCCCAGGTGTTTGTGGGTTGACTGAGAGGAAGTATCTTGTGGCTCAGTATTACAGTGCTGAACACCATACATACACCTTCTATAAGCAAACAGTGTCAATCTTCTTTCCACTGCACATAGGCAGGGTGTGTGGAATATTTTAGGACCTGAGGGCCATGTATTCCTTTCTGGGGGCCACATGCCACTGGTGGGTGGAGCCAGTGGCCAAAGTAGGTGGAGCAAAAAAGCAACTTTTACCTTTGTATGGAAAGCTACATTCAGCCAGATGTTTCCATGCTTGCCATAATACACAAATCTGTCTCTCCAGGCAAGCAAGAGGCATTATCATATTACGAGAATGGACAAAATAATTTGAAGTGTGGTTTCAGGAGAGGGTGTGGCCTGGGCAGCATCCCAAGGGCCAATCAGAGAGGTCTGGAGGGTTGCATTTTGCATCTTTGGGGGAAAGCCATGGCTGTTTAAAGCGGTGTGATACTGTTTTAGATGTTTCATGCGGACATGGCCTAGCATGAGTGAAGCTTCAGCAAACTTGTTGCCTCGGCAATCTTTCAGGATTTTTTTTTTAAGTGAACAAGAAAAACAAAACAAGTAAAAGAGCAAACTGCTGGTGTTAGTAATTTTTTATTTTTTTTATTTTATATAAAAAAGCGAATTCTTAAAGGAAGGCAAATACCACATACTTGTCTTTTAACCTGAAACACAGCCTCTAGGCCTCACCATTCCTTTTTGTACTTTTACTTTTTTAAAAAGAAAGAAAGAAGGAAAGCTCCTTTGATACAAGATAGGAACTAATTCTAGGGGCGGACCCAGAACAGTACACAGATACCTGCTGATTTGCCAACTCGTGGGTTTTTTAAGCCTCCTCAGCCGCTGCTGGCACCTCTCGTCTGTCATTGACAGGAAGATCTTTCTCTGTGAAGGGCGATTTACTCAGCAGGAGGCCTGCAAAGTGACTGCCTCGGGTACTATAAAATATATAAGAGTCAAATCATATAGAAATGAGAAGGGGAATGGGGGAAGAGAGGAGGCAGGAAGAGGCCAGCTCTTCCCTTTTAAAGAGAAGAGGAAGAAGAATCAGGGAAGAAAAAAAAGGGGGGGTAGTTGTAGAGAAAGAAACAGAAATGTCATCATTCTCGCTTGAGAAATGAGAGGTTGAGGAGGGGGGGAAATCAAGAAAGTGAGAATAGAAAGGGTTTTAGCTGGATATGAGCATTTAGAACCACCAGGACCTTGTTTCAGGAGTGGGACTCAGCTCTGGAATGTGCCAGATAGAGGAATGCAAATAGCAGGGCTTCTGAGAGTTGCAACTTTCTGAACATAGGGGTAAGAACATAAGAGTATAAGATGAGCCTTCTGGATCAGGCCAATGGCACCTCTAGTCCAGCATCCTGTTCTCACAGTGGCCTACCAGATGCCTGTGGGAAACCCACAAGCAAGATCCAAGCACAAGAGCACTCTCTCCTCCTGTGGTTTCCAGCAACTGGTATTCAGAAGCATTTCTGCCTTCAGCTTTGGAGGCAGGGCAGAGCCATCCTGGCTAGTAGCCATGGATAGCCCTCTCCTTCATGAATTTGTCCAATCCACTTTTAGAGTCATCCCATTTAGTGGCCATGGCTGTTTCCTGTGGGAACAAGTTCCATAGTTTGAGTATGTGTTGTGTGAAGAAGTTCTTCCTTTTCTCTCTCCTGAATCTTCCAACATTCATCTTCACTGGATGTCCACGAATTCTAGTGTTACGACAGAGGGAGAAAAACTTTTCTCCATCAACTTTCTCTACGCCATGCATTTTAAAAATATCCTTCTATCATGTCACCTCTTCCTTTCTTTTTCTTGCTAAACTAAAAAGTCCTTTGTAAGGGAATCGCTCTGCCTCCATGATAATTTTGGTTGCCCTTTTCTTCATTTGTTGTTGCCCTTTTTGGCATGCTCTGTTCTTCCAAGCCAACTGCAAAAATGGAAGCATTAAATGTGCCCACAGTTGGGAGCCTCTCCTCCCCCACATCTGTTCCCAATCCTTAATAATTTGCTCTCCTCTGTGAGTATAATAGGTTTCCTTATAAAAATCCCCCCAAAGATGCTTTGCTTTGTATAATGAGCTTAAAGCCTCTAATGGCCCTCCTTGCTCCAAATTGCTTCAAGTTTCTCACTGCACTGTATGTGGCGTATTAATTTTTCCCAAAGAATTTGAGTTTAATACATCCTTTTAAAGGACATTGTTGGAATCGCCAGCTTTCCCACCCTATTCATACTGCAGATCTCTACCCCTGCCCTCCCGCCATGCCCTTCTCTACCTGGGTAATTTGGTCCAGCCACTGAAAAATTCCCAGAATGAAGGAAGGACCTCAGGTGGGGTCAGGGACAAGGAGGAGACAAGAAGCATGCAGGCAACCCAGAGCTGCCAACTAACCAGGGTGTGGCCTGCTCTTGCACCCTGCGCCAAGGCGTTGATCAGCAGAAATGAGCTTCCAAAGCTGTTTGTGGCTTGGAAGTAAGTAGATTAGGGGTGGGGAATCTTTTTCCAGCCTGAGGGCCACATTCCCTTCTGGGAAACCTTCTGGGGGCCACATGTGAGTGGCGGGTTGGGCCAGTGGCAAACGTGGGATGGGCAAAGGACGACAATTTTTACCTTTGTACAGCAGGCTAGTTTCCATACATACTCTCACACCCCTCTCTATCCTCCATCCAGGTGAGGAAAAGAAATCATCAGTTGTCAGGGACATGTTCCAGCCAGGCAAAACATTCGAAGTAGGGTGTGAAGTAAGGTTGGCGAGGGGTTTGTCCTGGTGAGAGAAGGTGCGACTGAGGAAGGGGTGGCCTGGAGAGACAAGGACCAGATAAGGAGGATTGGAGGGCTACATTCTGATTCCCCACCTCTGGAGACCCCAAGATTCCCCACGCCTGGTAACAGCCTCTAGTTAACTGCCAATCCATACTTACCAATAGAAGACACCTCGGGCAGAACAGTGCATAGCTCTGGTCTGCTTTCTCTCCCGGGACATTAAAGGAGCTCTGTGAGCCCCATGGGGGCCTCAAGCTGCAAAACCAACCGCATTGGTGGCCATCACATCATTTTGTCGGAGCAGCCTCTGTAGTTTAACTACCGGTATGTGTTGTGGTATGTTTCCCCTGCTGTATATTTGCATTGCAGACCTCTGCTGAAGGAAGAGGCTGCTTCCTCCACTTTCACCAACCCTGTCTGGTATTTAGCTTAGCAGTTAAATGTCTGGTTCGGCCATTACATTGATTCTTTGTGTTGCTCAGATGTCATCTGAGGTCAAAGAAATATTCTACAAAAAAAGAACTAGAGATCTGGGGCCTTTTCTGCTCTTGTTTTCCTAATGAAAATGGTGGTGGTGATATTGGTTGCCTAGGTGCCAAGTAAACCCAGCAAGGAGCTTGAAAGGGTCTAGAACAGGGGTAGCAAGTGTGGTGAACTCCAGATATTGTTGATCTCCCTTCATTCCTGACAATTGGTCATGATGGCTGAGGCTGCTGGGAGTTTCCCACAGTTTCCTAAGTTTTTCTGCTTAAATCATAGGGTTGTACGTGACTTAAGTTCAACTCAGTTCTAAATGTACGTTTAAGGGCATGGGCCAGGTCTAGGTTGGATATGGCAATTCATGGATACCGTAGAGCCAAGCAGAATCTAAAGCAATGGTTGGGAACCTGTGACCATCCAGACATTGTTGAACTCCAGCTCCCAGCATCGTTGGCAAACTCATCCAATTTTCAGGCACGATGGGTGTGATAGTTCAATGATATCTGTGTTGGCTATAAGCAACCTTGCATGCCTCCGGTTAGTAGAGGGTAGTGTTGAGACTAATAAACAGGAGAAATTACACGTTGTGGTTTCCTACTAATCCCTCAAACTCTGCCCCTTCATCTTGTCCCTTTGCCTGCTCCCTCCTTCCTGCACAAGGCATCCATGAAACCACCTCTCGCCATGTAGGCTTTAGAAACTATAGCCATCCTTCTAAATATGAAGAAACTGTAAGCAAATAATCTTTTTTCCTTACTAATGGGACCTCTGTGCATTTTATTTACTCTTTTAAAGCAATGCTAGTGGTGTGTGAATGAGACAGAATGGGTGGTGGAGGGACTGGGTAGATTCATCTTCCAAGCTATAAATCAAACAACTATATACAGTATATTTTAAAACCCTAGAATCTGGAGGACCACAGCTTCCCAATCCCTGATCTAGCATTTACTCTCTTTTCAGATGCCACTTTTGGTTACCTGAGGGCTTTTTTTTGTACTGGCATAAGCCAATGACATCATCACCCTGATTCATTAGCAAGCTTTGAACCATATTGAACTAAGTCCTACTCAGAGTAGACCCATTGAAATCAATGCACCTAAGTTACTAATTAACTTCATGGGCTCTACCCTGAGTAGGGCTAGCGCTGAAAACCACTTTATCTTTGTTGTTATTTAGTTGTTTAGTCGTGTCCGATTCTTCATGACCCCATGGACCAGAGCACGCCAGGCACTCCTGTCTTCCACTGCCTCCTGTAGTTTGGTCAAACTCATGTTGGTAGCTTTGAGAACATTGTCCAACCATCTCGTCCTCTGTCGTCCCCTTCTCCTTGTGCCCTCATTCTTTCCCAATACCAGGGTCTTTTACAGAGAGTCTTTTCTTCTCATGAGGTGGCCAAAGTATTGGTGCCTAAGCTTCAGGACCTGTCCTTCCAGTGAGCATTCAGGGCTAATTTCCTTCAGAATGGATAGTTTTGATCTTCTTGCAGTCCATGGACTCTCAAGAGTCTCCTCGAGCACCATAATCCAAAAGCATCAATTCTTTGGCGATCAGCCTTCTTTATGGTCCAGCTCTCACTTCCATACATTACTACTGGGAAAACCATAGCTTTAACTATACGGACCTTTGTCGGCAAGGTGATGTCTCTGCTTTTTAAGATGCTGTCTAGGTTTGTCACCACTTTTCTCCCAAGAAGCAGGCGTCTTCTAATTTCGTGACTGCTGTCACCATCTGCAGTGATCATGGAGCCCAAGAAAGTAAAATATCTCACTGCCTCCATTTCTTCCCCTTCTATTTGCCAGGAGGTGATAGGACCAGTGGCCATGATCTTAGTTTTTTTGATGTTGAGCATCAGACCATATTTTGTGCTCTCCTCTTTCACCCTCATTAAGAGGTTTTTTAAAATTCTTCCTCACTTTCTGCCATCAAAGTTGTGTCATCTGCATATCTGAGGTTGTTGATATTTCTTCCGGCAATCTTAATTCCAGCTTGGGATTCATCCAGTCCAGCCTTTCGCATGATGAATTCTGCATATAAGTTAAATAAGCAGGGAGACAATATACAGCCTTGTAGTACTCCTTTCCCAATTTTGAACCAATCAGTTGTTCCATATCCAGTTCTAACTGTAGCTTCTTGTCCCACATAGAGATTTCTCAGGAGACTGATGAGGTGATCAGGCACTGCTATTTCTTTAAGAACTTGCCATACTTCATTAGGGGTAAAAGGAATTGAAGTGCAAAATATAGAAAAATGATTTAAAGAAGACATAAGAGGGAAGAAGGGAAGGGACGGAAATTTTTAAGTGTATAAGATAAGAGCGACATAGATTTTTTGTAATATAAGCTTTATACACCAGTTGTATTTATAAGTCATATGTTGCAGTTTGTTTTTTCTTTGGTCAAAGTTAAAGAAAAAATCAATAAAAATTACTTACAAAAAAAAAAAAAAGATATCCATGTTTTCAAGTTACCTTAATAAAGTTAAAAGTGTTTAAACGTTAAAAAAAAAAAAAAGAACTTGCCATAGTTTGCTGTGGTCGACACAGTCAAAGCCTTTGACCATATCTTACTGCTTTTATAAAATAAAAAAAGCAACATAGGGGCATTTTGTTTTAAGACAACAACTAACTGGCCTATGAACAGTCTAGCCAAGGATCCTGTTGGTTCCCCCCTCCCCACTTTTTTTAAAATCTAAATTGAGCTTCTTGGTCAGAGTTTTAGTTCCTTTTCACTGCTATCCTTTTTTCCCCCTTTTGCAAAAGCCCCCACCGAAAATACTCTGCTTCCCATTGCCTTTGTACCTAGCATTTCCCTCTCCCCCCTCCCTTCCCTAAAAGGTTTGATGATGCATTGTGATTTTCCTTTTCTACAGGGGCTTTATGAAGGGAGCTGGAGGGAGTTCTCATTAGTCTCACTGACATCTTTTATCACTTATCAGAGGAACAAGCAAACGGAGAGCGATTCCTTTGATCATGGCAAAAGGAGAAAGAGTATTAAAAACTCTATGAAGATTTGCTAAGTAGAAAGTGGGAAAGACAGTCTGTAGCGTGTTTCAAAGAAAGAAACATGATTTAAAGTTGCCAGATTTGCTTGTATGTATTAAAGAATTGTTAATGATGCTGCATCCTATGTGTGCATCCTTTATCCCCCCCCCCACTTTCTTTTCTTTTCTTTCTTTAAACAGGCAAACAAGCGCTCTTCAGCGGTAAGGGCAGGTGATATCAATGGGAGGGAGGGAGGGAGGGGGAAAAATACCTTGAAAGATGGGTCGTCTCAAAGGGATTTGCGGGTTTTTGGTGGGGAAATGGTTGAAAAACAAAAATAAAGCTAGGAAAGTAGTGCACGATTGAGTTCTCATGGGAGAGCTGGGCCTGAATGCCTTCAATGTTCTTTTTCCTTTGAGAGAAAGGTAGGATTCTTGTTTTATTTTATTGGGTGTTAGCGGGGGAGAAATGTCTGCAAAAATGGGAACATCTTGTCGTTATCCTTCCTGAGCACAAGGGCCCTCAATGCTCAAAGGGACCCAGAGAGAAAGGCTCGTCTCTTCTCAGTATTGCAGGTGAGAATAAAGTGTTGCTATCTAGGGAAAGGACCGTTTCGCTGAGCTGATTCCCCCCCCCCAACGTTATCACCGATAGCGGAGCCGATTTCTGGACACACCCACACCCATACACACCATTAGCTCTGATATTGGAGGCATCAGTGCAGGGTCAGCATCAGCACCTGGCATCCTTGGGCAGTTGCTGGGGCCCCAGTACCGTGGCAAGGTCCACTACTGACATCTCCCTCCTTGGCCTCCCCTTTAATTTTGTTTTCCAGCCCAGTTCTGTGAACAGCACTAGGTGGCCAGTCTGCTATTTAAATCCCTCAAAATGCCCGAGAGCAATACTACGTCAGGGGTATGGTGGGAAATTTCAATGGCAGCCAGTCCCAGATGCCTGGCACGCCTCAGATAAGCTGTTTAGGACCCACTGATTGGACAAAATGGGCCCTGAAGAAACTCAAAGTGAGGTCTCTGCTGCAAGAATGGATCGTTGTGTGGCGTTAAGTGTGCCAGAGTACACATGTTTCGCTATGTTTTTATATATTTATATTTTTAATATCTTGTTAGAAGCTGCCCAAAGTGGCTAGGGCAACTAGTCAGATGAGCAGGGTTACAAATAACAAAATTATCATTATCAGGCAGTCAGATTTAACACCAATGCGATGCAGTCCACCCAGGGAGTACAGTCCACCCAGGGAACAGGTTCGTGTGGCTGTTCTCCCATGCTAGGGATGGAAAGATTTGTCCATTTCAGTTTCTCTCAGGTTCTGGTTTTTCAGTCTTAAGTTCATTTCTCTACATTTCTGCATCAGTTTGAGGAGTTAAAAGAAAACTACCGGTACCTCCCCCCCCCCCCCGCAATACAGGCCTCGTGAAAATTCCCACGCACTTCAATGCAATTTTCTCTTAATATGTACTCAAGTTTTCCCCACTATAGTGTAATTTTCACTAATATATGCATTTTTGCTCACTTTTGCATAATAAGCACACCTTTGTACATGTTATTTGGTTAGAGAACCGCCACAAAATTCAGAGAAGTGCAAACTTTGAAGAATACTGGTGTTTTGGAAAGTGCAAATTCAGTAGGTTAGTATTAAAGTCCAAATAAAACTGTATTTCTGACTTAGCTCCAACTTTTTCTGCAGGTTTTTCTTGTACTTCTGCAAACTTTGGGGTCCCCCCGTGCCTACTGATAGCTTACTCTTGAGCTGGGATGGTGCCTGTTGGCTCCATAACGATTTGCCCTTGAAGAATGTGACACACTCATGACCTGTCAGTGGCTATTACATGGACAACCCTTAAGCTGCTGTTGTGCAAATCCTCAGTTTTGTGCTCCTTACATGCAACTGGGGGCCTCTCCAGACCCTGTGGTTTCCCCATGAAGAACGTGCTGCCATCATTAATTCTTCAAGTAGCAACACCGTTCCAGTAAGTCACTGATTCTTTGAGATCGCACGACTCATACCTGCCACTGCAGCATCAACCTCCCTGCCAGTGGCTAAGAACATAAGAGCCTTCATCCCTTTGCACTACCCAAAAGGACTAGAAACATCATCTTTTTTTCTTTTCTTTTCTTTTCTTTTAAAGAAAGCTGCTATTCTCTGGAGTTTGAAATTTGTACTTGGTGGTGGTGAAGCATAACAGCTTCTTACTTTTTCCTAGGTATTTGAAAAGAGCATCTTCCCCCAACAGGGTCACTGCTGATGTCTGCATGTGCAGTCCAGCTTAGAAGCCACTTATTAAAAAGTAAGAGGTAGATCACTTTCATTATGTTTCTAGTGTTGTGTTTCTAGAGCTGCAAAGTGTTTGACGAAGCCCTGAGAGACCAGGGTTCAAGTCCCCACTCAGTCATGAAACTTACTGGGTGACCAGTCACTTTCTTCCAGCCTAACCTACACCACAGGGTTGTTGAGAGGATTAATTGAGCGGGGAAGTACCATGTGCTCTACCTTGAGCTCCTTGGAGAAAAAGGTGGAATATAGATGAAACAAATAAAAAAAATATAATTAGGATAGTTGCACCTCTCTTCATTTTGTGGAGCTCCCTGGGGTATCAAGCTCATGGCTATTGGAAGAAAAAACTGGGACTAGGTGGGGCTTTCAGGAAATAAGAAGAGGGTACTAGATCAGGCGAATGGCTCATCTAGTCCAGCATCCTGTTCTCACAGTGGCCACAAATGGGACCTGAGCAAAATAGCAGCTCTCCCCCCTTGTGATTTCCTGCAGCTGGCATTCAGAGGCACGCTGCGTCCAACCATGGAAGCAAGAAATAGCTGTAATCTTTTAAAGCCGTCCAAGTTTGTGGCTACCGCTGCCTCCTGTGGGAGTGAATTCTGTAGTTTAACAATGTGCAGTGTGAAGAAGTTCTTTCTTCCATCCATGAATTCTAGTGTTATGCAAGAAGATACATTGGGCCCTTCCAGATTTGCACACTGTTCAGATGAAATTTGGTCACATGCCAGAAAAAAACAGGTTGCATAATTATAGTTGATTGGGAGATATTGTCCAGTAAACCTCCTTTCAGGTTAATGGCTGAGTGAGGATTTGAACCCTGGTCTCCCAGATCCTAGTCCAACACTCCAACCTCTAACCACATCAGCGGTTGTGATTCGTAAGTCCTGACAGATTTTTATTTCGGAGGGGTGGGTGGGTGGGTGTCTGACAGATAACCCACTTCAGTCCTGCAGTGGTGAGGAGGGGAAAGCACTTTGCATATGCTTTGTGGCACTATTCCCATTAGAATCCTCAGCAATGAAAATAAGTTGAGAGGCTCAATCTTGGCCCAAATTAGACCCTTTGCGGGTGTCCTGGTAAGAGTTTGCCATTTTGAATGGAAGTCTGTCGGCGAGGGTGACAGGTGACTTATTAACCCCGGCTAACATGTTAGCTAGAGAAAACGCTGGATCTCCACTTTCCCTTCAACCGTGCAGAAAAGAGTTCGTTTACTTTTGCTCCTCTCCTCCCCTCATTATTTGATAGTTCTTTAAAGAGTTGCAAGTTTTACTTTGGCTGCTTTTGATCAGAAGGAAACGGCAGTGCTGGAGCCGAAGCGCTGCAGTGTCTCTGGCTTTGAACTCACCAGGTCTAAAAGCCTGCAAGAATATTTTCCCTTTCAGCTTTCTAGCCCGGCTCATACAACTTCCTGATAAAGGGATATGTTAAATTGTCCTTAAGGACGACTAGAAAGGTAAGCTTTCCCATCCAAAACTCACAATGGAATTGATTAAAAAAAAATAAAAAAAATACGTACATTAAAAATTTAAATGTTAGTCTTTTGGAGTAGAAATTCTTTCTTTCCAATATTCTGCCTTCTAAAAAAGTTTTTTTTTTTTTTTAAAGTGCTAAGTTTGTGGTGCACGCCTACAGCCACTGGTTCAGTCAGTGCGACAGTGCCCTCTAGTGGTATAAACATTAATCATAAGTGTGAACTGTTTATTACTGTGACATTTTCCAAACTCCCGATCATGGGGCACAATTGCTTTTTGGAATTAAAGTGGGAGGCACGCTCTGTGCTGGTGCTAGAAAAGGTTTTACTTTAATACATTTAAAAGTAAGAACTGTCGCCCACTGTGTTTCAGTGTGAGTAACTGTTCTGGGTGTGATTTCTCTGAGGATATCTCTCCGTATTTGGTATGAAGGAGACCAGCCTATAGTAATGAATCATCCAGAGGCACAGGGGGCACCCTCTTCCATTTACTTTGTAAGTAGGTGGGTGTCCTGAAACAACTCAGTTGGTTAGAGTGTGGTGCTGATAATGCCAAGCTGCATAGTCTTGCATTGCAAGGGGTTGGACTAGAAGACTCTCAGGGTCCCTTCTATGATCCGTGAACCAGGAACTACTGGGTCTATGTACAGCTCCTCCTTGTGGTGAGCCATTGAACTGCAGGTGGCTGGTTTGCAGTGAAATACCTTCAGGTCCTTCTCCTGCCAACCTAGCAGTTCAAAAGCACCAAGTGCAAGTAGATAAATAGGCACCGCTCCAGGGGGAAGGTAAATGGCGTTTCTGTGCACTGCTCTGGTTCACCAGAAGCGTCTTTGTCATGCTGGCCACATGACCCGGAAGCTGTCTGCGGACAAACACCGGCTCCCTCGGCCAATAAAGTGAGATGAGCACCTCCACCCCAGAGTCATCTGCAACTGGACCTAGCGGTCAGGGGTCCCTTTACCTTTACCTTTTTACCTTCAGGTCCTAGACTGACTCCACCCACCCAGGCTGGCCATTGGAGCCTCTTAGACAAGGAGGAACATAAAAGGGCTTCCTGTGACAACTGAGTTTGGCTTGAGCACTCTCTGGTGTGTTCTTGCATTCATGGTTATCTTGATCCTTGACTTGTTTTTCTTTCCCATTGCCTGGTTTGTCCTTCAGATCAGGTCTACTCTTCAGTTCTATCGGCCAGTTTCATGACTCCTAGTTCTGGCTCACTCCAGACTTCTGCCCACGGCTCAGCCCTGCCCAGCTGGTAGTTTTGGAATTACTGCTTTATTGGAAACAAGAGCAAGAATGAATTGGGGTAGTTGGATTAAACTAGAACAGGGGTCCCCAAACTAAGGCCCGGGAGCTGGATGCGGCCCATTCGCCTTCTGAATCCGGCCCGCGTACGGTCCGGGAATCAGCATGTTTTTACATGAGTAGAATGTGTCCTTTTATTTAAAATGCATCTCTGGGTTATTTGTGGGGCCTGCCTGGTGTTTTTACATGAGTAGAATGTGTGCTTTTATTTAAAATGCATCTCTGGGTTATTTGTGGGGCATAGGAATTCGTTCATATTTTTTTTCAAAATATAGTCCGGCCCCCCACAAGGTCTGTGGGACAGTGGACCGGCCCACTGCTGGAAAAGTTTGCTGACCCCTGAACTAATTCTTAATTTGCCTTTTTGTAAAAAAATGTTTGACACAACTCCATCTATTGGAGATATAAAGTGTTAAATTGCATCTAGAACTGGGAGACATTACATCTAGGAAAGCATCTAGGATCATGGTTTGCAAAGTTTGTCTTAGGGAAGACAGTTTTTCCAGGTAATGTGACCAGCATGACTAAGCCGCTTCTGGTGCAACGGAACACCGAAACCAGAGCAGCACATGGAAACGGCATTTACCTTCCCACTGGAGCGGTACCTATTTATCTACTTGCACTTTTTGTGCAGCCGTGGCGGTTTGTTTGTAATGTGCTTTTCTGAGGCTTGCAAAGAGCACGAGACAGATGTTAGCTATCTCCTATTTCTTTTGAGATGAAACGGCTCCAGACTGGTGTTCTGACTGACACCAATATATGTCAAGAGAGAGCCATCATAGCTGAGGCTCTAGGTGGTGCAAACATCCCCCCCCAAAAAAAAGCCAGACAGAAGGCATATCTTCATCTCAGATGTAAATTGATATAAGAGTGATTCCTAGAGAAATCTGGGTACTGTAGTTCTCTGCCCAAGAGCCCTAATGCAGAAATCTCACCAAACTACAAATCCCAAGTGTTCTTGGGGGAAAATGCTGGCTGTTAAACTGCTTTTCTCCTCCATCTGGGGAACCTGCGGCCCTCCAGATATTGCTCGACTCAAACTCTCTGCAGCCCCAACCAGTGCGGTCAATATGGATGTTATTTATTCATTTAGAAAAATGCCTAAGCTGCTTAAACCAACCAGCTTCTAAGGGGAGGTACATAAAACAATACAAAACAATTATCGATAATTATTATTCACATATAATAGGGATGGGAAACCTTTATCAGCCCAAGGGCCACATTCCCTCCCAGGCAACCGTTTAGGGGCCACATGATGGTGGTGGATGGAACCAGATGCAAACATGGGTATGTGGATATTATCTTTAATGTGGGTACATTTTATGTAGAAACCTCTGCCTTATACTGCACAAAGGTAAGAGTCACACCTGTTTCATCACACACCTTTGCCTCTCTAACCCCACCTGCCAGTGGCATGTTACAGGTGCCACATAATACCTGTTCCATATCTGTAAGAGATCAGTGTTTTCTTGTGGCAACACACACACTTTGGAACTCCCTGCCTATTCACATAGGCAGGTCCCTTCACTGTACTCTTCTCAGTGTCTGCTAAAAACATTTATGTTTAGGCAAGCCTATCCAGAAATGCAGAATGCTGACATGTGCTTTAATTTGGTTTTTAGCTTTTTACTGATTTTTATTATTT
Organism: Lacerta agilis; assembly: GCF_009819535.1. Classification (NCBI taxonomy): domain Eukaryota; kingdom Metazoa; phylum Chordata; class Lepidosauria; order Squamata; family Lacertidae; genus Lacerta; species Lacerta agilis. The sequence goes on from NC_046319.1 coordinate 31,047,947, forward strand.
TTTGAATGTCTTAAAAAGTTGTTTTTAACTGTTGCTGCTGATAATCTAATATTTTTCCCCTTTTTATAAACTGCTTTGAGGTGGTTGTGTTTTTTTTTTTTTAACAATCAAGCGGGATATAAATTATATTAAATAAATAAAATAAGTTTGGCTCCCAGAAAGTTGCCCATTAGGACATGTGGCCCTTGGGCTGAAGAAGGCTCCCTGCCTCTGGCCTAAACAAAAATGTCCCAAACAGGCTTTCGCCTTTCATCCTTCTAGGTGTGCCAATTGCTTAATTAATGACTTTACATCTTTTCTGCACCTTTCCCAGCTTCTCTCAGTCTATGTATTCTTGAACTGCAAGTTCTTTTAGGGACACCATTTTAGTTAGCCGTTTTTTGGCCTTCCTCTCCTCCATCTTCTCTTGGAAGTATAGAAAGTCCTTGCCAAGTTCGTATGCTAAGGAAATCATTGTTTCCAGGAGGGGCATGTAGTACCTGTGACCAGGATGCTTCTCAAGGCGTAGCAAAGCTTTCTCTCCAAACTCATAGGCAGCTCTGGAATTTTCCAGATCTTTGTGACAGACAACTATGGCACAGAGAGTTGGGACCAATAGGGTGGGCCGATGCTTGACAAGTTTCTCTTGCAGAGCTATAACTTCCAGAAGTACCTCCAAAGCTTTGGTGAACTGCCCTCCCCGGAGGCAACTGTAGGCCTCCTCCAGTTCTGGTCTCACTATGAAGTCAATAAATATTCTAGATGTCCGGGTGTATTCCATGGAATACAGAAGCCGCAAGTAATCTTGGAAGGCTAACTTCCTCTCGATGATGATTTCATCTGTGAAGTTCCCCGTCATACACTTCTTGGGAAATGCAATATCCTCCATTTCATCATAAAACTCCTTCAGAAGATTCATGTGCAGCTTTTCGAAATCTGAATACCGACGCTCAATCACTGATCTGTTGCTGTCAAAGCTGCCCGTCTGGATGATGAGGATCTGGTACATCTAGTGGGCAACACACAAACCAAACGATTGAGAAAAGCTTTGGTGGCTCAGGCAGAAGGCTGGCACTACTGCAACCAGCAGCACCATCAGGACAAGGACTTTGGAGCAGACGCCTAGGCCCCCACTTAGCAGAATGAGCAGGAGGGCCCCCCCAAACTCAGTAGGGCTGCCTTAACATGTTTTGAAATAGTCTTAAGGAGGGGTAGTTGTGGTGCCCCATTCAGTCCAGATTTTGAGCTCTGCTAACTGCAGAAATTATCGTAAATATCCCTGTTTGGAAAAGGCCCATCTAGTCTAGCATCCTGTTCTCACAGTGGCCAACCAGATGCCTGTGGGAAGCCAGCAAGCAGTCCTGAATGTAACAGCGCTCTGCCCACTAGGATTTCCAGCAACTCCTGCTCAGGGACCTACTGCCTCCAACAGTTTAGGTATAACATACAACATAGCTATGGTGGTTCGTAGCTGGTGATAACCTTATTCTCCATGAATTTGTCTAAGCCTGAGGTAGGAAACTGGATTTGGTTGGTGGGCTAGAGCCGCTAGACTGTTATCTCTCTCTCCCCCCCCCCTGCATTGCAAGCCATGTTTGACAGGTGGTCAGGGAGCATTATATTGCAGGATGCTTTCCAATGGCATTCTGAAGCCCCCCGCAGAGCACTATTTTTCAGAGTGATGGTTTTCCAGAGCACTTTGCAAGTTGACCATTGTTCCACACAAAGCTCTGTGCACATGACTTTGCATAGGGTGGATTGGTGGTGCCTGCCAAACCCCTTTTGGCTGAGCCATGCCTCGCACTTGACATCAAATGATATCACATGTAGAGCAGTGGTGTGGTTTGGCCAAAATGTCTCCAAATGTTTTCACCTGTACAGGCTTACATTTGCTTACCACATATTTAGAGAAGGGCTTCTCTACAATTCTGGCTGACGGGATTTCGAAAAGGACCTTGACTTCTCTGCAACTGCGCTTCTCATTCCGCCAGTATTCTTGGAGTTCCTTAGTTGTCATGGAAGAGTTGGGACTTTGGGTTCTTTTGTCACCTAAAAGAATGTATATATTTACTGAGTCCTTTTGGGGGTTGGGGAATATGTTCTAAGTTGCTCTAAAGTGTGTATGCAGCTGTACGTAGACAGATCCTTGGCAAATTGTTTAGGTATGGGTCCTGTTTTCAGACATAATAGAAACCTTTCCCCTAATTTGACGACTCCTCCAATATGAAACTATTTCCATAGACAACTATTTTATTGCAGTTACAGGTAGGTAGCCGTGTTGGTCTGCTGTAGTCGAAACAAAATAAAAAATTAAAAAAAATCCTTCCAGTAGCACCTTAGAGTGAAGGATAGGTGTGCCTGGCATGCTCTGGTCCATGGGGTCACGAAGAGTCGGACACGACTGAACGACTGAACAACAACAAAGCACCTTAGAGACCAACTAAGTTTGTTATTGGTATGAGCTTCTTCAGATACTAAAAGTAGAACATTATAGGGCTACTCCCGAGTTCCTCTAAAAGAGGTATGGATTGTTAAACCATTCTGGGAATAGTGAGAGCTCTGTGAGAGGAATAAGGGTCTCTTAACAACTCTCAGCACCAGTAACAGACTATAGTTCCCAGGATTTTTCGGGGAAGAATGTGGCCTGGGGGGGGGGTCACAAGGTCCAGAGTGATTTGTAGCAATCCCAAGGTTGCTAACTTGAATAAATATGGGGGGGCAGCCCACATAATCAATTTTATGACATGGTGCACGCACACCATTTGAATGGCATTGCCCATCAACTTTTTTGGAGGGGCTGGCCCCCTCATTTATTTTATCGGCCGCTAGGAATTGGCTTCTATGAGGGTCACAATTGGTCTCTGGACCTGAGGTTTCTTCACCCCTGACTTGCAGAGTTACCTGCCCAGGCCTTACCTGAGATGTCAGTGGGTTCTGTCTGCTCCTGGGTTGGCTGAAATGAAGTTAGGGTTTCATAGCCATCTCCTTCATCTGAATGGGCATCTTCAGCAGACTCGACTATAACCCCTTGGACTTCATTCTGATGGTCTTGTAAGCAAGGTTGGCCTTCCTCCATTGAGGAGCTGTTAGAAATTGACTGCTATTTCATTTTTTAAAAAAAAAAAAAATCAAAGTTGTTTACAACAAAAAAAATGTAAATACATAAAACCATGCAGTAGAAACATATTAAACATTTAAAGCGGACATCAATTAACCATTGTGGGAAGATGCCCTCTTAATTGCCTGCATAGGCCTGATGGAGTAGAAAAGTTTTCAGCAGGCGTTTAAAAGTTAAAACGGAAGGTGTGTGCTGAATCTCTGTTTGCGGAGTATTCCACATTTCTGGACTGATGACCCTAAAGACACAGTTTCTGGTTGTTGTCAAACGAATCTCGCCAACTTGAGAAACGATCAATGATGCTCCTGCAGATTATCTCAGTGATGGAGCTGGGATATAAGGGTTCAGGCAAATCATGTGTACTTTCCCACTTGTCTGTGCCCTACACCATGTCTCTGGGCCCCATAAAAATTTCCCCTAAAAATGGGTCTCTCCATATACCTCCATACATCTCTCTATCTTCAGTGCAGGCAAGCAAAGGGACCTCTTCTGACACTTGTTTTCAGGGCCCATCCTACTCCTGTTACTGTACTCTTCACTTTTAAATTCTGATTTTCAGATTGTTGCAATCCCCCGCCCCCCGGGGACTTGCTGGTGAAGGGCAAGCAATGAACTGAACTGTCATCATTACATTCTTTAAATGATTTTATGTTTCAAGTAGCAAAAGATACCCGAACAAGGAAAACAGAGCTTAGTAATTGTACAGAGAAGAAAAGAAGAATAGCAGCTGGATGAAGGTAGCTACCAAACGTAAGTCTGTCATAAGTCTGCTTCTGGCCCCATCCACCACTAGCATGTGACCCACAAGGTACCGCAGCCCCTGAATTGAAAAAGGGTTCCCTATCCTGGCATATAGAAAGTGGAGGCAGATCCCTGCCTCTGTGAGCAAACCCAGGTGAAGACTCTATTCAGACATATAGAAAGGAGCGGGAGAGGGTGGCACCACTCCCCTGGGTGTGCGGATCATGACAGCTTGTTGTTATAAATGTGCCTCCGTATGGTGGAAATCAGAGACAGCCACCTACGTCTCTTCCCCTGACATGTAACACAACATCAGACTGTCATTGTGAGTTAACTAAGCAAACTGGGACCAGGTCCCCTCCTCCTCCCCCAAAGCCACTTCAGATGAAAAACGAGCCATTTTTAAAAGTAGGTTTCACGTTCGAGCCTTCAACCTTTCATATCCGCAGTCGGCCGCCGAACCGGTGACATGCTAGTAATTGCAATAGTTCAAATAGCTAAGCCCACGTTTCCGAAGGTGTTCAAAAGCAGCATGAATAAAGAGCCTGTCATTTTGGCATAGGTGGCACATTAATGGAGGGAGGGGAAACTTGCAAAAGCAGCAGCTTCCACAAATGGTCATTAACAAGTATTTCACCTTTAAGATGTGAAAAATAAAGCAGTTAGCCTACTAACTTGGGGACCATTTTTTTCTCTCCCTCTCCTCCCACCTCCTGCTCATTAATGTTCACACTTGCAATCGTCTCTAAAGGAATCTCTGTATCCTAGTGTAGACTCGCATTCTAGAGTTCTGGATCAGACTCCATGGTTCTGTGGGTGTGGGCAGGGGGGCAGCTGCCCCCCTAAATCAAGTAAGAAAATAAAAAAATACTTAATAAACTGATCAGTTGCATCATAGATAACTCAGTTCTGCCCTCCCTAACATAAAGCCTGCCCCCATTAAAATAAATGTTGGTTACACCCATACAAGTTTCTACATTGCCCACTATCCTGCTTTCCAGCAGAGGACAGGAAGACATTTCTGGAAAGCCCCTGCTTGAACTTTTTATTGCCATCAGTATCGTGGAGGAGGCTGGTTTGCAGGAACCCTGAACACAGAGCTGGTTGAAAGTTATTTCTTGGGGGGGGGGCACCTTCAGGGGCCCCTTTTTGAGTCAGTTTCCCCCTTCATTGCCACTGTGTCCGGCTGCTCTCCTCCTCTGCCACAGTTTCTGCCGTCATGCTCTTCCCAGACATGGCCAGAGAGCAAGAAGAAGAGGAAGAAGAGTTTGGATTTGATATCCCGCTTTATCACTACCCCGAAGGAGTCTCAAAGCGGCTAACATTCTCCTTTCCCTTCCTCCCCCACAACAAACACTCTGTGAGGTGAGTGGGGCTGAGAGACTTCAAAGAAGTCTGACTAGCCCAAGGTCACCCAGCAGCTGCATGTGGAGGAGCGGAGACATGAACCCGGTTCACCAGATTACGAGTCTACTGCTCTTATCCACTACACCACACTGGCTCTCTATTAGCTACTACTTAAAGTCTTTTTCTAGCCACTGCTTGCCAGAGTGAGAGTCAGATGAGCAATTGGATTGCAATGATGAAAGGGAGGAGCAGCTGCATGGGGCTTGTCAATGGGTGCCCTGCTGGGCCAGGTGCCCAACCAAGCTGGGTTTTGACGCTGGTCCAGCCAGAGCAAATGCATTCCTTCTAGAAAATGAAGATGCACTGCAGTATTTTGTTGCAGGTCCCACTTCCTATCAGCAATTATTCAGTGATCTAGTTAACAAAGAAATTAATAAAAGACAGAAACACACCCACCCACACCCCTCTCCCTATATATATATATATATATATATATATATATATATATATATATATATATATATATATATATATCACATTTCTGTAACAAATACCTAATTTTACTAACTGCTATCTGGCCACCCACAGATCACAGAGATAAAATACTGACCTGGTTAATAATCTAGAAATTGTTTCCTTCACAAAGGTTTTTAGAGTCTCCAGAACTTCATGGCAGCTGCGTTTCTGCTTTCTCAAAATGTCCAAAGTACCAAGTTTCACTTTACATCTCATCAGCCAACTTCTCTTTTTTACTGTACCAAAGAAGGAAGCTGCGTTAGGACTTCCTGGTTCAGTTTATTTGCTCTTTGTCAAGAAGGCACTTGCTGCAGTAATGAAACCAGGAGAGAAGCTTCAGTGTGTGCTGTTCCACATATTCTGTGTTTAAGAGATATGGTGCCTGTTTTCTTGCTATGCGTAGGAATAGGGGACTAGTGTGCCCCTCCCCCCGTTATGTCTCTATTAGCACAATTAGTTTCCCTGCTAATTACATTAATATGATGAGCCAAACATGGCCTGTCCCACGTGAAAACTAGGCAAGCAAACAGTACTACAATCCACGGAGGCCAATTAAATACATAAAAGCAGGGAATGGAAATCTTTTTTTAGTCTGGGGGCCGCTTTCCCTTCTGGGCAACTTTCTGAGGGCCATGTGCCAGGGATTGGTGGGGCCAGAGAGAAAAATGGGTAGGGCAACAAATCATCATTATTTTTTAACCTTTCATACAGGTGAGTTTCTCCATACTTTCACATTCCTCTTTCTGCCCTCCAGACAAGCAAAAGGCATTCTCAAAGTACAGGCATGGATGGATACCAGCCAGGCAAAAGCACTCAAGATGTGAAGCAAGGATAGGTGAGGGGTGTGGCCTGGAGGGAAGGGGTGTGGCCTAAGGAGAGCTCTAAGGAGCAGTTACAGGACACTGCCGGGATGCTTCTGATTTCCGGGCCTGAGATTCCCTGCTCCTTTAAGCCTTCTACAGTGGAATTGTAAGAATGTTCTATAGGACCAGAGGCATTATGCATCCACGGAGGAGAGGACCTTTTCAGTGGTGGCCCTCAACATTGATTTTTTTCCGGCACCAGTTGATTTTATTTGCCTGGGTTTTTTAAAAAAACATTTTCCATATTATTTGAGCCGGCTGAACAGTTTTGGACCACTTCTGAACTGTTGACATTTTGTGAGCAGGATTCAATTGCATAATGTCGAATTGAGGTTGCATAATTAAAATGGGTTTGGCACTCTTATGCAACAAACCTACTTTTTTTGGGGGGGAATGGTCCTTTTTCTGGTGTGGAAAGTGTCAGAATATGCACTGGAAAGTGTGGGATAATGATTACTTGATGCATGCTCACTAAATTGCCAATGTCTTACAAGCTTCTGCAAATTTTGTGCAAACAAATTATTGTTGTTGTTGTTATTAAATTGTTATTTATTAAATCTGTATACCTCCCTTTACCCGAAGATCACAGGGCAGTTCACAGCATAAAAATGTAAAATAAGACCAGAAAATACATAATAAAACAAAAACAAAGAAAAACAAACCAGTAATCCCCCTCCCTCAAACACATTTAAAAGCCCATAGAATGTTTAATCAGCCAAAGTCCTGCTTATAGAGAAACATTTTCTCCTGGTGCCTAAGGATACGTAATGAAGGCACCAGGTGAGCCTCCCTGGGGAGAACATTCAACAATGAATGCTTAATATGAATGCTTAATAAACAAGTTGCCTGGACGCACCCTTAGTGTATCACTGTTTGGAATTTATTGTGGTTTGATTTTTATTATTGTATTCCTTAATATTGGATTGATATTTGGTATTTTTATATATTATCTCAGTTGGCATCTGTCTTAGATTTAAATTTTTTGTACAGTATGTATGTGCTATTGTTCTAAACTGGTTTTTATATTTCAATAGTTTTTTAAAAATATGATTTTATATATGCAGTTGTTTTAACTGCATATATGTAACAGTTTTTGAAAATATGTTATTGTATCGTAAATCATTTTAGGGTGCTTCATGGGAAGTTATTCATAAATATTATTATTATTATTATTATTATTATTATTATTATTACCACCATCACTCTGAAATCCATGCTTATTTCAACATAAATAAACGTTTACACAGATGTAACTCTTAGTTCAGTGGAGTTTTCTCTAGGATGTGTGCAGCCCTAGAGTACTAGACCCAGACTAAAGGCCAAACTTAACACAGAATTTATTTATTTTCCTTTCCTCTTCCTTGGAGTTCTTTGTCGGGAGTTTTGTGTTTTATCCTGCTTGCTGTTTGCCACTCAACGAGCGTGCCGGTGGCATGCCATTTGAAACTTATCCTAAATCTGCCAATGGATATGTAACCAAGAAGGAATATTTCCAGGCTGCACAAAGCCCCCTTGATCTCTCTAAAGCAAAAGGAAACGGAGGAGCAAAGAATCTCCTTTTTCTTCTTTTCACTGTACTCAGCAATTTGAAGGCTCAATGGCTTGGTTATTGCCTGATAAGCAGGTCACTGTTAAAGTAAGCTCTACAGATGTATGAGCAGACAGTTCCTCAACTATAAATATAATTTTCAAACGGCTTCCTGTCAAAAACCACAAAAAGGGGTGGTAGAAATCTTCTCGATGATCACATCCGCAATGAGGTTGATCGGTGAAAGAAAATGCGGGTTAGAAATGGGTTAGTGTAATAACAGAAGACTGATGAGTACCAATTTACTGTTCGGATTTATGAAAAATTAATTTCCTCCAAGACCTTTGTTTATATAGTACGTACAATATAAAACCTTATTTTCAAATTTCAAAAAGTGGGTGCTTTTTGGGGGGGGGGGTAATTGGCTATGGTTTAAAGCATGTTTAAGCAGTTCCCAAGATACTTGCTTAGAAAGATTATGGGGCGATCGCTGTCCCCACATATGTAAAAACATTTCGTCTAAAGAGCTCAAAGTGGCACACAGAATGGCACACAAAGTGGCATTCCTCTTCTCTGTTTTATCTTCACAACAACCCTGTGAGGTAGGTTAGGCTGAGAGACTGTGACTGGCCCAAGGCCACCCAGTGAGTTTCATGCCTGAAACCTGCTCTCCCAGGTCCTAGTCTGACATTTATAAATATTTATACTCTGAATAGAATTAAATTGAGCCATCCCACTGTGTTTTAGGTATTGCATCAATGCTTCAATTTCTAGCACAATATATTGTAAAAGGGCACGTTAAATAAAGAAAATCTCAGGCATTGTTGGTGAAGTCCTAGTCTGACTGTCACTGCCACTATTCTATTTCACACTTATTTTTTGCTGCATTTCCCCCCTGTTGTTCTGCTAATGTTGCTCATACCATCATACCATGCAATATTAAATAGAGAAGCCTTATTACAGAAGCTGCCCTGCAATCGTGAACAATTTAAGTGCTAGAAACCAGTTATGGTGTCTCAAAGCAACATGAAAACCACAAGCTAGAGCGCTGGCCACCAACTCAGGTGACATTAAAGATTCTGGGTTGTTGCATCCCATGCTAGTCTAGTCCTGCTCAGCAGGTGCACTGAAGTTAGTGCACATCAGCATATGAAAAACTGAGGTGTATTCTTTTCAATGAGTCTACTGTTAATATTTTGTCTCCGACTATCAGTTGCTGCCGTGACGGGGTGAGCTCCCATTGCTCGGTCCCAGCTCCTGCCCACCTAGCAGTTCGAAAGCACGTCAAAGTGCAAGTAGATAAATAGGTACCGCTCCGGTGGGAAGGTAAATGGTGTTTCCGTGCGCTGCTCTGGTTAGCCAGAAGCGGCTTTGTCATGCTGGCCACATGACCCAGAAGCTGTATGCCGGCTCCCTCGGCCAGTAACGTGAGATGAGTGCCGCAACCCCAGAGTCGGGCACGACTGGACCCAATGGTCAGGGGTCCCTTTACCTTTACCAGTTGCTGAGATTCACAGGAGCCATCTTCTGAAGAACATTGAGGGGCCCCGATGTGACGTCTTTATGTTGCGCACACAAAGTTGCACTACGTCCTGACGCTGCTCCATGCCTGGCTCTGCGTTTGACTGCAACAGGGTGTGTGTGTGAACCCCTCAAAAAAAGATTGAGGGGGCCCAAAGAGCCTCAGGCCCCTGGAGCTGGTGCCTGTGGTGGGAATTGTAAGTGGGAAGAATGCTGCTCAGGTCCTGCTTGTGAGCTTCCCATAGGCATCTAGTTGGCCACTGTGAGAACAGGTTGCTGAACTAGATCAGATCCAGCATGGCTCTCCTTATGTTCATACGTTAACCAGAAAAGGAAACAAGGCTAAATGAACAGATGCGCCATCACAATCAGCCATGCTGTCAAAGATCAGCCAGGCAGAGCCCCCTTTGCCATATTTAACAAAAGCAAGATTGTGACTTGCCTCTATACAAAGAGCAACAAACAAGTCCATCTTTCGACAAGGTATACAAACATGTCTTCAAACCCAGTCTCATATATGGAAGCAGCAAGAACATGCTCCCTCCCCATCTAATATAAAAGTAGATACTTAAAGGAGTCAACTATGAAGAACGTGCTCTTGCAAACAAACAATACTGAAATGCATTTAATGATTTAATGTTCCCTCTCATCTAGAGTTGAGGACGTGGGGAGAAGTATCTCAGTCATTGCCAATATGCCAGTGGGATGGTTCTTTGATGTCTCTCCATGGAGAGTGTTTTTAGCTAAAGAGGCAAATGAAACTGGAAAGAATGAAGCACACTGGACAAAAAGGCTGGGTTGGAAATGTTGTAGGAAACAGCCTCTGGCCAGTGTCTTTGGGACTCTGGGATCCAGTCTTGGATCTCTGTCTTCGACATGCGGTACGTAAGTGCTTCTTTGGTACATCAAGGATGTCAAAGTACCCTAGAGATAAGAAAATAAGAAATGTGCACATGAAGCAACAGAATAGCACAACCTCACAGAACCCCAGAAGTCTTAACCACAGCTCCATTTCAACATCTTCTCAAATGAGCCTGCCTGTATCTCATTGGTAAAGCATTGGTCTTGCTTAGTGAGAGAGCATCTGCTTTGCATGCAGAAGGTCTCAGGGTCAATCCCCAGCATCTCTGGGTAGGGGTCGGAAAGCACCCTGACTGGAATCCTGGAGAGCCACTGCCAGTCATTGTAGACAATGTTGAGCAAGATGGACCAATTGATGGACTTCTTTGGGAGCTGCTCAGAGAATTGTGCTCGGGGGAGGCCAATATGCATACCATTGAATAAATGAATAAAATAACCTAAGAATAATAATGGCCTAACTTTTAGTAAGCTTTTGTGTTTTCATTTTGTCGTCAGCTGCTTTGAGTGTCTTTATTTTGGAAAAATGCTTTTAATAAATATGAAATCTTTCCAGAGGCTCTTTGAAATGGAAGAAATTCAGGACCAGTGAAAGACAACTGACACACACTTCCAGACTTGACATTTAAAGGAGAGGATATAGGAAATGTATGAGCCCATGTAATGCAGAAGAAACAGAGGTTGTGTACACACCACATATTTCAAAGCACACAATATCCCCCAAAGAATCAAAGAATTCCCAGCTCCCTTAACAAACTGCAGTACCCAGGATTCTTTGGGCAAAGTCACGTACTTTAAATGTATGGTGTGTATCCAGCCATGGATACTAAGCGGGCCAAAGATTCACCCCAGATTTCACCCTGCAAGAGAATATGTGGCTGACTAACCAACTTGGCTCTTCCAGGCTTTGAAGGAAGTCAGTTGTCCATTCCTAGTCAGCAACTCCTCCACAAGAGCCAGAGCAACATCACATCTGTGCAAAATCTCCTTTGACAGATCCTGGATTGATGCTGCCTTCAGTGAAGGCTTTGTCTTTATGGAAAGCAGCACTCTCTCAGTCTTCTCCTGTTGGTCCAGAATGACTCTTTTCTTCTTCATCACCCATACAGGTATTATCAGGTTCTTTCTTCTTAATTTCCTGCTCTGTTGGTTTCTCTGTTGTGCCACATGCTTCTGCTTCATTGCTCGCTAGTGTGTCATAGCCCTTCCACTCTTCCACATGTAGCTTTACAAGAACATCTGTCTGTTCCATGTTGTGTTCTAGACACAGCTCAGAAGCACTGTTCAGCAGATCATCATCGTCCTTTGTCCTGTGCACCATAGCAGCAATCTCCAAACTGTTGCTGTCCCTGAGATCCGGAATGTCATTGGATAAGATGTCGTGGACTATCACTGGCTCCACACCTTGTGTGTTCCACTTGGTTCCAGAAAAGTCAAGCATCCTTTTCACTGAACTGCAGAGGAACCAAATTGATCATCAGATGGAGATCTGAATGGATAAGGACAGACTACTTTGCTGGGGTGAGCTAGCTTCACTTTCTATAGAATCATAACATTTAAAGCTTGCTGTGGCCATGGCCTCCCTTATCTCTCTGCTTGAATGTGCCAAGACATCCTTGTCCATGACCTTCACTCAGTGGTGGCTGGTCCATTAAGGTGAGTGCCTTCAACTCATAGCTGTCAAGTTTCGGATTTGAAAATAAGGGATCAGCAGTCTCACCTATCCCGGGGACAGTCACATGTCAGTGGTGGGCGGAGCCAGAAGCAAAAGTGGGCGGAGCAGCAATGGAAACTCCAAGCGGGCTCGGGCTCGGAGTGGAGCAAAGAGGAGGGCAGCCATGTGCTCCGCGCGATGGAGCCCCATCGTCTTCTTGTCTAATCCCATCAAAACAGGACAGGAAGCAGCAGCTGCTCAAAGGCAGCCAGGCTCCGCCCGCCAGCTAACCCTATTGGCCGGCTGAGGGGCTCAGCGGCAACGGATAGGGGCTGATGCAGGGGGAGGAATACACCCCCCTGTAAGCATGGGAAACGGCTCCCACTTGCTTTGAGGGCTGACGCTTTTCTCTCCAAGTAGGCGAGGTCTTCCCACCCAGTCCCTGGCCAGCAGGGGAGGAGCTGCTTCCATTAAAAACGGGAAATTTAAGGGAAATAAAAAATAAGGGAGAGCAGCGGGAAACTGCTTGAAATAAGGGAGAATCCCGGGGAAAACGGGATACTTGACAGCACTGCAACTTGTTCTCACCTACCTACTTCCTTATTTATACCTGTATGTAGCTCTGGCTTTCAGCTTCCTGCTTCTCAGTCTCAGAGTTTCCCTCGTGAAACTCAGCGGAGAGGAGGTTTGGGACAAAGCTAGAGTTAGTAGGCCCTGTCTGTCTTTGACTTTCAGGCTCCACCTACCGTTGGTCTCTGTGCCTTCTGCCACACCATTTCCAATGAGCATCAGCTGCTACAGCCTTCACTGCTCCAGCTCCACCACACTCAGCCCTGTCAATCTCCTTCCCACTTTCCCCTCCCTTTCTGTCTTTTATCCCAACAACAACCTCCTAGAACACCTACATGATGCCACCTCTCTCCTTTCCTCTCTCAGATTCCACATCAGCGTCTGTTGTATTTGCAAGATTACAAATGAGCCACAGAGACTGAATTAGAAGGAACAAACTTTCGTTAGCTGTGAGCTGCTGCCAAACTATATGCAAAACTGAAGGTAGTCAGATCAGTGGCGAAGCTGCATGCTCCGGCATCGGGGGCGGAGAGCAGACAGGGGCCTGGCTGGCACGCGTCCTGGGGGAGTGACACGTCGCCCTGCGGGGGGCGTGGTGTGTGTCCTGGGGGTGTGGCGCCTGGCACGGTGGGGGTGTGTGCAGCACATGTCTGGGGGGCGTCCATGATGGTACCACCCTCCCCGACGATGGTGCCAGGGGCGGTGCGCTCCCCCCGCCCCCCCCCATTCCTCCGCCAGAGAGTCAGATCTCATTGGCTTCCTTTCCCTGCTAGTGTCTTCTAGAACTGATTCCCACCATGTAACCATTTCTAAATCACTTTAGTTCCTGCTCGCATTACACCTATCTTTTCCCTGAAGCCATTGGGCACAATGTTGCCACCTACAGGTGAAACTTGAAAAATTAGAATATCGTGGAAAGGTTCATTTCTTTCAGTAATTCAACTTAAAAGGTGAAACTAATTTATGAGATACACTCATGACATGCAAAGCGAGATATAATTGTGATGATTATGGCGTGCAGCTGATGAGAACCCCAAATTAAAAATTTCAACTTTGGGGTTTTCATCAGCTGCACGCCATAATCATCACAATTATAACAAGCAAAGGCTTGACATATCTCGCTTTGCATGTCATGAGTCTATCTCATATATTAAACTCCAGTAGCTAATGAAAACAATTGCTTACATAAATGGACTTCTCCACAATATTCTAATTTTTTGAGTTTCACCTGTAGCTCCTGTGCCTTACTGCCACACTCACACCATACATTGAAAGCACTTGAAACAACCATGTTTTCCCCCAAAAGAATTATGGGAGCTGTAGTTCAGGACACTGAAAGTTGTTAGTAGATATCTATTCCCCTCAAAGAGCTACAAATCCCAATTTAACCAGAATTGCAGTTATGTGAGAGAATTGGGGCCTCCTACCAACTCACAGCATCCTCAACAATATACGTCTCCCTTAATTCGTTTGACTGCTTACAGTGTTTTCCTAGCACTTCAGGTGTATGGTGCAGATGGGGCCTATGCTTGTAACCCTGCCTAAGCACCTGAAAACAGAGCAGGGTTCCCAGCCCTACAAAGGGAGTTCTGTGGTCTACCAGCGTCTACAGTGGACATGTGTTGCTGTCTAGGGGGGCATGTCTAGCCTGCATGTTCTAGGGAACCCCATTATGCATTTAGTAAGTACAAAGTACAAAGCACCTGAATGTTGGTTGCAAGGATAAAGTAGCCATAAAAGGAGAATTCCTGGATGTCAAGATCCAAGTATGGGGCAAATATTATTTGGTGAGAGAACTCATGTACAGATTTAAAATCAGAAAAGATGCAGTAAAGTAAAATGTGTAAATATAGGCTGTTAGACCTTTAAAATACGCCCTTCTAAGTTCCTTCCAAAGTTCTCTTCATCTAGCATAGAAAAAAGACCACACATTTGGTAAGTTTAAAATGGTAAAACACTCAGATCCATGTGCTTTTCCATATAGCATTCAGAAAAAGTTGCACAGGCAATAAAACTTGGCTTAGTTACAGTGGTGAAAGTTCCTAAATGATTGGTATATGAACTTAAAAATGATTGATGAGAGCCATGCAGTCTGAGCTGGAGCAACCAGCTCAAACGTCTTCATTGGCTGAGCTACTCAGGTAGATTGGAGGGAAACAAAGTCTTGATTATTTAGTCCATCCCAAGGTGAGCTAAGCCTGGCAGAACAGCTTACTCTATGGTCTTAACCCCTTCATGTATTAATTAGATTTAAGCATGTTGGTTATATGAGGCTGGTTATCCCACACTGAATTGGGTAAGACACTGATGCCACAATGCTAAAAGCAAATTACCGGTATTAAGTTGAATCATGACCATAGAGGCACCATTGACATAGCTAAGTAAATCTTCATAGGAGCACCTCAAGTTGATGCTGTCTTAAACACCCTATAAGCAAGCTCTGGAACAGAAAGCAGATCTGATACCTTCTTCTTGCCCTAAAACAGCAAAGGCAGGAGATGATAGTATCCTGGAAGCAGTTCAAGCACTTAGATGTCCTCATTTGTTTTGAGTTATTGATGCTATGTCCAGTATCCCTTGGGAATAACAAATGAGCTCTAGAGACTCAAGAAACTTGTAACCAGATTGACCCACTAAGGTCTAAATTAGATCTCAGCTCTTTTGGTGTCTGCCCACCCCTACCCTGCTCCTTTCGGCTTGGGTGGAGATTCCTGAATAGTCAACACACCAAAGTTTTATGACTCCATGATAGGATCATGTCATCTTCACTAGCTGTATACTGCCATTGTGACAGCTCTCAGCCAATGCTTTGTTGCTATCTTCCCAAATAATTTGCATGCTAGGACCACATTGGTGGAAGTGTGCCAGCAAGGAGTAGAAGGAAAGGGACTGAGCAAGGATCCAACATAGTGTACTTTTTGGAATAGGACCTGGGAGACCATACTTCAAATCCCTGCTCAGCCAGAATTCATTTCTGACACCTGACCCACCCATTTGTGTGTGTGTGTGGGGGTGCATATGACCCCTGAATCATGTTTTGGCTTGTTTTTTTTGGATTCCTGACCCACAGGCCATGTTTTTGCTCATTCTTGCTTTCTTGTGGGAGGTATTTTTGTTCACATTTCCACTAATTTTTTTTTGGCTCCTCATATGCAAGTCATTTTGTGCTCTTTTTTAATAAAAAAGAAGTCCTGATCCACATATCATGTTTTGGCTCATTTTTTCTCCCCTACCTCACAGGTCACGTTCTTGCCCATTTTTTAGAGACCTGACCCACTGGTCAAGAGCCAGTTGTGATGCATGAGTCAGGAAGCCAGAAAATGTCCAAAATTGTGACCCCAAAATGGCCAAAAACATGACCTGTAAGTCAGTGTAGCACAGACCTACCTGTGTGATGGTTTGAGTGCTGAACTATGCATGACCTGGGAGATGAGGATTTGAATCCCTACTTAGCCATGAAGGTTACTGGGGTGAACATGGGCCAATCACTGCCTCTCAGCCTACCCTACAGTACATCACAGGGATGTTGTGAGGAGAAGCTGGAGAACTATATGCATCACTTTGAGCTCATTGAAGAAGGTGGTATATAGAAGAAATAAGTAAATATATCACACAATTACACTCTCCAGAAAGGACTGCCTGTGGCAACCTGTTGTGTGTACACTGTGTGGCATACCCAGCTTTGCTCCCTGTAATGTATGAAATTGCAAATATTGCTGTTTTGAGAGGTGACATCCAAAAATCTTTGTGCCAAGCATGAAGTGATAAATGTGGAGCTGAATGCATAAACAAAACAAAATTATAATTTTATCTCTGCCCTAAGATCTCCGCAGCTTCTATCTGTATTACGGTACAGTGTTTAGGCCGCCCAGAGTGGCTGGGGAGACCCGGCCAGATGGGCGGGGTATAAATAATAAATTATTATTAAATTATTATAGTTATGTTTTATACCCAAACACATTTAACCCTCATGTTTAAAAATCTCCCCCATCTCTTAAGCATCACAATAGTACTTTCTGCAATTCCAGATTTTCCTTGCTAGGTATCAATTTGTCCACATGGGAGCGACAAGTGAGTAGAAAATGCATGGTATTTGAAAATAAAATTGCAAGCGTATTTTAGTGAAACAATAAAATCTTTCCTTTCTTCCTTGGGTGGCATTTATTGAAATTCTTCCTTATGGATGTGGTGCCATTGACGTAACCAGCTGGGTCTGCTGTACATTCATACTGACTGCCAAGATGCTGTCAATAATCTTATTCATTTTGGACTGTCAATTCCTTAACCTTCTTATTTCATCTTGAAGAGAACAATCTATGCAAATTCCAGTATACTTAGCAGATGAACTGCGAAGACCTGCTGTGCTTGATGCCTTTCCCCCCAAAACACAAATATATTGCTTTTATTTTACTTTTATTAGGTGGGATACTTATTTCTACTTTTGTGGGAACCTGATACAAGCTCCAGTATTATACAGCAAGCACATGAGCCAACTATCTGTTTAGGGCCAGTAATGTACTATTAGACATTGTATATCAAAAGAATATCAGATGGAATAGGGCAGGTGGTTGTGAAGGAGAGGAAACTACCACTTGGGAACTACCGCCTCAGAGAAGCTCACCTTGTTCCATCCTTATTTTATTTGTTGCATTTATATACCATTTTTCCTCTGAGGAGCTCAAGGTGGCGTACATAGCTCTTCCTCCCCATTTTATCCTCACAACAGTCCACCAATGCCCTAGTCCAGCTCTTGAACTGCTATGCCATACAGTGCCAGGTGAAGACCTTATTGTCCACAAACGGCTTTTAAACAACTTTTAAAGATAAATAGTAACAAGCTGGACTTATCCATTTTATGAGACAAGCTTTATTCTGTATGCTGCTCTTATTGTTTCATATTTTATTTTTCATATTATATTTATTATTTTAATTTTTTGTGAGCAACCTGAGGATAATCCATTATTGGGTATTTTTAAATAATGGGATGTAAAACGAGATTTTCTGACTCAGGGTGGTTGAAGCCAGGAGATAAACACAATTTTAACAGGAGAAAAATCCAAGATTAGTGAGACTGCCTTGTGGAATCTGTGGGATCCTGAGAGTAATGGTTTCCCAAAACTCCCCCATGGACCACTTAATTACATTTCTGTCAGCTGTAGTATTTGTTGCAATAATAATAATAATAATAATAATAATAATAATAATAATAATAATAATTTTTATTTATACCCTGCCCATCTGATTGGGTTGCCACAGCCATTCTGTGTGCTGTGTTGATTCTTGATTGTATTTTTATTGCTACTTTTATTTCTTATATTGTATTTTGTTGTACTACAATTTGCATAGAGTAAATGTGTAATACAATAAAATACAATATAAGAAATAAAAGAAGCAATAAAATACAATTAAAAATTAATACAAGTATTTAATGTGGACTTTTCGTGGTCCACCTACATGAAGCTTGTGGACTACATGTGGTCGGTCCATGGCCCACAATTTGGGAACTCTTGGTGTGGAGCACTTGACTGAGTTCAAAACAGGGAGAAAAGCAAGGAATTTCCTCAATTCCTACCTCTGGTAGCAGACAGGCTTGCCTTAGGAGTCCAGGTACCAAATAATTAAAAATGATGAAAGGATGAATATAGTACTCTTTGCATTTTTGCATTTATTGTTTTATTTCCAAGATTTTTATACTGGCCTTCACCATTGTTTCCAGCACCAGTTTGCAGTAAGTTAAAAACAATAGAGCACAACAGCCACTATAACAGTATTATTTAATTTAAAAACAGTAGACTACAATAAGCCATGTTACTTCTTTATTTACTTAATCAAAAGCAATAAAAGACAATAAACACATTAACTTCGTTATTTAATTATGAGCAATAAAAGACAACAGACAAATACTGTTAATTCTTTATTTAAAAGAACCGATCAGCTGTTTTCATTCGCTTGAATCTGTACTGAAAAACAGAATAGCGAAGGAGAACCAAGCCCTTTGGCTACACTTCAGGCCTCACGACTCTCTAGTCCCACCCTCTCCTGCCTCACCAATGAGTGCCTTTCTCCTCCCGTCGCACATTTGTCTATTGGCAGCTCCCGCGCCCGTCAAACAATCTGCGTTCAGGAATTGGCTGTCCCGACCGTCAATCCCGAACGCACCCACCTCTTTTTCCCGCCCGCCTCCCCTCGAGGTGGACAGGTCCGCTGTCCAATCCGGATCCACGCACTGGGCCCCGCCTCTTACATGTATCCCACTTCGCCTCACAAGGGGGCGTCGAGGCGTTACTATGGTAGTCACAAAAGGCTGTAGGGGTAGCAGGGAGGGGCTTGTCCTGTGATTGGCCCGCGCGCGGACCAATGAAAGTGCCCAACCTCCGCCGGAAATCCACGGCCAAAAGGATGAGTACCTAGCCCCGATGGGTGCAAGCTGGGAGGAGGAGCAGCGGCTGGGGCAGGCGAGCCGATCGCGGTGAGCTGGTAGAAGGCAGGGGGTGCGCGTGGCGGGGTGCTCTTGCGTTATCTGGCGTCGCGGCCCGCCCGCCGTGAGGTCGGTAGAAGGATGGGCGCGAGGGCGAAGAGTGCGCATGTGCGCTGCCGGTGCGGCCTTTGCGACGGTGGCTGAGGAGGACCAGACTTTTCTTTTCCCCCGCCCGTCCTCCTCCCCCTCCCTCAGGAACGCGTTTGTTGGAGCTGACAGCCCGGCCTGCGCTCGAGGGCGGTGGCGGGCGCGGGGGGTTTCCGCCTTCGAAGCTGAAGGTCTGCTGAGTGGGGAGGGGACGGCGAACGGGGGTGGGGATGGAGGGGAAAGAAGGTGGGTACCCAAGAGGGTCTGGGGCTCTGGAGGCAGGTATGACGGGTCTCACCTGGCAAGGCTGTTGCCTTGGATGAGGGAGGAGAGAAATGGTTCCGTAGTGCCTCTCAGTTCATCTGGCCTGGCGCCTGCACTTTGAGCCAGCGGCACCATGAGGAGCCGAAGTCCAGCAGGTAGAGCCTCCTCCTCCATCCCCCCATATTGCCAGCGAGGCGGGGATTGGAAATTAGGTGTGTGTGTGTGGGGGGGGGAGGGACGGACCTTCACCTGCTGAACTTTTGCTAGCTGGAAGGCACATATGCAAAGGCACCCATGTTATCCCTTTCCTTCCCTGTGCCTTTTGAGCTAGTTGCTTAACAAGCAGAAGTTCAAAGTCTTTCATTTTAAGTGAGCGAAGGCTTCACCTGCTGAACTTCTGCTTGACAGGCTGGTGGCTCGCAGAAGCAAAGCCACTTTTCTTTAAAAGTGGGTGAAGCTCTTTTTTGTCTCTCTCTCCCTGTGAGGGGGGGGGGGAGCTTCATTTGTTGAGGACTTGGTTGCCATACTGCTGGTACAAAGGTGCAAGGCCATTCAAGGTACCAGCCGTTTTGACAAGTGGCTCAGCAGGTGAAGCTTCCCTGGCTTGGTGATTAAAATTAACACAATGGAAGAAAGGTAAGAAGGTGAGTAAGTGTTTGCTTGTCAAGATCCTGGCTCACAGAGGCAAGCTTGCCTTTTAAAAGTGGTATGCTAGAGTACAAGGTGAAAATAAATTGTTATATCTCAATGAGATAAAATTAACTTTAAAAAAATAGATGCAATACTTTTTAAATTTTACCTCTTGTTAACATGTCTCTTATTAAAAGTAGTATTTGAACTTCAGTTGGTGAAACCTTCTACATCTCTTCTCCCCACCCAAAAAGAAAGCTTACAGTCATGAGAGGTTGGCCCAAAACAAAAGATGACATATTCAGAGCAAGGGAAAGAATGTGGAAGGTGAGAAGAGGCTAGTCGTTTGAAGCCAAATGTACCTGAATGGTGCCTCTTTTGTGGAATTGGAAAAGATGTTGGTGAGGAGCACTTGATGGACCAGTGGATTTCCTTGCAAGCCAAAAGAGCAGGTATCCACCATCTGGGTGATGGAGGTGGAGGGGTGGGGTAAGAGGTGCAAGAGGAGTTCTGGTCCAAAAGGTGTTGCATGTTCTGGGAAGTTAAATAGGGTGAGTGACTCATGAGTAGAAGGGGTCTCAGTAAAGTACAGTAGTGTTTCCCTCTGGGGATGGGAAGCTCTGCTTCTGGCAGCCAGTGAGGTGTAGGTGGAGAAGGAATTGGAGGTAAAGGGTTGTGTGTAAACATCATTGCTGGGGAATGGTTATTTCTGGAGGGTTAGGAGAGTCACCCCATAAGGGAGAAATGGTGAGTTCATTTCTGGTTTAGTGGTTAGTAGGGAAAAAGGCTATGTTGAATGCTGGGTTGTAATATGACTGGTTGCAGGAATGCTCTCCAAATGATGGCGAGACAACATGTTGAAGAAAAGGTAGCTAGGAAGCTAGCTGGGTTAGGGACTTATGTTGTTGGATTTATGTGGCCTATGTTGGAGAACCTCACTTCTGGTGAGTGAAGATAGATTTGAGCCTCAAATTCTGTGCTGCTATGTATCTGCCACCCATTCTGTGACTGTCTTTTACACAAGGAGTTATTGTTCCTAAGAGTACTGTGCTAATTCTCTGTGAATGCCTCTTGGGAGGTTGTGTTGTTTCCTTGCTGATCAAGGGTGCACCTGTGTGGGCTTCACATAAGCACCTGGCTGGCTGCTGTGCTGGATGAGGTAGACCTCTGGTTTGTTCCAGCTAATGTTCTTAGCCATCCAATCAGTAAGTAATTTAAGTCAGTTGAGTATATTGGTAACAGTCTGGGTTGAAATAAAGAGATCCCTACCACTAAGCCTGCTCTCAAAGATGTATGTGGTTTTTTAACTGCAAGCTTTCTCACCCCACCATTTTTTGGCTTATTTTGAACTCTTCACCTTTTCTCCCCTCAGCTCTCTGGGGTTTATCTGCCTGTGAAATGGTTGAACTAAATGTTAAGGCAGCACCACTTCATCTGACCTAGTTCTGCTCCTCTCTTCATCAGTAGGGAGTTCATCTGCCTTGATGCATACCCTTGAATATTGCAACCAAATCAATTAGGTGGGCAAATATAGGTATCCAGAATTTGACATATAAGAAGGGTTGCTATCAGAGATAATTAAGAGGCACTGGGGTGGGGAGGTGTGACAGCATTTTAATAGACCTGGCAGACGAGTTTAACCTGTTGCCATTTCTCAACTAGCCTATTTTTATGTTGCATACCCATAAGGTGAGCTCATGCCTCTTTGAAGATGGCTTGCAAACAGTATATATAAACTCAGAGGAAAGGAAAGGAGAGCCATAGAGTGGGTCATGAATAAAACTTGCTAAAATGTACAAAGAAGTAGATCATGAATACAGGACAAAGAGGGGAAAACACTGGTGAATCAGCTATTAATTTTTTTGGGATCTATTATGAGCCCTGCTCAAGTCCCTCTGAAATGAAGAGAGACTGTACAACAGCAAATACTGACTGCATTGTTCAAAATCCAATGGGTTTCATGGTTGGGTGTGCTTGTTAGTCCCCCTTCTCCTGTGAAACACACAGTGCCCTTAGCTAGAGATTGCCCTTCAGCTGTCTGTTTAAACCATGTGCACAGTTAATTTGCTGTGTGGTCCATGCAGGGAAAGAGCATGGATATTCATTTGGTATTGTTTTAATCATCCAGTGGCAGAAACAAAACAATTTCTGCCTCTTGAAGGGATAAAGGTAAAGGTACCTCTGACCGTTAGGTCCAGTTACGGACGACTCTGGTGTTGCGGCGTTCATCTCGCTCTATAGGCCTAGGGAGCTGGCGTTTGTCCGCAGACAGCTTCCGGGTCATGTGGCCAGCATGACTAAGCCGCTTCTGGCGAACCAGAGCAGCACACGGAAACGCCGTTTTCCTTCCTGTCGGAGTGGTACCTATTTATCTACTTGCACTTTGACGTGCTTTCGAACTGCTAGGTGGGCAGGATCTTGAAGGGATAGTAGTGATTTAAACCCTGTGTAGAAATTTCAAAACAGATTGTTTTGTGAAATTCTTGGTAAATACTGCTTGGGCCATTCCATTGTCACGGGTGGGACACTTGGACCATGTTTTTTGGTATTCACACATGTGTAACAATGTAAGTATACATAAAAATTAACAACCAAAATTTAAACTATGTTCTTAATAAGATACTGAACATTTTACTAATTTATTATTATTTTTATAGATATTTTTTGACAATTTTATTAAATGTTAAAGTATTGTCACGGGTGGGACAAAAAAAGGACATGGAGCTTGAGATAAGTTTGATTTATGGAAAAACTCTGAGTTGGGAGGTGAATCAATGATAAACTCAGCATATCTGCTTAAATCAATGTTTATTGGTTACAACTATGCAATCAGAAATTAAGTTTAAGAAATTTAACACTACAAAATTAAGGAAAAAATGCTGTCACAGGTGGGACAATCATCAGAAAGCTTTTAACTTGAACACTTCTGTGAAGACTACGTGGGTGGACTTTTGAGAAGAAGGTCCATAAACTAAACTTCTTTTGTCTTTAGCTTTAAAAAAATGGTAAGACTGCACATTTGAAATCTTCCTCACCAAAGTCCAGCGCTCATCTAGCATTCTTATCAGGCTCATTTTTCATGGAATGGCCCGGTTGTGAAATCCCCCCCCCCATATTTTTATTCTAAATCTGCTCCATCCTTGAACTTAAGTGGGTTCTTGTAACTTCCCTCAAAATCATTGAGGCTTAAGAACATACAAGCGTGAGTTTAAGGGCTGCAATCTATAAGAGGACACTAGTGGAAGTTGTTCAGTGTTGGTGTTCAAGAGCTTGTCAACTTCCTTTGACTATATTACTGAATTTAACTTGTTGCATATTATAGAACATGAGATAGTAGCTTGAGAGCGGCATATATATCTGGGGCTTGTTGAGATTCCCTTGGAAATATTGCATACTTTATTCCAGGATTGAGAAAAAGCAGTGGATGCTAAAGTCGGGTTATAGACTTTTCTCTTTTATAACAGGTATAGCAGAGGATTGCCAACTCTGAACTCAAAATCATTTCCCTAAGCTGCGTTCCTTCTTTTTGCAGAAATGCAAAGTTAGCTATACTCTTGGCTAACTTGTGTTAACTGGGAATGGTGCTGACTGGGACTGATGGTAGTTAACATAAGAAGAGCTTGCTGGATCAGGTCAACGGCCCATCTAGACCAGCATCCTGTTCTCGCAGTGGCCAACCTGATGCCTGTGGGAAACCCGCAAGCAGGACCTGAGTGGAACAGCTCTCTGACCTGATATTCAGAGGCATACTGTCTCTGACAGAGGAGGTTGAGCAAAGCTATCATGGCTAGTAAGCCATTGATAGCCTTATCCTCTATAAATTTGTCAAATCCTCTTTTAAAACCATCCAAGTTGGTGGCCATTGTTGCCTCCTGTGGGAATGAGTCCCACAGTTAGTACTTCTTCACACATGCATAGTTTATTTTATCTGACCTGAACATTCAGTTTCACTTGATGGCCATGAGTTCTAGTGCTTTGTGAAAGGGAGAAGTAGTTAAGGTCATCTTTTAAACCACAGAGCCTTTGTGGTTGAATGAAGCCACATAAAACAGGATGTAGTGATTGAAACAATATTTTGTCCCTTTGGGGAGGGAGATATTATTTAGCCAATTAGCTTACTAGGTTTAGCATCAAAATGATAAGATTGGGTGCACTAATGAGAGTACAAAATGTAAAAGCACATGGAGATCTGGTCTCTCAGCCATTTTGGAAACATTCAGGGTATGAGAATGGTGATCATTTCTACTCTGCTTAAGATCCTGTAGTGTTGAGTGCTTTTGCATGACAAGGTGTGTAAGAAATTTGTTTATATGATCTCATCTCAGTTATCCCTGCCCTTGTTAAATCCAGATTGGATGGCTTTAACATGCTTTTTGTAGGGCCACCTTTCAAGTTTGAAAACTTCAGCTAGTACCAAATATGACTGCCTGGTTTTTGGTGGGTGACAGGTGGCCAGAACACGTGACACTGATTTTTGTATCTGTTGCACTGGTTGCCAGTGTATTTCTGGGCCCAGTCCAAAGTCCTGGTTTTGACCTTTAAAGCCCTCAGTGAGCTGAGGCTGGGTTACTTGAAGGACTGCCTTACACCCCTGCATTGCTGCTCTTATGTTGAGCTATACATTCAGTGTCTGCTAGTGAAGGCAAACAGGCTGGCAGAAACACTGAACTGGACCTTTTCAATGGTGTTCCTAAACTTATGGAATTCAATTCCTGAAGAGACTAGAGACCACATCCTGTGTAACTTCCAGAACTTTAAACATGGTATCAGAGAGAATACCTGCTTATTGGAATGTGGATAGTTTTGTTGTGGTCCTTTTTCTCACATTGATTCTGTTGTTAATGTTTGGTTGTGCATTTTGAGTAGATTTTTAATGGTTTGGATGTATATTTTAAACCTGATGCAAGCTGCTTTTGTAGAAGATTTCCTTTAAAAAGTGGGCTATGAAACAAAAGATTTTGTTGAGAAGTGATAAAATTGGTTCTTCTGCAAAAAAACCTTCTGTAATGTATCTGGTAGACACATACTCAGTTTAGAGATCAGCTTTAGGATTGACATGTATATATGCCCCATCAGTTATGAATAACTTAGCATTTACATTTTTAACAATTCACCTTGGTGTTGATATATAGATTAGGATTAGCACTGTGCTCTTGCTGCTGCTGCTTCCACTGGGAAATGGGGAAACTGGGTTCCACACCTATTAGCTGATCAAGTCAAAATTATATTGGAGTTTTCATTAGACATGTATGAACTGTTGTGGTAAGAATATAGTTTTTCCGTAGTAAAGGCTTCATGGGATACAAACACATTTGCATATCAGCTGGGAGATTCTGAAGTGATAGCATATATTTTAAGAAGGGGGTATCTGAAATTGCCATAGTTGTTTGGTGACTGTCTTGAAATCATGATGTTAATGGTTGATCAACACAAAACTTTAGTTCAGCATGGGGTGTGTATCAATACCAATAAGTACAGTGGGCCAACTTGCTCAAACAACATAAAGAATACTCAGTTCCAGCAAGATTGGCTCATGTATGTGCGGCCTCATCCACTCTGTGAGCTCTGTGACACAGGAAATGTTAACTCCAAGTGCTGATGTAATAGGTTTATCTTCTAAGTATACTTCTTAATTAAAGATACAGAAGATTACGAGAAGAGTAGCATGCAGCAATGACAGGACATGCTATATTCAGCTCCTGAAATCTCATTTTCCTAATGCTAACTATGCAGGAAGTTAGAAGAGTGGTAACATCTACACCGTTCTCATTTTCTAATGAGTGCAATGAATTTGTCCCAAAACCCTTCAAGTAACCATGGGTCTATTAGATGGGACTAGAAAGAGATGTACAGTAAGGTGACACTTGTGTCTTTTACTGTGCCTTTGAAGCCTGAGTTGCAGTGAGTCATAGTACAGTAGCTTACTTTGATAATCTCTTAAGGGAGGAGTTTCATGCAATGATACATGAGTTGTTCCCACTGACAATAAAAACACTACTTGGCCTCTACTGCTTGTTTTCCTAAGGGTGCAACTACATGTTGCAATTAAAACACGAGGTTCCTGAGTCCACACCATAATGCGATGCGGGGCATTTGTGAGAGGGGGTGGTCTTTAACTCTTCCCTACCTGCTATATCTGAAATGCCAGTGTTGCTTTTCCAGACTGCTGCACATCATTTGACTCCCTCTCTCCCTCCTTCCACGTTCTTAAATCAGAAATAAGGGGGGGCAGGCTGTACCCCCTGTTCCTGTGGCCTCTGATCTGCCCTTGCAAATGCTCTGCCCCTGCATTTTTGTCATCTTGCTAAACAATGGTTTGGAAATATGTGTTTCCTAAGGTAATGCCCTGTGCTGCCTTGTGGAAGCCCAGCTGAGTGCAATAAATTAATACTTCATATATCTGAGAATCGAACTATCTGTGGGTGACCCTGAGCAAAATTGTATAACTTGAATGCTGAAATTGCACACAACAACAACAGCAACAACAAGTTCATTTCTCTGCCAGAGGGTAACAGAAAAACACAAACCCTGTCTGAAAGAGCTTTGCTGGTGGTTTGACTCATGGTAGCAGCTAAAAAGCCCTTGGTTATACGGGTTTTATCTGGATAGCTTGGGAAGGGCAGTTGCATACTTGGTGGTGTCTATGAAAACAAAGGTGAGGTTACTTGATTAGGTCCTACTCGTTTTGAACAAAATATTCTTGTGTGCTTCACAAAGATAGATGCCATGCTAGTCCTCTCACTCAGCTCCAGTAAAATAACACAGGTAAAACAACCTGTTCAGTGGCCACAAAAACGTGCTGCTATCTTGAAAGAGAATTGGGAGGGCATGTAGAGACTATTGATAAGTAGTTTAGGTTGTATAACATGTTTGGGGTGTCTCTTCATATTTGGGTGGAATCACAATATGACCAACAGGACACTGAATTGGTAACTTCACTTTTTTCCCCCTAGGGCAGAAGCTAATCCCAGAAAGCTGGCTATCTGGGTGGCATAGGAGATTTACCACCCTCTACTTGGAATACACGTTATGAACCCTTTCTGGAGCATGTCTACAAGTTCTACACGCAAGGTGGGGTGTGGCTGACTGCAAGGCAGCCCATTTTGAGTTGATGAAATGTGTGCTATATGACGCTCTCCCCTCCCCCTTAGGTTTTATTATACTCTGAAAGAGTATCCAAATGATCTTTAAATAATATATGCTAATCGGAAACCTGATGTGGATTCAAAATTATCATCATGGGATCCATTAGAAAGCAAACCTGAATGCAAGAAAGCTCAGCTTAATGTTTCAGTTGAACTATAATCACAGGCCTTCTCAGGATGACCTTTCTGATTACAATACATTTTCTCCAGAAGTGGGGATTGCTTACAATAGATTTTGGGTAGTAGTTTAAACAGATCATCTGGTGAGGCAAATATATATGTGGACCATTTTAAAAGCAGACTTGGATGTGTTACTTAACTTGTGGCCAGATCTCAACCAGTTCCATAGTTGACAGTAGCCAATTTTATATAACTGCCAAATTCAGCTAAGCAACTGGATATATCATAACGGTTAGGACTGGCAGGATATCTTTTAACTCCTCAGTTCAGTACCTGAACTGGAGTGTTAGTGAATATGAATTGGAGTGTTAACCATTGGATACAACTGGAACAATTACCCCCCCCCCCCCCCATGTTTTACATTTTCTAACAGAGATCTGAAACAGAAGAAAAGGCTCTGGTTGGCGAGCTGAAGAACAGTCCTCCACGCACCACTCAAAAAAAGCAGCTGCCTTCGATTCCCAAAAATGCTGTGCCAATGACCAAGCCTGCTTCACCCGCCCTTTCAGCGCAGTCTACAAATGGGACACATGCCTCCTATGGACCTTTCTACCTAGAATACTCTCTCCTGGCAGAATTGTATGTTTTTGTGTGTGTTTTCAGTTGAGAAATTCACTATTTTGGGCTTTATAGAGGAGTTCCTTATCAATGCTTACTTTTGATTAGAATAGTCTATTGAGGCCAAAAAGCAATGTATAAAATAAACAATGTGTTATCTGGTTTTGCATGCTGCATTCACTTTGGTGGCAAGTGAAGTGAGGCAGTTGATCTTCTGTGCAGGAGCTGAAGAGGGATTCTTTGAGAAGCTGGAATTATGTGATATTTGTTTTCAAATGCTCCTTGAAAGTGTGCAGAGCTGCAATTGGCCAATTGTTAATATGTAGTACCTCGTGTTGCGTTCGCTGCAGGTTGCGAACGGGTTACGGACTCGGCAAACCGGGAAGTGTTTACTTCCGGGTTTCGCTGCACGCACACGCGCAGAAGCACTCTGCGCAGGTTGTGCATGTGCAGAAGTGAAACACCACGCTTTTGCACATGCGCAAACGTGCCGCTCGGGCTACGGACTTTTCGGGGTGCGAATGGCACCCCGGAACGGATTAGGTCTGTAACCCGAGGTACCACTTTATCTTTTGAGGCTAGTTATTTATTTATAGACTCAATATACCGCACAGTAAACAAAGTATCTAGGTGGTGAAAGTAACGCATTAATAAAGCAGTGTAAACATACTTAGTCAGCATCTCGGTGATATACAATAGCCAAAGGTTGAGCTATAGGTCAGAAAAAGCCTGTGTAAACAGAAGAGGCACCTGAAGCAAAGTAACCAAATGTGCTTGCTTAATAGAATGCAAATTCCCTTCCATTCTTCAAGGTTTGGGGAACAGTTTGTCCTGCTGTCTTTATTAGAGCAAGATGCTTTTAAAAAGTCATTAGGTCCAGTTTTTCCCCACACTGCATTGTGCCCAAGGGATCTGGAGTGGGACTAGGCAAATGAGTGACACAATGACACATAGGATTTACCTGGGTGATTCTCATTCAGTTCTATGGGACTAAATCAACAGCCACAATGTAGGACACAGTTCAAGGAGGGCAAAACGTGCCCCTGGCAGTAGGGGCCTCTCAGTGGAGAACAATATGTTGTTGTGTGCAAAGCACTCACATATACGTATTATGTCACCAAAGTCTCCTTTTTCCTGGCCCAGCTGCACATCATAACTGGTAGTTCATTAGCAAAATTGTTGAAAAAGAGATGGAGTTAATAGCAGTGTATTTCAATACATGAGATGGACAGCACCAGACAGATCTGTGTGATTCTCTCTTCCACTGTGTGTGAACTCTTGTTATCCTGTACTGTAGTAGCTTTTGCTCTTGTAAATACGTTTGTTGTAAACTGGGACATAGCAAAAGGGCAAGTTGGATTAAGGCTGCCTTCTGCCTTGCTGGCTTACAGCTGAATGTGTGGAACCCTTTCATAAGTTGTATGACTCCCATGTGGATCTCCTTGGAAAATATCGCCAAGTCTAGTGGCTATAGTTGTGAGCCTGCCTTTAGAAGGGGAGACAAGCCAGCTTAGTAAACAAGAGTGCTTTCCTCATGCGGCTGTAGAAACTGAACCAGGAACAGAAAATGAGTGTTATGAGCTGCAGAGTTTAAATCATTTTCTGTGATTCAGGCTTTGCTGGGGGCACAGCTGGTGACGGGGCTCATTATTGTTCTGTGGGCAAGCTTTGTTCAACTAAACAGGCTTGCATGCTTCAGCTACTGAAAAGCTTGTTTATGGAAGCTTATTTGAGGCACACTTGGCAAAATGCCGCCCATGGCCATCGCTTTGCTGTCATAGGATGGCTGGGTAAAATTCCATTCATTAATGCTGTGGCGTTGGGAACACAACTCTCTTGTTTTCACAGTTGTCTTTCAACAGAAGTGAAGCCTTGGATCTCTTCCCCTAGGACTGTAATCTGGTCATGTTATGTAATGTATACCAGAAACTATGGGGGGAAATGATCAAAAGTCATCCTCCAAACATGTGTGAACTTTTGTCTGCAGCAGCAAAGGACAGCACAAAGGGACAAGCTTCTGTTTTACTTATCTGATGCATTCATTGTTGCTGTTCCTACAGGTTCATTCAATGTGCCGCAGGCAGGACTAGAAAGCAATTTTATTTATCTACCCTTTACTTGAAGGTCACAGGGTGTAAACATACATACAAAATCAAACAAGATTGAAACAAATGCACGTTGTTTACAAATAAAATCTGCAGGGACAGAAATTAAATTGCCCAATATACCCCTCCCCAAATGCATCAGATACATCAAAAGCCTCATCCACTAGGAGGCTTCTCTGTGTATCTGAGTGATGGAAATAGAGATTGACTTTAGCCTTGTGGAGTATGCTTGCTATGTTGCATTTATATCTTGCCTTCATTCTATCATAGAACTCCATGTGGCATATATGGGGATTCCCAGTCTCCCTTTCAGACGCTGACCAGATTCAGACCTGCTTAGCTTCATCAAGGTTGCTGCATTGCCTGCCTTCAGAAACCATAGCCCTGCCCCCTCCCCACACTTGCATTTATGGTTTGTTCTCATTGCTGGCTTCTGCCTTGATGCCTGCTCCCATTTCCGTGCCAGTCTTTTACTCTGTCCAAGTGAGTCCCTAAAGCCAATAAAATAGCTGACTGTTTTGGTTTATTAAAATCTTGCAAAGGCATGCCTGATATTTAAAGTGCATTTCTGTTGCTCTTGCAAGTGAGCTGAGTGTGGCTGACATTGATTCGGCTTCTCTGATGTCAGAAAGAACCTTCTTGCAAAGCCTTGACTTGTACTGCCTGCTGGTTCAGGGCAACGGGGAAACCTCCAGTCCTGAGATTCACAGGCAACTCCTCTAGATAAATTGGAGTGCACTTTGGCTGTGCACATGTGGAAGGGGAGAGGCTTTCAAGTCAGTGTCTTCCTGTTGCAGGTAGGCTGACTGGCTTCTGAACGTTTTTGGTGGTGAGGAAGAAACATCCTTAACTGTTTAAGTAAAAAGATCATGGGGAAATTCACTGTGTACTCTAATTGAGAGCCTTTGAGTAGGGGTTTGTGTATGCCACTTTAAACCTAACTAGGTGGATTATGTTTCCTTACAGCACGTTGGTTGTGAAGCAGAAGCTGCCAGGTGTCTATGTGCAACCTTCTTACCAATCAGCGTTAAGTAAG
This sequence comes from Lacerta agilis, assembly GCF_009819535.1. Classification (NCBI taxonomy): domain Eukaryota; kingdom Metazoa; phylum Chordata; class Lepidosauria; order Squamata; family Lacertidae; genus Lacerta; species Lacerta agilis. Next base: position 31,079,125 of record NC_046319.1, read on the forward strand.
TATATCTCTGGGTTTTTCTTCCTTTAGCAAAGCTATTTATTTAATTTTTACATCTCATCATCTTTCTTTTTCTTTTGCAGTGTGGTTTGGAGTAATATTTATAAGGCACGGGTTGTACCAGGATGGTGTGTTTAAATTTACAGTCTACATCCCTGACAACTACCCAGATGGTGACTGCCCAGTAAGTGTCAGTAGGCTCAAATGTCCATCATTTGTGGACTTACTTAGATGGCTGTGGGGCATGTGATGTTTCTGTTCTAGGACAGGACTTTGCTCAGCAAGCTAGACCATGGAGGAACTGGCAATTCTGGCTTACATAATAAATACATTGCATTTATAGAGCTCTTTTAAAACATTCAGGAGTGCTTCACATATGTTATTAATGCAGCCTTTAAGGTAGGTCAGTATATCTCCATATTGCTGGTGACAGAGCTGAGATATTATTATTTAAGGTTTTGTTTGTTTGTTTTACTCTGCATTCACCATAAGGTCTTAGGGAAGGTTACAACAATTTAAAAATCAGTATTAAAATCTTTTAAGGAGAATGGGGTGGATGCTATAATACATATAATATTTTGCCTAAGGCCACCTAGTGCATTTTTGGCAGGAGAGATTTGAACCATTCTTAGCTATTTATATGACACCAACTCTGAAGCTTCCATTTATTGTCAGCAGAGGGCAATTTCTTACTTCTGTGGTGGTAGTAAATCTTAGCTGTTCCTAGCAAGTGAGATTGTTTCAGATTCAGCTATGAGATTTAGTTATCTGTAGAAACATCTGCCTGCCATAGCTTTGTTCCCTTAGTTAAATGACCTGGCCACATCTGCTGTCCACAGTTATGTTTTTATTGCTTTCGGAGATCTGCTCTTAAAATCAGACTCCTTGGATCAAATAGCGGAACGTTCTTGTTTACCAACTTCAGTTTCCTCTGTTGGCTCTGGCAGATCTCAAAAGGCAAGAGAGTCAGCCAAGCTTGGACGTTTTTATGGCAATGGGCAGAGCAGCTTTTGGCAGAACACAGTGGGCACTAAGCTTCTAACGGTAGAGGCTACTTTAAGCTTTAAAGAGAAATTAACAGTGCTTAAATTTAAAAGGCATTTAAATATTTAACATGGTATCTACTAGTAGTGTGCATGGTCAACAAAGTTTGTCTCTTAACTGTGTCACTGCATTAAAAAAAATACTGCGGTCTGTTTCTGAGTTGCTCTGTGCTCTTCCTCCACTTAGTTCTGTAATTACGTTTTCTGGGCTTCACTGAATAAAAAGAAGCCTGATTCTCATAGTTACTTGCTCCCCGCACCCCTCAGCCAAGCCAATCCACATCCCTATGATCCACCAGCAACACATTTTAGGCAATTGCAAATGCTTTTAGATTAGGTAAGTGACCCCTTAGCCAAATGGTATTCACAAGAAATTAAAATATAGTTTGTTGACCAACTACCATGCAGTTGCATGCTCCCACCCCCCAATTCCTAATTGTATTGCCCCTTTCTATGGATATAATTGTAAGCTGCTTTGAGAACAAATTGTAGCTGAAAAGTGGTGTACAAACTAGAATTAGTTCTGGTTTCCCAGGAAATGCAATGCAATAGTCAATTTATTTTAGTCCTTTATATCACACCTTTCAGGATACAAATCCTCCTCCGATACCTTAACACAAAACATTAAACTACAGTTTAGTAAAGCATTACAGGCTCATTCACATAGGACAGATGATTCATCGCTTTGTCAGGGGCCTGGGGAGGGGGAGAGAAGTTGCAGCTGAGGCAGGCTCTTTACCTGGCTCTTTATCTCTCACCTGGAATTAAGTGTGCTCATGGAGAATTGTGCCTTTTGAGGCCTTGCATTCTCTGAAGGTACATCTCTGCTCCCTGCCCACCCATGTCCTTTAATTCATTAATACAGTGCCAGCCCAGAGCTGTCTTTTCTCTAGCTACCTACCACATTTGCTGAAGCCATCAAAAGCAGCAACACTAAGTGCATGTCAGAGGCTAATTCTAAGAACATGCAGTTCAAAAGCAGTTGTGGAACCGCTGCAGAATTTAGTTACATGTAGAAATATCTCCTGCATTGTGCTTGGATACAGCTCCACTTAACATTCCACCCTGCTATGCATATGAAGCTTCCCCCCTTTTAATACTACTACTACTACTAAATAAGAATAATAATTAATAATAATAATTTTATTATTCATACCCTGCCCATTTGGCTGGATTTTCCCAGCCACTCTGGGTGGCTCACAGCATATATAAGAACATACAAAAACATCAAACATTAAAAACTTCCTGATACAGTGGTATCTTGGGTTACAAACGCTCGGGTAGGGTAACAAACACTTCAGGTTACAGACTCCGCTAACCTTTACCTCAGGATGAGAACAAATCGTGCAGCGGCAGCGGGAGGCCCCATTAGCTAAAGTGGCACCTCAGGTTAAGAACGGACTACTGGAACTAATTAAGTTCATAACCCGAGGTACCACTGTAGTTGTTTATTTCCCTGACATCTGCAGGGAGGGCGCCACCACCAAGAAGGCCCTCTGCCTGGTTCCCTGTAACCTTGCTTCTTGCAGTGAGGGAACCAGCAGAAGACCCCTGGAGGAAGACCTCAGTGAACGATGGGGGAAGAGACGCTCCTTCAGGTATAATTTTTAAGCTGCCTTGGGAAGGCTTTACCCTGAAAGGTGGCATATAATAATAAATAGGCACCCTTTCATGCTGCATGTTATCAAAATGTTATAGAATATTGTTCTAGGTTTGTCAGTTGGCTGAGCTACATAACAATCTCTCCACTGACCAAAGAGGGAAGCATTTTTAATGCAAAAGGTTAGTTCTGCATGTATAGTAGGCAGAGGGGTTAATAGCCCATTGGCTAATCTGTAAGGTTGGTTATCAGCTTGGTTTTAAAGTCTCCTTTGTCTTTCAGCGCTTGGTTTTTGATCTGCCCATCTTCCACCCACTAGTAGATCCCATCTCAGGTGAACTGGATGTGAAAAGAGCATTTGCCAAGTGGAGGTCAGTGTGATGCTCTAGAATGCAAATATTGAACAGAAGTTATGTCTGGGTGCTTCACTAAAGGTGCTGCTGTTGCTTTCTTGTGCTTCTCCTAAAGGCGAAACCATAATCACATATGGCAAATACTGATGTATGCTCGAAGGGTCTTCTACAAGATTGACACAACCATTCCTTTGAATCCTGAGGCTGCTGTACTGTGAGTTGAACTTTCTAGAACTTCTCCAGGTTTTCTCACGAGTACTTGCATATTACCAAATGTCATGGATTTTCTTATATGCATCGGTTCCAGAATTGTTTTTTAGCTGCATGTTCCTAGAATTGGCTTCTGACATTTAGACACACATATGTGAGGGGCCAACCTGGATAGGAAGATAGTTTTAGTGTGGTGCGGGTACATGACAATTTACTCTTCCTCTGCACTTGTGATGTAATGTGTCCTGCCCTGTAACTAACATCATGCATTTGGGCAAAGAGCCTTGTGCTTTCCTGATAGCTGAGCGGCTGTAGGTATGTGGCCTTTCTCTATTTTGCATTGGCTGTGGCAGCTTTCCTCAACCTAGTGCCTGCAGATAGCTTGGACTACAAATAAGAGCTAGAGATGATAAAGGTTATAGTTCAAAACATTTGGAGGGCACCAGGTTGGAGAAGGCTTGCTGCAGAATAGGAGGCTCAGTTTAGCCTAATTATGCCAGTTGGGTGGAAATGGCATTTTGTCTGGGCCTTGGCATTGTGGCTATTCCAACTTTTGATATTAAAGCTTTCTGTAAAAATAAGACACTGTTGTCCTCTGTGGATAAAGAGAGATTACAAATCTCTGTTCTTCATGCATTGATAGACTGTTCTGATTTCATCTAATGTGTCTTTTTTGTCTTGGTCTCTCTCTTAGATATGAGAAGGATATTCAACTTTTCAAGAGTAAGGTGGTTGACAGTGTGAAATTATGCAGCAGTCACTTATTTGATCCACCAAAAATAGAGGATCCCTATGCAATTAGGTAGGAAATTGTACTACAGTAGTAATTCTCAGAACAGCATAAAGTCTTAAGATCAAAACACCTCTGAAATGAAAGTTTTTAAGGTACTTGTGCATAAAAAAATGAAAGTTAAGGTGCTCCTGTTCACTTCTGCAACATGTAAGCAACAAATACCTGTTCCTGCCATGCCTCGCCGGGAGAGGCTGTTGCAACTCTGCTGTGGCCCCGGCAGGGGCTGGGCGTCCCCATCCTCCCTTGACTTTGGCATGGCAGGAAAAGGCACTTCCACCTTCTCTTGCTGTTCCAGTTCTCAAGGACTCACCTGTGTGGCCAATCACAGGCATTATGAGGGGGTAGGGCTTGGGAGCAGAGCCAAGAGAACTTTTCCCTTCCTACCTACTCCCTGGGCATATAAAGCTGGCCGTGCCGGAGCCCAGGCAGTAGTCGGCACTGGATTCCCCTCCCTCCTTTTCTGGGAGTACAATTTGCCTGAATTTTAGGAGGCTTACCCTTCCTGGACTTTGCTATGGATTACATTAGTCAATGTATTTGGAGCCGGGGATGAATGTTCATTGCAGAACAATTAGGCCTGCCCACGAGTTTTGCCTACCTCATAGCAATTCTCACAACTTCTTGGTTGGATCCTTAGTCCATGTGGCCAGGGAGCCCCCCTGCTCTGCTGTCATGGGTAACCTCCTAAAGGAGCCTGGGGAGTCGGTCTATTTCCAGATATTCTGCTCAGGAGTGGATGGGCCATAGCCCATTGGTGATCTTGGCAGGTTGCCTGGATATGATGCACGCTGCAGGGTTACCCTTAACCTTAGTCAACACCGTTTTACCATCAACCAGCAGACAGACTGGTTGATCTTGGGAGACGTACCTAATGCCTACATCATACCACACAACATCTGTAATCAATAAAATTAAGACCTTATTTCATTCCAACATGTTGCCCTCTCTTCTGTTGCATGGCTAAATCTGCACCTTGCCACTGGCTCCAATGCTGCTGGGTCTGCAGTGCGTTCCAGTCTCTTGTGTTGTGCTTGCTTGCAAATTGTTCTCTCTTTCCCTTCACCTTTCAGTTGGGATGACTTCACCGTCACAGCAGCCCAACCTTCAAACACTGTTTTAAGTTAATCCTCTTAGCATAAATAGAATACATTTTGTAGCTGAAGTAAATTTACAGATTATATGTACAGCAGCATTCCTCAACCTGGTACCCTCCTAGATGGTTAGACTAATACTACTCCTGTCATCCCCAGCCAGCATTGTCAGTGGTCAGGAAGTATGGGAGTTGTAGTCCAAAATGTCTATAGAGGGCAGCAGGCTGGGAAAAGCTACTGTAGAGTGAATAATTACTTTGGCAATTTTGTTGTGCGAAGTGTGTAAGTAAGCACAAATACTTGTGGTGTCCCATAGATATACTTGGAAAAGTGGCCATTTTCATTCTCATGTGTACTACTTTCAGACTTATTGCATGTCTCTTAAAACAAATTTCTGTCAAACTATGGAGACATTTTATTTCAGTTTTGGAGATCAGTTACAGGCTTATGTTCTTATATTTATTAACAGTTTTTCACCCTGGAATCCAGCTATACATGATGAAGCTAGAGAGAAGATGTTGACCCAGAAGGTACGTAAGAGGGATTGAGCTTGCTCCAAGTAGTTGGATTTGAAAACAAAGACATATTGATTTGCTATGAAGCACAACTGATAAAAGTTTTATGCAAATGAAATGTTTCTATAAAGCCTAATCTCAGATGTACGTTGGCAGTATCGTAGTCCTAAAGAGTTAGTTGTGTCTTGTAAATCCAGTTGTGCTGGCCCTGCAACATACATCCTGCACTTGGGAGGGAAGTGGTAATTGTATTTAGCTGGCAGGCTGGGGTGTGGCAACATTTTAGACATGTTTGGGTTTTCCTCCAGAAGGAGATTAATCCTCCCACATATCTCCATTGCCCAGAAGACTTTCTTCAGAGTGGCTTGGCTCAGTGTTGGTGGTTGGCATTGTTGGGTGACTGCCAAGACCCATGTTCCTCAAAGAGGCCCCGTTGCCAGCTCCTAGAGTCTCCTTGTTCTATTGGTTCTCTTTGCTGTTGCTGAATTTCCCCCTAACTTCTTGGTTACACAGAAGGAGCATGTGCAAAAGTGCAGTAACCTCCACAAGCCTTTGATATTTCTTCTCTCTTGGATATGGTTGTGATTTAGAGAGGAAAGTGTCCACAGAAGTGGTAAGGAGGGAGTCTCTAGGAGCATCTTGCTCAAAGGCCCCCGAACTCCTGGGATCAGCACTGAGCTGGCTAATCTCACAGGGTAATGTAGAAGTGACTGAATGAGGAAGAAATTAACAAGCTTTTTAAAAATAAACATCTTCCTTAAAGTAGCATTTTTGATCTGGGCCCAGAAAGTTGGTGTGTCAAAGTTTACTGCGATAAAGGCAGGGCTTTTTTTTTGCAATTTCAAGAGAACAAGGGAGGCTTTCATGGTGAGTTCCGGCACCTCTCTTTCTAGAAAAATAGCACTGGTTAAGGGGTACTATGCTGGGTTTTTTTTTTTTAAACCACATTTTCTGCTACCTTCTGCACCTAGAAGCCCTTCTGCTGGCTAGAATTCAGAAATTTATCTGGACTAAAGCTGAAGGATTGGGTAATTAGTTTCTCTCCATACTGCCACCACCCCATCTTCTTAAACAGGCTCATCCACCAGTCAAGTTATTAACATTCGTTTTATCATTGCTAGGGTTACATGTATGTCTTTAGAGTTCTGGAATTCTCTCTGGGGCTGGGAAGGTCTTATTTCCCAAAGCCCTCAGCAGAGCTGCTTCCACCCTCAAAGGCTGGACCCTACTCACTTACTCATTCAGACTGGTGGATGCACATATTATAATCAGACCATGTTCAGGTAAGAGTCCAGACTGCCCTCTTCCTGGCAGTGTTTGAGGTGCATGTGGATTTTTTTGATATGTGAAATCTGTAGGGAGTTTGTCACTCTTCTACATTTTTACTTTATTTTAAAGCATTTTTCTTGCTCTGATTGAGGATCCTCCCAAAGGAGGGTCAATGATAGGCCTGGACAATGTCCAACCCTATTCAATGAAAATAACGTATCATCAAAACAGGGGAGTGGGGGGGGGAATTATTGAAGCAGTTTGCTGCTGCTTCCTCTGTGGCTCACATGTACTTGAGAGAAGGTGGAGCTGTCTCTACTGATCCTGTGGCAGCAAAGGAAGTTTGCCGACTGCTGCTACTTTTAAGTCAAAGCCTTAACATTTTTCATCACATGCTCTTGCAAACAGCTCCCTCCAAGATGTGTGGTTTGCCTAGGAGGGAAAGGGTCTCTCTTTTTAGAGACTTACCTGCCTGTTGCTTTTGTAGGAAGGCACATCCTGAACTGGGCATATTCCCATGACCTGTACATACCGGCAAAGCCAACATGCTGGGAATGGGGATTTTTGCTGAATCATGCCTCCCCCCCCCCTTGAACCAACACACCCTCAAGATCTTTTTTAGAATTAGCAACATGGTGCATGAGGAAACAGAAGTGTGCACGTACAGTTGTGTGTATGGGGTTTCTTTTCAAGTATGGCTGATGTGAAGCAGCCCTTGCAAAACAATGGCATTCATGTTAAATTGAGAGTACAGTACTGAGTTCATCTTAATGGCACTCTTTCTTCTTCCTAGAAGAAGGCAGAGGATCAACAGTGCAAAAGCATGCAGGTGTCTGGCCTGTCATGGGTGAAGCCTGGCTCGGTTCAGCCTTTCAGCAAAGAGGAAAAGACTCTACCTACTTAGTTCCTGTGAATGACAAAGCACTCAACACTTTCTGCAGGAAGAGGGAATGTAATGGAGAGCCAAACAGCAAAGCAGTGGCTTTCCTTCTTGACTTGGATTAGTAAAGAGTTAAATGGTAGCAATGACTCAAGTAAACCTGCTCAATGGGATTGCTCGGACTCTTGGTATTTTACATATGTTTTAACTGCAGGTTGGAAGTTGCTCTTAACAAGGCTGGACTCCAGTTAGTGAAGTCCACCCTGGTGGGTAATGAAAGCCTCAGGGGTCTAATATCTGAGGTTCTTCATTGGGTTATTTTTAAAAGCTCTTAAAATTTTCCTTCCAGGGGTAGTTTTTTTTTAAATGTAAAGAGCAGGTGGGAAAAATACTTTCCAGAGGTAATCTGTGTTTATGTAAACTAATATAGCAGAGTAAAATACTATATTTAAAACTTTTAAATGCATTGGTTTCTATTGTAAATACAATAGGATATGAAATTTGTAAATAGTTGGTTCTGATTCCTTCTAGCCCTTTTAGGGGCAGTGAGGCTGAGATTGGCATGTATGATGTGTATCTAATTTTCCTTCCTCCCCCAAATAGATATTGTCACTACAGGCTGCTTATAACATAACTTGTTCAACAATCTTTAGACCTACAACCCAATTGCCTGTAAGCATCATATAGTAGAAAAGTTAAACAGATGCAACTAGCAAATCTCAAAGGATTGTCAAGAAATATATGTATAACCCTTTTTCTTCATGCGGTTTGCAGGCATCTTATACCAGTGGCCTTAAGATGTGTCAAAGTAATGTTAGAGGCAGCCTTAATTTGCACATTAGTCAGGATTGTAGAGCATTGAGCTTTTTACCACTAGAAGAAAAATCTGTGCTCTTCATTGTGCACATTTGTTGATTTAATAAAATCTGTAAGGAGAGCTAGATTGGAGACTGACATGACTAATGTGTTAAAGTGGCATCTTAAAATAAAAGACCAATCATGGTAAAATGTATCTTGTCACTCTTGTTCCTTGGAGATGTTTCAGTTCATCAACTTCAGAATTAGATAGAAAGGCCTCCTTAAAATTTTGGTCTAGTCACTATGGTTACTAAACATAGGTTGTCCCAAGACTCGGCTTCTAGCATGACCAAGCATGCAAATGTGTTGTATACGGAGGCTCATACCTGCAGGGGTACAGCCTGAGACAGCAGTTCGTTGGTGACAGATTACTGGTCTACTTAAAGAAAAAGGTAAGTTTGTTTTTGCAGCAGTGATTTTTTTTTAAAATAAAAAAATACAGTTGTACCCCCGGTTACGTACTTAATCCATTCCAGGTTACAGTACGTAACCCGAACAATTCGTTCTGTCAATGCGCAAATTGCTCGCGTGTCGGGTTGCGCTTCCAGGTTAGCAGAGTTCGTAACCCAAAAAGTACGCAAACTGAGGTACGACTGTATCCCTAAAGGGCCTAGCCTAATAAGCCTGTTATAGAAACACCACTTCAAAAGTCATGAATGTTTAGGGCAGGGGTCAGCAACTTTTTTCAGCCATGGGCCGGTCCACCGTCCCTAAGACCATGTGGTGGGCCAGACTATATTTTGAAAAAAAGAAAGAATTCCTAAGACCCACAAATAACCCAGAGATGCATTTTAAATAAAGGGACACATTCTACTCATGTAAAAACACACTGATTCCTGGACCATCCGCAGGCTGGATTGAGAAGGCGATGGGCTGCATCTGGGCCTTAGGTTGCCTACCCCTTGTTTAGGGTGATTCCACTTTGTATGTATAGAGATGCCTTTGTGTACTATACATCTTTCATATTCACTATTTGGTACAAGGAAGCTCCAGTTACAAGGGTATAATATTACTCACAAAATAAATCAATATCCTAAGATAAATGCTGGTGGAAGTTCTAGAAACTACAAGTGTATGTGTTAGCTGGTAACCTAACAAAGCAGAAGTAAAACGCTGCAGGCTTTAACAGTTTTGATTTTATCTTAGAAAGGGTTGAAACTGCTGTATATTTGCTGCAAACATTTGTACACCAGCATTAAAACACAATATGGCCACTGTTCAGAAACACTGGCAGTTATCAAAAGAGTAATCTCACTACTCTAAAACTCACCCATTTGATGGCCCGTTGTGCACCATTTTTCACTGCCTCCTTTTGCTTGTTTTGCTCATGACAAATTTCAGCTGCTTTGCCTTGTGCAGACTGATTGCTGGCAAGTCCATGTCACCATTTTCTTCTTAAAAGTGCTAATTTGTAAAAAACAGTCTAATATAGGTTAAGCATTGCAGTGCACTTGGATCCCTGCATTGTTGCCACATAATGGTAAGTCATTTCTCCAAAAGGAGTAATTTAATGTCAAAAGCTGCTATTGGAGGCACTGCCTACAGCTGCTCAAGTGGGAAGGCTAGTAATTACACCCTAGAAAATCTTCATATAGAAGCTGAACATTACCAGCGTGCACTTTGAGAATAAATACAATTTACGCAATTCAGCACAACTTGTATATTATGGTTTGGCTATTTAATTTTGTTTAAAAAGTGCCATTGTGAAGTAGCCACACCTCTAATCCGCATTTCGAAAGAATGCTTTAGAGCTGTTTAAGAGTTACTCTGGGTAGGAATTCACTTAAAACATTGCACAGCTAAAAACCAAAGTGTTGTACATACATAAAGTGCCCCCCATTATCTTAATTACTGGAAGAGCACATGAAAAAGACATCTAGGAAAGAACGACCTTAATTTTTCCTAAAGACTGCCTAAAATACAATTTCTAGTCTAGCTCCAATGTAGTCTTAACTACAGCCTGCTATGTGTGCTGGAGCCATCAGTACTGCCAGTTTCCTGAAATAGGTAGCCAAGGTCACAGTATCAGTCCCATCATCACCATCTGAATTACCCTTTCCTTCCCAATACAACAAATTCCAAGCCTTACACTGATAGGCTTACCAAATAAGCACACAAAAAATAATGTTCTCAATTTAGTAGGAAAATTAGTTATCAGTGGGGTTCCTACTGGACTTGTTATCAGTCACTTCAAGCCAATAAATTAAAACAGCTCTGGTTTTAACTGCAGCTATTGCCACTCACATAGCCTAAGTTAAGAGAGGGTGTGACCTTTTTCTGTCCCAGCATCAAGACTGTTGGAGGAAACAGTCTCCACTTCTTCCCAGCTCAGTAGGATTATAGCGCTGCAGTCCTCTGGTGTAAGGTAGACTGAAGCCTCTTCAAGAGTTGCAGTGCACCTGGTACTAGAAGCAGCACATCCTTGGAAAAGGCTCAAATACCGTACTTCATTTCTCCATGGAAAGTGCCTCAAAGGTATTAGGATTGCAAGCTCTGTCACTACTAGCAACATAACAGATGGAAAAGAACAAATAAAACCCCAGGTCAGTGAGAACCTCTGTCATTTGCCACGTCTTGTAGCCTCCTCAGGAGGGCTGTGTGGTTTTCTGGACAGATGCGCTTGGCGGGCGATTCAGCCCCCTCCTCCAGGACAATGCCACGCTTTTTTGTTGACGTCTCCCCAGTTCGAATCATACTGTTGATCTCTTGAAGCCTCTGAAACATACCACAAAGAACAATTGAATGCTGTCTACTTCTCATTCAAGTCAAATAGGGAATTTTTATTTTCTGAATCTGATTCATGTGTCACATACATTAAAAAACCAGTCTCAAAAAGCTACGACGTTACAAAGAAAATGGTATATACTATTATATGCTAGTTCATTAAAATTAAGCTTGTTAAAAACTTTAACTTATTAGCTAATGGAAGAGTTTGGAGATCAACAGTGAACATTTACCTTTGATGGGCTGCTGCTAAAGTAATAGAATATTTTCTCACGTGGAGAAAGTGCAGACTCGTTTTTGTGAGGGGAGATGTAAATCGAGTGATTCTGAGAAAGCTGTATTCTGCGGGGAGAGCCACTTCTTACAAAAGGATATGGAGACAGGGGAGGAGCTTCAGCCTGTCATACAAAGATAGCAAATTAATCTGCAGTTTTCCACACAGCAGAGAAACCAGATGTTATGCATTTGAGTTATTGCTACTTTTTGTTTTTGCACCAATAAGGCTGAGATAGATACAATGGGATAACCATTCTGGAATAGATTCAGCAGCACTCAACTCGATTATATTTATTTCAATATTTAAGGAAATATTAGAGGACCTGCATTTACCATATAAAAAACTAAAGTGAATGCTGTGTTCCACAGTGTGCATTTATCTAATGCAACAAATATACAAATGTCAAAGATGTTCAAGTGTCAAACCTATAGAGAACAAGACATGGTAACTAGTTTTAAAACCATTCTGGGTAGTTCAGTTCAAGAAGTCTTGTTTCATGTTACTCTGTACACCCATGCAACACTATTTTACATCTAGAGATGCATTTTGGAAGGCCCCCCCCCCCCAATATTTAACTCAAAAGCAACAAATATTGCTAAAGCTTTGCTGCTTGAGACTCAACCCTAGCATAACAGACTATGTCTATATGCAGAGTAAATAAGAAGTCCTACAAGCAGGGCATTTTCCAGAGCTGGACATAGACCTTTTACTATAATAATCTAGATGTGGTATAAATATAGTTTGTACCTGCCCCCCAAATGTCCTTTTGAGGTTAACATACAAAAACAAAATGTATCCTTCACAAGAACATAATAAAAGACCTGCTGGATCAGGCCAGTGACCCCTCTAGTCCAGCATCCTGTTCTCACAGTGGCCAACCAGATGCTTCTGGGACACCCACAAGTAGGACTTAAGCACAAGAGCCCTCTCCCCTCCCATTGTTTCCATTAACCGGTATTCAGAAGCATTACTGCTGCTGTCTATGGTACTATTTTAAAAGCAGCAATGGACCCTTATTTCTAGGACCACAAAGTGTTGTTGTTTTGGGGTTGTTGTTTTTTACATTAATAAGACTTATTACGAAGCAGGAAAGACTTCTTACTCCATTGGATGAAGAGTACTTCAGGGCAAAGCCTTTAATTCGGTCACTATAGACATTGTTATAAAACTGGATCAGGTCTCCACGCTCTTCTTCCTCAATTTCACTGTTTGCTCCAGTCAAGCGTGTTGGAGTAGGGGGAGCACTGCTGGGCTGTGGCACTGGCAGGGTGCTACTAGATCTCATCACTGGGCTGGAGTCTCTGCTTGCTGTAAAGGCACAATGGAAGTTTTTTTTTTTATCAAGTTCAAAAGAATTTGCTAAACAAAACATACATAACAATATTTTCCTCTTGCTACTGGATGATCATCAGAAAGTCCCAGCCAATAACGCTTTAAAGCAGGTACAGATTATCTAGCTGCTTTTTCATATGGCCTTTGTTGGAATGCCAGGATTTCTAAGTGCTGCTCTTTCTGCTCGACAACTGTCTTGCAGGCAGCTTAAGAGAAGCTTACAGGAAGCCTGGGACACTCTAGAGCCGTGATTCCCAACGTGGGGCAATTCGATTTTTAGGGGAGCAATTCGAGAATGAGTTAACAGTGAATGGCCTTTTAGGCTTCCTCCATGTGAATAGGAGTTCACTTTTTGAATAATAAGAATTATATGTCAGGGGGAGGGGCAATCGGGATTTTAGAGATGCTTAGGTGGGGCACAGCCAAAAAGGTTGGGAATCACTGCTCTAGAGTATTCCAATCTTCACATGCAGTTCAGTCCTCTCCATGGTCAAAGAAATAAGCCCTCCTGTGCTCGATGGGGCTTGTTCTCAAGCAACTGCATGTATGGCTGCATCCTTTTTCAGGATTCCTTCAGCTAGAGCAGGGTGGGGCAACCGCAGGGGCCAAATCTTTCATCAAAATTCTAAACATTACTGCCACTTACTTCTATCCTTATTTCTTTCCGTCGGGGAATTCTGCTGGTTATTGCTGTCACTGTTGCCTGAATGTCTTCGCCTTCTGCCTTTAATCAGGACACTTCGATACACCTTCCAAAAGCCACAGTTGTAGTAGGTGAAAGAGAAGAATTACAGAAGATTACTCCCTTGTCTCATATAAACAATGGCTTTATATATAAATGTTAATTATTTTATGGAAAATTCTAAATATGCTCAATTATACAAACTGTTGAAATCATGACCTGGACCATTCATTCCAATGGGACATTCCTAGTGAGCAATGATCAATTTCTGTATGCACTGCACATAGTCAGACCCACTGAAATTAATGGGCATGACTAACTTAGGGTCATTATATTCAGTGGGTGTTCTACACTGATGTGGACTTTCTGGGGGGCAGGCAGGGTAGGGTCCTGGGAAGTTTTCCAGTGCCCTCAGTTGACTGGGATCTGATTTATCATGTTTTATTTGATTTATATTTATCAAAAACTTTAAATGCTGAAATGAGAAGGAAAAAAGATCATTAATGCATACTGGTTTAAAACCAACCAACAAACGAAAACCTGCTTACTTGGCTCTTAGCTTGTGGCTGGGTCCTATAGCAGCGCATGATGTTCTGAAATGACGTGTCTTCTTTTGTAACCTAAAACACAAGAGGGGGATTCACTGCTTTAACTAGATCTCTCTTCTTTCAAGTTATTTAGCACCCCCCTCAAAATGTACTTTTTGTGAAGCTTTACCTTTGCTATTACATAAATGGCACACATTAAGAGCTGGTCTAAATGCCGGTCCATCATGAGTTCAGAGCACTGTACCAGTGAAAACTCAAAACATGTCCATATTTTCTTCCTCAGCTCATCTGAAATATCCAGTTTGAGACAGAGATCCCTCAGACGAATGCTTGCTAAGTGGAATACCTAATAGAGAGAGGAGACTGTCAGAATTACCCTATATTAGGTGTTTATAAAATTCTGTGTTTCATATCTGTTAATGGACCATGTACACTAAGGTCACTGGTCCTAACTTGGTATTTTTAACAAACGTATGCCATATCTAAATTTTCTAACTATACGAAAGTGTAAGAGAACATTTTGTTGTTCTGTTTTAATGTTTTACCCTCCCCACGATCCTGCCAAGGATAGGTGCTGTAAACATTCAGAGACTGAAACAGTCTGTTGTTTGTTCTATTACTGTGGATTTTATAATGGAGTTAAGAAAATGCATAATTCTTAAGACGAAGTTTATTGATCAATTCAAAGAGACCCTTTTGAAGTATCTTCCTTGAAAGGGATAATAAATCATTACTAAACAAGTGGCAAAATGTCTGAAGGTTGTCATTTCCTTCTCAAAACTGCTATGACTGTTAGTCCCTGTTAGTCAGTTTGGTTTATTGTGTTTAGCAAATAGCCATTACACACATAAAAATGATAATAACAAGAATACTGCTACTAATAGTGGTTTACATTTTTACTCCCCGACCTTTAGAAGATAAATCATTTCCCACTCCGCCTTTAAGTTTTATTACACAAATTTATAAAGCCGTGGCAAGAAATGTGGATGTTCTAAAGGATATATACCTCTCTACATCAGACAACAAGACGTTTTTACAAAAGACGACCTTCCCTTCTGGGATCAAGATTTGTCAATCTAACAAATTAATGCTTTTTAAAAATTCCGTTGTATGCATTCCTGCCAAGGTAGATTTACCAAATGTTAAAATGATAGCCTTTACACAGACAAGACTAAATGTCCTTCCATTAGCGGATTGGATGAGCCAACATAAAGGAGTTCCTAAGAAGGATAGTTTGTAAAAATTTGTTCTGCGCTATCTCCAGTGATCTAAATTAGTCATGGCCCACAGTGGTGCTCCATATAACAACTTTGGCAACACCCTAGTCTTACAAAGTTCTAAAGTAGGCTGAACCAAGTTGCCCCCTTTTGTACGGTGGAATTGTAATAGTCCATTTCAAGTTCTACCAGCTAATAGGGTGCTAAATTGTACCTGTGCAGACCATTTCCCTGTCCACTGAAAGACCACACTGAGATACTTAAAAGAAAATACTTGCTCCAGTGTATTTCCACCGAGTGACCAGTTTTGAGTTTCCTTGGATTTGCCAAATACCATACATAATTTTAGTTTTTTGGTAATTTATAGTAAGATGCTCATTCTTGCAACCAATTCAGCAGTCTGCGCAAGCCCAATTGGGTGCAGGAAATCAGGATTGCATCATCTGCATAAAGGAGGACTAAATATTTCTGATTTTTACTGGAAAACAGTGCTCACCTCTTAGAAACTCAGCTACATCATTTATAAATATATTGAAGAGAAGGGGGGGCAAGGAGACATCCTTGTCTTACTCCTTTTGTAACTGGAACAGTGTCAGATAGATGCCCTCCATTTATTCTATGTGCCAGAATATAGCATCATTATGCATTTGAAAAGCTGCATATCAACCCCCATAAGACTATAGTTTGTTCCCAAAAGATAGAATTGAAAGCAGCTCTCAAATCAATGAAAGCCACATAAACATGTCTGACAATTCCAGCTAAATATTTATCAATAATATGCTTGAGCATAAAGCAGTTGTCTAAAGTTGACCTGCCCGAGCAATAGCCAGCCTGTTCAGGAGTGAGTAGTGTTAATAACAGGTTCTACTGAGGCTGGGTTTTTTATTTTGTACTTTTTGTTTCTTAGTCAATAGACTGTAATGAACATTTGATACAAAAAAATGTTGATGCTCTACTATGGTCACAAACCTAACATATGTGAGTTGTATTCCTTAAGCTTATATACCTGATTTTATCAACAAAATTTCATTTCAACTATTATTTTTCAAAAAGGTGGCTGGAAAGCAAGCAAGCAAGAACAAACTCCCCTTTTTAATGGGAATGCAAAGCCAGGGAATGCCATGGGGGTGGAAAATGGGTTAGGAGGGATGAAAAGAGAGACCCCTTTCTGGGAGAATATTTGGCTGGCTGGCAGCCAAAAATGCCCTTTGCAGATTCAATCAATCAATCAGAAGCAGTTATGGGGTGGTTCTCTGTATAAATGTGAGAGGCACAACAACCTCTTCTAAATTACCATCATAAAAGGTAAGAGATTGCATGAAGTTCAAACTAGTATATCTGAACATGACTGAGGAATGTTGCAATAAAATCATTCTAGAACAATGTGGATTTTGAACTCTTATCTATGATGGGCAGAGTGGACTTAGAAAAAAAATGGTCTGAGTTTATCATACACATCTCCCTGTCTGAGGATGTTCTTACCCTAAGAAAGAAAGCTTGGGTTTCCAGCCAAGTCAGCACTGTAGTGACACATGTGATTTTCTACGCTGGATGTACCTTTCTAAAGAAGAGTGAGAGTGAGCCGGCCTTCCTGGACTTAGCACTGCTACTGCCCATTTGCTGCTTTTGTCGCTCCCCGGGAAGGGCAATCTGCTGGAACTGGCCTTGTAACTGAAGGGCTGTGCCAGTCATTTGTTGAGTACTGAGAGTCCCAGCAAGGGTCTGGGCACTGAGAGGCTGGATGGAACTGGGCAGTGGCTGGGCCTGCCCACTTACGTTGACCTGGACTGGAATGAAAGTTATTCCCCCATTTTCATTGGCAATGCCTGTAAAAGGAAGAGCAAAGGAAGATAAATAATAAATGCTGCAAAGGGACAGCTGGGAGAAAATCCAGAAACATTTGGAACAAAAGGTGCCTACTACTTAGGGAAGTATATGAATATGTACATACTGAACTTTGAGAAAAAGGGGGGAAGCCAATTTGCTTCTGGGGCTGAAAGTAGCTTGTGTACTGGGAAGTCTGAATTTTGGGGACATTATTTACTCTCTTACTTCTACCCCACAGACCCTCTCACCCTGGTCTAAAAATAGACACCTCAAGTGTCAAAGGTCAGGGTTAAAAGTTGCACCTTCATTATATGGCAGGTGGTTATGGCAGAAGGTGCAAACATACTTTCGTGGGGAGGGAATTCCACTATTTAGGGATTGCCAGAGAGTATGCTCTCTTCTGGGCTGCCACTCGCCATCCTGCCCCCCCTTCTGAGGGTGGAGAAACTCCTAAGAGGGTCCCTACTGAGAAGCGGTACCTTCAAACTCTTCAATTATATGATTCACCCACTTCACTACAATCCTCACCCCAATGATGGCACTGGGAGCCACCGTAGTGGCTATTTCCTACATCTAGCAAAGACCATGCATCCTCCTTACCTTGTACTGGTATTGTAACTGTCTGTCCATTATTTGCAGTCACAGTTGCGGTCGCTACAGTTACTAAAGTCTGCCCAGGCACAGGAGTGACAGGTATTGTTTCTGTGGAGACGTTCTGAACAGACATTGTACTGATCACGGGCTGCTGGGAGACCCTCACAGGAGTCCGAGTGGCCTCAGTAGGGGGGTCATTATCAACAAAGAGCCTTCTCCTCGTAGGGTTACTTGTTGGAGAGCTGTATCTCTCATAAAGCGTGGTTGGAGAAGATGAAAGGCCTGCAGATTGACAAAGAAAGTGGGGGGAGAATTGCATGTAATCCAATGGCTTCTTGTTAGAAGTTTAATTCCACTCAAAACATCAGATTAAGGGCTCATGTACATTTTGGATGTGGCAAGGTTGTCAGATTATTTTACTATGTCAATTTCATGGAAGAGAGTGCTCCTTGTGAATACGCCAACACAAGTCACAGCTGATTATCATCATCCTCAGGCCCTTTTCCCAATATGATCATGCCCTGACCAGTAAGAGGTGGTGTTTAAGTAGTAATATTCTTGATGTGCAAACACTGAGACAAGATGCACCTTGTGATAAGCTGAGTAAATCTTACCCTTTCCCAGTGTTCCAGTTTCAGCACGAATCTCATTCAGTCTCCTTGGGGTTAAAGGGGAACCTGCCACACTGTTCCCATTTGACTTTTCAAAATACTGAGATGGCATTACCTAAAAACATAAGATTCATGCATTTTTTATCCTCGCAAAACCTCTTTAAAAAAATGTTGCTCTCTGTAGTCCAGTTCAGCCATTAAAGGAACATTTTGCGGCCTTTTAGAATTTTTTCTCCATTTACCAAAATTGCTCCAAATCATGGTTTTAATCTGGTGCAAACTGTGGCTAATGATGTCCCAGCCTTGCCTACAACCCAAGATTTGAACAACAGTTTTGGAAAACCCTAGGAAGCTGTAACAATAGTAAGCTGGGATCTAAATATAATAGAAAATTCCAGTTATAAGCAGACTGGGAAGGGGGATTTTAATGTGATCCATTTTTTTTTTTAAAAAAAAGACCATACATTTATTTAAATAAATAAACACGTAGGAACAGGGAAGCACACAATCTCATAGAAACATGACATCTGAACTGTGCCTTACTGTGTGATCTATACATGTCTACTCAGCAGCAAGTCCCATTTAATTCAATGGGACTTACTCACAGGAAGGTGGTACAAGACTGCAGCTACAGTACCATTTAAATAAACACGATTAATCTGTTTTCTAGATACTTCATGCAGGAGCCAGAAACTCCAGTAATAATCCTGGACTGCTGTGACAGACTTCAATGACATTTTAATATAACTAGATCAGTTGGGCACATTGGAAGGTAATAGTTCTTATTTACATACAATGTACATCTTTAGATTTTCTTAAAGATGTACAATGTACATCTTTAGATTTTCTTAAAAATTGCTGGTTCAGTGTTTTTTTGCAGAAAGTAGTGAGGGACAACGAGCTGGATCTGCAAGAAAGTCTGCTTAAACCTATATGATAAGCCTGCTGGCAAATAGTCTCCCTGCATTGCACTCACCTTCTTGCTCTCACTGGGCAAAGAAAAGGAGATACTGAAAAATCAACTGATGTCTAAAAGAAAGGAGGATCCATTACTGACCAATAGCAGGGCATGAAGACTCAAGGGATGGTTGTGCCCATTATATTCTCAGAGGCCAAGCTGCTGGCAGCTTTAATGTAGAATTGACAGAACACCTGAATCCATGTATCCTAAATAGCTTCACTGACTACAAGAAAAAGCACTGCTGGCAGACACCGCACACAGTTTTTAAGGAGCTGCCTCAGTAGAGGAATGGGGTAGGGGAGAGGGGCAATGAGTGCTGACCACAGCTCTCATCAGCCCCAGCCAGAATAGCCAACCGTCAAGGATGATGGGAGCTGTAGCCTGAAACTTCCATAGGGTAATAGGTTGGATAGTGCTGGTTTAGGGTTAAGTTGGTGGTAACTGACAGGTGTGTGGGGTTCAATTCAGACAGACTGCAAAAACAGGAGTCAACCCTCTGCTTCTCAGCTGATGAATGGAGACTAAATCCTTCCCATTTTGGTTAAACAGGAAGAATAAATTCCCAAGTACTGAATAAAGAAGTATACACACACACGGCAGATAAGCCTCATATTTTACCTCCTCACATGTGGGAACTTTATTTTCATTTTCTTTGATTTTGTCCCACAACGGCGATTCCACTTTCCATGCCAGACTTTCTAAAATCTGCTCTTCGATGTGATTGAGGTGCTTCACTACCTCTCTGCAAAGGCCATCTTCTGCTCTAATCAGAATCTCTATCACCTATAACAAATATTGCAAGTTTAAACAAACACGCATCGTTATGTTTTTGAAACTACTATGAAATTCAATAGCATTTTTAAAAATTAAAAGGTGTTAACTTCTTAGTAAATTATAACATTTTCCTTGCTGACTTTTAGAAGTCAGAGTAAATGGTAAAAAAGAATTCACCTTATAAAAGTGAAAGGCAGGAACATCAAATATATCGGCGATGAATGGGAAACTATCAGTTGCTTTGTAAGAGTAAATAATTATCTCAAGGCAGCAAGCCATGAGAGATCTGTGAAACACATCATGCTCCAGGATCCCCTAGGATAGAAAGTGTTGCACAGTGAAGAATTCAATCAGTTCAGCATAAGAACACAAAAAACATTTCTTCATTCAACAATTCCTTTCAAAAAACTAACACGATATAATTTGCCACTAGCTAATTTGCACCAGTAAGGTGGAAGTTGACACTGAGCAGGCAAATCCGTCTCCGTCACTCGTTCCTAAACCTCATGGTTATGGCCAATCACTAGGGTAGGAAGACCCATGTTCATGAATCTCCTGCACACGCAGACTCCTCGTTTAATTTCAATTTAGGAAGGCAGCATTTATCTGTTGTGAAATATGCACACCTCTCAGGTCTCATCCACTTATAAAGACAGATCCCTTCTGTGCAATGGAATTATCATGCAGCCAGTGTCTGTTGGTTATTCTGGGACAACTGGGATAACAATACCTGTCAACAATATTAAATGTTTTTAATACTGCCAAGGTTTATATATATGACCATTTTTAAATGACAATTTTATTCACTGTCAGGGAGACTGCAACTCACATAGCAATTTCTCTGAGGAGAGGTTATACTATTGTACAGAAGAGGGTAAACTGCTTTGATCTCAAGGCAACAGAAATTTCATTAGAGTTTAACATTATGTTTACACAAACTATGAGGTTAGGCAATCTTAAAAACCCTGCAGAAAACAATGACTAAATTGGTGCCAGCTTATGGAATGATTACCATAATTCTTATAGTAGCTTAGTATTTCATTTTGTATTAGCTTCTTTTGAACTAAAAGATGTTGAAATTTTATGCGAACTATTCTGACTTACTTACAGATAAATCAGCATCTCCTAGTCTTCTCTTTTCTTGCTCAATGACGGACTCCAATACCTTATAATAAAGGACCTCAGCAAGACGAAAGTGTTTTCCAACAATTTCTGCATATTAAGAAGAGAAATTCAAGACCTAGACTTTGGGCTAGATTTCGTCAGCTGCCATTAAAAAGAATCATAATGGGGGAGGGGAATACTTCCAAACAACAATAATTACTTTTAAATCCATTGAAACAAATAAAAATTCCAAACATGTTATATTATAAGGCTATACTGCACTATTTCCAGATGGATCAATTTTCGGACAGAACACATGTCCAATGGTCAGGCAGCTTTCAAATACTAGCTGCACTGTGTACAGGGATCACTGGAAATATCAGAACACAACAGAAGTTGCTTTATATAAGAGCATAGTATGGCCTTACCTTTAGAGAAGCTACCAGGTTCTCCCTGTGATGGTGTTCTCTGACAATAAATGTCATACATTTCTTTCACCCTGTTGGCAATTGACAAAGAAGGATTCCTGGAACAAGTCCTGGCCAGAAAAAAATGAAATATTTTTAATTTGTAAATTAAGAAGAAATGAGTGATATGGTTCCTCACAACACTATGCAGTAATACCACTTTTATCCAGCCATTGTTCATATATTTTATTTTATTTTTAACATACTGCCTTCAGCCAGGGCCTACTTAGGGTAGACCCACTGAAATTAACAAACCTATGTTAGCCAAGCCCATTAACTTCAATGAGTTTACTCTGAGTAGGACTAGCACGAAATGCCACTGCAAGATGGAAATGTGCATGTTTAGTTTTGCTAATTTTATTACATTTTGTTGTGTTGCATTTCCAACAAATAAACTGATTTACCATGTTAATGCAATACCATTAAATGCCAGTTATAAAAACAGGTGTCATTATTTCATCCAAGAACAGGGAAGCATAAGAAGAACACACTGTATGCTTTCTTATACACAAAGAGGCTACATGTAATCTTAAAAGGTAATTACTCCAGAGAACTGTATCTCTGCACAAATGGAGGGGGGGGGATGACAAAGCTGTTCATGCATCTGTGATCACAATACTATGTATCATGAAGTAATATAATATCAAACTCCTTCAAGTAATCTAAAAATTCTTGTTTTCTGTATTTGGTTTTCCGGTCTGTAATATTCCAGGAAGGTTAGACCAACTCATTTCAAAGCAGTGATTCTACTAACCTGAGAATCTGCTCAAGATTTTCACTAGGGGCATTTTTCAGGCCTGTCAGCATTGTATGAAGTCGGGTCAAGCTGTATGTGGCTATGGAAATGGGACTTGTACACGGGTCGCTCTCCTTTATATACTTTCGACCAGTAAGAGGTGTTGCTATTCTAAAGGATTTTGCCTAAACAGCAGCAACATGAAAATATTTTAAGAACTGAAGTTACTACAATGAGTACATACAATTAATTATTTCATGATTAAAAATATTTTTAGGCCGCTTTTCTGGGTAAAAGGCCATCTAAAGAGCTTACAAGCAAAAGGTAGTACAAAATTAAAACCTCAAAATGCTACAAATCAACACTTAACAAAACTGGAGAGAATGTAATTCTGTTAGACCAGGCTTCCTCAAACTCGGCCCTCCGGATGTTTTGAGACTACAGTTCCCATCATCCCTGACCAGTGGTCCTGCTAGCTAGGGATCATGGGAGTTGTAGGCCAAAAAACATTTGGGAGGGTTGAGTTTGAGGAAGCCTGAGTTAGACCCTCAATTGGTTAACAAGCATCATATCTGCAACAGGTACATCTTTGGGCCTTCCCCAAAGTCTGCAACATAGAGATTTGGTGCTGGCCCAATAGAAGGGCCAGCATGGCTGCGGGGCCACCATAAAGAAGTGCATTTCCATCCTGGCAACCCACCTTGCCAACCTGAGGGTGAGCACAGCAGATCTTCTGAAGCAGATCTTAAAGTTATTACTGTTAAGCTTAAAACCTTTACTTTGATTTGGGCCTGGAATTGCACCAGAGCAACACAAATACACCCAGAGATGTACTTCTGTCATCTACTGACCATGGGCAATATGCTACTATAACTGTTCTAAGGACAGACAACAACTCACCAATAGAACACACGACAGACCACACTCTACTCACTCGTTCAAAATGCTCCTGCAGATTATATTTCACTTGAACTCTTTTGGCTGTTTCCATGCCTGAGGCTGTATTTAAGCATCTTTGCAAGGTTCCTATTTCTTCATCTGCATCATCTCCAAGAAATATTCGCTCATCTAGATTTCCAACTGACAATATGTACTCCTCATAGGCCTTGTTGATGGCTTTGCTAGAATATTTGGGGGTGGGGTGGGGGAGAGATAAACAGTGTTGAGTACTCAAAATATAAGTGACTGCAACATAACAGAGGAAAGAATTTCAGTGAAAAGGGTCTTCCTAGGCCTTTTCGCTTCTGTCATGAGAAAAGTCAAACAGGGTTAGAATTTCTACAAAGTGTTACCACAGAAAACTGCTGGATCTTTGATTGCTTCTATGATAACTTTTACAAATTGTAACTACTAAGCCAACATTTATTTCCTCAAAATAATAATTAAAAATGAGACTTTTGCTGTGGCATCAATCTAAATAGTGAGAATCAGCACTATTTTTCTAAAAAAAGAGGTGCTGGAACTCATCATGAACACCCCTCCTTGTTCTCTTATAAGGACAATGGTGCCTACCTGAGGGGTGCCAGAACTGGGTTCTGGTGAGTTCCAGTTGAAAAAAGCCCTGCTGAGAACTATAAAAAGTAACCAACAGATAACTGCATAAGATCAAACTGCTGACAGAACTACTATGCTCAGATTATCACCTCTCCAGTTTATGAAGCCAAGATATGGATTAACCTTTCAGGTACAGATGCAGATGTGTTGTTCCTTGCTTCCCCAGGCAAGCAATCAAACCAGGAAGACTTCCATTAAATGTAACTGAAGCCAAGATATTAAGCCAGGGTGCAGCAGCTACATGTTTGGACAAAACGCTTGTTCATCCCCCAGCTTCATCTTGAACCAAGTTATGATAATGCAAACATGGGAAATGATTTGGATCTTAAGTTGATCGTTTGTTAAAGTAGAGGAAAGGGGTGGGGAGGAGATATCTGCAACCCTCCTCACCACACCATCTCCCCAAATATCCCAACCCCTAGAAGCAGATTTTGGGGTTAAAGGAGAAGGGGGAGACAGAAAGGAATCTAGGGTCCAACCACTGACTTTTAATATTTCAAGGTGAAAAGAGAGCTAGGAAAACTCAACTAATCTTGGGACTTTGGTGCACATTCAAAGGCAAATGGATGATTGGAAGAAGGGGTGGGATAGAAATTTTATAAACATATATATACAGTGGTGGTACCTTGGTTTAAAAACGAAATCTGTTCTGGAAGTCCGTTCCTAAACCGAGGTGCGCTTTCCCTAATGAGGCGTCCCGCCGCTGGTGCCCTTCAACTGTTCGGATTCCATTCTTAGACTGAGGTGAAGTTCGCAAACTGGGACACTACTTCCAGTTTTGCGGAGTTCGAAAACCGAATCATTCATAAACAGGACTGTTCTTAAACTGAGGTACCATTGTACATACAAACATTTAGGCAATTTGTCAAGGATGCTCCTGTTTAAGATACCTTAAAAAGGTACAAATGCATTTGAGAAAGCTAAAAAATTATAGCTCAGGATTTCACAAGTAACTAAAAGCGAGTGGTTCAAAATATGGTGATTTACAGGAGCAAATTTCATACCATTACGCATGATAGACTGGGCTTCAAAACTTAGCTCTAAGCGGTGAGAGATGTTGTGATAGATTGAGAGCAAATTAATGGAACCTCTGTATTCAGCAAATTCTGTGACCACCAATGCTATTGTTCTACAAAACTCACAAGCTTTCTCCAAAGTTTCCAGGATCCAAAAAGCCCATCAGATTTTCTTCCTTTCCCTTTAGAATCTACAAGAAAACAGAACTAGTGCTAAGTGCAAGCAACGGAATAATGACAAATCATTAATGAAGCATAAAGTTTTAAAATTAGTTACATACCTTTTTTTCAAAAAGTTTCCTGACATAGGGCTTCCAAAAATGTTCTTTTATACCCTTGGCCTCCAATACTAAACCATCATGTAAGGAGCAGAGCTTTTCAATGATGCAAGGAGTTTCAGACAACACCTTAAAATCTTTACTATGGAAGTCTTCAGGCAGCCCTATGATATCAAGTTGCATCGGGGGTAGGGAGGGGAAGAGAGGAGTAAAAGTATTTTGCATGTTCGTGGCTTACTAAAAAAATTCCAACGCTCAATCAATCTTTATTGCGATCAAAGACCAGACAACAGAAATAACATAAGCAATAGGTACTACATCAGCCCCAAGGAGCAGATGCAGTAGGCAAAATTGAAAATTCCCTATATACTTATTTATATTAAAAATAACACTTTCTCAACTAAAATCTATGATTCAGAGTTTAAAATCAGTATTCATTCACCAACCATCGCTGTCACCGCGGCAAACATTTGGGCTTTTTTGTGTGAATCAATTCCCTGTTTTATGAAGGAATTTTTGTTTCTTGAAGACTATGATACAAACTATGCTCTCTCCCTTCACTTTTCATCAATCCAGCCCTGTGTATGGATAAACAATATGTTCTTTGGCCTGCTGTATTTTTCTATGGCAAAGTTAGAGAACAATTAAATGTGCAGATAAAGCCAAAGGGTGAACAACCTGCATTATGTTCAATCCTTTTTAGAGTTCCGTTCAGTGTGGCGCACCTAATCTTTCAGTGTAATATTTGGTTCACTACATTCAAAGCCAAATCAAAAAAGCAAGTGGCATACCATGAGCAGCATTATAAAAAGATTTTTTAAACGTACCTTTAAAACTAGGATTCAGAAGCTCCTTACGATTTGGGCACTGGAGAGCATTTCCATAGACTAGATCGAGGACACATAATAACAGATGGTAGGAATTGACTAAGTCATCACTGATCATAGGGAAATTGCCTGAGAGATTACAAACAAGATTTGAATTACATTTAAGAAGATTTCAGAATTCTCAGAAAAATGCAAATGACTGTAAATTTTAAGATTGGACAGTTACCAATATTACCTTACAGTCCTTTACCCATGAATCTTTTAAAAACACATACATCGTTCATTGTTACTATCAAAAAAGATTTGACTGAAAAATAAAGCCTGGGAAAATGTTCAGTATTCCCTCTGGGTAAATATACAAATGCATTCTGAAATATTACATGCTCCTTTTTAGAAGTTTCAAAGTTAATGTAAAAATATTATTCCTTTCTTACTGTACTTAAGTTCTCACTGTTTATTTATTTTTTTGACAGGAAATATCTTTAATATCAGAAGTCTACAGAAAGACTTTGTTAAGCAGCCGCAAATATTCTACATAACAGATGTATCCTGATGGCAACTCTTAAATTCTCCCAGAATTACCATACAGCTAGTTGCATTCACTTTCATATCACACGTGCAGAGCTGCATGTTTACTCAAACTGAACAGACTCAGGTTTTCATCAGCTATGCATGAGGAGGACACAGGCTTATATTAACATTTATTTCAATTTGCTGAAGAGTTTATGAGCCACACAATGGTCTCTAGCATGTAAGAAGTCAAAGAGATCTTCTGTACACTTCTCCTCTGTATGGGATTTGAATGACACTCAAGCATTACACTCATCTAAACGTTCCTGAGCTTTCACACATTTCTCAATCTGCTCACAATGCTCCCTGACAGTAGTTAAAGGATCCACAAGCTCTTCTTCTTCCTCCTCCTCAGGGTCCCCGCTCCGGCCCTCCAGCCCCTTCTCATCCTGCCACCCCATCACCGCAAATCTCCCTCAAGCCTCGCTCCGCTTCCCCAGAAGGACGCCGAAGGGTCACCCACAACCTCGGCGGAAATCCTGCCCACTCACAGCGCCAAGTTCTCACTGTTTAGAAATCAATTTGTGTTATGATATCCTATGACATATTATAAAGAAATGTTGATTAAAAAGTGCTCCAAACTTTAACAAGATGAGTGCAATCCTTAGAAAATTTCTCATAGAATAAACTAGACTTCTCCAACCTGCTGCCCTCTAGATGTTTTGGACTCCAACTTCCAACAGCTTCAGTCAGCATGAGTGGTGGTCAGAATTCAATGGGAGTTGTGTACTCCCAACAACATCTGAAGAGCACCAGCTTAGTATCAACAGTGTTCCTTAATCTGTGTGCATATGCAATACTGGAACAGGTATGTAAATACATTATAAATGTAAATGCATGGATATGACACCTACTGACATAAGATTTAAAACTGTTGTCATGTAAATTACACATATTTTACATTAATACTGTAATACTATAATTAAAAACTGTATATATAGTAATTTCCAAAGCAGGGGTGTTAGGACAACTGATATTTCAAGTTCAGCCATTTTACTCTCTAATTTCTTATTTGCTATTTTCCTTTTAAAAAATTAAATAGCAAAAATCTGAGAATACTGCTACTGTTTAATTGCTGCCTCAAATAAAGTACATTTCCAGCTTAAACAAACCACAGATAATACTGAATTACTTAAAATCTGAGAAGCAGAATAACTAATCATCAGCAACTGTATTGTTAATACTTACAGTACCTTAGCACTTGTCTTACCACACACATTAGGCAAGAGGCTAATTCATCGGCACCAGAAGTAGTAAGCAATAAATCTATATTACTTTCTGTGCAGAAAAAGGAAGTTACAAGTGCTTATCTTTAAGCAAAGCTGGTCACACAGGCAAGCCCAAACTTGTCCTTGAAATGTGGTTGCCAGGATAAACGCAGAAGAAACCCTCAAAAACAGTGCAAACAAGGTCCCATGGCTATTTGTCAAAAGCAAATGAAGCCTGTGCATGTGAAACTTCATTTCACAGTTTACAAGCTACATTATCCCATTTTAAAGCCTTAAGTATTTCATGGGAGGTATCTGCCATTCTTGCAACAACAAAAAAGCAATTTGTTCTCATTGACTGAATAATCAGCTAGAAGACAGCAGCTCATTAATAGTGCTCATTAAATTGCATGACTTTAATACTTAAAAATAAAAAGGTTAATATAAAAAAGAGATAGACAAAAAGTTCTGTAGTTTCTTACACTAACCCCTATAATCCTAGTAAATTTACTTTCATCAGTCTCCCTTTTTAGATTCATTGTCCAAGCAATTACTCTGTACTTTACTTGCAGAAGTGGACAGATTTCAGGATTGCAATATTTACTTTGGTTTTGAAACCCAAGTTTCACTATCCAGAGCCAGGTACAAAAGGCATAGAAGAAAAGAATTATGAGTCAAGAAATTTGTTTTGAGTATCAGAATTCAGTTCACAGGGAGCTGTTAAACTACAGGGAGTCAGAAATCCTTGCCAATCTACTTCAAATCATCCAGAGATCTACCTTCTGCACACCCCTACTCAACTGGTAGGAATCTCAGCAAGAAAATAACAGTTCTTTTTACCTTTGAAAACAAATTCATAGTGGGTTTTGAAATAGAACGCATTCGAGGAACTGTATTCCATCTCAATGAGCTGTGATGCTCATATTATTTTCTTACATTGTAACAACAGATTAAGAATGTTGTCAAAAGGTTGACTGAGTAAATATACAACAGTTATCACTACAAATAAAGCAGCACATAAAGTAGGACTAGATGTTTAAAGCCAATAGAAATACTCAGTTTAGACAACAACTTTTTTGTACTTTTACAGTCATACCTCGGGTTGCGTACTCCGCAAACCTGGAAGTAAAGATCACTGCGTCGCGTTCTGTGCACTTCATGCGGAAGCGTTCTGCGCAGTTCGCGCATGCGTAAAAGCGTGATATCGCGCTTTTGCGTATGCACAAAATGGAAACTTGGGTTGCATACTTTTCGGGGTGCAAATGGCACCCCGGAATGGATCAGGTACGTAACCCGAGGTACCACTGTATTATAGTTGATTTAAGCCATCAGGAGTATAAGAATTGTTAGGACAACAGTCTACAATGGGTGTAAACCAAAGCCTCTTCCACAAATTATATAGACACTTCATACCTTCAACCAAATTAGAGACACTCAAGATAAATCTATACACAAGGTTAAAATAGCAGTGTCCCATTGAACAACCAACACTCATAATTCCAAGCTTGTTAAAGAGAACAAGAAGAATGGCTATGCTCTTTCCCATCAAGCTTTAAAAGGGAGAGCTTTCAGCCAATTTTGAGATACCCAAACATCAGTACAAGCAAGACTGTACTAAAGATACAATCCTATGCGTACTTAACTGGGAGCAAGGTTGACTGAAATAAATAAGCTCAGAGAAACAAAACACAATGAAAATCGTAATAAAAGGGCTTTTTCAGTAGTGGTTCCCAATTTGTGGAATGCTTTCCCTGGTGAGGTGAGTCTTCCTTTTAATAGCTTTCAAGAGGAACTGAAAAACATCCCTCTTTACCCAAATATTTGATGGACGGAAAGATACTGTTCTTGGAAACCCTGAAATCACTGAGACAATGATGCTGCGGGTTTTTTTGTGTTCTTTTAAAAAAATACTAAACAAATAATCTTATTACTGATGTGCTTAACACTATGGGTTCCTTTGTGAGGAGGGGAGGGGTATCATGAAGGCTATGGAACACAATATTAAACATCAGTTCTTACCTTTTGCATAAACAAACAGCACCCAGGAAAACTGAAAAACTTCAGAGACTGTGCAAGGCTGTCTCCTTTTTAGTAATGATGCCATAAAAAGAAACAAATTATTATATTTTCATTTATACGATGAAGGATCTCAAAAATATACCACTCCTATAGAAAAGTCAGACACACTCCAGGCTGTACTGTGAATGCTGCACACATAGATTTCCTTATTCTTTTCCTTCTAGACTGACAGCTCAGGAGCTTTCAGGCTAGAAGGGAGATTGTGCAGCACTCACAGCCTTCATAGTTCTTTGTTTGATTAAAAAGGGCAAGGATACAGAGTATGCATGACCATCTAATTTTGCCCATCAGTCAGAAGCCTGGAAAGACACTTAGAAGCAGGAGTGTAACTGATGGCGGGGACAGAGAAAGGGGACAGGTGAACTAGAGCAGGTGAGCGAAGCAAGGGGAGAGCATTTCCTAAGAAGTTAGCTAACAAAAAGGACTAAACATATTTACTTAGGTTACAATGAAGCTAACACGCAACTTACTTCCAATTAAATGGGGCCAGAATGCAAATCTTAGTTTTTTAAACAACAATGTATTAATACCTTAATTAATATAAGAAATCCATACCTTTGTTTTCTTCCTCTCTGCTGGCGTGGTTGGTCATCTTGAGGGTACTTGAAAATATCCTGAAAAATGGGTTCATACTTCTTAAAAATTACAGCAGAAACTGTAAAGTTTCTTTCTAATCTTGTGGTACGTTCTCTGAACTGGGAGGGTAGATTTGCCATATCTTCCCATTTCTTCATCTTGTTAAAAAATTCTATCAAACTGAAGACATTTAGATTATCAGAAATGTAGTCTTATGAAGTATGTTTCTGAAAACCGATTGTGATTTATATAACTTTGCATGACTACAATAGAAAATATGCAAGGAATCTTAATTTTCAATCGCTTTAATAATAAATTAGGAAAACAAAAGACAGCTTTTTTTCTATATTAAAATTCAAGTAGCTATGAC
Organism: Lacerta agilis; assembly: GCF_009819535.1. NCBI lineage: Eukaryota > Metazoa > Chordata > Lepidosauria > Squamata > Lacertidae > Lacerta > Lacerta agilis. The sequence goes on from NC_046319.1 coordinate 31,110,066, forward strand.
TACCTGTGTGTCATTGCTGTCTATTCCTCTGAATGTACCCTGCCCCCTCCTAAGTAGAGTAACATTTATTCAAAGTTATGCCCATAAAACATGTGTGATGTTTCCATTTTCAACTCTATTATAGCCTCTCTTCAATTATGGTAGTCACATATTTTGTGATTTCTTCTTAGCCAATCCTATGACAGACTGTGCAACATCCTATAGCTCTAAGGCTACTTTAAGGAAATTTGCTATAAAAATGCTTTCTAGGCAAAATAGTATATTGCCTCATATGGCATAGGGTTGCATAATTTTTGGGAGATAATATGACCCCGACAGAGATCATACTACCCTATTTAAAGGCATGTACACCTGGAGTCCGTTGGAGTACCTCCCACAATCTGAACAAAGCAGTGATAGATAAGACAAGTTAGCAGGATTTAAAAGCAATAATTACAACTAAAGCACACACCAAAGAAAAAGCAACACATATAGAGATATTGATTCTAATGCATGAAAGTATCTTAACTTGCAAGCATAAGTGACCTCAGGCTGCCTTAAGTAATAGGTCTCACCTGAGAGCCAGTCCTTCCACCTGCGTTTACTTAGTTACTCTCTTTCCTTTTCTCATGCAGCTAGTCCATAGTCTTTTATCCCCTTTTATAATTTTCATTCAGATTGGAGTATCCCTTTCTGATTGGCTTCCTAGTTTTTTCTTTCTTTCTTCCCCTCAGTGATAATCTCTCACCTAGTTCTTTACCCCGCATGTTCCAGAGAAGGTAAGTAAATTTGGCCATGCCTCCTGCCCCCCCCCTTTTTGGTCAAATTGTCTTGCAAAACTCTTGAGCTGTAGTATATTAATGCTGAAATGTGTTTAAGCATATTTGCTACTGAAGACCTGTTTTCTCATCCACTTTCTATTAAAAAATCTTATCCAAGTATAAGTCATTTCTGCTTATTCTGTGCATTCTAATTGCCTTTACCTATGATCTCTATAGGGACATGGGTGGCGCTGTGGTCTGAACCACAGAGCCTAGGGCTTGCCGATCAGAAGGTCAGCGGTTCGAATCCCTGCGACAGGGTGAGCTCCCGTTGCTCGGTCCCTGCTCCTGCCAACCTAGCAGTTTGAAAGCACGTCAAAGTGCAAGTAGATAAACAGATACCGCTCCAGCAGGAAGGTAAATGGCGTTTCCGTGCGCTGCTCTGGTTTGCCAGAAGCGGCTTTGTCATGCTGGCCACATGACCTGGAAGCTGTATGCCGGCTCCCTCAGCCAATAAAGCGAGATAAGCGCCGCAACCCCACAGTTGTCCGCAACTGGACCTAATGGTCAGGGGTCCCTTTACCCTTTATAATCTCTATGCCAATCCAATGATTCTCATCACACACACACACACATATAATTTTTCCTTGCATTACAAAAAAACAAGAAACACTATTGGAACAAAATCTACCCTCCCTCCCATCATTTCTGAAGACATGAGGTCACATTACAACAGAGTTCACATCGCTTAAATAGTTGTATAGCTTTTGCACGGCAATTCCAGTTACCACCTCAATTATTTACAATATGGAGGTGGTCCCATGCTTTCCTCTTTCACACTGTACATCATAAAAGCATGCCAGTTCACTGAAAAAGTGTATTTTTGTTTCATTCCCTTTGCTATTTTTAGTTTACTGGTTATTTTTTTCTGTCACAGCTTATTATCAGCCCTCTTTATACCATGTGGTCAATGTCGCATCAATTTCCAATACCTAGCTGTTACTAGCTTGGCTGCTAATGAAAGTTGGCAAATAAGATGCTTAAAATGCAGATTTGTATTGTCACCTAGGTAAAGATTAAGTGAAGCCAACTCGGGCCTCTGACTATATTTTGTTCAGCTATCTCTCTAATTTGATTTGAATGGTTCCTCAGGTCTACCACATGTTCGGTGTCCCCATTATTCCCCCTCTTTCTATCTATAATTAATCTAAGTATCCATGATCAGACAACTATGTTCATGTATGTGACCATGTGCATGTTATTCTAGACCTACAGTGAAATTAATGGACCTAAATTAGCCATGTTGATTAACTCAATGCATCTCTCTCTTTTCTTCTGCTGTAAAACTTTTCACCTCAAGCATAATTCTGAAATGGTACAGAAAACAGAACTTTGGAAAAGCTGTGCTGAACAAGAACAATGCTGATGTAAGTGAATCACTTTTTCAGTACAAAAATTATTCATGCCAACATTTAAGTCATTGATGCATGTTTGTATTATTAGTTGGTATACTACACTTAAATAAATGTTAAACAAATATCTCTGACAGGAAATAAATATAAACGTACTGTTGTTACAAAGGGTCAAACCAGCAAGAGCAATTTTAACAAGTCAAAGTGATTAGTCACTTGAAATATTATATATAGCAAGGTTATCCCTGATCCCCATACAGCTAACGACCAGAGAGCATGCCTAAGTCATCATAATAGTCTCACTAGTTACTTACTATAGCAATTCACACATTAGTATCAATTCTAAAACTTTCTGATTTGTTAAAATAGAAGTTACCTTTGTCCTGAGCAGCGCAATATTCTTATTAAAGATACATAGTTTCCTTCAACGGTTCCTCTGCTCACTGTTGGGACAGCTTTTCTGCAAGCCACGTATAAAGAACATGCTAGCCAATGTAGATCATTTCCCTGTTACATTAAAAGAAGCAGAAGCAGAAGTTGACTCCTCTATAACTCATGTCTAAAACAGATAGGCTTTACTTTGTTACAGCAGGCGTGGCTAACCTATGCCCTCCAACTGTTGCTAGATTACACTCCATGTTCACTCGAGCTGCTGAGAGTTGAGTGCTAACATTAGAAGTGCTACACGTTAGCCACTCCTGAACTAAAGATAAGATGAATGATCAGGGAGTGGAATGAAGTTTCAAAGAGCTACATCATGGCATGTTAAACTACTCTTTGAACAGAAAGCATCAAGGCCGCATCACAACCAGCTTTTAAAAATTATTTATACTTATTAGCATAATATGGATTATCTATGTGCCTCTTGGAAGTTCCTTCAGTTTAAAATACAATTTGCCATCCAGTGTGGGGCAGAGGAGCTGCATTGGAGAAACACAAGCTGAAATCCTCTTTGGGCACACACAACCTATTGCACAGTTATTTTGAATCCAAGTTTATATGTTAGTAAAGTCTTATAAAGCAGAGGGTGTGAAGTAACAAACCACGTAAGAGAAGTAGCATTCACTGAAATGAAATTGCTAAGAGGCAACGGGAACCAGAAAATATTTAACAAGGTCAGAGACTAACGCAAATATAAGACTATATTTGCAAGGGCAGCCTTTCCATCAGTAGAGGGAGAGAGGTAGTACTGCAGGGCATCTCCATCAGCTCTGTTGAAATACAGTGGTGCCTCGCAAGACGAAATTAATTCGTTCCGAGAGTGCTGCCGTATAGCGAAAATTTCGTCTTGCGAAGCACGGTTGAAGGAAGTGTGGCTTTATGAAAAAAGAAAAAAAAAGCCGCAAAACGTTTTCGTTTCGCAAGTCGCGGCCATAGGAAACTTCGTCTTGCGAAGCACCCTTTCGCTAGCAAATGCCTTTCGTCTAGCGAGGCATTCGTCTAGCGAGGTACCACTGTACATTTTTTGGCACCTCCTTCCCTTTAAATCTTTCTACTTTTGCTGGTCATTACAGTAATTCTTTAATCAAGTAATAGCACTTGAGTTTTCTCTTTCACTCCTCCCTTCCAATCCCTTTTCCTTTTGTGTTGTCTCTTTTAGAGTGTAAACCTGTTAGCAGGTACAATCCTATCACTGATAGTTATAAGCCATTCTGGGAGTCTGGTTTTTGGCCGAGGGCCAAGATAAACATGCTTTAAATAAGCAAAACATTTTAAAATACAAAGAAAGCTTTTTCAACATTTCTTGTATACAGAGTCTCGTTAGTTTTGCAAAGACAGCCCTCACTGGTCTAGCATTGTAATGATATATAGGTGAGGAAAAGACCAGAGAATAGAACTTTAAAATAAAAGCAATTGTGGGAAATATAGGGCTACTGTTGAATTAATTACATTTCTCAAAAGCATGAATTGATAATATCCAAAAGTAATAATCTTTTCAGAGAAAGCATTAGATTTATAGAAAGTAGTTCTGCAAATAACAACTTCCAAGTTAAATTTCTGTTTATTTTCTTAATGTAATTTTATTTATCATTCGGAAAATGTGTTTTCATTTATTATTCCTAAAGTGTGTTTTCATTTATCATTCCTAAAGTGTGTTTCCAAGTGTATCAAGTGCTGTACTACTACACTTTCACATCCCTTTCAATCCACTTCAAAATACCGGTACACCTACAGAGAAGTACTCCCTTGGCCTGAAAAGCAAGATGAGCACTGCACCCCATATTCACCTTTGACTGGACTTAACCATCCAGGGGTCCTTTACTTTACTCTGATTCTACAGAGCAATTCATAAAACGTCTGGATTAATTAACACAGGGTACAAAAGTGTCATATTCATGTATGTTACATGAGACTGGGATGGAGAGGAAAAGATTAGAAATAAAAAACCAAGAGGTTGACTATAGACAACTATTTTGACTGGTAAATTATTACAGGAGGCATATAGCCATGTGGTAAATGGAACAGGAATAGACAACCTGCAGCCCTTGAGATGCTGGTGAGCTATAAATTTCACCATCCTTAATCATCTGCCATTTTGGCTGGATCTGATCAAAGTAGGAGGACCATAGTGTCCACACGATTGGGTAACTTCTACCTCTGTCAAAGCCCCTTTCTGGTCGGATATATAATTCTATCTCATGGCCTCCACCCCACTATCCAAGCTAAGGAAACACACACCCTTCCCTCAAAGCCCCTCCAATCAAGGTTTGTTTCTAATTCACTGCCTCTACCACAAGCCCCACCAACTGTCTAAGCCAGGGGTCAGGAAGGTTTACCTCACCTGGGCTGCTTGACTCCAACGGAGATCCCTCTGTGGGCCAGATTGCACGTGTGTGTGAGCGTGCGCAACCATTATTTCTGGTGTCTGCACAGATGCGATTTCCTGCGCCTGTGCAAGTGCAGACAGTTTCCAGCACCGCAGAAGCGAGTCCCCGTGCCATGTTGGTTTAGCGCAGCGGATGGGGACTCGCCAAGCAGGCGGCTCAGTTTGGGAGCGGCTCGTGGGCCGGTTAAACAACCCCAATGGACCGCTTGTGGCCCATGGGCCTTAGGCTGCCTAACCCTGGTCTAAGCTTATCCTATCTAGATTTACTTCTGCTTCATGACTCTGCCCTTCTACAAAGTCAAGGCCAAACCTCTCCACCACAAGCCCTGCCCACTGCCAAAGCTCTTTCTGCTAAGCAGCGCTTTTTTTTTCTTGGAAAAAAGGGTGGGGGAAGTTAGTTGTTTGTTTATTGTGGGCCCAGTCACAGTGCCACTCCCCACCAGGGGCAGTGGCTAAATGTAAGACAAACTCAAGCATACAATGATCTGGACTGGAAATGGCCACAACTGATTGTGGCTCTGGCATTGGGTATATATCCGTTATAGCCCCCCCCACCCCCAAATTATTTAATTTAATAAAGTTAAGGGAACTCAGTTCCCCCGAGTTCCTGCTCAAAAGCCCCCTGCTTCCAATATGAAGTCCTATTTTGTGACCACGCCCGTCCGCAAAGGCCCCTCCCCTTTCACTGAAGCCCCTCCCACCGATTAGCGCCCCTCCCCCTACCTCCAGGGTGTAATTCCTCCTCATGCTCTGGTAGCTCAGCCAGGCCTCAGCTCGAGCGCGCTCGTCCATGTTGAGGCTGCTGCACAGGTCCTCGTAACGCTGCCGGGTGTCTCGCTCCGCCTCAGCTGCTGCCGCCGCCGCCGCCGCTTCCTCCTCCTCGTCGTCGTCGTCCTTTTTCTCCTCATCGCCGTCCGCTGCTCCTTCTTCTTGAACGGGGGCGTCGGTTATGGCGGCCCCCGCTTGCTCTGCGGTCGCTGTCGTCGCTCGGGGTGAGGCGACGGGGGTCGGCGAAGGAGCGCCCCCTCCTGTGGAGGCAGACGCGGCTGTCTCCTCTTCTCCTTCGTCTCCGCTCAGCATCGCCACTGAACGGGCGTGGAGAGGATGAGGAGAGCGGAAGGCGGCGGCGAGAGTCGCGCGCAACAACGCCGGCGAACTCGAGAGCCGCGGCTCGCGCACAGGGGCGGACTGCGCTTGCGCAGCGGATTGTTTTCGTGCGTTTGAAGCGAAGGTTGGGTGGAAAGAGAGAGGCCGATGCCGAGCTGGATCTTTCCTTCCCTCAGCCGCCACCGCCGCGGCGTTCGAATCTAAACACTTCGTCTCACCCCCCACGGCCCCGCCCCTCACCGCTCTGCTCATTGGGTAAGGGCGCGCCCACCCGAAGCCAATCAGCGTGCTCCCGTCTGCGCAAGAGATTTAAAAGTCAAAAGCGGCGGGGAGGAGAACGGAAATGGAAGTGTTTGTTTCTTCTGGGAACTACAATTCCCATAAAGCATCAGTCTCAGTGAGGGGCGGGGCAAAGCGGGAGACGTGTAATGTGTCATTTTCCTCCTCCCTCCCTATTAATACCAAAGGAAAGAAACCGATTACTGCTGATCGCCAACTGCCTCAGAAATGATAGGATCTTACACGTTCGACACTAACTTTGTTTAAGAAGTGAGCATGCACACGAAAGCTCATACCAAGAACAAACTTAGTTGGTCTCTAAGGTGCTACTGGAAGGAATATTTGTTTTGTTTAAGGGGACTGCAACCAAATTGCAAACATGCAATGAATTATGGAGAAAGCTAGAGAGTTCCAGAAAAAACATTTACTTCTGCTTCATTGACTATGCAAAAGCATTTGACTGTGTCGACCACAGCAAACTATGGCAAGTGCTTAAAGAAATGGGAGTGCCTGATCACCTCATCCGTCTCCTGAGAAATCTTTATGTGGGACAAGAAGCTACAGTTAGAACTGGATATGGAATAACTGATTGGTTCAAAATTGGGAAAGGAGTAGACAAGGCTGTATATTGTCTCCCTGCTTATTTAACTTATATGCAGAATTCATCATGCGAAAGGCTGGGCTGGATGAATCCCAAACCGGAATTAAGATTGCCGGAAAAAATATCAACAACCTCAGATACGCTGATGATACAACCTTGATGGCAGAAAGTGAGGAGGAATTAAAGAACCTTTTAATGAGGGTTAAAGAGGAGAGCGCAAAATATGGTCTGAAGCTCAACATCAAAAAAACTAAGATCATGGCCACTGGTCCCATCACCTCCTGGCAAATAGAAGGGGAAGAAATGGAGGCAGTGAGAGATTTCACTTTCTTGGGTTTCATGATCACTGCAGATGGTGACAGCAGTCACGAAATTAGAAGACGCCTGCTTCTTGGGAGAAAAGCAATGACAAACCTAGACAGCATCTTAAAAAGCAAAGACATTACCCTGCCGACAAAGGTCCGTATAGTTAAAGCTATGGTTTTCCCAGTAGTAATGTACGGAAGTGAGAGCTGGACCATAAAGAAGGCTGATTGCCGAAGAATTGATGCTTTTGAATTATGGTGCTGGAGGAGACTCTTGAGAGTCCCATGGACTGCAAGAAGATCAAACCTATCCATTCTTAAAGAAATCAGCCCTGAGTGCTCACTAGAAGGACAGATCCTGAAGTTGAGGCTCCAGTACTTTGGCCACCTCATGAGAAGGGAAGACTCCCTGGAAAAGACCCTGATGTTGGGAAAGATGGAGGGCACAAGGAGAAGGGGACGACAGAGGATGAGATGGTTGGGCAGTGTTCTCGAAGCTACTAACATGAGTTTGGCCAAACTGCGAGTCAGACACGACTGAACAACAACCACAAATCATAGTACATCACATCAGGCTTTTTCTTTCTAAGTTTCACGGCGAGGTCTTTAAAAAAAACGAAATTGACACACCCACACTCAACAAGACACAGGCCTCAATTTTGTCCTCTGTAAAAAATATAGAAAATTTTGGATAAAACTGGTAGTTTGCTTTTTCACAGTTCCTGGGGTTTTTTTGTTTTTAAATGGTGCGGATGCCCGTCATGGATAAAGGTAACAGTGTGGTGGGTGGGAGCAGCGATCCAAGGGAATGGGATAGAAAAACAGCCCAGATACACTAAGTATTATATGCTGGTGTGGACTGCAAGAAGCAGAGTAGCAATTAAAATTTGGACTGAAATACATCCACAGAAAAATTGGTTTGCGATACAAGGTCCCCCTCTAGAACCACTGATCAGCATACAGTTCGAACCAGGCCCATAGTGTTCATTTAGGGGCCATGTATAGTCTTGTTTCATTTCTTGTCTTGTTTTCTAATCTGTAGCATGCCCATAATCAACGAAAGCCCTTGTTTATAAATTTAAAAGTATTTGCCATGTTTACATTCAGACAAATGAGAAATGTTACACAATTCCTATAAGCACATGCCTACCAACTGTATCCATGGTTTGCAAGTATCTGAAAGGCTGATGCAAGCTTATTTTCTGCAGCTCCAGAGGGTAGGACCTGAACAGAAGGATTCAAATTTCAAGGAAGGAAATTCTGACTAAACAGGATAAAAAACTTTCTGATGTTAAGAGCTGTTCAGTAGTGGAACAGATTACCATGGAAGGTGGTGAATTCTCCTTCATTTGAGGTTTTAAAACTTGTTGGATGACCTCCGCCAGGGATTATTTGGCTGCAATTTCTGCATTGCAAGAGGTTGGAAGATGACGCCTGGGATCCTTTCAACTCTGCAGTTATATGATTCTTTTTGCACCCCTTAGCCAAAAGTAATCTACCATGGGTGTTAGCATACATAGTGCCAGAATGGCTATCAGCAACAACCATTTCCTCACTGCACTACTTAATTTGTATTTTTATAACTTCCATAGAAAATGGCAGAATATATTTTATATAAAATTATTCACTATCAGATATGGTAACAAAACAAAGTTCACTCTAGAGGTTGAGAGTATGCAGTAACCATACATATGACATTTCTAACATGGTATTGTGGCAAACCAGCATTGGCTGAAGGAAAGAACTCCACGCCGCTATTATCACAAAAATGCATGTCATGAGTCTTAAGTTAGATGCCTCAGTATGTTGGCAAAGATCTCAAGGCAGCATCTAGCCATACAGCATTATACTTTTAGTTGATATCAGTTCTTTTCACCTACACCAAGTTGCTTCTGAAATTTAGGGTAATCCCAAAACCAGTTTGATGTAGTGCAGATGAAAGTATGGAAAATTTATATGCAAACAATTCCCAACCTGCATCATTTTAAATTAGCTAGCATTGTCCTCCAATTTATAAGGTTCAAAAATGATGTGCCGTAACACAGATAGGACCTAATGCACATCTTTTAGTTCCATGAAATCAGTTTGATTATTCATTTTCAGGTAACTGGCAAATGCCAAAGTGCAGTTGTGTATTGCATCAACCCTACAATGTTCTTCAAATTATACTCTAATGATAAAGTATAACTGAACGAACCTTTGGGAAGAAGCACATTCCACCACTAATTGCCAAGACAAGTGCAGGATGCAGAACATTTTCTAGTATTCAGCATTCACCTGGCCACTAAACTATAGCCTTTAAAGTATTTCTTGATGTTTTAATACAAAACCTTACTATATAATACCTCTGGCAAGACACAACTATTTTGACAGTTCATATTACCTGCACATTCAGTATTTGCCGCTCATATGAATTGCAGAAAATTGTTACCACAATTTCTTTAAACAGTGAATAGCTTCAGATATTTAGCTCCTCCAATATTGCTGTAATAACGATTTACTTTCTGCTCAAGCTTAACTACATTATGTGATAACTAAAAGACATTTTTAATGTATTGAGGCCAACATCATGGGTTGTCAAAGAATATGTTTAATAAAAAATAATTAAACTTCCATTTGCTCTATAGAACATCATAGAAAGTAATTCAATAAATTACAAATGACTTTAAGACGCTTTTTCAACTACAAGAAAGCAAATTCAGACTACACAGAACACAACTGGCAAATATTGCAAAATGTCCAAAAGAAAAACAGGACTAAGACGGATCATGAAGCCTGAAACAAGGGATAGAAATACAAGGCAATAAGAGCTAAATTTCTTTTTAGTCACTACCAACATATACTTCTTCACCATATTGGATATCTTTTGTACTGAAATTTCAGTATTAATGTAATTCTAATAAAGGCTCCTTTACAACCCTTGACTTTATGCAGTCACACTTGCATATTGTTTAGCTGACAGAGCTACATATTTCTCACCTTTCAACTGATGCTGATTAAAAAAAAACACCTTTACTTCATATTCAAATCTTTCAGTCACACATTGAAACTGTAAAATTGCCTTATTACAGAGAGATATCACTAGAATGGTAAGTAAAATTCACTTGACCATAATTAGGAAAATACTTTATTTCATAAATTTATTAAAAATTATGTTTAGGATTTCTTTTGGGGGGAGGTACGTAGGGGTATGGTGCAAAGTGATATTGTTGAAATACTCCATTGACTAAGTCAACAACCGTGTTTGGAAAACTTTGGCTATATCATGGATACATACAAGATAAATAAAAGTGCTATATTACAAAGGGCAAAATATTAAATTTGTAATACATCCTTTCATGATGAATAATTGCTACCCCTTTTCTTGTGGCATGTTTTGACTATTGCTAAGACACTGAAGGGCCAAACAAGTCATACTATTATGGGGAGGGAAAATACAGTAAACCAGCACAATCCAAATGATACTTTTATAGCTGTAATTACATGTAATACTGCTTTCTAGTCAAAGGGGTTAATAATTTTGCATGTACAAACTTTATTTTTATTGGTAAAGATCTTGGTAAAAAACAACACAGTCTTGTTTACTGTACAAGCAAGCAACAGAACTGTATCAAAATACTAAATTATTTCCTTTTGAAAAGATTTGTCACTGACCATATCATCAGTATTTTTTTTTACCCATTCACTCAACTTGCCTATTCTTGGACCACAAGTGAAATTAATACAAGCTCACACCTTTTCACCTCAGTTCCACTGTATGGTGTGAATCTGTGATTCTACCATGTCAGAGTAATAGCAGCTTCAGCAGAACAAGGAATCCTATCACATATCTATTCTTTGCAGTAAGGTTCTAAGGATCTGTATTCAAACAGATGCTTTATAAGCACCGTCATACCATGGTTTCATGGAACACATTTCTCACATCATTGTTGAAAGTGCTTTTTAAAAGTTAAGTTATTGGGCAACTCAGCATTATTACAACTAACAGGTAGATGATACCCTAAATTTTGATTTTGGGTAACATTATTCTACATAGTCAAATTCAAACCTGCAGAGAAATATGAGTATTTTTAAACATGACTACATTTCCTCTTACCATTATTAACTGGTAACTACAGGAGTTTACATGACAAACATACACAAAAGAGAAACAAACAAAACAAGCCATTTTCACAAGGATCTAATCCTTATCCTTATAACATGAAGTATGCAGTGTTGAAGTGGCACTTTGAGTTATTTCAGCTTGTGGATACAGCTCCTCAACAACATGAAGGCTGTAGAAGGAGCAAAATCTTAACATTAAAAAGGTATCCATGGTGTCGAAGAAAGTAAGAAAGGGATTTTTGTGACTATTATTACAAGAGTGCAAATGGTAATGGTAATTTCCCTTGCAAAATTAACATACACAGGATGCCTTTAAAAAGCAAAGCAGAATATGAAAACAAGTAGAGAAACCAATGTAAACTTCCTAAACTAACTCAGCTGAGGTAACAAGTAGCCAATCTAATTGGCTGAATGGGAAACTTTTCTTTTAAAACAGAGTTGTACCTGAATTGGAAACATCAGCAGTGCATCACAACACTAGAGCATTTTCTTGTAATTAAAACAATGGATGGTGATGTAGTTTCTACAGCTTTCATGACATTCATTAGCTGCCCAAATTATTGCTGAGTTTTGATCTGTAAATTATAGGTGTCAAGGAGGCTGTAAAACTATATTCAAATTAAATCAATAATGCGCATAAAGAATTTTGTGTTCACTACAAATATATTAAATATACAGCTCTTACTAAGCAATTTTTAAAAATTAACCCCCCAAAAAACAAAATTATAATGCCTTTTGCTGTAATTCTTTTTTTTACACAATTGTGTATTTGATAGTACGTACAAGTTCAGAAACTTATGAACTTCAAGAAATATTACATGCAAAACGTCTTTGAAAGCAGTTTGCACTTCTAAACAAATACTGAAATGTTCGGTCATTAAATTATTGATGCACTCACTCAACACTGGTTATTTACAACAAAATAATTCAAGAATAAATTCAAAATCAGTTTATAATTTAAGTGCAGAGTTTGGGGTCAGTCTTCATCACTAGAATCTGAATCCTCAGATGAGGACGATGTACTGTCTGACCCAGAGGAAGCATCGGCTTTCTCTGAACCCTCATCTGTGCTGTTTTCATTGCGAGAGCTAGGCTGTGTTCCCCTTTTGTCTTCTTGATCTTTAACTCTAGAATTTTCCTCCTTTTCTTCTGTTTGCTTGGCTGTGCCTGTGCCATTGTTTTCATTGTTCTGTACATCAAAAATATTGGATTGGGACAAAGCTGGGATATGGAGATTAAGGCCTGGAGTGAGAAGCATCCCTGGATAAAGTATATTGGACAACAGTAAGGGGTTAAGAGCAAGGGGGCTGGCGGCTGCAGCAGCAGTAGCAGCAGCAGATGATGTAGAAGGAGAACCTGACACAGAGTTTTCTCCACCATTATGTGCATTTTGGCTATCTGTCCTTTCTTTTTTCCCGTCGGGCTCTCTTGAGTCATTTCCCTTTTTTTCCTCAGAAACAGATTCTGTAGATTTTGTGAGGAGTCCTCCCATTCCTAGCAAATTTGGTAAGCCAGCCATTCCTGAAAGCAGCATGGGAAACACAGCAGCCATGTTTTTCGCCTCCCCAGTAGTGTTCAAACTAGTTGGCATTCCCATTAAGCCTGCTGTCACTTGCAGTGACTGAAAATTTTGCAGATTTTGCTGTAATGCCTGGAGAGTAGATAGATCCACCCCTGGCAGCAGCCCATTGGCTAACAAAGGGTTGACTGGTATGCTTGCTGCTGCAGTTGCTGCAGCAGCAGCTGCCTTGGCAATCTCGCTTTTAGGTCTTCTCCCTCTCCTGCTCACTTCCTCTCGCACAACAGGCCCTGTGAGAATACGGTCAAACATGCTTTCAGGAAGAAATCCCTAAGGGGAAAAATGAAACTTGGGTTATTGCATTCTATTTCTGCATCTTAAAAATATGCTGTAGCTAAATTGAGAAAATAAGTATTAAAATCAATTTCAAACATAGTAATCTGCCGATAATATGGTAGTATAGATATAGAATAGTTAGGAATGTTAGCTGGAAGCCAGAAAAATAATTTAAATGAAGTCATTTGCAAAAGGTGCCTTTTACAGCTTTTGAACTTTACTTTATATAGTGCCTTCAACGTACATGGCACATAACAATACAAATAAGCAAGTGTGGTCTCAAGACTCAAAATTTTCCTAGTTGTTTCCAAACTGCTTAAAACAGGGATCACACTGCTTTAAGGCTAACCTGCTTTCTTTGGTAAGTAAAGCTACAAAATTATGACACCCCCTCCAGTACTCACAGATTGTTTTACAACATCTGCCCATTCAGGAGCTACTCCATATTCAGAATTCTCCTTCAGGAATCTGCACAGGTCCTTCAGTGGTGGAGCAAAAGCACCTCCTACCTGAAATGTAAGGATCAAAAATGGATCAAACATTTATCAGTATACTTCATGGATCCAACACTCAGTTTGCACTCATAGCTTAACAAGCTATCTTGTTTCTGTCTGTGCTAGAATAGTTATGATGACACATTATTATTATTATTATTATTATTATTATTATACACAGCCCTTCATCATAAGATCTAAAGGCAGTTCACAGAATAAAATACAGGAGAAAAACAAGTAAATAATTAAAATAAAACAACAAAGCAATAACCCTTCCTTCCCACAGACACATTTAAAAGGCTGTAGAGTATTGATCATCCAAAGGCCTGGTTGAAGAGGAATGTTTCTGCCTTGGGAGAGCATTCCACAAACGGGGAGCCACTACAGAGAAGGCCTGTTCTCGTGTTGCCACCCTCCGGACAAGGCACACAAAGAAGGGCCTCTGATGATGAAAGCAGAGTCTGTGACGGTTTATATAGGGAGAAGCGGTCCTTCGAGGTAGGGCACCAAGCTGGAATGTCTCTGGATGACAAAAGTTAAAGAAATACCTTTCTAGCATTCCTTCTATTGATTAGTTGAACACGTTCTTCCCCAGTAAGGCTATTAATATCCAGTTTATTCGGATTGCGACAACGGTGCCTTTTTTGTTTGGGTCTTCCTTCATGAAGCTGCATTTTCTGTGGTAGCAGAATTAAATATATATACATGTGAGCCCTCACTACTATTCAAGCTGCTTATGAATAACATATTTATGCTTAAGGACCTACTTAACAAAGGTTCTACTTCTTAAATATGCTGCAGAGTAAGTTTTATATTAAACACCACAACTTCTTAAAATGGCCTCAAACCATGCTAAAATTATCATATATGTACCCATAGTGTGTTCAAAATTACAACCCTATATTAAAAGATGAATATTACACAGAATTTGCTTGCTATATTCAAATATCACAGTACAGTTGGAATGAATGGAAATACTTACAGGAATAAAAGCTCCTAAATCTTCAACATAGCCAGGATGCTCATTAAACCATTTCTCCAAATCTTTTCTTTTAGGGGCATCATCGCCTGCAAGCCTTGTTCCATCTTTCAAGTTAATAACTGGAACTGGGCTTTCTGCATCACACACGCCGTGGGATGGTACATATGGAAGTGCTGGGTTTATTCCTGGAGCAACCTGAGGGACATTAATGCTATGGCAAACCTGCAGAAATACAAAGTGTTATGAGTACTATTCTACTTAGTTCAGGCATAGGCAAACTCGGCCCTCCAGATGTTTTGGGACTACAACTCTCATCATCCCTAGCTAACAGGACCAGTGGTCAGGGATGATGGGAATTGTAGTCTCAATACATCTGGAGGGCCGAGTTTGCCTATGCCTGACTTAGTTGATTGGAGATTGCCGATTAGAGTCTGAGAGCTCTCTCTCAAGCTGCATCAAAGAAGTATAGTGTCCAAATCAAAGGAAGTAATAGCACTACTCTATTCTGCCTTGGTCAGACCACACCTGGGGTAATGTGTCCTGTTCTGGGCACCACCATTTAAGAATGATATTGACAAGCTGGAATAATAATAATAATAATAATAATAATAATAATAATAATAATAATAATTTATTATTTGTACCCTGCCCATCCGGCTGGGTTTCCCCAGCCACTCTGCGGCTTCCAACAAGTATTAAAATACATTAAAATGTCAAACATTAAAAACTTCCCTAAACAGGGCTGACTTCAGGTGTTTTCTAAATGTCAGGTAGTTGTATATCTCTTTGACATCTGATGGGAGGGCGTTCCATAGGGTGGGCGCCACTACCGAGAAGGCCCTCTGCCTGGTTCCCTGTAGCTTTGCTTCTCGCAGTGAGGGAATCACCAGAAGGCCCTCGGTGCTGGACCTCAGTGTCCGGGCAGAACAATGGGGGTGGAGACGCTCCTTCAGGTATACTGGGCTGAGGCCGTTTAGGGCTTTAAAGGTCAGCACCAACACTTTGAATTGTGCTCAGAAACATACTGGGAGCCAATGTAGGTCTTTCAGGACTGGTGTTATAGGGTCTTGGTGCAGAGGAGGGCAACCAGAATTATAAAGTATCTGGAAACCAAGCCTTATGAGGAATGGTTGAGGGAGTTGGGTATGTTTGGCTTGGATGAAAGGAGTTGAGAGAAGAGATGATAGCCACCTTCAAGTATCTAAAGGAAGATGGAGCAAGCTTGTTTTCTCCTGCTCCAGAGGGTAGGACTTGAACCAATGGCTTCAAGTTACAAGAAACTAAATTATGATTAAACATGAGGAAGAACTTTCTGACAGTAAGACCTGTTTGACAGTGGAATGAACTCTCTCAGAAGGTGGTGGACTCTCATTCACTGGAAGTTTTAAAGTAGAGTTTGGATGACCACCTGTCATGTACAATCTAGTTGAGATTCCTGCATTGCAGAAGGTTGGACTGCATGACCCTTGGGGTCCTTTCCAACTCTACAATTCTATAATTCTATGAAGAAAACCTAGAGATAAATATTTAATGGAAAGCAAACATCACATTTACATATTCAAGATGTCAACCCTGCTAAAAAAAAGTTTTGTCTTGCAAAAGTATATGAACCTGATTAAATAAGATGCTGGATAGGAATATCAATGCCTTTTGTAATATCAATGCCAAAGCTAATACCAGTAGTACAATACAAGAAATCTACTGAAGCAGGCTGGCAATCTATTTGGCCAATCTAAAGACATTAAAGCCTTCAAAATTAATAACATTTACATCATGTAAATGTTATTCAAAATTAATAGCATTAAGCATGTATACTTAAAATATCAATTCACATCTGCTTACGTGGTTAGGTGCTTTGTTTCTATTTATAAACAGGATATCTACTCCTTCCACATTCTTTCTCCTTCCTCTCCTCTTTTTCATTACAGGCTGGCCATCAGATATTATTCCATTTGCAGTAGCTGTTGATTGACTGGAAGTTCCTAATGAAATTAACAGTTTCATAAAATTAGCAACAAAAGACTTTTTCCAAATGAATATGAACAACTGAAAAAGCAGCAACAAAAAAAGTCATTGAAAGTAAAATGAATTTATAGGAAAAGGTTCTAGCGTATCTACGAGACAGAGTTTTACTCTGAGTAGGCCGATTCAAATTAAGAACATGAATAAGGTTCATTAATTTATCTGGGTATGCACTGAAGAAAAGTTAGTTGAATACCACCCCAGGGGTGGAGGAAGGGGTGTGTGGTGGAGGCGGACTGCCCCGGGTGTGTTCGCTGAGGGAGGTGACATTTAGCGCGCCGCCTGCCTGCGACTCCCAAGTCTACCCCGAGCCGTTGGGGGAAGGGGGGGAGCTGCACCGCTTTGCCGGTAGCATTCTCCTCTTCCCCCTTCATTTTGACAGCTTGGGGGAGGGTTGGGAGTCGTGGGCGGGTGGCACGCCAAATGTCCGCCATGGGCAGCTCGCTCCACCCCTGGCTGCAGGGTGTGCGCTGGGCATATGCCCACTCCGTGCACCCGAGTGGCTATCCAGCACCTGGGAGGGCACTCTTCGTGCCCCGCTCCCCTCGGGAGCGCATCCACCCTGGGTAGTGCAGGCATATGCCCCGCCGCTGTACCACTCCAGGATTATGTGTCATACATATCGATATTGATGTCAAAGTACCCAACTTCAATAGGCTCTATATTCTTTTCTCTCCACAATCACAACCTGACACCAGGGGAATAACAGGCCTGCAAACATACAGATTGTAGTCTAGTATATCTTGTCAAGGCCAAAGAAAACCTCAGCATTTTCTCAGCCCACTTATCACCATTACTTTATGCTACAGCTCTTCCTTCAAAAAGAGTTGTTATACAGCCCTGTAAAGCTGTAACATTCTTACTTATTTCAGTTAGGTTCTAGATAGAAGAACATCACCCAAATTATTTGAAGTGTATGCATTCTTTCACTTATACAATCATCAATGGCAGTAATAGAATAGACTTGTTCATAAATGTTCCAGAGTTAGGGACAAGCAAGTGAGGTAGCCACATTTACTGATAACACTAAATTGTTCAGGGAAGTTAAGAACAGAAAGGGTTGTAAGGAGCTCCAAAACAATCTCTTCAAACGTACCACATCATATTGCAAACGGGGACTCAATTGAATGGTACTTCATAACATTCCTTGTTAGCAAGCCATGGAGAGAGATTTTAGTCTGGTCTTCTCTCTCTCTGACATACCAGTTTAATAAGCGCAGGGAACGCTTTTGTGTATGACATAGCATCCAGCTGAGCACCCACCTGCAGTATGAAGTGTCACAGCACAGAACCAAGCTTATCACATTAGTAAAACTAGGTGGCAGGCAGTTAAACAACTTGGAATGGCAATCCAAAAATTATTAATACAACATCTAAGTAGCAAACCTTTTGGCATTAAACACTAGCTTTCACACAATGCTTACCCAACCCTGGCAAAGACTTTGGGAAATTGGCAAGGCTGGTCTCTGAAGCATTCTGAAGTTCCTGTAGCCTGGCAAGGTATTGCTGCTGTCCTAATGTACCATCTTCACTTTCAAATGGTCTTTTCTGAGAAAGCCCCTGCTTCTGGAAAATTAATTTCAAACCCCCTTCCTGTTAAACAAACATGAGGATTAGCACATTTCTTTGGGAAGAACAAACCAACGAAATAGTTTTAAGATCTTCATTTGCAATTTCTTTCAAGAAGAATTGATCTTCTCACACACACGCATCTAAGTACCGGTAACTGGCAGCCTTTAGTCAGGTACAGTAATGACTGCAACTGAATACTTTTATAAATAAGTATGTATTAAAACATAAATTTGTGGATATCAAGTTAATTATTATAAAGGCTTTGTATTCATTAGTATGTATTACTATTGACCTTTAGCATAAGAGCCTAAGGAATTCGGAGTATGTGAATAATTGTTCTGATTTGTTCACCAAGGGCATTTAAAAACTGGGAATCTGTAAGTTCCTGTTTTCAGACATTCAAGACTGAGTTCAGAAGAGCTAGACACTCTGGAAAGCACCTTCAGCACTAAAGACAGCAGAAGAAAGGCTATAAGAGAAAGCATCCCGCCAGCAATGCTTCAAAAGTCCAAGAATTGTTGTCATTTGTTGATCAATTCTGAATTCTTTTTTTAAAAAATGGGGGGATGTCCCATAGAAATTTATCCAAAAATACCCATAAATGTGTGTGTGAAGGAAATAAGATCGAGAGCAGGCAGCCACTTGTAGGTAAAGCATGCTGCACACGGCAATCGCAATCAGGTCCTAGAGCGATAAAAATAAACATACGTCATTGATTTTCACTGTAAACTCCTTTTCCCGTACATGCTTCTTCACCTTTGACATCTGTGGTGACTGATCATTTTCTTCTTTAACATCTGCACTTGGAGGTGTTGGTACACTGGGCTCACTGTACTCTGCAGCGGCACCCGGGCTGTCTAAAAGCTTGGTGGTATAAAACGAAGCCACGGTATTGCTGTCGTAACTTCTCCGTGCCGAAGGCCATTTACCTTTCAATATTGTTTGACAAATACTATCCAAACGGTTAATCATAACCCGATCCTAGAAGGAATAGAAGGCAGTTAATAGCCTACTTTTCTATCTCAACAGTTAAACAACTTGCTAAATTAATCTGAGTAATTAATAAACAACCAACAAAATGTGGCAAGGCTGCAGGATCATCAGGAGAGTTTTGATCTATCACTTAACAAATATTTTCTTCTGATTGTGGACATAATTTGGCATTATGATTTCTCTTGCTTTGTACAAAGAAGGGTAATAATACTTCCTTGAATAATCTCTACTGATGCACAAACCATGTTTTAAATTCCACTCAGGCTAGCATCACTGTTCAGGATTGATGTGACTGTTGGGGGGTGGGGAATGGAAGCCTGTCCACAGCAATGTGTTATACAGTGGTACCTCAGGTTACATACGCTTCAGGTTACATACTCCGCTAACCCAGAAATAATGCTTCAGGTTAAGAACTTTGCTTCAGGATAAGAACAGAATTTGTGCTCTGGCGGCGCAGCAGCAGTGGGAGGTCCCATTAGCTAAAGTGGTGCTTCAGGTTAAGAACAGTTTCAGGTTAAGAACGGACCTCCAGTTCTTAACCCGAGGTACCACTGTAGTTACTTCCAGAGAACAGAAATGCTGGGGGCAGTGCTTGGAAAAATAACAGGTCTGAACAGGCCAATAGTCAGAAGGGTTTTTCTGAACAGGATGCAATAACAGATTCTTGTGTCTCCTTCCCCCTTTCCTTTTAGGCAGGAAAATTGACTGCAGCTTCTGGAATGAGTCATATGCTTAAGCTCTTCTAGCACTGATAGTGAAAGTGAACATTTGGTGGCAGACAACTGGATCTCTGGCATAACTGAGTGGCTGGGCAAAGAGCAGGGTGTCACCAGCATGTGACTGAGGGGAATATTTATTCCCATATCACATATCTTCTAAAAGAATCACCATATGCTGGAGAAATTATAGATGAGGTGGCCAGTCCAAGAGGCAAGAACACAGTACTACTAATGTTTCCAATAATAGGAAAAAAAACGCAGTAGTGCCAGTGAAAGGAGTACAGTGGGCACCTCTGACAATGAATGATAAAAAAACTAATTCTTCTTCCCAGCCATGTCAGGAAGCAGCTGAAGCCCAAATTTATATACTTCTCAAATTCAGAAGTTTGAAGATAATGAATTAGCAAATTCAGTATTTTTTGGAAGGAAATTTATCTAGATTTATATACATGTAGTCTTAGGACTCAGCTAGACTGGTAAAGAAAAAGTGATTTATATGCCATCTATATGCAATATAATGTTGTCCACCAGATGGCGATGTGGACTCCACTTTTTCTTTCCCTGTTTAAATTTACATTTTAAACTGAAACACTTCTTTAATGTGTTTAGATCCAGCCTTACTAACTTACCTTTGGCCAGTAGGAAGCAGCCAACATATATCCACCTTGTAAGATACAGTTAGAATTTGGTGTTCCATTATTCATTTGAAAACTGTCCTGGGTTTCATCCTGCACAGTGCTTAGGGAAGCTACACTCTCTTCATCATATGCTTTCAAAAGAGGCGTTCCTTCTGCTGAGGGAAACAATTTTAGATTATTAGAACATAAAACTTCCAATAATGGATACCCTATTTCTGCAGCACATAATGATTTGATATACAAATGGTGATTTTAAACGTTAGTCATATTCAGGGTAGACCCAAGTGATTTAAAATAGGTCTACTCTCAGTATGACTAACATTTGATATCACTTGATAGCTTTTATCCTGAGAAAATTTGGATTACTTCTATGGACAAAAGAGAGTATTTTATCAGCCATTCCTTCTGGATGTAAAAAAGGAAGGAAACTGAGACATCTTAATCAGGAGCCTTGAATACTATGCAAGTATGCAAACATCTATAACAGTAAAATAAAGATTTTTATTTTTTAAAAAATCAAACATTCTAGATCTTAGTCTAGATCATATCTTCTAATAGAAATTACTTATTAGCACCACTATTGCCCACTGCTCTCACAGTCTGGATTGTACACAAACAGTACAGCATGAATCAGAGGCCATTGTGCGACAACTGTGCATGAGACATAGGAGGACTGGTGTACAAGTTGCTCCTTACAAACCATCATTTCAAGACTCTGAGGAACAGAACTGCTGAGAACTGCTACGACAATAGTTCCAAAACAGTCCTCAAGTGCCATTCCACTGATAATCAAGACATGAGATTATCATGGTATGAACAATTTACTGCCATAACTTTAGACAGAAAATATCATAACTAGGCAAAGTTGATGGGCAATAATTTTAACCCCTGAGAAATTGATAAACCAAGTGCACAGCAACTAACACAGGAGCAATGGAAAGCTAGAAACCCAAGAGAACAAAATAAACTGATTCTATCAATTACCTAGTGCTTCATTCTAGGCTGCAAAGCATGGTAGCAAGCTAGTAACTGCTTGGCCTGAATTTCTAAGCCCAGCCCTTCTCTGGAGATAATCATAGGAAGAAATAATATCTGAACAGGCCTTATAGTCTCTGAATCCTGTCTTACATTTTTTAGCGTCAACACTATAGTAGTGAATGCTAGCAAAAGTAGGTTTCATTCACCACTCTAGAATATGGCAAATGCAATGTTATAAGAAAAAACTCCTTTTCCCTTATGGGGTAGCCAAGAGCCCATATAGAGTCCTTAAGTACAGAGTCCTATTGGAAGGAGAAAATAACAGAGGCCAACCAGAGAATATTGAGAAGCAAGGCAGCTAGTAAGCCTGATCTTTATTAACTACTGCAGCAGGGTGCTCACTACCACACGCAGGAGGCAGGAGGGACCCAGAACAATGGTGCGCAAGCCCTTATATAGACTTTTGAAGTTGCCCACCCTGTAGCCAGAGACCTCCCTCAAAACATCATACATACATCACACAAGGAGGCAGCCTCCAACAAAATTCCTGTTTGTAAGGATACCTGATAATGGCCACTGATTCTTCTACCTGGACAGCCTGGCCATTGTTTTGTGATGGTAAATACTTAGTTCCTAAATACAGGTCACAGGCTCACCCTATTCATACACAAATACGCCCTTAAGACAGGATTTGAGCAAAGAGACAATGGGGAGGCTTTCCCATTTCCTTCCTCACTGCAGAGAAATATTTGAGGTCAATTTGGGAGAGTCAAAATGGTTTCAGGATTGCTCTCCTGTACTATTTCAGACACGTGGTTTATATACTTATGTATGTGTTTGCCTTGTAAATTTATGAACCTATGATTTATATATATGAGACCTTAGAATTCCTATAACAGCAACTACAGCTGTCTATAATCTTGATGTTGTTTACAAAATACATGGGGAATTTTACTTTGAAGAGCTGAGAAGTCTGAATGTGCCAAAATGCGCTAGAGGTTTAGTGTAATAATTCAATCAAAAAGCTCAAACAGTGTACCGGTATATACTATATATCCTCTTTAGAAAAGCATAAACCATACTTTTACTGAGCTCTTATACCAAGATTAAGTATCCCCCCCCCCCAAAAAAAAACTCCCTTGCAAATTAATTTTATGCACAGCAAAGGAAGTTAACATATCAAATACATATTATGTATTTACATAAAATCAAATATGAATGGCTAGGCAGCATTCTTGTAGTTGCATTCCTAATTTTTTTAAAAAAAGAAATCAAATATGGGGGGAAAGCTAAAAATGTGTTCTAATTTAACTTTCAGCAACAACTGTGGCAATTCATGAAGCCACAGTTCTACTTTTCACAGAGCAAGAACAATATTTTTCCAGCCTGTTTGTGATTACAGCATTATATGGCACCCCAGTAGTCCACAGTTTCCTACAATTCAAAATATTTCTTTACATGCTATATTAAGGGGAAAGGGGCTTATGTCAACCTTCTCCCAGCACAAGTTTAAAGCAAATTAGCCCTTAATTAGCCTTTTGAGTGTGAAAATGAGCGAAACAGCACTTACGTCTCTTTTGTGATTCTTCTTCATCACTGTCGCTTTCTTCTGACGAAGAGGATGAGGATGACGAAGATGACGAAGAGGATGATGAAGATGACGATGATGCTGAAGAACAAGATGAAGAAGATGAGGAACTGGATCCTGATCTGGAACGTGAGCAAGAGGATGAAGAGGAGGATGAAGATGAAGATGATCTGGAAGAACAGGTTGATCTATCTGAATCAGAGTCTGAATCAGAGCTGGATTCTGATCCTCTCTTGTTAGGTCTCTGTTTTTTGGAAGCAGCGTTAGGAGTTAGGGGCTCTGTCCTTGCAGCAACCATACGCCTGTCACTGTCTGCCTTTACAACAGGTTTCTGATCTGTAGCATGAGATGGTGTGCCATTATTTGGGCTCAAAGGTTCAGTCTTTACTTCCATTCGCATATCCTCAGTAGATATGGACTCCTCTCCAGAAGAATGTGGATCTTCTTTATGGTTTTCATTCTTAACTTTTGTATCCTCAAGTGTGTTCCCTTTAATATCTAGCAGCCTTGCCTGAGGTGCAAGAGGAGATGCAGACAACACCATCTGATACTGATGCAAAAGTGGTGTAGGAGTTATTGGAAGTGCTACTTTACTTTGACTGTAGTTCCTCTGGGCTGACATAAATGAAAGTTCAGGATCACGAAGGATGTGGTAGTCTGTTCGGCTAACCCCATGCTTTGCAGCTCCAATCAGTAAATCCCAGTCATGAGTCCCACATTCCCACCAAACTGGCAAATCTGGATTAAGCTGACAAAGTTTTAATCGCTCAAATATCTGTGGATGACGGACAGCTTGTTCTCGCACCTTCCTGAGAAGTTCAATGCGATATAAGGTTCGAGAGGCACGCTCTTCTGTAATTGGCTGGATGAAAATATTGGGATCCACAAGTTCTGCACAGGAAACACACACAAGAATCAGCAACTCTCAGAACAGGAATTATAATTAAACTTTTAAAATAATAGCACTCTTTCCTCTTCTCTTGATAAATTAAGGTAATGATTAGGAGGTTAGAACGTCTAACATAATATTAAGTATTAATATAACTTTTGGTTGAACAGCTACTACCTTTTTAGGTCAGAGATGACTTGGAAACTATACCCCATGCTCTGGTCACTACCAGATTTGATTATTGTAACATACTCTAATTGGGGCTGACCTTGAAGATGACTGTGAAACTTCAACTGGTTCAAAGAGTTGCAGCCGAAATACCGGCTGAGGTTTCATTTAGAACTCACATAACCCCTGTTCTAAAACAGTGTCACTAGTTGCCAGTTAGTTTCCAGGATCAATTCGAGGTACTCACATTAGCATTTAAAATCCTAAATACCTTCAGCACCAAATATCCAAAAGACTGCCTCTCTGCCTTCAGCCTCTCTCAGGGTGGGGGCTTCTTGATAGTTTCAACACCCTCAAAAGTTTAGGGGATAGCTGCTCAGGAGAAGGCATTTTCTGTGGCAGTCACTAAGCTGCAGAATTCCTTCTCCACAGACATGTATCTGCTGCCTTCTGCTTGAGGAAATTGTGCTGAGCATTTTGACTACCCAATATAAAAATGCAATAAAATACCGTAGTCTGATGGATTTTTGTCTAGTCAATATCACCTTATACAACAGAGTTCTGTCCACATAAAGACTGCTGTTCTTACAGGCTGGGGGAAACTGTTTATGTATATTGTTGCTCCTGCTTCATGCAAAGAACAATTTGGTTTAGCATTTTTCAATAAAAAAGTTGTTGTAGCCTTTGCTGCCTGTTTATTTTTCATAAAGTAAAAAATAAGCAAGTAACCCACCATCTTTTGAAGGCAGGCGGCAGACTCTCCTGCACATGGCCATAAATGCATACAAGTATTTTTCTAAACTCTCATCCGTTTTCTTATGTAGCCTAGCCATGGCTCGAAACTTCGTCCAGTCAAATTGGCCTCTCTCAGGATCAAACACTACACCAAAAGTTGAAACCACTCTGTAGAAATCAGCTTCTTCTCTTCTTGTCCATCTAGATTGAAAAGCAAGAAGAAAAATAATTCCAATTAAGTAACTTTTCCCCAGAAGCACAAAGATTGCTTGACTAGAAAGTAGTCAAAATGTTTTTTGTGATCAGCTTTTTAAACCTGGTAAACCTAGCATGTACAGACCTTTGTTGTCTTTCAATTTTGGCAGCCATTTTTGGATTTAAAGCAGCTTCTTCATATGGATTCTGCATCACACAGGCCTGGACTGGAAATGCAGGTTGTATCTGTTGGGTTTGCCTGTTCTTACTAGTACGCTGATATGCTGTTATTAGGCGACGCAAGCGTGTAGTTAAGGCAGACTGAGTTGGCCAATAAAGCTTGTCCCCTTCAATCACCTGACCATCTATAATTAAGGAACATAAGAATTTGCTGGTGATTCTCTGTTTTTCCCACCATAAAAACACAAATTTGCTCTAATGTAATACAAATAAGAGTATTCACTGTAGTATTTTAAGATCATGAGGTTGTTGTTTTTTACCTCCATCTGTTATTATAAGATCCCCCGGTGATGAGATATCATCCTAAAAAAGATTTTTTTTAATTAAAAAAAGCAGAACGAACAGAGGCATGATTCAGACACAGCACAAGTCACACATCTTGCAGATGACTGACTACTCTAAGAATAGTAATATGGATTATTTTAACTTCATTTTTAAATTAAGAGGCTCAAAATCTCTCCATAGAAAATAAAAATCCCTACATATTTAATTGAAAGGTTGCCAAGAAACTACTTTAAAAAAATACTGTTTTAACAAATATAAATGTTTATAATCAATGGCAAATATGACAGTCTCATCAACTCTTAAGTTTTGGTGTAACTGAAAAAAAGAATACTGACAACACATTACCTCCATGTCATCTTTAAACATTGCTGGGGCTGGTTTATATTCTGGGTCTTCTACATCTCTGAAAAATACACATTCAGCACAGGCTTGTAAAGTATGTGTTTTTTCATACAATTGTTTTAACTACTGTAAAATTTTAAATTATTTTGTGGAAGAAAAAACTTGCTACAAAGAATATGTATTATGGTTTTAACTACTTGGACATTTTTATTTAAAGTTTTGTTCTATGTATCCTGAAAATTATCATCGGGAGGACACTCTGGCCCTCCAGATGTTGCAAGCCTGCAATTCCCATAATGCCTGATCACTGGCCGTACTGGCAGGTGTTCATGGGAGTTGTAGGGCAACAGGTTCTTCATCCCAGATTTAACCTTGAAAGCGATAAATTTCTGTACTGCAGAATCACTGTTGTTACATGTAAGTTATGCTCAGAGAAAGGACCATATGGGAGGAACATATTGGCATATGAGAGGCATACAAAGAGTTCTCTCATTCCCATGGCCTGTAAGCTCATGCTAGGCAAAAGTTAGCTTTAGGGGAAAAGAGGGCTCTATGACCCTTTGGGGCTATGACCAAATTTGACTGGTTTGGGGTCAAAGCATTTTGTACATTTATTGTAAAACAAACAAACAAACAAACAAACAAACAAACAAACAAACAAACCCTAGTATAACCTTTGGATGCAATCCAGACAACAAAGCATTTAATTTCCCTACTAAAATCAATGGGACTGTAAAATACATTTACCGGTAACTCTCTCATACTCAATTCAATGAGAAGTAGTTTTCTTTTTAGGATTGTTATTGCATTTGAAGTCACCACTAAAAGGGCTTAACTCTGGCTGGTTCTCACCCTAAATCTTGTTTGCATGCTCAATGAAGGAGGGTGATTCACTTTAAATAGTGATTTTTAAAAAAAATCATACCCATCAATATAGTCATTGGCTCTCTGTTCTGCAGCAACTGCCTTGTCATCAGGTTTTCCCACTCTTTCCAAGAAGCAGAGAGCTGCATCTGCTCTAATTGTGTTATACTTTTCATAACCTGAGAAACAGATATTTATTAATATTATTTCAAAAGACAAGCAACCTGTATGTGAAAAAGAAACAAGTAGTATCCCTATCACTTACCATGTTTAAAAACTCCTATTAAGAGAGATTTATCTGCTTCTGTATCCCACCATTCCGCTGGCACTTCAGAATGATCTGGCTCAGGGACCCAAATGTCAATTTCACTGAAATAGTTACCCAGAAAGCTGGTGTTAAGTCAACTCAATTAAAGAATTCTGAGAAACAACTTTATTTACAGTTAAGGAGAAAAGAGAAAAGAGCCTCAACATAGTGTACCTGGCTTCAACTCCATCAAAAACTTTTGAGCACTCATTACCAATGACTTCTTGCTTCAAGTAATACAACATTCTAACTCGAAGTAAGACTCTAAACATAAACACACAGAAGACAATTAATTCTTCAGCCACGGGCAGAGTGTATTTTAGTTCAACAAGCTACTACTTTGAAATACATAGGAAACATGCTCAGCATTATTATCAACAATTTTCAGACAAAACCTTAAAATTTTCCAAGTGTATTTTGAGACCAATTTCATCACTCCACACACCTGTAACATTTTAATGGTTACGAGTCCGTAAAAGTAGTCCCCCCACACCTTCTCCATACCTAATGACCTTGATGCTTTGGGCCTAATGCTTAGTCCCAACTAACTAAGGGCTTGCAGCAGCATGTTTGCTGCCAACAGTTTCTGGCAACATGAGAACAATTCGTATGCACACCTGTCAGGCCCACACAATTTGTGATTTGGAGGAAGGCAAAGGAGGGTGATATTCCCCACAAATCCCACACAACTTTTTGTTCTGCAGTAGGGAGAGTTCCTGCCAAAATGTACAGGTTCTCTCCTCCTGTCTGCTCCTCCTCCCTTCCAACTTTTGGCATCTGCACAAGGTGTAACCACTGTACAAATATAGAGACTTGTTTACAACATGGCTACTACAATTATGCTAGTGTTGTAATCCATAGCACCTCACTGGTGAACATTAATAAAGATTATTAGCATTTAGTATGAAGGTTTTACTTGTACATCAAGGAGACAAACTTTAAATCATGTGTTTATATTGCTACTTACTTGTTGCAGTGGTGTTTTATGTGTTTTTTATACCCATCATCTTGCAACAAATGCTCTGGATTATACTTTCGAAGCCATTCTGCTTTATGAATATCAAAAGTGCTGGCCTGAGTTTTAACTTTTTTTCCTTTTCGGCCCCTGGGGACAGGAGCTGACAAACCTATGCAACATAGGAAAATACAATGTAACAACTGCATGGTATGACAGAACTTGCTTGTTTCAGGAAGACAGAATACTACCTGTTTTCCCTTAACATTCCAAGTGTAGATAATTCAAACAGTAAAGCTAAACGTCAAAAGAGGGTAGACCTACTTGTAATAAAATACCATGATTACTCTCAACGTTCCCCGAGGTAAAGCAGCTGCGGTTTCAGATGGAGTGGAAGGGGTCATTTAACCCTTCCCATACATTAGTGCATTCAAAATGGTCTCCACCAGCTGTTTTTCTCCCCAAAGCCACAAAATAGGAAATTAAAATAATACATGCATTTGTATCTTCCCCCATTTTATTTCACAGGGTGTATCATGCTTCAGTACGTTTGAGGAGTCTTTAATTTCATCACAAGCATGTCAAAAAATAGTACTCTTACAGATTCTTACCTAGGTGATTCTGTAGCTCTCGAGTTTGCCCATCCTCTGTTGGTGTAATAAGGTCCCATATAAAACTTTTTATTTTTTCATCTCCTCTGTAATGGACAAGGCAATATGCTAGAAGGGCTCGGCAGATTATCTCTACATCCTGTTCGTTCAATTGTCTCTTGAATCGCCCATGTGACAAAATCTCTCTCCAACGGCCCCACCTGTTTGGAGTTTAACAATGGATTTTAAACAAAAATGGCATCTTTAAGACTACTTGTAGAATGTTTTGCTGCAAAGTGTTAAGAGGTAAATATATATTTTATATTTCTAACGCATTAACACTTTCCCCTTTTGTGTTGCTTTGAGAATCTAAGGTTTTCTCCCCTTATCATCCTGCAAGCTAATAGGGAAAGCCACTAGTTTTATGCAAATCTATGAGCATTAGTTTGGTCCCTCACAGGTTTTTATGCATCTATAAATCATTTAAACATATCCACAGGCAGATTTTCTCTTTGCTATTATAACCACTATTCTATTATACACGTTATGGCACATTTTGTTACTATAATTCTTTATGAGAAGAACTATAGTAACATTATATGTGCGTGTGTGTTTTACACTCTGCAATAGGAAAAGCAACATCGCCTGATCCTAAGGTCTGCTGAATCAATAAGTAAGCACTTTGGTTATTATGTCTATTGCCACAAAATACTACATTGTAACTGTACTGCAGCATCACTACTACACCGCTGGAATCTGGCACAACAGCAAGTGTAAAGTGGGACACCATCCATACAGAAAATGAAATTTAAGAAATAATAATAATAATTTTATTATTTATATTTTTGTCTCTCTTTACACCAAAGAAACCAAAACATTTTTACCCATAAACTAGCAAGTTTTTTTCCACCCGAAAACATTCTGTTCTTCCATATCCATTTGAGCGGTCACAAGGCCTCCGAAGTTTTGGTTTATCATCCCCTTCACTTTCAATGTCAGACAGCTCAGCAAGTTCATCCTTTGTAGAACTGAAAGGCCTTGTTTGCTTCCTAATTCTAGGAGTGTCAATAACCAAGCTATTCTGTAAAATGTAACAATATTCTGAGTCAACAGAAGTGAGCATTTTCAAAACACAAAATGATAAAATTCATCAAAACATCCTTGTCTATTTTATTTATTATTTTACTTGTTTTTTATAAACTTTGCAATCAGCTTTTCATTTTAAAATAATCCAAACACAAGATTTTAAAACACAACAAATCTTAGCATCTATCTCCCAATAAACAGTAAGATAGAAAATCAGCATGTACACTGACAAATAACTATTTACATGGTGCAGTATCAGAGATTCAACTAACAAACTGGGTGAGTAAGTAGGTCTTCGCTTGGTGTCTAGAGCTTGTAAGACATGGTTCAACCATATTTGAGGGGCAAGACAGTTCTACAATCAGAGTGTCTATTGAGAATATCCTCTCTGAGGTTGCCATGTATCAAATCCCTGGCAAATGTGACACCGTCAGGAGGGTGTCCTCACTACATCAAACATAATTATACTGAAAGAAGACCCACTAAAATTAATCAACCAACATTAACCATGTCCATTAATTTCAATGGACCTATTTTGAGTAGAACTAATACTGGCTTCAACTGACTATATCAACAAAAGCATGTTGAACTAGGTATGGTAGCATTTCAAGAATACTACAAACACTCAAATACAGCATAGGATGATATGACACTCCTGATCCATGATCAGAATAGTCAACAACTGCTGAGTTAGAGAGAACATTTCTGTCGCTTCCCACTCCCAATTCTATGAATTGGTAAGGAAACATCCAGCAATGATCAGGTAGAAAGCACACATTACTGCACTTTTCAAAAATATTTTCTCTCAAGTAATGAAAAGTACACTTAAAGCTCATGACACAACATGAAAATCTCTGCTCCAGAATACAAAAACAGATATTTTAAATATAGTACACAATTTGTATCCTTGTGGTGATGAAGCTTTCACAAATCAAGTTTGTGGTCTATTTAAACATACGTTTTCCTTTTGACACAATCTAGTTCCAGATATCTCCAAGGATCAACAGAAGGCAAGTTTGATTGTGGGGTGGGGATTAGTTCTTCGAGTAAACAAAATACTAAGCATACGTAGGTCTACATATACTATTTTAGTGAAGGAAATGTTTTTAGTTAGGATACTGCCGTCCAAAGAACTTAACTTAGTTCTCCAATAGTGATTTGATCAAAACTGCTACAATAAGTCTCAATTTAAAAAGCAAACAAACTGAATAGGACAATTAAAAGAACACTTGAGCTTGTAAGTCCAGTGCAAAAATGAATGAATAAATAAACCATACTTACTCTACCACTGATGGTGTCTATGTCTATTTCTGCTTTTTTGGCCCACTTCTGCCAGAAATTGGGATCATCTAATGAAATATCTGTCCTATTTCCAGATGCAACAAAGCTAGCCTGTAACGGCACAATATAAAGTGTCACCAGTATATTTGTTCAATTTCAACACAGATTAGGTACCACATGCTCTCAAGGAAGGAAAAACACCAGCTACGTTAAAGTGAAGCCTACCAATTAGGTATTTTAACCTAACAGTTAAGTCAGTCACAATCTGTTAACTTCTAAGAGGACTGTTCTGGACGCTTATACTTTTCTCTGTATTCTGTGAAAAGGACAGCACAAGAGCTTGTAACTACCTTAGCAAATGTGGAGCCCCTCCCTTCAGATTCAATTGTAATTGTTTTTGTGCGACGCTGCAAGATTTGATCAATATCTTCTTCACAGAATTTAGAACCTTCATCCTCTTCATCCATAATGGCACCATATGCACCTCTTCGAAGCAAATCCTCAATTTCTTTTTTAGAAAGTTGTTGGATCTATGTAAAAGAGAAACTGGTAAGTCTTATGATATTAATGCAGCTGGATACATAAAAATGCTCAATTAAAATGATAATATGGAATAATATACAGTAATTGTTATATTTTGAAATAGTTCCACTTGATATAAAAAAAATAGTTTTACAGTAAATATTGCCTGTTACTGGCAGAAATTTGTTGTCCTTTCCAAAGTATGTAACTACAGCCAATACATAATTACTTTATGTGTATTATTTTTGTTATCTTTTAAAAAGTCTCATACAGCATCAAAATCTTATTATTGTATACACTGTAAACTATCTCAAGGATTCCCAACCTATACTTTGCCTACATGTTCCTTAAGGTCATCCATCCAACAACAGAGTCTAAAGTCTCAAACAATAGAATTCTCTCTCCAACATGGCCAATCTTTGGTTATATATTGGTTACAAAAGCAACAGGACTTTATGAGGGGGTAAGAGAAAAGCAGAGAGCTAGGAAGTGGTGCAAAGCTTTAAGACCTCATTCAGACTAAGCTTTGACTGTTCCTCTGTTCTCTTGAGTAAATGATACAGTTACAAAAATAAAAACCCATTTCAAATTCCTAATTTTTTTGTAGGAGAGGAAAGAGGGGTAAATGGGTACATACACCACCAATACTATTTTCTCTTCCACTCATGCTCTGTAAGACAGCCTTATCCAGGCCAAGCTTCAGACTTGCTCTGTCAAACATCTCTCTTTCG
This sequence comes from Lacerta agilis, assembly GCF_009819535.1. Taxonomy (NCBI): domain Eukaryota; kingdom Metazoa; phylum Chordata; class Lepidosauria; order Squamata; family Lacertidae; genus Lacerta; species Lacerta agilis. The sequence goes on from NC_046319.1 coordinate 31,142,472, forward strand.
TAAGAGTTCCGAGTTATTAATCTGTAGACCTTCACTGCTTTGTTCTGACCAATCCTATGACAACGAGCTTGGGCCTGAGAAAAAGGTACATGAATCCATTGGACACATTGTCAAGTAGAAATGTAATATAATGATATATTATTACTAAAATACAAAATTACTTAAATAGACATTGTTAAAACAAAATACAATTACAGTAAACTGAAACTGTAAATGAAAACAATAAAAAATAAAATTAAGGTCAATACAAACAGATTTTAGCTTTGTTTATTATAGAATATTTCTCTACCTTGTATGGTAGGGATTCACAAGTTTGCTCCCCATGACAAGTGCTCAGATAATGTCTGACTAGTTTGGCATGGCTCAAGTTTCCTCTGAAACCTGGAGCTACAGAGGTGGGATGATCCCTCTGAACCACATTCTAAAGTTCAGCGAAAGCCTAGGACCTGTTTCAGCCTGGACCTTTCAGGAGTTTGGAGCACCTAACAACCAGAGAAAAGCCCTTACCATGCCATCTATACCGTGCAGCTTGGAACTGGAAGCTTCTTTTGTCTCTGCTGTTGCTGGGTATTTGAAGAATCCAGCAAGTGCAGAGACAAGACTGGAATGGCTTGTTTTCACATTGCACAGAGACCTCCACTCTCTCTCCCAACACAAAGCATGAACTTGGAAAGCGAGGAAGAGATTTCCTCTTATCTCCAATTTGTGTTTTAGAGGCACAATGCCAAGTTCAGGACAAGACTCCCTTCCTTGAAGAAGGTATATGGTATTGGCAGCCAACAAGGGCTGCTTAGATTCTGCTGATAGATGGTTTGCTTAAATATATTTAACAGTACACACAATGGCCTGAACCAACTGCAGATTTAAGAATGTCTCTCCTCATATGACCTAGCTAGTTAGCAAGCACTTGCAAGCAATCCTGCTTGTTCACACTTGCTCTCTTTGTGGATCAGATGAAGTAGGTATTTAGCCATATGGCAGAAGGCTAAGCTGCTCAAATATATTTACCTGCAAATCATTCTGAGGATTCCAGTCAGAATCAAAAATTATGCAAGTATCTGCTGCAGTTAAATTAATGCCCAATCCACCAGCTCTGGTACAGAGAAGGAAAACAAACCGATCAGAGTCTGGCTTGCTAAATCGATCAATGGCAGCCTGACGTAAGTTCCCTCTTACTCTTCCATCAATTCGCTCATACAGGTACCTTTGAAGTGCAAAAAAAAGCCATTAAAGAAAGGCTGTAATTGCAAACCAGAATACAAGTATAACCATGCACTTCTGAATACTACTATCCTACTGTCCTAATCAAAGGAGCCTACATTGCAAGCAGATGCTGTAAATTTTTTGGTCAGTTTTTTTTTTTTATTACATACCATCTTGAAAGTGTGTTAAAATGCATACAATCCTTATTCAGGTGAACCAGTAAAACATAACAATGTTCTTTTCACTCATCAGATGCGGATGAGTCACTTATGGATAGACCATTAATACCATATTCATGGAAGACAATCTTACTTGGCTACGAGTGATCACCAAAGAAGAAAGAGCAGGGATAGGCATCCTACAACCGAAAGGACTGCACATGGTCCTTGGCCTAATTTGATGCAGGGGAGAAGCATCTGACGGAATAGAAGGAAAAAAATACACTGCTCCTGGCAGCCCACTCAAAGAGTGTGTCAGAAAATGGGAGAAAGGCAGAAAGGTAGCCCTGCTCACTGTTGGCTCTGTTTTCAGCTACCATAGGCATATGGTCCCCAACAGATTAGTTCCACATGGCCATCAACAGGAAAAAAGTTTCCCTCTCCTGCTGTGCAAGATCAGGCCAGAAACTGTAGTGCAAGGAAGTGCATGACTGGTAATTTAAAGGCAAATTATCACTCGATATCTCAAAGATGAATGACCCAAGTCCATTCAAAACTGTATAATATACCGGTACTGTTAGTATGGCTATTTGCACTATGAATAGTATCATACCTTTTATGTATCAGATAATCTTCAAGGATATCAAGACAGCGAACCATCTGAGAGAAAATAAGCACCTTATGGCCCCCTGCTTTCATTTTTGGAAGAAGTTTGTCAATGAGGACCAGTTTTCCAGCAGACTGGATCATTGCTTGCAGGTGGAAATCAGGAGCAGTTGGATTATAGGTCTCCCTAAACTCTCCTAAGATTTTTTCCTCAGCACCTGTCACATAAAATAGGTATGATTTGCTTCTTCTAAAAGATATTGACATTTTCATATAGCTTTGATACAAAGTGCACATCATAATACTGTGAGTGCATACTCCACACATTTCATAACAGTATTTATGATCACATTGTCTTTCATTTTTCAGTCCTCATCCCTTGACACTGCTCACAGTAACACTTGATCCTCATAGTGGCTATTTACATTTCACCTTCAATACTATAGCATATGCAACTAAATTCAAAAGCACTTATACACAATTTTTAAAAATACAAAGAAGTTCCCCTGTTCCTCCAGTAAAATATGATACAACAGATTAATAATTGAATTATTACTGTTGTTCTAATTATAATTTGCATACCGCCCTATACCTGCAGCTCTCAGGGCAGTTCACTATGGCCACTCTTATAGCACTCATCCTAATTTAGGGTTACCATATGTCCGGAATTTCCTGGACATATCTGGAATATTGCATTCGAAAGCAGTGTCCAGGCAGAAATCACTAAAATGCCTGGGATAATCCGGACGTATGGCAACCCATGTTGGCAGTGTTGTTTTTGGCAATCTTCCTTAAAAATAGCTCTAATTTTATTTTTTTGGGAAAATTTGCCAATAAAGTTCAATCACTTTGTCAAAAAAAGATCACCAGAGAAGTCTGGATTTTCACTGTTTGAAATATGGCAAATTATAACTCCAAGGGAAGGGTTATTTTCTATCACAAGAAAAATGCCTAAAGTAAGTAAAATTTAATGTTTTTACATTTACCTTTGATAAGATATGGATGATTGCAGCATTTCCTGAGTTCCATCATAGTGTTAACCAAGTTGGGTACATTGGCTTGGCCTGCACCTTTTGACAAAAATGAAAAGTTTTTCTCTAAAATAGCTCGATAATATTTCTTTTGGATATTCGTTAATTCCACTTCAATAATTGTTTCTTGCTTTGGTGCCAGCTTCTTCTCTACATCTTCTTTCAGTCTTCTCAGCATCATTGGTTTCAGGATAGCTTGCAACTTTTGCACCTATATAAAATAATAATTAGCTGAAACCCTATATAAATTGCTACATTCCATAAGCTTATAAAGTGAGTGAAAATCATTACAGCAGTTCCAGAGCTAGCAGTTTTTTCTGCATTATTCTGGGGAACATTGGTTGGGAGAATGAAGAGCCTGTGGATCCCATGGATCCAAAGTCTCCCACAATCTGCTCCCAACATGCCACTTTCAAACTCTTAACACTTTCCACAGGTATATGGGGGACTTCCTCTCTGCTAAGGGAGCAGCACTTACACTGTTGCCAGTGCCTTCTCACCTGACATTGGCCAGCTTTAGGATTATTCTGTATGTAAACAAGACACATGGATTGAGTTGTTGAAGTGGTGGTGTGGTTCATAGCTAAGAAAGCAGCTTAATTTCATTTTAACAGTATCATTGCATTTTGCCAGATTCCTAACTAGCTCTCTTTATAATAATTCAAGAAGCTGTATTTGAAGCACAGAACATGGTTTCCACTGAAGGAGTCTTCAGTCCTACAGTTCTTATCAGCAGTTCCACAAGATGATTGGCAAGCATAAAAATTCTAAAACTCTTTTGTAACTTTGATCATGTTTTGCTATCTGAAGAATTACGGCAAAAAATTTCCTCTAGCTTTGCTCAAATTATTTTGGGCAACTAAGTATCACTTCAGATCCTAACCAATATATAGCCAATCACATCACACACCCATTTAAGTTACACAGACTCAATTATAGGTGCTTAGCTGGAGCACCTGCAAAAGTGGCTACATTCCAGCTTTTCTCTCTCTCAGCCTTCATTTATCTCTGTATCCACCTCTTCCGCTGGTGAGTTCCACTCATGGAGAAGTGGGAGGAGGCAGCGGAGACACAGGAAAGGCTTCCCTATCCTTGCCACCTAATAATAATAATAATAATAATAATAATAATAATAATATGTACCCCGTCCATCTTGCTGGGTCTCCCCAGCCACCCTGGGTGGCTTCCATCAGATATTAAAATACATTTAAAATATCACAGCTTAAAAACTTCCCTAAACAGGGCTGCCTTCAGGTATTTTCTGAATGTCAGGTAGTTGTTTATTCCCTTGACCTCTGATGGGAGGGTGTTCCACAAGGCGGGCGCCACTACCGAGAAGGCCCTCTGCCTGGTTCCCTGTAGCTTTGCTTCTCACAGTGAGGGAACCAACAGAAGGCCCTCAGCGCTGGATCTCAGTGTGCGGGCTGAACGATGGGGGTGGAGACGCTCCTTCAGGTATACAGGACCAAGGCCGTTTAGGGCTTTAAAGGTCAGCACCAACACTTTGAATTGTGCTCGGAAACGTACTGGGAGCCAATGTAGATCTCTCAGGACCAATGTTATGTGGTCCCGGCGGCCACTCCCAGTCACGCGTCTAGCTGCCGCGGTCTGGATTAATTGCAGTTTCCGGGTCACCTTCAAAGGCAGCCCCACATAGAGCGCATTGAGTAGTCCAAGCGGGAGGGTCTCAGCCTGCGTACCAGATGGAGCTGGTAGACAGCTGCCCTGGACACAGAATTAACCTGTGCCTCCAAGGACAGCTGTGAGTCCAAAATGACTCCCAGGCTGCGTACCTGGTCCTTCAGGGACAGAGTTACCCCATTCAGGACCAGGGAGTCCCCCACACCCACCCGCCCCCCGTCCCCCAAAAACAGTACTTCTGTATTGTCAGGATTCAACCTCAATCTGTTAGCCGCCATCCATCCTCCAACCGCCTCCAGGCACTCACACAGGACCTTCACTGCCTTCACTGGTTCTGATTTGAAAGAGAGGTAGAGCTGGGTATCATCCGCATACTGATGAACCCCCAGCCCAAACCCCCTGATGATCTCTCCCAGCGGCTTCATATAGATATTAAAAAGCATGGGGGAGAGGACGGAACCCTGAGGCACCTCACAAGTGAGAGCCCAGGGGTCTGAACACTCATCCCCCACCACCACTTTCTGAACACGGCCCAGGAGGAAGGAGCGGAACCACTGTATAACAGTGCCCCCAGCTCCCAACCCCTCTAGCCGGTCCAGAAGGATGTTATGGTCAATGGTTTCAAAGGACGCTGAGAGATCCAGCAGAACTAGGAAACAGCTCTCACCTTTGTCCCTAGCCCGCCGGAGATCATCAACCAGCGCAACCAAGGCAGTTTCAGTCCCATGATGAGGCCTGAACCCGGATTGGAAGGGATCCAAATGGTCCGCATCCTCCAGGCGTGCCTGGAGTTGTTCAGCAACCACCCGCTCAATCACCTTGCCCAAGAATGGTAGATTTGAGACTGGGTGCTAGTTGGCCATATTGGCCGGGTCTAAAGACAGAGCTCTAGCACTCTCCCGTAGTGGAATCTACCTCCTTCTGAATCTGAGCGACATTATCTGTAAAAAACTTTGCAGGAGATCTTGGGGTCCCTACCAGGCCCCAATGACGAAGGTGGTTCTGCTAGATTGCGAACCACCTGGAAGAGTCTCCTGCTGCTGTTTTCTGCAGATGCAATAGAAACGGTGAAGAAGGTCCTCTTCGCCATTGCCATTTAGTAGGCTCGAAGTTGAGCTCTAGCCTGTGTAGCCAGCAACTAGCACTGAGAAGGCAGGAAAGCCTCTTTCCCTTCTCCACTGATCCAGTTCCTGCTTGAGGAAGGCACAGGGACTGAAGAAGGTGCTGCAAATAAGTAGTGGTACCTTGCAGCCAGACTAGGGAGGTAATTTGGGCTATATACAATTTTTGCCTTATACACTGGCTTTGGATTCTAACTCCCCTGTTTTTATCCTCCATTAATTAGCGGCTTAGTCATGCTGGCCACATGACCTGGAAAGCTATCTGCGGACAAACACCGGCTCCCTCGGTCTGTAAAGCGAGATGAGCGCTGCAACCCCAGAGTCGTCTGCGACTGGACTTAATTGTCAGGGGTCCTTTATTTACCTTTATTAATTAGCTAAGAATGCACATTTAAGAATGCACATAATGTATAGATTCAATTCATATTATTTCTGCATATTTTCTTGCAGCCACCATGAATTGTAGCAATACTATGGCTGATCACAACATTTTTAATTTACTTATCATTAGTTCAAATGGTGATAAAGATGGGAGAGGTGGATTTACTGTTATGGTTGAGCTGATAGTCATTACTGGACAAACAGCCCATTAAATTCTAATTTTTGAATGTATTCTGGTTCATACATCACAACAAACCACACCAATGTGCCTCCCCACTGTTGTATGTGTCACTGCCCAGCTCCTCCCCTAACATATAAACACCCCCCCTGTTCCATCCAAACCTAGACCATGGAACAAATGACATTCTGGAGTTGTGACCCAACACAACGTTTGAGTCATTAGCAGGAAGAGAAGCTGTGCATGCATGCATGCAAAAAGGGCAAGGCACATTCATGATTAAACGAAGATTTAAGACAAAGTATTACTTACTGTGACATGTGAACAAGGCCTGTGTGTGAATGTAACATAATAAAAAGTTTTAAATACCTGCTCCTCTGTTTTAAGGTCTCCAAACTCTTGCATGAATGTCGATTCTGCTGGGAAGCGCAAAGGTTCAAGGAAGTGAAGAAGGCTGAAAAGTTCTTCTACTGTGTTTTGCAGTGGTGTGCCTGTCAATAGCACCTTGTGCTCCTATAGAAGATGCACATTTTGCATGATTGTCTAAAATATAGCTGGGTATGTTATGCACAATCTTGAATCTTTGAGAGGAAGTATACAGACAATACACATACGCTAATTTATAAATAAAATAACCTATGATAAAAAAGCATTGTAATAACTTTTCTGCCTTTAATACATTACATCATTTATAAAGATTGTAAGGATTGCTGGTGAAACTGTGGACAAGTCAGAGCTGTTTTCATGCATTGTGGATTTTAATGAATATCTTAATATTAGTAAGCTGTTACAATATTCTATTCCTTTTGACCCCAAAAAGAACTACTATTTAAAGCATGCAGTACAAAGGAAAAATAATAACACATACACACTAAGCTTTATTACAATATTTACATTAGTTGAATTAGATCATTATGGAAAGGGATTCTTGTCTGTCACACACTGTAAATAATTTTGTTATTTCCATTCTCCCTCAAATTGTTTGGTCCTATATTTTCCTGCTTCACCCAGAAAATCTATGGGTGGGAGTCACCTAACAAATCTAGTCAGTGGAAGCCTTGAACAAAGACTTCTGCTTGTGCAGCAAGGCTTTCACGCTGTGGGTTAAACCACAGAGCCTAGGGCTTGCTGATCAGAAGTTTGGCGGTTTGAATCCCCGCAACGGGGTGAGCTCCCATTGCTCAGTCCCAGTTCCTGCCCACCTAGCAGTTTGAAAGCACGTCAAAGTGCAAGTAGATTAATAGGTACTGCTCCAGCAGGAAAGTAAACAGCGTTTCGTGCGCTGCTCTATGCTGGCCACATGACCCGGAAGCTGTATGCCGGCTCCCTCAGCCAGTAATGCGAGATGAGCGCCGCAACCCCCGAGTCAGACACGACTGGACCTAATGGTCAGGGGTCCCTTTACCTTTAACCCCACCCCACCCCCCACAATTGGCAGCAGCAGTGGAGAGAATCTACAGAACAGTGCACAGGAGGAGATGGGGAGTCATTTTGTGTGGCAAACTGAAATGCTTTTGTAGCCAGAACGATGGGAAGAGTGTGGCACTGAATTCCACCCTATGTAATTTTATTCAAAACTTGTAAGCTATGTAATTTAATAAACCATTCTTTTAAACTGGTTTCTCCCTGCTCCTGGTACTTAGTGTAGAGAAGATGCACTGTCAATATTATACCAAAAATATGGGTGTTTTTTTTTAGCATGCAGGTACATGTATTTTAAGACTGTGCACATTTTATAAATTGCTTTGAAATTTTACTGCTATAAGGAATTTTCAAACTTTCAGTGATTTAATGCTTGCAACTGAATTTCACATTTTAAAAATAGTAGATGATCTAGTGAAAATATGGTATGTTGTTGTAAGTGTGATTTATTTTATGAAATAATTTTTATTTATATTTTTCAGCAATACAAATTACATTTTAAAAAAGACATTTACATCACAGTGCAACAAGGCATGTGTTAAGAATTCAAACAATAAAACAAATGACATGCTATATACAAGGTAGATAGGTTGAAGTGTTTATAGTGCTGGAGAAACTTGCTTGTATTTGCAAACACATGATTTCATGCCCACTCATTAGCCTCTAATGATTACAGTCATGCAGAAACAGAGTAGTAAAACAACATTAACATTGTGAAAGTAGGAGCATACAACTCCCTGATTTAGAAGTATAAAATATTTATACATCTTTTGAAGGTCAAGAAGTTGGACAAACTATTGAGAACTTGGCCTCCATAAGCCCTACAGATTTAAGGAAAAGGGGTGAACTGCAGACTGAACATGTGTAACACATTCACTCAAACCAATGATCAAATCTGTAATTTTGGAAAACATTTTTCCTGTTTAACATTCAGATATAGATTGTTTGTTTGTTTGTGTGTGTGTGTGTGTGTGTGTGTGTAAATGAAAAGTAAACACTCACAAGATTCATGAGTTTGAGCCCCTCTAGAAGTTTGCAGTTTTTATTCTTCAATCTGTGTGCTTCATCAATAATAACACAGCGCCATTCAATGGCATTGAGTTCTGGACAGCCACCAAGAATCATTTCAAATGTAGTAATGATAGCCTGGAACTTGTATGTACCTCTAATGATGCGACCCTAGGAAGAGTGAATGAACAGAACACAATTATGATATTATCTAGAACCTTTCCATTGCTTCTGGAAGGGGAAATTGTGCTTGCATAACTGGGATGTTCTTTAAAATGTGGGGGAAAGCTGGGTGTCCAAGCCTAAATGCAACCTAAAAAAAAGCCAAAGCTGGACATTCTGAAACAATATACAGTATAATGAACAAGCGAAACAATAATTGAAAGGGTGAATATAAGGCCACAATTATCTCTAACCATGCACAACCATCATAATGGCAGTCTCAGGTTGCCAAATTTCCATCCATCCTTCCATTTTGCTATGACAGGATATACAGAAACAGAATAATTTTATGCCTACATATACCACTGACATTTTTAGTGCATTAAGTTGAGGGTCTAAACAGATTCTCAATTAAATAAAAACTACATAAATCACAAAAATAAATAACACTATGTACAGAAATCAAACTGGTTTACTAGCTATAAGGCAAAATAGAATGTTACCTGCGAATCTCTGAAATACATCTCATACTGCTGTATCATCTGCCTGCTAACCATACTTCCATGATATACCACAACATTAAGATCAGTCCACGTGCGGAACTCTCTTTCCCAGTTGGCTATGGTGGAAAGGGGAGCTATGATCAAGAAAGGCCCTCTTATACCAGTCCGGAGGATTTCATACAGGAATGTTATTGACTGGATGGTTTTGCCAAGACCCATTTCATCTGCTAAAATGCAGTTTTGTCTGAAAACACAAGAACATTGTTAGCAGAGCTAGAAGAACACACATTCAGGATGGATGTCAATGTTTAAGTATAAAAAAGATTTGAAGCGTCTCTTTGCATTGTTTCCCAGGGCAAAGAATTTAGCACCTGATTCCTTGAATTTTGTATGCTGCCCATAGATACTGTATTTCTGCATGGTAATAGATTAAATATTGTCTTACTCTTATCTCTCTTCCACATCTATTATTATTGTGTTATTGCGCTTCCAACAGGAAAGACTTATCTTCGCTTAAAAACCATATGCTAATAATACATTACCATTGCATTTTTTAATTTTTTTAAAAATGTAGATCTGTTCATGTTCCTCTTTCTTCTCTGTCATTTTTCTTTGCGTGTTATGTTTTTTAGATTGTAAGCCTGTGCGGTGGGGACTGTCCTTTTAAATTGACTGTATGTAAGCTACTATGGGAGCCTTTTTTGGCTGGAGTGGGGTACAAATGCCCCAAGTTCATTAAATAAGTAACACATGCCAAAAGGTACGGAAACTAGACTGCTCATTGACACAAATTTCAAATACAAATGTTTCCTAGTTTCATTGTTTCTATTTAAATATGCCTCCTTTGAAGCAATACTAACACAAAAATTGATTTGATTAATTCAGAACACATACCTATTATACCAGTTGAAAAGTAGCCAGTTGAGCCCTTCTAACTGGTATTCCCTGAGTTGGTTGCCATTTTTATATTCCCTGGACAGCTCAATCTTCTTCCATGAATTAGAAGGAGGTCGATCCTTAGGAATAAAGCATAGCATAAATGACATTTTTGGCTTTCTATTCACCTGAAAAAAGAAACTGGAGTGAAACATTCTTTCAGGGGTGATGCACACAGTCCCATATATTGCACAGACTGAAAGAGTTGAGGATGGATTGGCTCAAGACATGTAAATGGGAGGGAGTGGAAACTCTTCCTGACATAGGTATCAACTCCTAGGTGCCCAGCTCTTTTGGGCCGCAATAATTTTTTTTTGGGGGGGGGCCTCCCCCAATGTTCAGAACGATCAGGGGGTGAAGGAGGCCGAATGCGGAGCAGAGCGCAGTGCAGTGCAGTTCGGGGGCCAGCTCTTCCTCCTCCTGCCGCAGAGCGGAAGGAGACCCTGGCCAGTGGTGGTGGCAGCAGGATGAGGAGGAGGCGGAGCATGAGAGAGGAGGATCCGCTGGCCATTGAAGTCACACTGCTGCGTTGGGCTCCACCCCAAACTCCTCTCAACATCCTCTCAACACCCTGATAACACACCCCAATATCAAGCAAATGTCATCAGCCCCGCTTCACCTTCTGCGCAAGTTGGCACCTCTGCTTACTGACAACAAACCACATCTGAGATAAATGATTTATCCTTACCAACCGCCTTGAATCAGGTCTTAAAGCTTGCAGCTGTTCAAACTCTTCTATTTTTCCTTGGTCAACATCTTCTTTCAGCTCCCATGTGCTATCCTCATATGGCAACGAGCACCATTTTACTAAGTAGTAAGTAACAGGCTGTAGTGGTGAAAGTGATTAGTTGGACTTAACAAAATACTAAAGAAGAATATATGCTGCCTCAATTTAGTAATGTTTCAACTCATTTCACATATTTGCTTTCTTCCTGTGGTTGACCCCTTGTTTCCCCACTCCTTTGGTTAATTATTCCTATATGCCTTCCACACTGTAAGCTTGAATATACATTAGACAACAGATGGGGAACATTTTTTGCCAGATTTTTATCTGTCCCCATCTCCATAGGCCAATCAATTGGTGTCAGAATGTCAGCCAGATAACCCATGTCTCAAAGTTCCCTGTGTAGGACTTTGATGCGGGGCACATGTGTGATTTGGGGAAATGGCCTTGTAGCCAAATTGGAGTTTGTATCAGGCCAAATTTGGCATGTAGGTCAGAGGTTCACCATGCATATATTATAGAGGTTATTTAATTATTCCCTTTTATTTTTTTACTCTGTCCTATTGTTATGGCTCAAGGAAGCTTACAATTTGAACATGGTCACAGATATATACAACACAGGTCATACATATATGAGTGCACACACTACTCTAAAAATGATCATGATAGATGCTGCGAAATGTGTGCCTTAGATTATATACGATTCTTTTTGGTTATATCCATACCTCTCCAGTGTCCTTATCTTCACAAAAGGACACTTCTAACACACGATCTACTTCAATATAATCGGGATTAAAAGGTTCTTCCTCCATCTGAAATTGAGTATATTTTACAATGAATTAATTGATCTAGTTAACAGCATAGAGAGAAGGTAAAGAGACCCCTGACCATTAGTCCAGTCGCGGATGACTCTGGGGTTGCGGCACTCATCTCACTTTACTGGCCGAGGGAGCCGGTGTACAGACTAAGCCACTTCTGGAGAACCAGAGCAGCACATGGCATTTACTTTCCCCCCAGAGCGGTACCTATTTATCTACTTGCACTTTGACGTGCTTTCGAACTGCTAGGTTGGCAGGAGCAGGGACCAGCATGGTTCAATTCCAGAACACTGTAAATTGCACTGAAGTATATTAATAGTGGGTTGAGGTTTGCTGTTAATATCCAACTATAGAGAACAGAAAAGTTATTGATCAGCATTATGTGCTAAAATTACCCAAGAATATATTGCATTTTCACTATTTTTAATATAAAAACCCATTTATACTGTTTAATGTCTATAATTAAAATGAGAAAGAGAACACACACACTCATGAATGTAACAAAATACGAAACAGCAAAATATGTGTAGGCTTCTGATAATCAAGTATTTAATTAGCTTTGTAGTTTTTTGTTTCCCTCCCACATACTCACATCGGCAAAAAAATGGGCTCTTTGTGCTTGCCTCAGCTTGAAACGTTTGATTTTCTGCTGGATTCTTTTATCTTTTAAAAGCTGTTGTTCAGTAGCCCATTCACAATGGAGGTAGGAGCTAGAATGGCATAACAGTATGTTAGCACACTGCTGCAAGCTGTTTGTTATATTTCTTCCAAACATGCCTTTAGCAATATTAGATAAATCCTTCAAAGAGAAACGATGGTCATATTTTTAATACACTATGCTCCATAAGGTTATTTCTCTGTGCCTGAACTTTAAAATAAAACCACAGTGTCAAAGTACCTGCGTACAATTGCATTCTCTCATTTTAGAACCATATTCAACAGTAAAAATAATTTAAGCAAAAAGCAGATTACAGTCCTCATTTACAGGCTGGAGTTTAACTACCCAGTTCCAGTTACAGGCGGGTAGCCGTGTTGGTCTGCCATAGTCGAAACAAAATAGAAAATTATTTCCAGTAGCACCTTAGAGACCAACTGAGTTTGTTCTTGGTATGAGCTTTCATGTGCATGCACACTTCTTCAGATACACTGAAACAGAAGTCACCAGATCCTTAAATATAGTGAGGGAGTGGGGAGGGGTATTACTCAGAAGGGTGGTGGGAATGGGTGATCAGCTGATAGGTGTGGAAAACCTGTTGACGACTCTTAACGGCTGCAGTTCCAATTAATATTTACTCTTTGTAGATGGGGGTCCCTGCTTTGCAAGGAACCCATGCTGCTACCATGGAAAATGAGAAGAAAAAAACAAACACTATGTGCAGATCTCTTCCACCTAGCCCTTGAAACTGTCAGCCAGCCTGATGGTCTCAAACTTGTAATTTAACTTAAATAACATAAATGCAATACTTACTAGTTTTTGTATTTAACAAAAAATTCCTCGGCTTCCACTGTCGCTCCACCAGGAATCTGAAAGAGTACACAGTGTTCTGTTTAAGATTCATTTATATGAAAGTATTTTTAAAACTATGAACCAAAACCCATATCCCCCTATGTACTCACTTCTTTCTTTATGATTCTGGAAGATAAAATTTTATCTACAATTGCTGCATCTTCTTCACTTGGATTCTCCTAATCAGGTGCAAAGAAACAAAAACAAAAACAGGCTATATTCCATTTAAAAGCAGTTCTGAGTTCAGATATTAGCAGAGAAGAATTATACATAAATGTGTAAAAAAAAATCAATTGAATAAAACTCAATATATTCAATCTCCCTCTACAGTTGTTATTATTATGGATCTATTAATTCTTACAATTTTAGAACAGAAACTACTTTGTTCTTCGGACTAATATTTCACAAAACAAATGAACACATTTAATTTACTAATAGCACCTATATATATTATTAATATTATTCAGTACATAGTGTACATAAGCTCCTTGATGCAGATCCCATGTGCACTTTTAGGGTAAATAGACTCTTTCATTCCACAAAGTGGGTAGTTTTGCCCATGCACTGTTCTGGGCATACCAAAATAGTACAGATTCCATTGAAATTTCTTATGGGTGTAAGACCTATAAGCATGCATAGGAGTTCCCACCCATACAAGGAATCTCTCCACAGAGGCAAACATCTGAGAGTGAGTATATGGTGCAATGCATAATGCACTATTCCCATATAGCTACTGTTTCAGTAAGGAATACTGTACAAGGAACATAATTTGATGGACTACTGCCTTCATTAGTTCACATTTCTAGGAGCAATCCAAACCCCAGGCCTGCTGGTATTAGCAGTTTGGAATAGGTGGATCTCTGTCTGACTCTGGGCTACTGGTTGTATTTCCTCACCCTGGCTCAGGCAAAGTCTCAAAGTCTCCCTCCATTCTGGTTCAGTCATGTGATTTGTCATGTGACCTAGCAACCTGGTAAAAGTTACACTGGAAAAATGGGTAGTATAAATCAAAGTATTTTAAAGGCTTGTTTTCTCTGCTGGGCTCATGGTGGCAAAGGTGGCAGTGGCCCCATTCCTGAAATACACACTGTTTATATTGCTCTGCCTATTGTAAGACGACAGGGCTTGGTTGGTCTTCCAAGTAATAGATTGGCTGTATCATGCAGCACAGGAGATTTTTTTTTTTGGGGGGGGGTATTTACACCTGCCCAATTATGTTGTGGGGTGGGCATATACCAAGATTCAAATCACTACTTCTTTCTTTCCTCACCTGGGGCATGTGCAGGGAAGAAAAGGTTTGGAAAACATAAGCAAGGAATGAGTTTTCAAATGCATATAAAGGAACCACACCCACTCTTGTAGACCACAGGATATATAATCAATCTAGACTGAAAGCAGCATGTTGAGAAATAGCATGAAAGATTCTGGATTAAGAAAAACTTTTTGTGCTATGAACATGTTTGAGTGTACGCAGCCTTTGAAACTAACTACAGAACTGCAAGAGGTAAACCCCATAAATAATGAGTTTCACTTACTACAAATAACTGTAAAGGCTGTTCAGCAGGTAAAGGGGCAGAATTCTTTTTTATTTTGACAGAAACTTTGGTTTCTTCCTCAGATTGTTTTCCTTCACCTTCTTCTGCATACTTCTTCCTTTTAATTTGTCGATTTGATCTTCTCTTCTACAATGGAATTGCAAATATTGAAAGTGTTTTGACCAAACTGTTAGCGGTTGGAGACTGAGTTAATGTTTTAAGCATATTTTCAAAATAAAAGTGCTAATTTTTGAATACCTGAGAAGTCTCATCTTTGAACGACTGCTGAGTTGTCTGCTTAGCATCAGACATTTCATCTGAAGACTCATTTTTTCTCTTTTGCTTTTTGCCCAAAGTAATAATAATCTTGCTGTTTTGAAACAAAATACAAAGTTAAGCCTGGTCATAAAATTTAAGATACTGTACTAAATGTTTTCTGTATTTAACATCAAAGATGCACTGTCAAGCTGCAACATTTTAAAATATTTCCTCCTAATCCTGATGTGGTGCTAGCCAGAGGAAGAGATTTCAATCGTTCTCTCCAGATAAAAGCTTACTTTAGTAGAAGAATGGACAACTGTAGAATAATATCTATACATATTGCCTGGAAGTGCTTATTATTAACACATAAAACAAAAAAAGTTATTGATATAAAAGGTACACATTGCATCAGTCTAAAGTATTTTCATACATAATCCAGAGTAAGTACACTAAAATATATAGTCAAGTTGACAGTTTGAAATTTTGAAACATCGAGAAGTACAGAAACCATTTCATTAGTAACAACTGATAATGACTACGGAATTGCAGGGGAAATTATAGCCCTAATGCAACAGTGCTAATTATTTCTGAGTTTACATTCAAAGGGTTACAGAAAAGGGAACAATATTAATATCATTCCATCTGGTTTTAATCAGAGGGCTGCAAACACATATAATTTTCCATATTTAAAATCTGACAAGTGCTGCTTTTCAATGCATTCTCAAAATAATCACAATGTGATTACAATCAAACCCAAATTCAGATAAAGAGATGTCCTTAGATGCACGCTTTACATAATGTAGATTTGATAATTACATACTATGAAGCAATGACAGAATTGTTTTACTATAGAAATTTATGCTGCTTCACAGAACTTTCCCCATCCCTTTTATAAAAAAGCATTGGCCTTTATTAATTTGCTGCAGTTACTATTCATCAAAAACAGTAAACATGACTGGCCACTGGAAGATAATTCAAAGCAGTGAAAGTGGGATGACTCAACCATTTTCAACTGTATCATATTTAAAAGAAAGAACTGAATAAATGAAGCTGATTTAAACAAATGATTCACCGATCACTATATATGCAAATAGTGGTACCTGCCCAAGTTACATTCAGTGGATCTACTTTGGGGACAATTTAGATCAGATGGCACCCATTATAATTACTCAGCAATTTACTGAGCTTATGAAATTTAAAAGTTAATAACATAAAATCTTATTTGTAGATGGTGCATGTACAAAACATCTAATTTGCTAGAAGCAATTACAGAAATAAGGAAGAATATCTGGATCCCTTTAAACGTTCAGGTTCTTAACAAAAGCACCCTAGTTTTCATTAGCTTTCTACATTACAAGTCACATATGGCTGAGATGATTGATCACTTATAAACGTCAAATCATTTTTAAGAATGAATAGCAATCCAGGAAGCCCATTACATTTCTTTTTAAGACAGAAGACTAGTTTTTGTTACCAATGAGCCTGAAGACTTACTATTGTATTAACATTATTCAGTTAAGGAAACCCACAGTAATGTTTTTTGAGATAACAGTCCCTTTAACCCAAATAGCAGCCCCAAGGTTACTGAAAAGAATCTGATTGACTAATTTAGTGCTTTCCCTCAAATTAAACAAAAAGCTATCATTGGTTGGTTGGATGTTCTGAAGAAATCATAGCAGATGTGCGACAACTCTAGGCAAAAGCCATGGAAAACCTAATTGGATCTCTGATTAATGTGATCATAAAAGACTTGAATAAAATTGTTTGCTAATGTCACCAACTTACTACTGTAAAATTATGCAACTCCATAAAACCAAAATTTAAATGTGGAACATGGCACATTAAGACCACCGTGCTTATCTACCTCTGCTTGAATTCATATCCACAGTATAGAAACTCAGATTGCAGGATATTTCATAAAAAAAGTTAAAAGGACAATTAGCAGTACAGTGGTACCTCAGGTTACATACGCTTCAGGTTACATACTCCGCTAACCCAGAAATAACGCTTCAGGTTAAGAACTTTGCTTCAGGATAAGAACAGAAATTGTGCTCTGGCGGTGCAGCGGCAGCGGGAGGTCCCATTAGCTAAAGTGGTGCTTCAGGTTAAGAACAGTTTCAGGTTAAGAATGGACCTCCAGAACGAATTAAGTTCTTAACCCGAGGTACCACTGTAAAATGACTACATACAGAACATACTTTTATGTTTGTTCCTAGCCTATGATGAATTCACTCAAGAACTATAATCTAGCTCCTATCCTGAGCCAGGCAAGGCCCCTCAGGAGAAAAAAAAAAATCCGACACCACTGCTACTAAACATCAAATCAAAACATTATACACATAAAGAACAAGTCAAAAGCCTGGCATTTGAACACACACACCCTTTCCAAAGCATGCATATAAATAATAAACCATAAAAATCAGTACTCACACTAAGATGCATCAATAATCATACCACAAAATCCATTAACTAACAAAGCAAACAGATAAGCAGCAAACAACCCTGACTTGAAAATATGCACCAAACAGCAGATATCCCCATCATCCTCTGTACTCCCCAACCCCCATTTAAAAAGAAAAAATTCCTTTTCTCATTACACAGCTGCTGCAGCCAGACCTTGCACATGATTCATCTTTCCAACTTTATGACTCTTAATTCTGAAATGTACCTGAAGACCATAAAGTCCAAACCAATGTCTAAAGGTATGCTTCATTAAGGACAACAGAGCACAGGACATTGCATATGAGAAGCCATTAGTACTAACATTTCCCTTCACAGTTACTGTTGATTTTAACTACACCATTATACATCATTTTCAGGGTTAATCATGAATAAGCAGTAAATATTAGGTAGGCTGTGTAGGGGTAACAACTAAAAGTGGAAGCTGTCAAGTTGGTGTTGACCCCTGACAGGGTCTCTTCAATGGTGATTCTCTGTTCGTGGAATGCCCTCATTGTTTACCTCATTATTAACTTTCAGGTGGACGTGGTATTTAAAAATATTCCTATTTCCCAGGCATTTGATGGCTGAAAGATACTGTTCTTAATGGCGGCTGAAAGAACTACTGAATTTTGTATTGTATTACCACATTGGTGACTGCTGCCCCAAGCTCATTTGGGGAGGAAAGATGCAAAAGAAATTCAATAAATAAAGGATCTTGGGTTTTTTTGTGGTGCCTTAGACATGTGGACTACATCCTTTCTCCCACAGCAACACAAATTATAACTATAGACATGAGTATTATGGAGTGGGGATCTGCACACTATATTTTCTTTTGGAAACTTGGTAAATCAGTTTTGTTCTCTACAAGGTCTTTAGCAACCAAGGTTTTAATGAGTTGTGGGGACAAGGAGATCTGCTCCTCCTCAATGGCCTACATCCCTGAAGTATGGGTAAAATAATGTAAAGGACCCCTGGACGGTTAAGTCCAGTCAAAGGCGACTATGGGGTTGCAGCGCGCATTTCGCTTTGTGGCCGAGGAAGCCAGCGTTTGTCCATAGACAGCTTTCTTGGTCATGTGGCCAGCATGACTAAACTGCTTCTAGTGCAACTGAACACCGTGATGGAAACCAGAATGCACAGAAACACCATTTACCTTCCCACCACAGCAGTTACTTCACTGATGTAACCTCATATCAGAACCCCTATCTTGCTCTATCTCATTATATTAGTTAACCATAGTTTACCCTTGTCCATATATAAACTTCCTCTTGCTACAAGCTCTGTACAACTCTGTGTTGCTTCCAATACACTATTCTTCACACCTGTCTGTTTGCTTGTGCCTTATCTTGCCTATGGCTCCATCCTGGATTCCCTTTGGCTTCCTCACCCTTCTAATTCTTGTATCTGTCCCAGCATGTCATTTGGGTTATCTGCCCTGGAAATTACTTTCAGCTAAGTTGTTAGGACTATGAGGCTGCTCACTAACGTTTGCTATCTCAACCTCACAATGAAGCATCTGCCCCAACACTGCACAGTTTGACTAAGACTATATATTGAGTAAGGAGTGTATTTCACTCTCCTTGTAGTCACAGTGAAGAAACTCCACCCCCCCCTCTCTGTGTGTGATGATAAGGATGACTTGCTTGAAGCAGACATTCTAGTAGTATCTTTAATTTCTCTCTGTTCATACAACTACTCATAGTGGCTGATGGAGCAAAAGGCAGGGCAAGTCAGCAAACAGCTGGTGAAGGTGAAGGCCACAACAGAGCACACTTGGAATAGAGACAAAAACACAAGAGAGTTTAAGGGGGCTGGGAGAGAGGGAAAGAGATTGAAGTAGGGGAAGAGTCCAGGAGTGGGAAGAAACAGTGAGGATGAAGTAGGGAAAAGAGACAGCAAGTCTAGGGATTGGAAGGGGGGAAACAGAAAACAAAGGTGTGGGGGAGAACTTTCTATTCTACAAAAAGTGCAGTCCTCCTATCTTGTAGTAGTTCTCACAACACAATCTGCCTGTTCCTTCTGCTACTTCAATCCAGTCTCCAAAATGATGTGTTAGCTAACCTTCTCTCTCAGAACACTACTGCAGCAACAACATGATTGGTTGAAAGCATCCTGACTGAATTCTGATGGTCTAGGGACACCACTCTGGTGAGGGAAATGGTATGAAGTTCTTGCAGTGAATTGGGTGCAGGCATCAGCCTGGAACAAATCACTTCATACAAATTGCAGTAAATAATTGTCCTGATTGACTAGGTGTTTCCAGTTTCAATGGAACAAGATTCTCCTATGGGAAATTTTGAAATAAGTTACCATTTCTCCCTTTTTTTCTGGAGAGGTGTGTGGGCAGGCCTGCCTGTGTCATAGTAATGCAGACTCCAAGCTGGAAGACAGGCAGAGAGTGAACAATTAGGATGTGAGAGAAGTGGAGAGGAAGAGTGAGCTGAAGCTCTGGGGTTAAGAGAGAAAAGGGTCTGCTGTGGCACAATGGCTGCTCTTGGTGGGGCACTGCCCCCTTTCCCCTTATGAACCAGCCGCCCCTGACAACTTCTAAATATTTACTGAATTAGCAACATTGTGCTAAGTCTTACACAGCAATTAGGTCTCACTCACACATAACAATAACATAGTGGAATGACCCCGAGTGATATGTAATCTCCCCTACTGGTGTAGTAATGAGGATGCTATCAGAAACTTTTGCTTCTATTTTCAATTAACCACAGGTTGGTGTTTTGTCCAAATCCTAAAATGTGATAAGTTCGTCTGCTTTGGCCTTTCCTAGACTAAGACAGCCTGACCATGCTGATCCATGCTCTGGTAAATTCCAGGTTTGATTCCTGTAATGCATTATATGTAGGGCTGTCCTTGAACACAGTTCAGATGCTTCAACTATAACAAAATTTGGCTACTAGGGTTCTGGTTGATTTATGTAGAGGCAAGTTAAATCAATTCTAAAGGAATTCTCATTTCTTCCATTTTCACTACAAAACCCAATTAAAGGTACTGGTGCTTACCTTTAAAGCCCTAAACAACTTGAGGTGCAAATATTTGAAGGAGGGCCTCCTCTGGAACCAACCTAAGGATGCCTAAAGATAATCAGAAGGGGCACTTATTTGTACCCTGAGTGTGGAATGTCTTCCTAAAGGAAGATGCCTGGCACAGATGCTGCTTTCTTTCCAATGTGTGGTGAAAACATTTCTATTTCCCCAGGCATTTTAAAATATATTTTTTAGCCAACTAGATAGCTTTTATTACTTTAAATTTTGATGGATTATTGGTTACATTTTATATTGTATTTGTAGATTTTAAATTCAATGCATACCACCCTGAAATCCATTTTTGGATGAAGTTGAGGTTTATAAAATAAATGTATTGAAAATAATGCTGCTTCATAGATCAAAGTTTGAGGTTGGTTTTAGTAAACTGCTTTGTCGAAATTCAGAAGAAATGCTAAAAAAAAATGGTTAATACAAAATGGAAGGAAAAGCTTCCAATCTGCATTAGATCAACAATTTATAAGTGAATGGAGAGAAGTATGTGGCTATGTGTTGGGGAAGGTTATTGGGTTCTGGAAATACAATGAAGATACAGTTAAGGGACTTCAGATTAGTTAAAGGAAAGCTTTGCTGCATAAGTGGGTCATGACAAAGAATTTAGGCATACTATCTTATGTACTTTAACAAAGTCTAACCCAAATAGTTACATATTTTCCCTGTTTACCCTGCCTCCATTTCCCTTTTATCTATTTTTAAACTGTAAGCCCTTTGGGGTTGTTATCTGTCAAACCTGTTCTTTGAAAAGTATCATGTACATAGATGGCACTGTATAAATAAACTGCTACTTAAATAAGAGGGATGTGCTTGATAAAAGCAGATGCAAGGCTAATCCAGGCAAAACAAGAAATATGGCAAAATATATACCGTATTTTCTGGCATATAAGACGACTGGGCGTATAAGACGACCCCCAACTTTTACAGTTAAAATATAGAGTTTGAGATATACTCGACCGCAGATTCTCCACCCAGCGTATAAGATGACCCCCGACTTTTGAGAAGATTTTCTTGGATTAAAAAGTAGTCTTATATGCCAGAATATACAGTACAAGTAGAATGGAAGAAGACAAAGGCAGGACTATACATTGGATATTCCACAACCGATAAAAATGTCTAGACTTTCATTCTTCCTGACATTATATTACAATTTTGTATGTACATTGTATGTACAACTTTGAAGACAACATGATGAGTTCAAGTCATGGCTAAATCAAGTCCAATGCTTTCAGGGGTACTACCTGAGTGTGATTTAGTTGGATACAACTCAATATACTTAAATACACACTAAATAGTAAGAATAAGTATTTTTCTGTTAAAAGTCAGAAACATTACTCTGCCTAAGGATAGCGTGTGTAGAACTATGCAACAAAGCCTATATTAAAAAGCTTACACTATTCTAAAATAATATTCAATGCTCAATGTTAATTTTTTTTTAAAAAAAACACATACATAATATTATAGACACTTCAAATTTACATCTATTTGGTTAAAAATTTCTTTCACTATATTCTTTCTTTCAGTGTAGTTTACAAAAAAACAACCAGCTATGTCTGTTGAAAAGGAATGTAAATGAAAGGACTGCAGAATTCATACCAGATGGAAAGCATATCTGTCCACTTCTGCTATATGACATTTCAGTCAATGCAAAAAATACATAAGCACTCAAACGTGGAAGCTTGATCAGAGGATGAAACCCATCAATGACATTGTGGCCCCTCATTCCAAGAGTTTATGTAGCATCCTCAATTCCATTTTGAACATAAGCACTGATGAAATGGAACCCTGCAGGTCCCAGGGAGAAGACAAACATCAACCCATCTGATTGTTTAAAAGTTTTGCATCAACAGTCATTCCAAGCTGTGCAGGTAACCCCACAAAACCCAAATACATTACACAGTATATATCTATATCTGCACACAAACATAGGTGCACAACAGCAATGGAAAAAGGACTGCAAAGGACAATACATATTTGGTGTAGAATCCAATTGAGACAAGAATACTGCTATGAGAGAAATGCTAAGAACTATAGCACTTGATCATAATACATGGCCAAAATGCTTACAAAATTATCCCACAGCACAATTATTAAATAAGAGAAAGTTTTAAGTTAATACACTGTATTAGAATATCCTAGTTCTAACAACTGAATTCAACATACTGTAGTAACAAAAGCTCTTAGCAGTAAGGAACGCACACAGAGGCATCCTGCATATTATATACAAAGCCAGCCAGCCCAAAATTGGTTTTGATTAAGGCTAGGATATTATATATAAAAAACAAATGGGACCTGAAATAAATTGTTGGCAGGGTATCTTCCTGCCTAGTCTGAGTTGCAGAGACTGCAAATACCACAGAGCCTAGGATTCTGCTTCATGCAAACTTCACTTAAGAATGAATACATCAAATATTGTATTATCTCTCATACTAAGGATAAGGACTGGAATGGGACTAAAAATCAGCAGCAGATATGCCACCTACATTTAGCAGTTCCAACACTTTCTGCAGTAGCTTAAGAGTTCCTGGGGCATTTTGCTTTCATGCACTGATATACAATGACCCAGGAAAAACTAGACTCTCACAACAAGTTTTTTTTTTAATAGAACTTATCTAATTACTTCCTCAACCCTTGTAAAAAAAAATCCTCTCTGTGCTATCTCAACCCTTTCAAATACCCCCAGGCTGCAATATTATGCATGTTTTATTGTATATAAACCCTGCTGAAATCAAGTTCCACATAAACGTTGGCTATGGTTATGATGTTAAACTGTCAGACAACAGAATGTTAGACCACTTACCCAATTTTTGCTCTCTCTTTAGTTTTGGATGAAGAGCCAGTTTTAGGTTTTTTGCTTTCTTTGTCTTTTGGTTTTGATTTAACTTTCCTGCCCTTCTTTTCCTCTCTTCCTTCTGCTGAAACACTTGGGAAGTTTTCTGGACTCATTACTCGTGGAATGTTTCGCTCCCCTCTCTCTTTTGCTTTTGCTATTGCCTCCGATATTATTCGATTAGCTTTCTCCTGCTTACTTTCAGATTCCACCTTTTTTTTCTGTTTTTTCTCAGACATAGATTTCACCTGGGTATTCTGCAACTTAGCATATGTCCCAGAACTATCTGTTTTCTTGGAGGAAGGAGGCTGCAAGGAAAAAAAATAGGTTATTCATCTAAGACAAATGTCTTGTCTTATATTGTACATTTGCAGTGCAGGCTTATACATGTTTACTCAGGAGAAAGTCCCAGTGCTTATTCTATAGTCTAACTACAGTCATGCAGCACAATCCTACACGTTTACTTAAAATAAGATCTACTATGTTCTTTAAGGCTTACTGATAAGTATGCTGCAGATTGCAGCCCTAATCACATATAATATAGTTAATATTTCATGCAAATGCAATAAAAACAAAACATTTAAATTCTATCATAAAATCATACAGAAGTCAGTATAAAAACACCATCTGTTAAAGCTATAGTATCCCTGAGTGGGTATGGGGGAGCTATCCAACTTTTTATCTGCATTCTTTGTGACATTCTTTGTCACAGCCAATATTTAGAAAAATTGATGGGATATGCAGCTTTAAGTTATAGTAAAATTACTACATTACTGTGTATTAAACCAGGTCTTTGCATGTGCAATAAAAGGGAGCTTGGGAAACAGACATCTAAATGTTAAACTCAAAGAAGTATTCTAAGTTTTCCCCCCTCTCATTTTAATAGAGCTGGCAGCTGTACTATAGAAAAGTAAAAGGTAAAAATGGTGTAACTTTGAAGTTATAAATCTTTAAAAATTGTAACTTCTAAATTTCTATAAACTTTCGTCTAATGTGAAAATTCTCTATCCATAAGATTTTCATAGGCTGAATTGTTCACAACCTTGTAAAAAAGGGGGGGTGTCCACTAAATTAGCATCTGTGCCTGGGGAAGGTCCAGTATACAGTCTTCATGCACTGCTGAGGGTGGGCCATAATACAACTCCTGTTCCAACTGCATTTATTCACATTCTCCATTTTACTGTTTACCCTCTTTTTTACTTCCATATTTTCTGTGCTATCTCACTTCAGTTGAAAATTAATCTATATTCACAACCTACTCACTCTTCACCAGTGTGAATAAAAATATAAACATAATTTAAAATAATTTTCATCATACAGTTACCAATTTTTGTGACCATTTAAGTTGTATTTTAAATGTAATAAAACATTTTATTTATGGCACACCGATTAAAAAAATATTCAGGATAAGCCAAATAGTTCTATACAACTTCCATGTAAAAATAATGTTTATACATAAAAATACTGTTTTATGAATCTTGAATGCCTAGCCAGATGCAGAAACCACATACTGATTAAGCAAAGCAAATTTATAAAAACTTACATAACATAAAAGTTAACGTCATAACAAAATCTGTACATAATACAATGTTCAACATTTAGATGCAATATATTTAAGCTGAATTAGCTTTCAGAGGTAAACTAGGCATATACTGCTAAAACAATTTCAGTCAATTAGTTACCAAAAATACCCTTTGTTTAGAAATTCATGTAGAACTGATCACAGGAAACAGCTTCTTTGTTTGGTTGTTGTTTCTAAATGTACGCACAATGAAATTCCTGTTTCTAGCACAAATAATTACGGTATAGCAGCCTCTCGAAGATCTGACGGAGGACAGCTTTTAAAAAAAACAAACGTAAGGAATGGAAAGAATTTCCTATCCAAACAGACAAAAAAAGCAGATAACAATTCTGCTATGTTCTCACCCATAAATGTGCCTCTGACTACAGCATAGGGGAAAGCCAGGAATTTCCAAACACATTTTCAGGCCAGATCCAGTTCGCTTTACTGGATACATTTTTCTATATGTGCCTCATCAAAGCTTAACAGCAGTGCTGCAGCACGAAGAAGAAAGCAGGGTTTATGATAGCTAAGTAAAATGCCACCTCAAGGCCTGCAGGCTACAACAGATCACCAAGACTCGAGAAAACAGCAACAAGCTCAAGATGGCGATGCAGCACGACTCCCGCAGCAGCAGCCAGTAATAAGGAAGGTTATTCAATCCCATTAGCCTTTTAGCCCAAAGAACCCCTCCTCCTCCCACTCATTCAAGCTTTCACTTACCCTTCCTCTTGGCCTCTTCACTGAAGACATTTTTGGCATTAGACAAAGGCTTGCCCTCTGATTTTTCACCACCCGAGGTAGTGCTCAAGAGAAAAGCATTGAAAGAAGATTGCTAAATGGCCTATTTAGTAAGCCGAAAGCCAGGATAGACACAACCTTCCACAAATACACATAGTGATTTATCAACATATTCCTTCCTTGACAAGCAAGAGTCCTCTGTTTATCTACCGTATGAGAAACCGTCAACCTCCATGGAACGGCAGAGTTTCAACAATAGCTGTAAGCAGATAGCCAGATTCCAACAAAACACAGAAAGAAATGAATGCACAAAGCATCAAAATGCATCAGCATGAATATTAGAGATGTCGTTAAAAATACTGACTCCTTCTGCGGAAGTAGGCCAGCAGATGGTGCTACCAGTTATTATTCCATTAGACTCTGTAATTTAACCCTCAATAGACTGCTCTTCCCTACATGTGGTACAGTAGTTAACTCTTACTCTTCCAACTGCTACAGTAGTTGAAAATAATACCTATGTATTCCACACCACACTCAAGTAACACATTGAAATCTGACATCCATTTCAAAGCATCCCTCCTACAGCTTTATAATACTAGATCCACAGAGCAAAAATATTTGACGTCCAGAAGCACAAGGACCACATAAGATATTTCCTGTTACAAAATATACAAGGACATGCATCATTTCCCCCCCCCCCATGTGAACACTTGATATTTTAGCAGGACAGTACAGAGGTGTTTGTGGGGAAGCTACTTTGAGCCATGCCTGCTTTACATTCCTTTAATCTCCCTCCCTTTCTGTAATGTATGTTTGGACAGAACAGGTTGGCAAGACCTTACTGATCAAAATCCATACTACTCACATATTTTTGAAGTCCACACCACAAAAGTAATATTGTTAATAATAATAATAATAATAATAATAATTCTGTCATACAGTTGCAGAAGGAGGAGGCCAGCCTTAAATATTATAAAGAGAGGAAATGGTCAAAACCCATGAAATGGATAACAGACTGAAAATAATCAGAAGTATTAATCTTTATAAAAGTCAAAGTTATTAATACACAGCTTTATTCAATCTGATGAAAACTGTATCTGTTTTGAAAACGTGCACCATACCATTCACAGAAGGAATATACTTCACAGCTGACTTGTAGAAAATGATTAGATACCAAGGCCACACATAATTTGTGGTCCCCGAGTGGGAAGTGAGCTAGGTTTGCCTATCCCTGGAGACCTATAGATCTAATTGTTTTCCAAAATTCTGAAAGATTTAATAAACTTCTGTGCAGTTGGCCTTACGGCTGGCCTTACTCGCCTCTGCAATGAAGACTGACCTTGGGCATAAATACAGCAGCACCATGCATTCTCTCCATGTCATAGCAGGGCTGCATGCCTTGATTTATTGGGAGGTAGAAAGAGCTAAGAGACCAGGGGAGACAACTTAAGTGTGCATGACAGAAGATTGTCCCAGAATGGTGAAGAAATGTGTCCAGTGAAATTAGTTCACTGATAAATGGATTGGAAAATACCCAACCCTACTCATGGGTCAAGCACCTAAAGATCACAACCAGATGTCAAAGTGCTACACACAATGAGTTTGAAAAAGTTTTAATATACTAATAATCATTTGAATTTGGATCCTACAATTCAGTCTTTGAGCTGGTGTCTCAAGCAGGTACTTGCTGAAAAGAATGTATGGGTGAGGATTTTTTTAAAAATATTTTTTCTACACATTTTTGTGCCTTTTATTTTTTCTTCTTCTCTTTTTCTTTGCATCACTTTATTACTTTATAATTGAAACCTTTTCAATAAAATATTAATACCAATGTTTTTAAAAATGAAGCCACTGTAGTTTCTAGCTTGGCCATTGGACAGAGATTGCTTTAGTAGTCTTGGTTGATGATCTTCATTTGCAGGTCAAAAGGAAATTTTCCTGCAGATTCTTTTGGAACTATCAGTACAGGTTAAAACCCTTTGTGGATCAACCAATGGAATTAAGCAGATATTAAGGGTACTTTCTTATGGCTCCAACTTTCTCTATTGTTTCATATCTATATTAAATGATGAGAACTAGATGCTGTTTTACAATGTTCTATTGTATTTTTTCTGTGTTGTATGATTGCAAATTATGTTTAATATGCTATTTTAGGACTACAAACTGCTTCAGAAAGATCATGCTTTAACTGGAAAGTAGACTATATAAAATGTTCATGTTCCAAAATAGTACTGTTCAATGAACTTATGGTTTATCTGCTACTCAAATTTGATTTACTTATTTGGACATTTATATCCTGCTTTTCTGTGACAAAAGCAAACTCAGTGTTCACAAAAAAGGAACCAAGCTTTTAAAATTATTTTATTGGCCTTCTATTATTTGGTCTGCTACTCTCTTTAAAAAAGTTTTTTCATGGTTTATCCCCCTATTTGTTCTGTTTTCATTATTGACACTAGACATCTTTAGCACTTCTTCAGAACTACAAAGGTAAGATTGAAATGCAGTAAATAAACAGAAGTACAGAGGTACCTCGGGTTAAGAAATTAATTCATTCTGGAGGTCCGTTCTTAACCTGAAATTGTTCTTAACCTGAGGTAACCACTTTAGCTAATGGGGCCTCCTGCTGGTGCCGCGCCGCTGCCACGTGATTTCTGTTCTCATCCTGAAGCAAAGTTCTTAACCCGAGGTACTATTTCTGGGTTAGCGGAGTCTGTAACCTGAAGCATCTGTAACCCAAGGTAGCACTGTATAGTGTCCAGATCAAGGGAAGTAATAGTACCACTCTATTCTGCCTTGGTCAGACCACACCTGGAATACTGTGTATTCTGGGGGCCACAATTTAAGAAGGATGCTGACAAGCTGGAACATATGCATAGGAAGACAACTAGGATGATCAAGGATCTAGAAGCCAAGCTTATGAGGAATTGTTGAAGGAGCTAGGTATGTTTAGCCTGGAAAAGAGGAGACTGAGAAGAGATATGATAACCATATTCAACTGTCTAAAGGGCTGTCACATTTAAGAGGGAGCAAGCTTGCTTTCTTCTGCTCTGGAAGGTAGGACTCGAACCAATGGTTTCAAGTTACAAGAAAGGAGATTCCAACTAAACACACAGAAAAACTTTCTGACAGTAAGAGCTTTTTGATAGTGGAACAGTCTCCCTCGGGCAGTTGTGGGCTCTCCTTCCTTGGAGGTTTTTAAGCAGAGGTTGGATGGCCATCTGTCATGGATGCTTTAGTTGATATTCCTGCATTGCAGGGGGTTAGATTAGATGACCCTGGGGTTCCTTCCAATTCTAAGATTCTATGATATAATTTGAACACCAGATTGGGAAACCCATAAAGGAGAGGGCTGCTGCCTCATATCCTGCCTGTGTATTTCCTGCTACACCAGGATGGACACAGTTCTTACATTATCATCAAGACTTGCCTTCAGAGGTCCTCAGTGGGAGCTCTTTCTTTCATAATGGCTAAGTGACTTCCAGCAACTCAGCCTCACTCCCTTGCCTCAGAGGTGCTCAGTGAGAGGTGTTGCATGTAAACTGCTAACTTCCAGCACAGTTGGCTTCATCCTTCACTGAGTAAGATCCCGCTGCTCAGACTCACTAACCTCAGAGGTCCTAAGTGGATACCCCCAGACACCAGAGAAGACCAAGAATGAGAGGAAAAACCTGGCATAATTTATTATCTGTGCAAATCTTTTTGAATGTAATTGTATTGTGCAAATATTTTTAAGCTGCTTTGTGTGTCTTTTAGGACTACATTGTAGAATAAAAGTATCAAACAAATAAATATTATGAAGCCACAAGTAGGGTAAATATGAAATATTCTGATTTCCAGCATTATTACCACATCTACAAGTGGTGACCTCAGTTCTGGAAAAAAGTTCTGGAATGAGGAGGAAAAACAAAAAACAAATCTGGAACGAGGTGGTTCTGCAGTCTAGGAAGAAGAAGAAGAGGAGGAGTTTGGATTTGATATCCTGCTTTTCACTACCCGAAGGAGTCTCAAAGCGGCTAACATTCTCCTTTCCCTTCCTCCCCCACAACAAACACTCTGTGAGATGAGTGGGGCTGAGAGACTTCA
The DNA here is from genome assembly GCF_009819535.1 of Lacerta agilis. Lineage (NCBI taxonomy): Eukaryota > Metazoa > Chordata > Lepidosauria > Squamata > Lacertidae > Lacerta > Lacerta agilis. The sequence continues at coordinate 31,172,371 of NC_046319.1, forward strand.
GAGAAGTGTGACTAGCCGAAGGTCACCCAGCAGCTGCATGTGGAAGAGTGGAGACGCAAACCCGGTTCCCCAGATAACGAGTCTACCGCTCTTAACCACTACACCACACTGGCTCTCCAGTGTGGAGAACCCTTTCTCTTTCTCCAGCATTCTCCCTGGGGAATCAGATACCCATGGATCTAAAGCACACCCTTGACTTACAAGTGGATGCTGTATTCAAGAACATATTTTACCATATTTATTTATTATATATATTTATTAAATTTATATTCTATCCTTCCTCCCACAGGCAAACCTAATAAGAAGGCAATATAGTGGTACCTCTGGTTATGAACTTAATTCGTTCCGGAGGTCCGTTCTTAAGCTGAAACTGTTCTGATCCTGAGGTGCACTTTCGCTAATGGGACCTCCCGGTGCATGCGCGCCTCTGGTGCACAATTTCCGTTCACATCCTGGGGCAAAGTTTGCAATCAGGAGCAGCTACTTCCGGGTTAGAGGAGCTCGTAACCTGAAGCATTCGTAACCAGAGGTACCACTGCACACTTATCTGAAGAATAGATTTCATTCACTGCCAATGCTTTTGTTACTACTAAGTTAATGTAAAAGTGTGCAAAAATACAGCTGGCCATCTTTTAACTGGAATGGTATGCCAGATAGGCAAACTTATAGCTAATGGCACTGGCTTCCAACTACCTTCCTGGTACAATAAAAACTTGGGCTTAAACCTGATATATCTTCACTACATCTCACGAATGAGTATCTACCTATAAGTTCATGGAAGAGAGCCCCGGATCCAATTCCTACTAGCTGGGAACTTTAATGGGTTGATTCCAATTCCTTGTAACACATGAAAGTGAACTCATTTTTGTATATGTAAGTTTTTAACTAAATGTTGCTAGATTCTGACTTGTTAGATGTGTGGTTTTATTATTTAAAAAAATAAACTATTTTTATTATTTCTGTTGTAATTGTTGTAAGATGCTGTAGTTTCAAGAAGTGTAGGCTACATATAATTAAACAAATGGAGTCCCACAATAAACACAATATAAGCAACTATCAGTATAAATTTCAAGTGCTAAACTATATTTTTATTTTTATATGGTATAAACAATACATGGAGAAGATCAAGTTTTAGTTTCAATCCAAATCTATACAGGACTTCATTGTCAGTATAGAGCTCATATAACAAGGAGTTCCCCATAAACTTTACAGTTAGAGGATGCTCTCCACAAAAGGATTATGAGGATGGAGCATTACTGTATTAGACCACCAAAGTGAATAGGAAAACCTCTGATCATGCAGAACTCCCAGCGTGCATCAAAGCTCTCACATTCATGCCATAACAGCTGTACCAGGGCATGTACTTGCTAAAAACACTGGATGGATTTCCTCACTGCATATCTTTCACATTATTGGTTTGCTGTTGTTCTTATTTTTACTATGTATTTTGTGGTTTTTATTTTGTAATTTTATGTTGTGAACTGCCCTGGGAGCTAAGGATAAAAGGCAGTATACAAATTTAATAAATGAAATCATCATCATCACCACCACTCATTTTCCAGGATACTTTCTCACAAAAAATGCATGTTTACAGTATCCTACATTAGCAAAACCACATAGATCAAATACAAAATCATGAGAGTTGTGAAAGAAAAACAATGAACAGTAGTGCTACAAAAGAGAGGATACCATAATCTAATGCAAAGAATGAACTTCTGCAAAACACACAAAACAGACTGTGCTGACAGTTTAGGAATCCTTAACAGTGTTAGAAATTCAAATTTATAATCTAATCATCAAATGGCACCTTAAACCTAGGTTATGGTCGCTACAACAGAATGTCTAGATGCCACTGGGGGAGGTGTTAATTATTATTGTCATTATTATTTCTATACTACTTTATATTTTAAATAACAAATACTGTATCAAATAAAACAATCAAAGTGGTTTACAACAAATTACAACAAACATCAAATAAAACAATCCAGAATAAAGCAAATTCAAGCTTCAATGAAAATATTTCAGATCCTTCTCTAAGTGATATTTTGCTTTCGCCAGTTGCCAACCTGGTGTCCATAGATCTCCATGTGATCACAACTGGACCTGCACCAGTCGCAAAATGCGCCTGCTGCCTGGCTAATTTCTAACACTGCAATAGAATGTATTTTCACTACAGGGTTCAAGAGACAAAAATGTGATGGGATTTCAGTAATTATATTAGAGCAATTTATTGTCTGCAAAATTTACATTGTTCTTAATAAGAGTATCTAACTTTATTTGAATTGGCTTGAATCACATGACCATTTAAAGAACTTTACATGTGCCATTTCATGTCAGATTTGGGTGAAACATTATGTTTGAAATTTAAACTTGTATAATGTTAAAATAACAAAATCTACCAGCAAATAGCTTTATTATCCCACCTATACTCAAAATATGGATTTTATACTTCACAGCTGTCTCAATAAATTTGCAATATAATTAAACACATGCAATGCAATCACAAGCTTCTTTACTCAAAAGCAAATCCTAATTAATTTAATGAGACTTACTCCTTTATGAGTGTATTTCGGATTGTGGTCATAATATAAAGCTTTGTTTTTCCTCTTATTGGCTCTGTTAAATTTATTTTGGAAGAAACATTAAGTCATATATGTATGTTATATACTAGATACAAGAAGTTCTTTAATTTCTCCCTCTGCAGAACAACTGAACATTGCTGGGGTCTTGGACCACTTATTTTATGTTTGAAAATCAAAGCACATGTGATAAAATAAGTGATATTTGATAAACCGCAATCTGGCCTCTCTAATGTGATGGATGTGCCTGTTTTTGTAACCACAAATTTCTGAAAAAATTGGGTGTTAAATTTACTTTACCCTCAAGTCAAGTTTGGCATTGAACCTGCTTCTGCATTTGGATTTGAGAGCAGCAAGAGGTGAAAATCTCAGCTCGCACCAACACCATATTATGAAAATTACAGGCTCTAAACCAGGGCCTTGTTAGCATGCTCCTTAATCTGGCCTTAGTCAAAAGAGCCTTGATCTTTATTGCCAGAAGGGGGGATCAATTTTAGGGTCAAGTGCAGATATTAAGTGAGTCTGTTCCACCTTTCAAAAAACCACGGTTTGAAAACTTCTGTTATATTCCTTCACATAACATAAGCTATGCATTTTGAAACACTTCAGTCAAGTTTCACTTCTCAGGAATATTAACAGGAAGAATGGTCAAGAATCAGTTCTACTTTGCTAAGTAAGAGACATATGATTGTGAGTTGGTTGAATAAACTGGATTTTTGTTTTTGTTGAAACGAGCTACAGTGAACCTTGAGCTTGTGTATTCCCCCTCTCTTCTATTGCTCCAGCATAGCCCCCCATTAATTTCAGCTTGTCATTGATGAATTGTGATTAATCTTAACTTCGGTTTGTTTCTAACAAATCAACTTTAAACCATGGGTTATAAAGGTGATTTAGATGAAAGGGCACAAAAACACAGGTGAGCCTAAGACTCATTGTGGCTTCTTCCCATTACAGTAAACCATGATTTATCATGATCCCCAGAATGAGTGCTATAGGTACTGAAATTTATTTTACAGCTGTTTCTGAATATTATTTTTTACTGGATTATTTTAAATCTTAAACTTTGCAAAAGATCTGAATACAGTGTTTAATATCTTCCAGTTCCAGAGAAATTAAACATACGGTTTAGTTTGGCTTTGATCCTACCCACATCCTCCTTATACACTGGAGTGATCCATAAATTCCAGCCTACCCTCCCCTTCCTGGAATCCACTTCCTGTTTGTACTCTGCTTTGAGTATGCACAGAGGAGGCCAATAGGATGAAAGCTACTGTTAACAACTCTGCTTTCTGTTACTTAGTTTCCTGGCAGAGTGCTAGGCAGCCTGTGTAGTGCAGTACACCAAGTAATAGCTAGGATCATATTTCACTGCTGGCAGTCATTCCATGCAAATACAGGACATGGAGAATTCATACTAACAAAAAATTGACAAGAAAGACAACAAACAACCACCAAGGTCTAACTTGTGACTTTAGAAACATTATATTAATAAAAATGGATAAAACTTTTTTGTAATATACTTACAATGTAAAAGCTGACCTGACAACTTAGAAATTTGTCCATACCCCATGTACCAAAAGAGTTTGTAAAGAACATTAACAGGAAGAATTTGTATCTGTTTGCTTTTAAGTATGTTACATTATTATATGCAGGATTTAATTTGTGCAGGCCGAAATTTAAAGCAACAAATAAAAAAATGGGCAACAGTACATGGTGTCATGGAGTAATTTTATTATTTTGAATAATAAAAGAGGACAAATTAAAGGTCACTGATATTTAACATATTTAGCAAATGTTATCTCCCTCTCTGCACTGATATTAATGAGAAAAATTAGGTGTTGACATTTTAGGTGCAGCTTATGAAAAACTGTAGGCTTTTTTGAAACTTGCACCTGCATTTATAACTTTCAAAATATTGTTAGCAATTTCAGACTTTTAACTGACACCTATTAACCATCGTAGCACCCATCAACCTTCTTCATAAGGTCTCATTTACATATCCATGTCATTTTGTAGCATCCATAGATGCATCCACACAACTGGAAATTTATCTTTTTTCATCAGAGCTTTATAACATAAGGCAACATCTAAAAGCACTAAGTCAGTAATATTTCAAGCAATGTCAATGTCACCACATTTTCATTTCTCTCATGCTAAAATTTGCTTCACTAGCAGCCTTCACCAGCTTTAGCTTTACATTTTAGCACTAGCTTGGTAGTCATAGTGGAAAAGAAATAGCATACAGGTGAGTGCACAGAATTCCATGCAAGTGAACGAAATGCTTCATCTCTCTTGTGCACCAAGCACAGAAACCAAAAGGGCTACTAGAGAAGGGAAGTTCCTTTCTCTGAACCCAGCAGGGCTATCCACTAATCACTCTGTCATCCTTGAGCAGGCAGAATACCCCCCCCCCCTTTGCAGGCTAATAATTTATTTTCGAGGCTGATGAGGTTACTGGCAAAACACTAATTTCACCTCTCCTAATGGTGTACTTCCTAACTGACATTATAGGAACAGCAAGCTCTGCAACTCAAAACTTCTAAAATAAAATAACCACTCACCTGGTCAGCACTGACAATTAAGAATTACATCCAGGGAAGCTTTTGGAAGAGTTGCTTTTTCTTGTCTTTCAGGTAAAACATAAACAAATGTAGATATGTGTGCATGTGGGAAAGTAAAACTATATAGGATGTAAGCAACTAAATCATGGGTTTAACTCAGGTGCACTAACTTTTTTGGGCCTGAAGGATGCAGTGAGGATTGGCCACACCTAAACTGCCACATGCCACACACACACCAATCCACATGCTCAACAGAGAAGGGGGATGGATGAGCAGTCTGCAAACATGCAAGCAAGCAGTCAGAACGGGGGTGGGGGATTGTTTCAGTAGACACATACTTATTCAGCATTTTTCGTTCTCAGGGCAGCACTGGTAGTGGATGATATCCTACACCAGAACTGCCCTGACGACGATAAAATACACTATCATTCAGCTCAGCTGGCTTCATTCAGCCCTTATCACAAATCTCAATGTTACTTTGAGATGCTTGCTTCATTTGGCTCCCACTGAGGTCTACTGATGCTTTTGAATTATGGTGCTGGAGGAGACTCTTGAGAGTCCCGTGGACTGCAAGAAGATCAAACCTATCCATTCTCAAAGAAATCAGCCCTGAGTGCTCACTAGAAGGACAGATCCTGAAGTTGAGGCTCCAGTACTTTGGCCACCTCATGAGAAGAGAAGAATCCCTAGAAAAGACCCTGATGTTGGGAAAGATGGAGGGCACAAGGAGAAGGGGACGACAGAGGATGAGATGGTTGGACAGTGTTCTTGAAGCTACTAACATGAGTTTGGCCAAACTGCGAGAGGCAGTGAAGGATAGGCGTGCCTGGCGTACTCTGGTCCATGGGGTCACGAAGAGTCGGACACGACTGAACGACTGAACAACAACAACAACGAGGTCTACTGAAGAGATGATACCTCATGATTGTCCCTAAGAGCAGGTGCTTCAGCTGCACTCTATATAATATCTTTTTTATAATACAGGTAACTCGCAACTTACACACATTTTACTCATGCTGATTCAGCTATACGTGCTTGGCAATAAAAAAATAAAAACATTTTTAAAAGGGGCAGGCATCCAGGAAAAAAAGACTTTGGCAATCCCACCTGCCATTGAACACAATGTGTTTTGACTATATGAAATTTGGTTTATGCGCTATCCCCAGAACATAATCAGCAAAACACAGTTCACCTGTCATTAGCAGGAAGTTTACCAGTATGTGGAAGTGCAAAATATCAGCAAGGTCAAACAGCTTAGGGATGCAGTTTTGGGACAAAAACAGCCAGGGAATGGAATGGACACAACAGGAGCCATCTGGTAAGTGCAAAGAGAGTTAAACATGATTTCACAAAACTGGTGCACATGTTTCTGGGGTCCACATAAAACTTTTGAAGGTCAAGAACTTGAGACCAGGTTACCCAAGGGATGGCCTCGTCCCATATATCCCTGCCCAGCCATTGCGCTCCTCAGAAGGGGCATGGCTGAGAATTCTGTATGCCCCAGATGTTCACCCGAAACTGGGCTTTTGTGTTGCGACTCTAGCTCTCTAGAATCAATTACCAACTGAAATTAGGCAGGCGCCTGAAGTCTTGATGATTAGCTGGCTATTAAAAATGGTCAGTGGCTTCAGGGTATGAAGTGGTTTATAAATTTGTAAATGAAAATAAATGGCCTGTGAGTTAAGACACCCTGGCTTAAATTGAAGATTAGGATGGCCAGCATAATAATTAGTGTTTGACATATCACTTCAGTTCATACAAATGATTATCTTGTCACCCATTGTGCAAAATTTCGGATGCTCAGTGATCTCATATTTAGGGCTCATGAGAAGCAATATCATTTACGTTCCCTAGACATTCTACCATATTAATCAGTGACCCTAAAGACTCCATTATTTGACAGCAACAAGTACCTCTGCCATCTAACTGTTATGTAGTTAACTACTGTTAAGCAACACCCGCCCTTTCAAAGAAAAGAAAGATGCATTTTCCTAGATTCATGCTATGCTTAACACGTAAGAAAAAAGTATTTTACTTCCCAAAAGGAAATAGTCAAATGAAATATAAAGTATGTATGTATGTGTGTGTGTGTGTGTGTGTGTGTGTATATATATATATATATATATATATATATATATATAATTACACTAATACTTGGTCATGCCAAAATGTCAAAAAGCATACTCTCTTGGAAAATTTATGCTCAAATAGCAGTCACTATTAATAACAGATTTAAAATCAAAGGGATGTTTTATGTTCACTACTACAAATTACACCATAATTTACTCCAAAATGTTTTGAAAGTAAATACTAGGTACTCATAATAAAATAATAAAATCCACAAGCACCTAAATAGAAAAACCAGAATGCAGTATTTCCATCAATATTATATATTGCTAATATTTGTTACATTATTTATTTATTTGTTTATTTATATTTAATTCTGCTTATTAATTTAAACATTAATAGTTATATATACAACTCTTCATGGCAACAATGTTCAAAGCTAGAGTCCTACCTATATGGGTTATTAAAAAGACCATAGGTGTTTCATAACTTCAATGAATTTGAGATGGGGAGAAAAAGCAAAGCAAGCAGCATTATAAAGCTTATTTCTCCACACTTTTTTGTATTTTTTCCTTCCAGTTTATACCACAAAACTCAACAGTTGGCAGTAATGAAAGCAAAAATAACAGTCTGCCAAGTTGCATAGAAACAAACTGAAAATGTGTATTCAATTTTGGAAGATATGGCAGAATGCTGTATTTTCTGAGATGGAAGACACTGTAAAGTGAAGTGTGCAAAAGGCATTTAGAGCTAAGATTTAAATGCTATTCCATCTCAAACAGCTGAAAGGTCATCAAAACCTCTCCAACCCCCCCCCCCCTTTTAAACAGGATCCTGTACTTCAGGATAGTTCTTCTTACTAATGGATTATGGTTCTGCCTCCTTATATTGATTGAACTACTAACTACTTTTGACTAACAGCAAGGTAAAAATGAACTAGCTATAGCAAAATATAACCCTCCCAGAAAAGCATTACCTACCTGCCCATGAACATTTACACGCTTTCGCTCTTGCAGGTGTTGATTAGAATTAGGAGGATACCAGGGATGATTGCAATTTTGAGACTGAGTCCGAACAAGGTGGGAGGGCTCTGTCAATTGTGGGGTAACATGGTGTTCTAGGTGGTGTTCTAACTCATTACTTGAGCTGTCCTGCACAAATGTAGAATCATTGAACTGGGGAAGGAGATCTTCCTGAAGGAGAGTTTCTGGATCAAGTTCCGTAAATGATTCAGCTTGAGATTCGACTTGATGAAGCAAATTCTCATCCAAAGACGAAAAACCATTGCCTTCTATAGGATCACTGAAATAGCTCAGCTGAGGACCAGAGCCAGCAGGAGCAGAAAAATTAATGTTCACTGCAGACAGTTTTGAACTACTGAAGCTGCCCCGAGGATGTGCTGAATGCAACACATGGAAATTGTTTGAATTTAAAGATGGACTTGAGTTAAGGATGTTATCTGTATTTTCTTGCTTGGTCCCTATCTGAGGAGCAAAGGCATCACTCTCTGGAAAATCAGATAGAGAATGAGTTTGCTGACTAACAGAAAGAGCTGTCGAAGACTGTAGAAGACTGGTAGGAGAGACATGGTTACTAGAGTAGGAATAAGGAGGTGAAAACTGTGTATTAACAACAGAGCATGGAGTTGTTGTAGGAGAGTGTCCATCAAAGTTTCCTTCTTGATTCCCACAAAAGTGAGGTGAGTCACTTGCAGTCTGAGAAAATGGCTGAACAGAGATAGACTGTTGTGAGTCTGAAAGAGTAGCACCTTGAGGTGCATGAGAAACACTGGTTCTATGTGGAACAGATGCATTAACCTCCATGAAGTTTTCTGACTGACTTTGAGTGTCCTCTCCTGCATTGATGCCATTTCTGTTTTGCTGCGACTGCAATGAGGCACACGGATGGTGCTGTTCGCTGGCCTGAAATAAGGCAAAATCATGGTGTGCTACAAAGCTTTTGTTCTGCTGCATAGATTGTGAACGACCTTGATGAAAAGGGGATCCATTCTGATTTGAAACACTGCTAGAAGTTTGGTGTCCCCACATTGGGCTTCCATCTGCCACATCAGGAAACATCCCATTGGTTTGGCTTTGGGGATGGATGGGTGAGCAATTAAACTCAGTGTGTGGTGATAAAACATTTTCAGCTGGGCTGCTGAAGGACTGGTTTACTTGAAGTTTCAATGAATCATACTGATTTAGCTGCCCAAATTCATTTATCTTTTGTTGAGTTTGCATTTCCTGCACATGGTTTAACGAGTCGATGTGTAAAGGTTCAAACTCTGCACCCAAGTTCAATTCATCAACAAGTGAAACAGGTCCAGTTTGTACAAAAGCATCATCAGACAAACCTTCTAAGGTATCACTAAAGAGGTTGGCATCATCAAAAAAGTCCATCATAGGATCTGTCATCTTGATATATCTGTGCTAGTTTGACACTACTCCAAATGGAGTCAGCTAGCCTTTCGGCAGCACACAGCAACAGAAAATTTGCAGTGGTCAACACCTTATCTAAGCCATGTCCACATCCATTAGCACATTTGAAGAAATAATGTCTTGAAGTGTTTAAAATACCCTAGGCAAGAGGGAAAAAAGCAATTAAGCAGTTACTTTAAAATGTTAATGTATGGGGCTGTATTTTAAATTACCAACCCCCCCATCATGTTTTTGTCTCCTGTCATGTGACACTTAAAATACAGAAATGTTGTTGCAGATGGACTGATGTGAACCCAAATTTCCAACTTTCTGATATATTTCCTGAATATGCATGTCACTAATCAATTGCTATAACAATACATATGTTTGCATTAGACACGTAACCTTTTTACTATATAGGAACACAAGCTGAAATCTCAGGTCATGCCTTTCACACAGAAATCTTATCTGCTTAGGGGAGCAGTTACCGTATTAAGGAGTTCTAGTCACCTCCATATACAAAAGCAAAGACATTAAGCAGGATAACTTAATCTTCAGTTAAATGCCCAGAACATTTCAGAAGGAAGGGTTGGTAGTTACTGGGAAAACCTGTGTTTGTCCATGACACTGAAAGTAACTATCTGGTTAAAAGAGTGTAACTACTCTTTGTATGCATAATAATACATGCAGTTAACAATCAATTGTGTCATATCTATAACACTTGATTTCATAACATTATTTTGCCCCCGCTTCATTCTTTTACATAGAAAAGGAGTCTTTAACTAAATGTTTGACAAACAATCATGGATTCAATTTAAAAGATGGTTGTAGATTTTGATGTTTGATTATATTTGAATAAATCTGTCATTCTTTAAAAAAACTAGCTTCAAAAATATTGATTTTTATTCACCATGGTTTATTGGGACACAAACAAGTTGACAGAATGTAGTGCTGTGTTATCATTAGTATCATATAAAGGGCTTCCACAGTGATTGCAAAACAATCTTCAACCATATCAATATGGAATTTAAAACGACTGCTCTAAAATAAATGAGCTGTAAATTACACCAATATATAATGTGAAGTATGTGGTTTAGCATGATGGGAAAGAACTTAAGGTTCAAATGTTCCACCATCACCATCCCTGCTACTCTCCCTCCTCTTTATTAAGTACATTTGCAAGTGGGAGATTGTAAGCTTTCTCTTCTGATTTGACTTAACCACAGTTTAGCATTTGATCAGAATTCTAACCTTTGGTTAATCTGAACTACATTCTGAACTACTACTTTATGAACAATGATGTCAAATTAACCATGTGGCTTTTTTTGAAAAAAAGTCATTGTAAACCTAGTTTTTCAGGTCTGATGAAACTACTTGTTAAGCAAAAGCTAAACCTCCAGAATCCATAATTGCTACCAGATGGGAGAAAATGTGAACCCAAGGGCTTGCCTAGGATCATTCACATCATGTTACACTATGGTTTAATATGATGTCTAAACATAGCCAGTGTCTATCTGTTGATTTCCTCCTTGGTACATCATACTTAAAACCATAAAGTTTATTTATATTTGCAGGCTGTCCCCTCCCATCATCTCAGTAAATGTCATGACAATCCTAGCTCAGGAAACTCATGTTACTTTTTAAAATAAAATTTATTACAGCTTCTTACTTTTTAAAAAATGTATTCTTTCAAGGAATTTGTTGATTTGTCGTCAAAAGGGCTATAACAAGTTTCTGTGAATCTATTTTATTTGCAATGATCTGGAACTTCAAGATAATGTGGATCAATACTGGATTTTTACTATTTATGTTTTTGTTTGTCAGTGACATTACTGTTATGACTCAGTTCAGTATTAGAAGGGGATTAGACAAATTCATAGATGGTAAGGTGATCAATGGCCACTAGCCATGCTGGCTATGTACTACCATCACTGTTGGAGGCAGTTGCTGGAAATAACAAGGAAATAATGCTGTTCTTGCAGGCTTCCCATAGGTGTTGAGTTGCCACTATGAAAACTTTGGTTTGATACATTTTTGTGATATTGTTTTGATCTTAAGATAAGTGGATGGTTTTAATAGTTTAATCCCTACCAAGCTGCTGAACTTTCAAGCTGTTTTACAGGGGGGGGGGGGAATCTTCAAAATTCATCAGGTTCATCTACTCACATTTTGAGGATGTATACTCTCATTTAACAGAATTGTTCAATCTTCCACCCCAGGTAGAGTCATATTACATTCTACACATTATCTAACATTTCTGCATTATAATTTATGTTGCAGCAACACAAAAACTGACCATATCAATTAATTTAGCTACCATGGTAGTTCCTACATAAACCCACCACAAACTATATCAGCATATCCATTCCACAGCTCTTGTCTAAAGTAATACCCCTTAACTTCAGTATAGTAACTTAAGGCATTTCAGTTAACCATATGTAAAAAAGCAAATAAGCAAGTTCAAGAACATAGAACCATAGAATTATAGAGTTGGAAGGAACCCCAAGGGTCCTCTAGTCCAACCCCCTGCAAGGCAGAAATCTCAGTTAAGGCATCCATAACAGCTGGCCATCCAACTTCTGCTTAATCCAGAAATATCTAGCCAATGGAAGCTACTGCTGTTGTGAATTGCCACTGTAGTTATATTGAATACAATTAAGTTTTAACATAACTGTCATAAATTGTGGATAGTATCCAATGCATTCGTTCTGTTAACACAAAGTTTCCACTTGCACAATGGCTCTGTACCCCTTCCTCTCTGCCGGCACCCTACCCAAATCTATCCCAGAGATTTGGGGAAGCCCCAGGAACAGATTTAGGGGGCACATAGGGAAAGGAGACAGAGAGGAACTTCAGCTGTCCTTGCACTAACTGAACGAGTTCACGGAATACAGCACTGTATTTTTTGCATTTCATTTCTGTCTGACCTCACTATTTATATTTTTTCTCTACCTGCAAACTGGGCATGCATATCAGTATGGTCTTACTATCTGAAAGTACTACTCTGTTTGCAGAGATGTAAAACAATGAAACTGTTCCAAGAAATATATATCAATGCTAACAGCATTTATCATTGAAGTTCCTATGTTACAAGGATTTATACAAGGTCCAGATTGGAAACTCCACTTAAAATGCTAAATCATCACCAACAAAATAATCCACAAAATCCAAAATACTAAAGGTTTATCAGTGTCATCTGCTCCAACATCCCTGAGAATTCTATCCAAAGATTAAATTGCTTAACATTTCAGTCTACAAAAGTACACATTATTATCCTAATCCTAAATAACTTTCCTGGAATTTCAGATGTAACTTACTTCCAAGTAACACAGAGCAAACTTTAAGAATCAAGCTTTATTTAAATTACTTCAGCTGAAACTTCAATAAGATGCAGGAAGATTTTTTGCAAGTTCAATGGAGTTCAGGGGCTACTCTTTCCCACTGCAGCCACTGTGCCCCTTTTCACAACACATGCAAAGTGAAAAGCCATGGAAAATCTGCAGTGTGTGTGTGTGTAAGAAAGAGAGACTGGAATTGCCTGAGCATCTGCACAGGAGTCTTAGAAGCCTGAATTATAAAAAGACAGTGTAAAGCATACTATTCTGAGGATTATCAGTTAATCATATACATTCTTTTAATGTCCAACAGTGATAATAATTGCCTGAGCATGCGTGTTTCTCAAAATGCATTAAAATTCAGGAAGTATGATTCTGCCTTTTTTTAAATCCTGTTTTTATTTGGTAAGTGTATTAGCATCAATTCATTCAACTTACATCCACTGCATTGACAGATCTGGAAGTTTCCTGAAACGAGAAATTTGAGAAAATATCCACATCTTTCAGTGCAAAGAATGCAAGATAAAAAGCCAGTTCCTTAGTATACTCCATGCTGGAATTTCTGGTGAACTGAACTGCATAAAAGAGACCATACAACATCAACTCCTACTCTAGCCAATCGTCCCTGGAAAATATTGCAGGCCAGGAACACAAATTATTGACTAGGTTTTTTCCCTAAAAAATAATGTCAAAAATTAGGGGGCGTCTTATACACAGATACATATCTCCCCCCCCCCATTTTCTTAAATCCGAGTCCCCCAAAATAGGGGGCGTCTTATACATGGGAGCGTCTTATAGACGAAAAAATGCGGTATGTCATCTTTGAAATTCAATGACATGGTAGAAAAATAGGAAATTTGAAACCACCTGTTTAGATGACAATTAACCTGGCAGAACCACAATATAACTGGACAGAAGTTGTATACAATGCTTAGAGCTCAGATAGGTTAGAATTTGTTGGTTTTTCATTTGCTGTTAAATTTGGTGAAATAATCAAAATAATCCTTACCCATTAATATGAAGTGCATTTCCATTGCAAATGTCTTACATAATCCTAGGAAATCCTTGATCCCCAAAAGATAATTCATTAGTATTAGTGATCTGAAAGACAAATTACAGAACTGTATTGAATAAAACCACAAAATTTCAAAATAATTGCTTGCTTCAGTTGACTTCAAATACCATTTATTTGCTTAGGAATGCTATCTGAAATACATCACAGCCTAAAAGTAGAAAAACTGGATGCCCAAACTAAACATTCCACAAGCACAAATATAAACTATAACTGATAACAGACTACCTCAGATCAAAACAAAACAAACCAAGAACTTGTGTGCTAGTACATCATCACATTTTATCATTATTGCACTGGTTGAACAGCTGTACTTCAGTCGGTTTCATTCATGGCACATGTCGTCCCCACAAACCTCAAATAAGTACAGTGGTACCTTGGGTTAAAAACTTAATTTGTTCTGGAGGTCTGTTCTTAACCTGAAGCACCACTTTAGCTAATGGGGCCTCCTGCTGCTGCCATGCCGCCGCTGCCCAATTTCTGTTCTCATCCTGAAGCAAAGTTCTTAACCTGAGGTACTATTTCTGTGTTAGTGGAGTCTGCAACCTGAAGCGTCTGTAATCCGAGGCACCACTGTAGATACTTAAATTTTAATTTTAAAAAATGCAGTCTCCTGAAAAATCCATACAGTAGAACCTTTACTTACGACCGCCTCTACTTGGGCCCGATCCAAGTTGCGACTGTGGAAAACCCGGAACGAAATACTGGGTTTGCCGTGATTCGCACATGCGCAGAAGCGGCTTCTGCCATTTGCGCCAGAGCAGAAGTGGCTGCCGTCTGCACATGCACAGAAGTGCGCCGCTGCCGAATGCGCCTGCGCACAACGGCGCTTCTACCAGTGACCCAGATCAACTTACGGACGGACCTCTGGAACTGATTATGTCCATAAGTAGAGGTTTCACTGTATTTGTAACAATGAAGTTACAAAATTAACAAGTATTTAAATAAAATAAAAAACAGGAGAGGTTATGAGATTCAGAGTACCCTTTGGTTTTATGAACTTCCTACCATGAATTTTAAAGAAGGATTAAAGTTTGCACATTCTGGTTAAAATAAACCATGGTTAGTATTAATGCCAAATAACACTATACCATGGTCAATGCTGTAAAGCAGGGAGGAGAAACATCTGGCCCTCCATATGTTGCTGAACTCCCATCAGTTCCAGCCAGTAAGGACACTGGAGTCCAACAATATATGGAGCACTACAGATTCCCCTTCTGTAAAGGGATTGGAGCCAGGGTGGGTGGGAAGAATCTGTGTAAGAGTGAAAAGAGTCCCCCAAACATCACGAATGAATTTTCAGGGTTGCAGATAACTGCAGTGGAGAAGAGGGAGTTGGGAAGCCACACTGCAAGAGTAAAGCCCTGCTTGCACTTCTCAGGATTCATTCTTCCTTCTAAGCCCTATGTTTCACAGCCTTGGTGACAATTTATTTTAATAGAAACACTTAGGGATCTTGGCTGTCCTCATGCAGCAGGGTCATACAAAGTAGCAACTAATTAAACTCCTTTAAAAAAAAATTATTTTTTAACAATATTGACAGCAAACAACTTATTACCAAAATAGAAGCTGTAGAATCACAGATTTGGAATTTCCATAGTAGTAACGTGCACAATAACAGATCTGGTGTTAAGCCAATATAACATATAAAATCAAAAAATATGATGAATTAATCAAACTACAAAAAAATTTTTAGCATATATTTTCTGTCCAACTCATACCTTTATCAGAAATTACAAGGAAATACTGTCCCAGAACCTCTTCTTGTAATCAAGAAAGACATGTCATTTCAGCTGTAAGGTTCACAAGATGACCTCATGTGCATAAGCCATGGTTTATGTCAGGGATGCAGTATTTATATGTTCTATCAGATATGTTCCTATGAGACACTGTTTGGCAACTGAAGACTCATAAATCTCCAGGACAGTCAGTTTAAAACTACTCCCTCTTGTCATTTAGCAAATAAAAATAACCACCTATTCAACATTACTAGAGTTAAGATATAGATCTGCAATCACCTCAGCAATTAATACATTTTGTTGAATGATTCTAAGACAGATGCTTCATAAATACATTCTAGCTTCAGAACAATCACCATACCATTTGGTGTAAAAATTGGTTCCCTTTGGTGGGTTACACTGTGCCACATTGTGATCAATCACAAATACTTCCTTGTAGCAATACTGTCAGTACAGCAGAAGAACTGGGAAAGAAAAAAGGGGAAAACCCATATTATTATGAAGGTTAAGATAGAGCCATCACATAACCAATCTGCAAGACAAAAACAGCTAACAGTCTGCAAATAACCTTGTAGCCTTTTAAATAAGTATTTCTGAGGTGGTATGCAAAATACATAACATGCTAGTCAGAAAAAATGTGTGTATACACATATATATTTAATATCAAACATTGATCATGTATGTATGCATAACCTCAGGAATATTTATTTGAAGTTCTCAAGAAAAATATATAACTACAATTTTCACTCCTGCTTATACTATGATCTATATTTATCTGTAAATATTTTAACATGACATTCATTATATGCCTTAAGCTGTCCTCTAATTCCAAGCTCTTTAATTAGGACCCATTATTTCCCCCATTTCTGTTTCTGAGAAGAGTGAGAAACTTTTCTTAACTAAGCAAGGATCATAGACAATTATTTGAACACACTCAGAAATAATAACAAAGTTGGTTTATATGAACACCTCTTAAAAAACAGGAAATTATAAAATATTTGGAAATTCAGAGGACAAATTTTCCTCTCCTCTTCCCTCCACAAAATACAAGAGATACACAATACATGCATGAATACAAGTGCTTTGGACAAAATTTCTCCAAGACCTACACCATACTTAGTAATACTAAGTCAAATGCTTAGTCCTCAAAATACTCAGGATGTACTGTCTACATATGATAGCAAGAAAATATAACTGGCTATTAGTTTCTTGTGCAAACAATATTTTCCAATTCTGTCAAATCAATATTTTGCAATGATAATTATTTATTGAATAAAGGCAGATGAGTCAGAGAGAGAGAGAGAGAGAGAGAGAGAGAGAGAAATTATTGTGCCTTCAAAGGTTGGACAGGTGGTAACCAACAAAACAGCCTTTTCTGGAGCGGTACCCTGGTCCTGGAATGCTTTCTTCTGCTTTGTTTAACTGTTTTTTATTGGTTCAAGCTTTTAATGAATAAGAACTGGATATAGGCTTTTTTACTGTTTTATTAAGTTTAATGATTATATTGGTAGTATTTTTATAATGATTATTTTTTCAACCAAATTTTGTAAGGTTTCTGACTCCTAAGGCAGTTTTGTAAATCAACATTGCTTCTATTTCCACCCCCAGTGGAAAATACAGGAATGTGAGACTCACTCTGCTGACACATTGACAACATTATATTTAAGATGTTTAAAACTATGAGAAATTAACTGATGAAAGGAACTTCAATGACTTCCCCCAACATTAGCTGTCAGTTGAGATAAAAATATTCAAAGTGTCTTGCACTGTTAGAAACTTAATCTAAGGCTACAGCTACAAGTAGAAACAAACTGACCAGTGATCTGACCCAGAAGGTCTTTTCTTAAATTCATATATAAGTTTTTCAGAAACCAAGACAACAAGGGTTTTTATAACATTATACTTGCAAGCTTACTGGTAAAGAAATATTGTTACCTTATTTGTTACCGCATGAAATATTGTATGTTTGTAGCTTGTAAAGTTGTCTACATATGGTGTTCTAAAACGTTTAAGAGCAAGCTTTCTTCCTTTATTTCCACAAGTTGTGGCTCAAAGTTTTCATGTGAACTTTTATTTTCTATTAATTTTGGAAGGTTCTTAATTAGCATTCTAAACCCTGGATCTACCATGCTGAAGGGGGTTTGAATGAGGTGGAGGTTCCCCTCTGTCCAGCTCTATCAGAACGCTCCGGTGGGAAGCTTCTGCTGTCAGATAGAGGTATCCTCCAGAGCAGAGAGGAGGACCTGGGCCAGCGCAAAATCCATTGGGCCCAGAGCTAGCCCTCCTGTCACCATGTGACAGCAACAGGCCCATCCCATAACCTTTCACTGTGCCAGTTTGGAAGCTGTTGTAGCAAAGAAACATTCTTCCTGATTCACTCACATTCCACTTATCTGGCAGTTAAGTCACATAAACAGTAAGAAAGTCTACATTTTCTTCTAGTCAACTTTTCCCAAATTATGAAAAAAAGAAACACATCAATATTCACTTTTAATAGGACATAACACTAATTGTGGACTAAAATGCATCACTGATGATTTTACAACTGGAATATTTGGGCGAAATTATAATTGACCCCCATGACATCTGCTGGGTGGGCAGTTTAGCCCTGTAATCCACTTGAGTTTTAAATCGTTTACATATAGAATCCTAGACCTTGGGACCATGAGGATCATCTAGTCCAACTCCCTGCAATGTAATAATTTTCTCCCAATGTGGGGCTTTAACTCATGACACTGAGATTAAGAGTCTCACACTCTACCAACTGAGCTATTCCTCATGTATGTTTCCTCCCTATTACTTCCAAACCAGACACATTCACATTCAGTTGAATATGGGCCAGGTGCGGGGTGGGGCAGGGGAGAATGGACTGAAGGGCAGGAGAGGAAACTAGCCTGCTCAAGCCCCTGACAGCTTATTTATTGCAGGTATCTTGGAGAGGGCAGGAAATAGGGAAATGACATGTATTCCCTTTTCCACTCTACAAAACCCTACCACCTATATAGCAATGAAATGCTGAGGTTTGACTGAAAGAAAATCATCCACCCTTGAGAGACCTGGACTACAAGGTTCCTATTTGAGATTCAATGCCACACTGAACAGAAGAACTCCTCTTACAGCACAGGGAGGCCCTTTAGTTGCAAGGTCTCACTTCTATGTTAACAGCAATAAAACAGTCTATTACACTATTTTGTACAAAAAAGCTACTGAATACAGTATACATTTCAAAAATGTGTGAATCTGTCCTCTCTATACCAAGCATTAATGTAACAGCATACAATATATACTACTATACCAAGCATTAATGTAACAGCATACAATATATACTACTGATAGTTCTTTCACTTATGAGATATCAATACAAATGGCAGGCCAATAGTCACAAACTAAGTTTCTAAACAGAGTTTTTGTCAATGTGTATTTTCATTCCCTATTAATTTCATGAGAATGATCATTTCTGTACTTTCCACATATTTAAAATGAGAAAGAATATCAGTATCAATGTGGTTATTATTGAAAGCAGCTACACGCTGACCAGAAGGAAAATTCCAGTCCCTCTTCTGGATAAGATGTTTCTATGGATGTATCTGATTGAGATATTATTTGTGGTATCGTAATCACATGCAAAAGTTTAATCTACCACTTTAAAAAATACACAAGGCATAGCATCAGAAATATCAATGTTTAACTGTCTGTAAACCCTATAACCTAAGATAATGAAGAAAAAGACACATGAGGCAACAGGTGGAGCTACAAAGCAGCAATACAAGAAGGCTCTTGGGAAAGATAAACATGACTGCCCTGAATTTTGAACCTCTAGAAAATTTATTCAATAGTCACCAACCTTTCTCAAGGACAATCAACTTTCAGACTTTTCAAATATTGGCCAATAAATACCAGCCAACTACTTTTACTTTCACTACACTAATGCTACTGATGGAAAACCACGACATTCCAAGCCCTTTAAATTTTGTCAGTATCTAGCACATGAGGATTACTCCAATTAAATAACCTCAATCAACAGAAATGTCTATATGATACAGAGTCTATACATCATCCTTTTATTTGGTCTACATAACAGACCTTTATCAAATGGCATAAGCAACTTCATTGTCACTGCTTCCTCATTAGCAGAAGACAGTGTCATCCAAACAGTTTACAATATGTTATTTACTCCCACATACTCCCTCAACTTTTTATCTGATTAGATGATCCATGGAGGAGTGTGCTGCACCTAGGCCTGAATTCAAATTTCAGTTCAGAAATGACAGGTCACACCAGCTTTTCCCATCTGTAAAATTAATGATCCAGTCTTATCAGACTATGGTCATATTGAATAAAAATATGGTAAAGCACTGTTAAAGAATATATAAATTAACATAATGTTTTAACATGATTTTTGCCAAAAGTTATTATGCACTCATCTACTTGCACCACATCTACCATCTAGTGCTAAAGCAATTTCAGTACAATTCTCAAAATAAAAATGAGCACTGGGGCTGCTACTTTCATTTTGAAAAGTTTCTTCTAACTTTCCGTTAACATTCCCAACCACACTAGCCTCAACCCTACTTGCTATATTGTGATCCAATACTGGATTTCTACATTTCTGTTTCCCCCACAACTGAAATCAACATGCATTTATCCCAACTTTCCAGCAAGCTGTAACTTTTCTACCTTTTGACCACCTTCTATTACAAGAGTGCACTGGTCCTCAACAGGTGGCTCAGGGCTGGAGGCCCAATCATAGGATGGTCCTGGCAGAGATGCCACTGCAGTTTTGTTTTGTGAAGAGAAGCAGCCTCCTCCTACTTGAAATTGGAGCATGCACTACTGAAAAGCTGTTCCTCCTTCAATTATTTGTCTGCAGGGAGAGAATACAGTGGATGGAACAGCACACACTCAGAAGGAAAAGAGACGTAAGAGGGAGTGACCACTTTTAAGCTAAAATGTAACTCCATGGGTATATTTGGTAGCTGTGTCTCCCTATGCAGCTCTACTGTCCCTTCACACAGTGCAAGCCTGAGTGTGGCACAATGTACAGGTCCAGAGGGCTCTTCCCTTTTGTTCTGAGGCTGTATCCCCATATCCCTATGCTTGGCTCCAAGCCATGAGGGACAGGAGAATGGGGGATGGGGGTAGCAACAGCTGCACAGCCCACCAGGACTGGGCAGAGGCTCTCCAGGTGCTTTTCTCCTCCTTTGTACAATGACATCAAAGTGCTGGGTTGGCAAGGAAGAAGGTAGGTGAACAGGTCATGGAGCACAATGTGTAAAGTGGCAGAGGATTCAAAAGCACAAGAAAAAGCACACCTTAAACACAGCATTTTCCTTAACATTCCATTTCCTCCTGGGGTGCATGGATTCAACCCTTAAGTATGAGCTCTGCCCCTTTATCAGTCAGCCCCTCCTCTTGACTGCATGGGTTCTTGGAAGTGGGTCTTGTGTTACAGACTGGAGTACCAGGTGACTCCCAGTTCCTGACAAGCAGAAGATAGTAAATACATTTTATGGAGAAGAGTTGCCAATTTACCAGTAGTAGAAGGCAACAAAGACCATGTGAGAGTATGTAAAATGCATATGTGAGTTTCTGATCTGGAGATATGACCAGAGGACGTTTGCCAACCAATGTAGCAGGCAGCCAGCTACATCCACGGCCACCAGAGAAGAAGTATACCTTGCCCCCAAACCTGTTGGAAAGTGGGGTGGTGATTAGGAAGCTAATTCAAACCACCCTAACGACCTCCTCACCATGCAAAACATATCCCTGCAGAAACATTAAAGTAGACCATCTAGACTAGCACCTGTTTCCCACAGTGGCTAATCAGATTCCTCCAAGAAGCCCACAAACAGGGCATTAAAGTAACAGCCCTCTCTCCCTCCCAGCAGCTGTGATTTAGTGGCATTCTACCTTTTAACTTGGACATTCTGTGACACCCACTTCAGTAAAAAAAGCACCTCGCCAAATTTGATGTGAAGCACATGCCCACCATTTACACCACCTCTCTCTCTCTCTGTGAGTACACACACACATATATTGGGTGGGAGGTGGTGATCAGTGTTCATTACTACCCTATACACCTCATACACAGGCAAAAAGTGCCCTGCTGGATCAGACTAGAGGCCTTATTTAGCCTTGCATCTAGTCCAGCACTCTGTTCTCATGGGGGCCACAGGAAGCCCACAAGCAGCACATAAGGGCAATAACATTTCCCAGCTCCTGATCCCCAGCAACTGGTATTCAGAGGGACACTGCTATAACACTATATAAGTATGCAGCCTCTACATTATTCTGCAGGCAATATACACCCGACTATCTATCTATCTATCGAGGTAAAGCCAGGGATAACTCAAAGAAGAATGGAGAGCATGGAGTGTCTGTGTGGCATAAGAGGGTTACAATAATTGCTCATTAATCCCCGCTCCCCCACTTCCAAGAAGTAAAAGGACTTCCTTCCCTAAAACTGGTGAAGGAAAAATGCACTGAAGGCAGAAGGGGGTTGGTAGGAGGGAAGAGCAAAGAAAGGACGCGGGGAAAGTGGGGGGGGGGGAGAGAAAGAGGTGGAAGAGAGAGCGATGGAAAGACAGCTTAGAGAAGGTGTGACAGAGAGGAGGCGGCGGCGGCAGCATCAAGGCCCAAGCTGCGACTTTCCTTCTCTTCGTGTGAACGCAGAGTGGGAGCAGCAAGAGGGCTCAAGCTGGCCGCGTCGGTCTCTGGAGATGGATCAGGGTGTGCGTGTGCGTGTCGGAAGGGCAAGGCACGGCAGGGCCTCGGCTTCTCACGTACTCACCAAGCCCGCCAGGGCAGCCTCCCTCGCCCCCCCCTCTCTTTTGCGCGCGCGTGTGTGTGTGGAAGAGGTGGCGTCTGAGGCGATGCCCCACGCCCGCCTCGGCTTGACAGCTCGACCCCGGCGGCGGCCACCGCCTGAGAGGACTCGCGGTCCTTCTCCTCCATGTGGTTAAGGGTGGCACAAGGGAGAAGAAGGCGGCGGCGGCAGCAGTAGGCGAGGAGGCGGCCACTCCCCTCTTCCTCAGGGAATCCCCCCATTTCTCTCCCCCCCACACACCCCACCACCAACCCCACCCCGCCTAATTTTTCCCGCCCACCCGGGCTTTCTCCTTCCCTCAGCGCCTCCTTGCCTGAGGGAGGGCAAGAGAAGGAAGCGCTTACCCGGTGGCGGTGGCTGAGCCTGAGGAGGGCGGGTGGCTGGCAGGCTGGCAAAGGCCCTGCCTGAGGCAAGGAGGTGGCGCGGCGGCGGCGGCTGAGGGGAAAGGGGGGCGGGGCGCGACGCGGCGTGATTCGCTCCCTGCCCCCGCCCTCTCCCTGTTCACCCCGAGACTCCCCCGTCCCCTCCCCTTTCCCTTTCTCGTCGTCGCCCGCCAATAGCCTATCGGCGGAGCCGCCCTCGCCTCCCGCTCCCCCTCCCTCCCTCTCCTCACGGACTCTCTCTCTCTCTCTCTCTCTAGTTCACGCGCGCCTTCCCTCTCACTAGGGGAAGTGACAGGGGCAGAGAGGGAGAGGGAAGCCGCGCGCACGCCGCCAACCGCCTGCTCCGCGACCCCAGCCAACCCGGGGAGGGGACACTTAATTCTTCTTCTTCTTTTTCGGGGGAGGGAGGGAGGGAGGGAGGAGAGCTTGCGTGTATGTCTGTTGGCGGTTGGGAGGTGGTGGGTTGGTTACGGGTGGTATAAGGTAAGAGAGGAGGGAGGTTGTATTTGCATATTTGTTACCCGCTCGCTGATTGGTCAGAAGGCAGGGTGAGCGGTGGAGTCAGTGAGTAGTTGGCAGCGGGGGGAGAGTTGAAAAAGGGGAAGACTTTTGCCCGCCCCATTTTTTTTTGCGTGGGGGGGATTGGGCGGGGCAAAGGACTTGACAAGGGAGGGGGCAGAAGAGGCTCAGGAAATCCTGCTGCTACTACTCAGAAACAATGCATTAATAATATAAATATAATAAAAATATTTTTATTAATATAATTTAAATTTAAATGAATAGGCAGGGGAGGAAGCATAGACATCTCCTGTGGGAGAAATGAGACTGGGTAGGGGAGCTTATATATATATATATGTATATGTTTACATTCTGGCCACAGTAATTCATGCATTGGTTATTTGCATTATTTTTATTTGTTTACTAAATTTCTACACTGCCCTTCACCCGAGAATCACACGGTGGTTTACAATATAAAAAATCAAAAATACACAACATGGTAACAAACAAAAACAAAACTCTCTGTGGGGCTTCCCATGTGCTTAGAATCATAGAATTGTTGAGTTGGGTCCTCCCTGAGGGTCATCTAGTCCAACCCCCCTTTTATTGTTTTATTTTATTGCTTATACCTGTTACGGAAATTACCGGGTCGAGAAGGCTCAGCTCCCGGTCCTACGGAGGAAGCCCGTGGTTCGCTGCGGAGGCAATGGAGACCAGCCGGAGATTGGAGCAAAAGCAAAGGAGTTTATTGCGCAACAAGGTTCCACTCACCTGACTGGGTTGCCCCAGCTACTCTGGGCAGCTTCCAACATATATAAAAACACAATAAAGAATTAAACATTAAAAAGAACTTCCCTATACAGAGCTGCCTTCAGATGTCTTCTAAAGGTTGTATAGTTACTTATCTTGGGGGTCGCATAACTCAATACCCTCCAAAATTTCTCTGCTGAAAATAGATACATCCTAAGAAAAAGTGGGACATTCCAGGATCAAATCAGAAACTGGGACGGCTTCTGTAAATCCGGGACTGTCCCTGGAAAATAGGAACACTTGGAGGGTCTGGAACCGATCTATCTTCCTCCCCGAAATTGCCAAATTCCCTTTTATAAGAACATTTTGTTGTTGTTTAGTCGTGTCCGACTCTTCGTGACCCCATGGACCAGAGCACGCCAGGCACTCCTGTCTTCCATTGCCTCCCGCAGTTTGGTCAAACTCAAGTTAGTAGCTTCGAGAACACTGTCCAACCATCTCATCCTCTGTCATCCCCTTCTCCTTGTGCCCTCAATCTTTCCCAACATCAGGGTCTTTTCTAGGAAGTCTTCTCTTCTCATGAGGTGGCCAAAGTACTGGAGCCTCAGCTTCAGGATCTGTCCTTCCAGTGAGCACTCAGGGCTGATTTCCTTCAGAATGGATAGGTTTGATCTTTTTGCAGTCCATGGGACTCTCAAGAGTCTCCTCCAACACCATAATTCAAAAGCATCAATTCTTCGGCGATCAGCCTTCTTTTTTGATCCAGCTCTCACTTCCATACATCACTACTGGGAAAACCATAGCTTTAACTATACTGTACGGACCTTTGGAGTGGTCAACTGGCTCCAAAACGCCTTGCGCGATTAATTTGTCAAGTTGTTCGTCCACCTTAGCCTTGAGGGCGAATGGGACCTGGCGCGGCTTTATCTTGATAGGGGCGACTTGCGGATCGAGGCTAAAGGAGATGGGCGTGCCTGTATATTGGCCCAATGTGCCATCAAAAACCTCGCCAAAGTCTTTGATTAGGGCCTCAACCTCTACGTTGGAGATGCAGTTGATGCCGGTGACTTCCAGGCCGAGGGCGGCAAACCATTCTAGCCCTAGGAGGCTAGGGCGCAAGCCTTCGACAGCCACCAATCGGAGAAAGCCTGAAAAATTATTGAACGCGACCCGGAACTGGCCGACGCCTACCACGGGAATGTCGTTTCCCTGGTAGTCTCTCAGGTGTATGCGGTGTGGGTCGTGTTGCCTCTTAGATAGCTTGGGCACGAGTCTTTTGATGGTGCTCCAGGACACAACGGACAGGGCAGACCTGGTGTCGATCTCCATGTCACACAGAGCTCCTTCGATGAGCACTGTGACGTGTAGCTTGCGTTGCGTAGGCGAGTCGGTTTGTCCAATCATGGTTCTGGATGAGCAGCAGCAGTTGGTGAGAGCGAAACAGCTACTATTTGTGGTCCAGGGTGATGACTTGGACTTGCGAGATGGTGAAGAGGCCGTGTCTGACGGAGCTGATCAGCAGACCTTAGCAATGTGGCCCTTTCTGGAGCATCGCTGGCAGATGACGTCTCTGAATCAACACTTGACAACAGGGGTGGTTGCCTCCACAGCCAGCACATTCTGATTGGTCCTTGGACCTCTGTTCGAACTTCCTGCACTCCCACTTCGTCTGGTGCATGCCATTGTCTTCGCTGGAGGACGCCTCCTCACTGCTAGCTTCCTTGTGGTGTACTGTAATTGGTTTCTTAGTAGGATGCGGGCTGCTGGCTGCTGGCTGCTGGCTTTGTGGATCTCCTGGGCGGAGAGTTCAGCAGCTTCTGAGGCCATGGCCTTCTTGATGTCCTTCTGCAGCATGAGGTCTGACTTGGTGAGGAGACGCCGTTGCAGATGGTTGTCCCGGACTCCGCAGACAATTTGATCCATCAGAGCACCGTCTAAGTCTCAGAACTCGCAGTGCAGTGTGGCCTTTTGGAGGGCGGCAATGTAGCTGTTGATCGACTCCCCCTCTGCCTGGTTCTGGTGGTAAAATGCATGGCGGGCAGCAATTTTGAATGGCTTTGGAGCATAGTGGCTGCGTAGCTTCTCTTGTAGCTCGTCCCACGGCGCTGTCTGGACTGCTAGTGGTGCAACCAAAGCTCGGGCCGTCTCGAACACCTCGGGCCCGCAGAGGCTGAGGCCTCACTTTCACTCCTCTGACCCTCCTGTCAGCTCGTTTGCTTGGAGGTAGCAAGCAAACCGAGTGAGGTATGAGTCCCATGATTCAGAGGCTGGGGCAAATGGCGGTAGAGGCATGAATGAAGCCATGGTTCTGATGCCGATGTGGTGGGCGATGGATGGAACACGGTGCTCTAGCCAGAATGGTCAGCTCTGAATTAGTTCTGTTTGGTGATTTCGCCCAGTGTTTCAGCTCAGTGGTGTTTCAGCTCAGTGATTCTGCTCAGTGAGTGCCCGAGTCTGGCTGTGCTCTGATGTCCACCAGATCCCACCTTCGTCGCCAGTATTAAGTAGTGGGTGGACATAGCAGATGACACAGTGATTCTCCAAGCAGCTCTCTTTATTCTCAGGCTGGAACAGAACTGGGCTGAAGGACTCAGCCAGCCTGCTTACCGTGTTTCTCCTAAAATAAGACACCGTCTTATATTTTTTTTTTCGCTCAACAAAACACAGTATGGCTTATTTTCAGGGGATGTCTTATTTTAACCGTGTCGCATCGGTAAGCTGCATAGCCACGCCTCTCCAGGCTGTTTTAATGGGAGGTACCACGTCACTATGGCTTATTTTTGGGGTATGGCTTATTTTTGGGGAACGGCTTATATTTCGCAAATGCATAGAAATCCTGATATGGCTTATTTTATGGCTATGTCTTATTTTAGGAGAAACAGGGTATATAGTACTCAGTAACATGCAACAGTAACAACTCTCTCTAGCTACCCAATCCGTGAACGACACTCTCAATCCTTCATTTGCATGTTGTGGACCTGAGTGAGAACTGCAGTCACAGTGGGCAGAGTGAAACTATATACACAACACCCCTAGTGGCCTAGGGTGAGAATGTCAATACATAACACTTTCCACTTTTGTCCTTTATTATGGTAATCTTTGTATGAAATGTTCCTTTCATATCTCCAATTTTCTTGAACTGATCTCTGGTTTTCCCCATTCTGTTGTTTTCCTCTATTTCTTTGCATTGCTTGTTTAAGAAGGCCTTTTGTCTCTCCTTACTATTTTTTGGAAATCTGCATTCAATTTCCTGTATCTTTCACTATCTTCCCCACATTTTGCTTGCCTCCCCCCCCCCCCCCGCTATTTGTAATACTTCATTGGACTGAGTTATAAGAACGTAGCTCTGTTCTAAGAGAATGAAGAGCTAACGGAGACAATACAAATAAAGTCTTAAATCTTAATAGAAGTGTAACCAAGGGCAGAACTATAGTATTTATAATTAGCTATGTATGTGTGTGTTCCAGCGTTGGTTGAGAGCTTCAGATGGGAAAGTTTATACAGGCGTGCTATGGTGAAATTGTACGGATGCTGGTGGAGAGATCAGGCTCTGGTTGCCTGTGGCTCCCTCTAGCAGACACTTGGCAGCCCTGCTGCTCGCTCCCTCCCTGCTTCCTGACAAACACACCAACAACAGCATTCCTTCTTTTTCTCATACTGACACAGACTACAATTCCTGCTGCCTTATTAGCTATGGTGGATGCTCTTCCTCTCGCAGGATGCATTTCCAGCTGTGGCAGCTTAGTGGGAGGGCGAGTAAAGAGATCACCTTCTAGGTTCCCTCTTGAAGGGAAATATGTTGGTCCTCTGCATGTGCCCCTGGTTTGAGGGGAGATAGCTGTAGCCTTCTCATCTCCCTGTTATGCAATTGCTCCTCACTTAAAAAATAATATTAATCAAAAGGCCTGCCTTTCATGTTAGCAATCTTATTACAGAGTTTTGCATACTTATCTAATGTCCTTTCTTGCTTTAATAATAAAAGAGCAGCTGTGTGGTGCCTCTTGCCCCAGCTAACAGCTTTCAATTAAGAAGGTCAGTCTACAAACCAGATGTTGCTGGGCCTGTCATTCCGGTCCATTCTGACTAGGGCTGATGGAAGTTGGAGTCCAACGCCATCTGGAGGAGCACAGGCTCCCCATTGCTGCCTCAAAGGAAAAAATGATAAACCTGGAAATGAATGAGACCTTCATCAGTAAGTTCAGAATATCTGAAATATTTAGCCTGGGAGCCTTCATTTGTTTTAGCCTAATATGGGAATTTTATTTTTATGAGATGCTCAGAATTCTGTTGGACACACGAAGCCTCAAATCAACAATTCTCAGGGTCCTCTGGGAAGGTGACAAGACTGTTGAACCACTTTAAGTTGGTAGTGAGGATATGCCCTTACAGCCCGATTCTAAATATAGAATCTGTACTCTGTATAGCTGTACCCTGAAGCCCCACTGAACAGTGGGTCATGATTTCCAATATATATGATTAAGATTGCAGTGCTTAAATACCCTGGAATCAACTCAATTGAACTTAGCTTGGAATAAAAATGTTTGCAATCTGCCTAATTGTATTTGAATGAATGAGTTTTAATGTGTAACCTGTGAGCCACCTGACATTTAATATGCACATGTTTACACACTGTACAAAGACATGAAGGTGGGCAGATCAATCCCTGAGTTACAATCTCTGAAAAGGGCTGCAGTTTTACATGTGTTTACCTGGGAGTAAGTCTCAGTGAACTCGGTGGGGCTTACTTTCCAGCAGACATGCATTTGGTTGCACTTCATGGTTGCACCAAACCAGACTTGGTAATTCCATTAAACTTAATTAGACTTAGGTCACCCTGCACGGTTTCATTCTATGTGTACTTACTTGGAAGTAAGCCCTATTGAGCTCAATGGGACTTACTTACAAGTAACAAATAGGATTGTGCTGCAATACATAACAAGTTTGGCAAAAAACAAACAAAAAAAAACCCACTGGCACCTCCCAATCTGAAACTAATTTATTTGGAAGTAAAGCTCAATTAGCTTAATTAGAGCTTATTTCCACATAATTGAGCTGCCAGAATGAAAAATAA
The DNA here is from genome assembly GCF_009819535.1 of Lacerta agilis. NCBI lineage: Eukaryota > Metazoa > Chordata > Lepidosauria > Squamata > Lacertidae > Lacerta > Lacerta agilis. The sequence goes on from NC_046319.1 coordinate 31,201,669, forward strand.
ATGGTTTAGCTAACATGCAAAATACTGTTTGTGATTTCTTGTAAAAACGGATGCCCTCATCATCTGGCAAAGCAGATGACTGTGCAGAAGTACCTCCAAAGTGCACATTCTTTCACTGGTTTGAGAAACCCAGGAAGGTTGGATGCACAATGGACATGATTCATGCCCAGAGAGGAAGCTTTAGCATCCATTGTGGTCTTCTATTGCACTACAAGGTGTGTGTGTGTGGGGGGGGGTGTGTGTGCCATCATTATTACATTGATACTCTACCTTTCTTCCAAGGAGCTCAAGGTGGCGTACTTGGTTCTCCATTTTTATCCTTGCAACAACCCTGTGAGGTAGGTTAGGCCTTCTTATTTTGAACCAGCATTTGGAACTGTCTTCCACATGAGCACAGGGTCACTGTGTAAGTTATCCAGGTACTAGTGGTTCCCCTGTTCCTTGATCTCCCCCCATTTCTAAGCCCTATGTGATATTTGTCTTTAGACTGTGCATTCTGCAAAGGACAAGGCATGTATAAACCAGCAAAGTGACAGTTCCTTGGTTGTAAGGAAACTCCCAGTCTCTTTGTTAGAGAAGACAGGCTTAAAGGCCAATCCTGCCTATGCTTACTAAGAAGTAAGTCCTCCAAAGTCCAGAGGGATTTTCTGCCATGAAAATGTGCACAAGATTGCAGTATTAATGACTCAATTTATAGCATGGCTGCTGTGTAGGTAAATGAGAGAGAGATTGCATAACACTCTGATGCCTAAAAGAGCTGCAGGATGTATTAGTAATACATTTTCTCTACCAGTCCCTGGTTCATTCTGCTGATGTTTCAGTATTGTTTGCAGAGATTAATTCATATTGCTTGCAGCTAAAAAGCTGCCTTGGTGTTATGTTGGAGGAGGGTGCTGCAACAGGAATTGATGAAGGTGCTGGCAGTGGCTGCGTTGTGGGGAGGGGAACACCTCCTCCTCCAGAAAATCCTACTTTAAACTGCTTGTCACTTTTTTTCTGCTAAGTGTATTGTTAGCAGGTAAGAATAGGAGGACTTTTTGGGGAGCTTCAAGTTGGGTGAGGGGCAAATAGGGATCTACTATCTGCTACAGAACCAGAGTCTTCCTAGCGCAAATAAAACGGGGATATATATATATATATTCCAGTGCAGTGCAGCTTATGATAGTGAGAGGTCTGGAGACTGTAAGCTAAAATAGAGACCACATGCTGAAACTCTGCCAGGAGGCAAAACTTAACTGGGGAATTTTCCAAAGGAAAATCCAAACCTTATTTGAGGGGGTGGGAGTGGGAAAGATTGTTCCTTATTCTTGATACCAGAAAGCAAAGAATCTCCCAAAGAAACAACAGAATTCTGTGTAGGTTTGTCATATGTCCTCTTTTTACATCCTCTTTTTCATGGGTAGATTCACCATAGTGATCCATAGTTAAAAGTAGAAGTTGGCAAGTGTGCCCTCTTTTTTTTCCTTTTCAAAATATGGCAACCCTAATTCCCTGTCTATAGTTTTGTTAGTGATTTCCTGGTTATCGGATATCCCTGTATTATGCCAACTGGACAGGGACAGGATCTCAAATATCTTTGTGCCAGAGGAACAAAACACTACATAGTGGATTTACAGTAGTGTATTGATACTGTTGTGCCAGCATAACTCCTATGACAGTAGATCAGCACCAGTGCAAGGGGCAAAACTGGGCAGAGTTGGGAGTATAGAGGAGGATGAAGAGGACTAGAAATGTTACGGTGTGGATCTACCGGCAGATCACTGGACGTCTCTGGTAGATCACTGGTAGATCATTTGCTCCCCCAAAGAAGCTCAACAACTTAGCCTTCCCTTTAAAAAGCTCATTTTTTCGCCCTGCATCCCCCCAAAACAGGACTTTCCTTCTCCCTAAAAAAGCTCAACAACTTTGACCTGAACCCCCCAAAGGGGGGGGTAGATCACTGCCAGTTTTTAATTCTATAAGTAGATCACAATCTCTTGGGAGTTGGCCACCCCTGGTGTATAGGATTGGAGGTCAGTCCTGTCCCCAGTGCCAGGAAAAGAAAGAGACTTCATGTACCACATAGTTAAACTGTGGAACTCTCTCCCACAGGAGGCAGTGATGGCCACCAACTTGGATGGCTTTAAAAGAGGATTGGAAAGATTCACAGAAGAGAAGACTATCAATGGCTACCAGCCATGATGACTATGCTGTGCCTCCACAGCTGGAGTCAGTAATGTTTTTGAATCCCAGTTCCCAGAAATCACAGGAAGGGAGAATGCTCTTGTTCCTGGGTGGTACTTGCAGGTTTCTCCACAGGCATCTAGTCGGCCACTGTGAGAACAAGATACTGGACTAGATGGGCCATTGGCCTGGTCCAGTCGGCTCTTATGTTCTCATGACTAAGTAAAAACAGTCCCATTGTAGTGGATGGGAAACCCCAGTTGACTGCCCTTCACTTCCTCTGTTCCACAGCCAGAAGATAGGATTCTGACTATAGAGCCAATCATGGCACACCAACAGGGGCATATAAGCTCCAGCAAAAGAACAAAGCTCATACAACAACACACACAACTCAGGGCAACATCACTTTGTCGCCATGTTTGTAAACCTGGACACACGTGGACATTGCTGAAGGGGAACTTGATAAAAACGCACTTTGTCCAAAGGGAACACTTTGCACTATCAGCCAACAGCCAAAGCTAGCAGCAGAAACAGGAAGGGCAAATGGGTGTCTCTTTTGTTCTCAGAGTACGCACAGGTAACCTGCTTCAGGACTTCTGGCACAAACACCAACCTCAATTCCACTGCAACAGGTGGGGCTGCATGGAGAAGTTGCCCCTCTCAGGTATGCAATGGGAGAATCTCGCCAGAGAAGAGGAGCTCACATCTCAAAAGCATGACTCCATCTTCACAATTGAGGGTGAACAGCACTCAAGTACCCACAGCCACACCTCCCCTGTGAAAAATGCAAAAATCATGTGTATTGAGCGCTAAGCAAATTGCTGTGTCTCCCACGCAGAGGAAATTCTATTTTTACTTTATTTCTGTGCAGAATTTTTTAATCCCACTCTTCAGCCAAAAAAAGAAAGGTTTCCAGAGCAGCTTACAAATAACTAAAACAGACAGTCCGTGCCCTCAGGTTTGCAATCTAAAAATAAAGGACTCAAAAGGAAAATGGAGTGGAAAGGAGGAGGAAATAAGCAAAATTAGGTTCAAGCTTTTAGCTAAAAGTTGTTATAATAGCCCACCGGGATGGGGGGGGGGAATTGAGGAGAATCAGACGTGTGGAGTTGGGAGGGATCCTAAAGGGTCATTTAGTCCAACGTCCTCCAATGCAAGCAAAAGTTGCTGGCCTGTCAGCTGTGTTGATGGAGAGGCCCTGGGTCTTCCTTCCCATGATACAGCCTGATGTAATGGCTGCAGCCACGTTTTGCATAAAGGCAACAAACTCTTCAGTGCAGATGACTCTTCATCTGGCACTTGGGAAGGCAATCAAGAGTACAACTAGTTCTGTTTGTGGACACTGAACTTCCCATTCAACTGCTTGCTTAGTGCTGGCTAAATGCTTAGGACAGCTTTCACCAACCCAGTGTCCTCCAGACGTTTTAGTCTGTAACTTCCACCAGCTCCAGCCAGAGTAGCCATTTTCTGTAATGTACTGAATTTCGGGTATGTTATCCTCAGAGATATAAAAAGTCACCTGGTTTCATTGTGATATCAAATGGCTCACAGGTGGGTGCCAAACCTGGCCAGATCCAGTTGCCCACTCCTGTTTGATCAGGCACTGCCAGTTCAAACCCCATGAGTGCATATGTAAAGTTAAGGGATTTTTGCCCCAACTTTGCGCTTCTTTTTGTAGAATTGCATTTGCCATTTTACTGCCTATTCACTCATCCCCCTTGACCCTGGAATGTGGCAAGAGCCCAGTTGCCTCTTTCTGTGGGGGAGAACGCCTCTTAAGATGGTGCCATTTTGAAAAGCACATGTTTTTTTTTAAAAAATCTGCTGACCAGTTAATTGAGATAACACTTAAAACACATCATAATACTTCTAGTCATTGGGCTGATTAATTCACTCACTGTGTAGCCCATAAATAAAGTCTGATAGAGTTCAATGAGGTTTACTCCCAAGTAAATTGGTGTAGGGTTGTAACCTAAAGTAATTATCTAAATTATCTCTGTCCAGGAGACTAGCATAATTAGCCAAAGCTGGTTTCCCTATCCATACTTAATTTGGGGTAAGCCCCATTGAACTAACTTCAAAGTTAGCCGACTCACACTACAAGAACCCATTTTTCTTTTGTTTCAGTTTTCATTTTCTTTTGTTTTTGGACCAATAAGCATATGGTATTTTTGGTTATCAGTCCCAAACCTGAATTTTTCCCCCCATTTTGCAGTAATTGTTCCATGAATCACAGAAAAGATGGCTCAAACCAGGCAGGAAATAATTTAGCACAGAGCCAGTTCAGGAATGTTTTTGCTTCCTGAAGCGTAAATACTGAGGAGCAGATTATATGGATTTAATTCAATTGTCTGGACTAAAATGAGATCACTTCTGGTGTAACACCCAAATGCATACATATCATGGGCTTACTGACTTGATACAGAAAAAGCCATTGTTTTGGATGGTGAGGATACCTAGACAGAGTTTCCATTTTGTATCTCATGCAAGGGTGGGGGAGAAGTTCAGTTAGTTAGTTAGTTAGTTAGTTAGTTTTGCCCTTTATCAAAAGATCTCAGGGAGGTTACAACATTAAAAACGTATTTTATGGAACATAATAATAAAAACATAAAATAAAGATAGTAATAGCATGATAATAAAAAATAATCGTAATAACAGCCCCCCCCATTTTTAACAGGCCATAGATTACTTAATGGCAACCCTCTCTGGGGAAAGCATTCCACATATGGGGAGCCACAATAGAAAATTCTCATGCTGTTGTCACTGTCCAAACCTCTCAGGCAGAAGGGACCTAGAGAAGGGCCTCACATTATATAAAACTGAGTTTATCACCTATTCCTATTTCTGAAACAATATGAGATTTAAAACGTGGCCATCCTTCGAAATTGCACACGTTTCTGAATTTTGTGATGCAATTCTTGAACCAAACGGTGTTTACGAAAGTTCATATATAGGTAAAAATATGCATAAAATACATACACTAGTGAAAACAACATGCAAAATGCATTATATGTATTAGGAGAAATTGCAAGAAAAACCTGCATATTATTTAAAGCTACAAACAAAAAAAGTGTTAGGAGAAATTAAATTATATTTTAAATAGAACAGCCAGCCTTCAATGTACTGTGCATGTAAAAATTGTGATACGACCCGCAATTGTAAGTTAACCGTTGCTAATGCCATTGTTGGTCAAAACCCGTTTACTGGATGAAACGTAGAAAGTGGGATTCCCCCCTGGTTTCTGCTTGAACAAAGCTATAGCACAAGCCCACCGTGTTCCATGGAGAAGCTGTGATGTTCATGTGCCTCAAAATGAAACCAAGTCCAGTTTGCTGGAAAAGCTCTCAGCTCTGAGGTCTTGATGCCCCCTTGTGGTATGTCTGTATATTTTTAAAACCTGGCATGACATTCTTCACTGACGTCTGCACATTTTCCCTGCCCAATATGTCACCTGGATAACGATGGAAATTTACTTATTATCAGAATGCCTTTAAAGTATAATTTAGACCAGTGCAAGCACTTTGTTGTTAGAAGTTTGTTACTATTTGCACAGTGCACGTTTCAAGGGGAGAAGCTGCTGTTAGCTGCCAAGGCATTCCTGCAGTTCATGATTTGTACTAGCAACATAATCTGGAAAGGAAGTCTTCTAGAACCAGCCTACTTTGTCTGTGAAAATGCTGGATCCTTGCATTTTCAGCAAAGACTTGTGCAGTCAAGCAAGCAAAGTAGTTTCTTGCATCTGAGGTACTAAAACTAAAATGGAATAGTTCTGATATCAGAGCTGACAGTTGTCCCCTGGGCTTAAGGTTGCCCACCTCTGCTGTAGACACTTTGGGGCTAGACGGTCCAACAGTCTAACTTGCTAAAACTTCCTACAAGTCCTTTAGTAAACTTCCTTTGCCTCTGAATTCTCACATGTTGAAACCAAAGAAATCCTGTTCTCTAGAGCAGGGATGGGAAGCCTGTGCCCCTGGACTACATATCCCATTATCCTTGGTCACTGGTCATCCTTGTCGGGGCTGATAGAAGTTGGGGTTGAACAACATTTGGAGTGCCACAAGTTCCCCATACCTTTTTGGGATTAGTCAAAACATCACAGGTGCACATTGGCACAGGAAGAAACAGTAATCTGAATTGCAGTCCGGGCTAATTTAATTGATCAAGGGGATAGTTGCACAATTTATTATTTGTAATTGAATATTATTATAATCAGCCAACTTGATAATCCACAGTACAGTGAATGAACATCTCCTCTAATACAAAGCACTTTAACATGCTTAATGTGTGTTTCTGAAGATGAGATTAAGATCATGATTTGGCCATAGATCTGCCTGTCTGTTTGTCTCTCATCTATCTATCTATCTATCTATCTATCTATCTATCTATCTATCATCCATCTTCAGTTAGGTATATAAGATAAGATTTCTTTATTGTCATTGTACAGTGCAATGAAATTGGATGCCATCCCATAAAAACAACACAGAACACACTTCAGCTACACATACACCTACATACATACCCATCACAACTCTCTAGTTACAGCATTTAAGATGGTTATAGCTCTTGGATAGAAACTATTTTTTAATCTATTTGTTCTTGATTTAAAATTGTTCTATATCTCTTGCCCGAAGGCAGTGGTGCAAAAAGACTATATCCAGGATGAGATGGATCTTTTAAAATATTTTTTACTTTTTTAAGGCAACGGGAACTGTATAGTTCTTCCAAAGATTGGAGGGGATGACCAATAATATTTCCGGCTGTGGTTATGACCTTCTGGAGCACCTTCTTCTCCATTACTGTACAACTGGAGAACCAAGCACAAATACAATATGTAAGAATGCTCTCTATGGAGCTGCAGTAAAAGGACACCAGCAGTTTTTCACTCAGATTGTTCTTCTTTAAAAGTCTGAGAAAATAAGTTCTCTGCTGGGCTTTCTTTACCAGAGCAGTGGTATTTGCACTCCAAGTCATACCCTACTCAATAGTCACTCCTAAAAACTTGAATACAGTCACCCTCTCCACCCAATCCCTGCCAATATACAGGGGCTGAATATCCACTCCCCCCCCCCCCCGTAGTCCACTACCAGTTCCTTGGTCTTGGCAGTATTAAGAGCCAGATTATTTTCTCCACGCCAAACACAAAGCCGCTCCACCTTGTTCCTGTAAGTGGATTCATCCCCTTCTGAGATGAACCCCACCACCATAGTGTCATCAGCAAACTTTATGATTTTGTTGCTAGAATAGACGGCTGTGCAGTCGTATGTATAGAAGGTGTAGAGTAGGGGACTCAACACACAGCCCTGTGGTGAACCAGTGCTAAGGCTAAGGGCTGTGGACATATATGACCCAACTCTAACCTTTTGAGAACGAAACCAATTTTGGCTTCTCTCAGTTTCCAGTTCTTCCATCCTTCTGTTCTTCAAATTTCCACATCAGTTTGTAATTTTTTTTTAAAAGTCCCTGTGAAAATTTATCAGCATTTTTGTGTGAATTTGTCCTAAAATACATTTTTTGATATGCAATATCGCCTACTTATACATTTGCTGCAAAGCAATTTCCCCTAATACCATTGTTCTTCACACTAATATATGCACATATATGCAAACTTTACCTTACAATCTGCAATATTTGGGTGGAGACCCGCTTTGCAAAATTCACAGAAGTACAAAGTTTGAAGAATGGCTGTGTTTCAGTTCATGTATTGTTCTGAAAAGTGCAAACTTTGTAAGTTCGCTGTGAAATGTAACTGGTTTGAATTTCTTCCCCAGCCTTAGCTTTAATCAATCTATTCACCATTAGAGTCAATCCATTTATTCATCAGACCATTCATCAGAGGGTGGATGCAGCTGAGAATAATGTGAGCCTCTGAGGTGACATTTTCTTGTGTCCAATAAGGATAGTAAACAGCTGGGGGGCATGTTTGGCTTTGCATTCAGTAGCATTCTTCTGCCTTGAGGCTTGACTTGTGAGTAAGTGATGAGATGGGCTGATCTTAGGTAGCATTTCTCTACACCACCAAACAAGGAATAATTGGCATGAATCAAAATTGCTTGGTCAAAGGACCTGGATGGGAAATCTAAAATATTAAGTGGGGATGGGGCTCAGTATTTAACAGTGCAGCCCTGTGCACCTTTACTCAGAAGTAAGACTTAGAATCATAGAATCATAGAGTTGGAAGAGACCACAAGGGCCATCCAGTCCAACCCCCTGCCAAGCAGGAAACACCATCAAAGCATTCCTGATAGATGGCTGTCAAGCCTCCGCTTAAAGACTTCCAAAGAAGGAGACTCCACCACACTCCTTGGCAGCAAATTCCACTGTCTAACAGCTCTTACTGTCAGGAAGTTCTTCCTAATGTTTAGGTGGAATCTTCTTTCTTGTAGTTTGAATCCATTGCTCCATGTCCGCTTTTCTGGAGCAGCAGAAAACAACCTTTCTCCCTTCTCTATATGACATCCTTTGATAAATTTGAACATGGCTATCATATCACCCCTTAACCTTCTATTCTCCAGGCTAAAAATACCCAGCTCCCTAAGCCGTTCCTCATAAGGCATCGTTTCCAGGCCTTTGACCATTTTGGTTGCCCTCCTCTGGACACGTTCCTGCTTGTCAGTATCCTTCTTGAACTGTGGTGCCCAGAACTGGACACAATATTCCAGGTGAGGTCTGACCAGAGTGGAATACAGTGGTACTATAACTTCCCTTGATCTAGACGCTATACTCCTATTGATGCAGCCCAGAATTGTATTGGCTTTTTTTAGCTGCTGCATCACACTGTTGACTCATGTCATGTTTATGGTCTACCAAGACTCCTAGATCCTTTTCACATGTTGAGTTGACTTACTCCTGGGAAAGTGAGAAAAAGATTGCAGTCTCTGTGATGGCTCTGTCTCTGAGACATTGCAACTACTTCTGCTGGTGCTAAAAAGATTTTGTATCCACACTCATATGATTATACAAACAGAATCTGCATTTTTTATGGAATTTACATAAATCAGCAGGATTGCAATGAAAATTGTTTCCTTGTGTACACGAACCATGCCCTTGTTGACCACCAGAGGGAGCGTTTGCATTATCTCCTAAAGGACTTTCCATTGGTCAATGCCCTGAGATAGTATCTAATTAAATTGGGTTATGGGCTCCTCTACTGGTATAGAAGTTCCTATGAAGCTCAGACTGTGCAAAAAATACCAGAAAGGAGGCTGACACACCAAAGCAGGTGAGTTGTTAAAAGAAACTGTGAAAGCTATTAAGCGGAGATGGTATATTACATGTAGAGCGAAACATTATAAAACACAGGGAAAATAAATAAGGATTAAGAAGATTCTGAGCTTGAAAAGTGGAAAAAACTAATTAAGAAGCCCAAAATATATAATGAGAAAAAGGGATTATCGAGAAGGTGAATAAAACTTGTCAAAAGTTGCTTGTTTAAAAAAAGGTGGAAACCATATGACCTCTGAGAGATAGTGGAGAGAATTTAATAAAGGAGACACAGGATTTGTGTCTGGTGGTTTTAATATTCTGCCTTTGAAAAGTACAGAAAATGAGAACTGCATATCCATAAAAGTGAAGGTGGTACAGCCATATATTCTGCATTAAACAATGCGTTTATTTACATTCAGGTCCATAAAAGTGGTTTAAAAAATAGTAAACCAATAAAAAAATTCATAAAACTTAGTAGAGTAATGGAAGACGGTATTCTTTCCCCTCCCCAAAGATAACTAAATCCATCAGTCAAACCAAACATTCAAAAACGTTTGCGAATTGTCTCTAATACCAGGCATAATCAAATTAAAGGACTTAACTAACTTAGCTTCACTAATTTAACTGGGTTTCCTCTGAGTTTGATCATTATTGGATACAACCCATTATGAACAGAGAAAAGACTGAAACATCTCACATCACTCTCATGATGCAGATCTGCACGTTGGCACACACATGTACACCAGCAAACTAGCTAGGGCTGAGCCACCCATTCACACAACTTGTGATATTGCATCACATAATGTCATCAGTTGAGGCCTCACAGCTGACTATCTGAACTATCTGATTTTTTTGGGGGGGGGGGTTTCCAAGGTGAACCCAAATTCTAGTGGTGCCGTTCAATCTGTGATAGCTCATTCATACACACTCACTCTCACACACCTGTCAACACTTGCATACCAACTAACCATACATTAGGGAAGTGGCACAACTCTCTTTAATGGGCCTCTTGATATGAATGTTGTTGTTGTTGTTGTTCAGTCGTTCAGTCGTGTCCGACTCTTCGTGACCCCATGGACCAGAGCACGCCAGGCACGCCTATCCTTCACTGCCTCTCGCAGTTTGGCCAGATATGAATAGGATTGGTAAATCTTATGCATGCCAGCACCCATTCATTTGCCAGATATCATATGCAGGATTACTATTTCAGCTCACAATGGCAAATGCTTGGAAAGAAACATTTCTGTGGCAGTGGTTTGCACCATCTAGTATGACATGTGTAAGGGTGGGATTATACTGAACCAGGTGTAATGTTAAACCATAGTCACAAGAATGAGATATGGTGAACCTCAGGCCTTCCTCATCTTCTGGTGCAACCACGAGAAGTTCAGAAGCTTTAGCTTTAATTCATTTACCTGGACCCTGAGATCTTCTGAGGCCCTTCTTCATGTACCTCCTCTGCGAGAGGTCAGGAGGGCGGCAACACAAGAACAGGCCTTCTCTGCAGTGGCTCCCTGTCTGTGGAATGCTCCCCCAGGGAAGTTTGCCTGCCGCCTTCACTATACAGTGGTACCTAGGGTTAAGAACTTAATTCGTTCTAGAGGTCCGTTCTTAACCTGAAACCAGAGCCGTCTCATCCATAGAGGCCGGTGGCGCGCTGCGCCGGGGCGCCCCTGTGAGCCCGCCGGCATACCGGGCTCCCCCTCCCCAACCAGCCCCCGCCCCCATGGGCAGGCGGGCACTCGCGCGCCGGCGGGCGGGCGGGCTGTAAGCCGCCCGCCCTCGCCTCCCGGAGCCCGCGCTGAAGCGGCGCGGGGCTTTGCGCGACCTTCCAGCACTCCAGCTGGGGCTCTGGGAAGCGAGGGTGGCCGGCTTGCAGCCCGCCCGCCCGCCGGCTTGCAGCCCGCCCTCCCGCCGGTGCGCGAGCGCCCGCCCGCCCTCATCCTCCGCCCGCCGGAGTGCGGGCGCCCGCTCCAACGCCACGCCTCTCATCCCCCGCTCGCCCACCCCCCCTCCCGAGGGGCGGCACCAGGGCGGCCGATCCCTCTAAGACGGGCCTGCCTGAAACTGTTCTTAACCTGAAGCACCACTTTAGCTGATGGGGCCTCCCACTGCGCCCCCAGAGCACGATTTCTGTTCTTTCTTATCCTGAAGCAAAGTTCTTAACCTGAAGCGTTATTTCTGGGTTAGCGGAGTATGTAACCTGAAGTGTCTGTAACCTGAGGTACCACTGTACACCTTTAGGCGCCAGGCAAAAACGTTCCTTTTCAACCAGGCCTTTGCCTGACTTGATCTACATCCAATATCCTTTTTTAAAGTGCTGGCTCTTTGGGGTTTTTTTTTTAATTGGGTTGTTGGTTTTGTTTCGATTTTATGTATTTGATATTTTAAGTGAACTGCCCTGAGACCTTCGGGTATAGGGCAGTATAGAAATTAAATAAATAATAATTTTTTTAAGCATTCATTTAACATCAACCAACTACAGCTTGCCATGTTGTCCAAACCCAACAAACTGTGATTAACCTTACCCAGTGCTTTTTTTCCTGGGGGGTACTCAAGGGAAAGCAATACCGGCACCTTCCCCTCTCCCCCAATGTTAAAAGTGTGGCACTTATTGTGGCAACTTCATAGTGAGTACTGGCACCTTTTTATATTAAAAACAAATAAACAAACCACTGACCTTACACTTATGGTTTTCAACAAAACACAGTTAAACTTAACCACAGTTTAGGGTTAAAATTCCATGACAAACTGTGGTAAATCTAAAATGGACTGGGAGCAAAATTCTATTCGGAGAACATTTAAAAGCAAAGTTTCCAAATTTTCCCTTTCCGAAACAATATGCGGACTGAAAGGCAGCCATCCTTTGAAATTTGTGGTCCTCTAGGCTTTGCAGTGCAGTTCTTCAGCCAAGTAATGAGTACAAAAATGCATACACCAGTAAAAACAACTTTACAAAACAGCTTTACAAAAATTTGTTTGCAAGAAAAAATTCGCCCTAAGCTGCTGCTGAATTTTCATGAGGACTTTTTAAAAAAAGAAATAAAGAAAAGAAAAGCAAGCTAATGTGGCAAACTTAAGATTGAAAAAATGAGAGTAACTGAAAAATATCAGATGCATCCATGCACACTCTTGTCTCCTTTGGTTCTTACAAAGCACAGACAATATGTATCTTCTAACCAGCCAGAGCTGGTCAGAATTTATTTATTTTTTATTATTTTCTGTATTCACACAGGAGTGAAGAGGTCCCTTATTTCTTTTTTTGCTAAAAAAATAAAAATAAAAAATTAAGTTAACCATGCAATATACATTCTCATTTGTTGGACTATTACGCATCTCTCCTTTGAGAACTGGAAACTCAGGATGGGGGGGGGAGTAGGGAGAATGAGTTGTGTTGCTATGGAGACCGGGGTTGGCTAGAGCCAGCCCGCACCAGTGCTGATGCTATGCGAAATGTTTGTAACACATCAGTACACAAAAGGCTGTTTCTCAGGTATAAACATAAATAAGACGCAGCAAGAGCAGTAGAGAGTGTAGAGCGGGGCGGGGTGGAAGAAGGGGAAATGTGATACAAAGGATTATATCCAATTGTGTGGTAATAATAATAATAATAATAATAATAATAATAATAATAATATATTATTTATACCCCGCCCATCTGGCGGCTTCCAACAGAATGTTAAAATACAATAATCTATTAAACATTAAAAGCTTCCCTAAACAGGGCTGCTTTCAGATATCTTCTAAAAGCTTGGTAGTTGTTTTTCTCTTTGACATCTGGTGGGAAGGCGTTCCACAGGGCAGGTGCCACCACCGAGAAGGCCCTCTATATATATAAAACCCAAGTGTCTCTGCGTCCAGTCCCTGTGTCTCTGGGTTTGCGCTACTGCACATGTGCCCCACGGACACAGGGATTGGAGCAGAGAGATCGGGCCGGGAGCAGCGGTGGCAGTTGAAGCGGGGCGGTTGAATTAGAACTCCGGCACTCCAGAGGCCGAGGGGAGGCCGAGTAGTGAGGCCACGCTGCCGCTCTCGCTGCTGAAACCAGAGCCCCGAGGCCTAGCGGCCCGGGAGCAGCCCAGAGCAGCCCACCCCCGCAGAGCGCCGGCGTTCCGCTTCAACTGCCACTGCCGCGGGAGGGGAGGAGAAGGGAGGAGGCGGCGCTCGCCAGTCGCCGGGATTGCTGTCGGGGCAGAAGAGTCGCATGGCTGCGCCGCGATGGAGGGCGGAAGCTGCGCACTGCTGCCGTGGTCACCGGCAGTCGCCGGGCTCTTGCTCTTCTACCTGGGCTTCATGCGGCGCGTCACCGGGGCTGCACGCACCGCCTTCCCGCGCTGGAGGCTGTTTTGGAGAGGACATGAAGGGAAAGGGAAGCAGGCGGCACCATGGGCAGCCGCAGTGGGAAAGCCATGGGAGTGGAGGACCCCGGCCTCCCGAAGCGTTCCACGCTGGCGCAAGGGGTTGTGGGGGCTGTAGTTCTTGAATTGAAAGGCATATGGGGAGCCCCTTTTGCACTCAAAGGTGGTTGGGTGGGTCGCTGCGCCCTCAAGGGAGGCATATTGCTCAGCTGGTAATTAAATACAAAATTTCATAGCGCTGCAGTCTGCTCATATGCAGGCTTCCTCGGAAATCCCAGTGCGTTCAAATGAGGCTTACTCCTTTGTAAGTGTGCATAGGTTTGCAGGCACAGCGTGATAGAAAATCCCATGTATGCTTACCTGCAGTTAAGTCCCATTGTTTATTCCTGAGTAAGCATGCATGTTTACCACATATGTTCTAGCACCCATTATTTTAATGGGCTTAAACCACTAGTCACTATATAGTAAGCTAGTGTGTTGTAGTGGTTAGAATGCTAGACCAGGACTGGAGGGTTTCGGATTCAATTCCTGATTCAGGCCCACTCACTGGGGGACCAGACTCTTTCTCTCAACTTGTCCTACATCACAGGGTTGCTTTGAGGATAATATGAAAGAGGGAACCTTACATGCAACTTTGAGCTCCTTGAAGGAACGACAGAGAAAAATAATGCAATAAATAAATATAAGATTCAATAGTGGTATATTCTTTGCCCCTTGTGGGGGACCAATCCTGCTAAACTACGAACCCTTGCCCAATTATATGTGTACTTTTATAACAGAAATATCTGTTTCATGCTAGAGATCGTATCAGGGTAGAATACAGCAAATATTTACCAGGCCAGACAATGTGTTGCCATAACAACAAGGGCTCCTTTACCGTAACCAGAAGTGTTTGTTGGGTAGCTAGGCTTCAGGGCTTTTTCAGAGTTAAAATTAAACAGAATTCTTTTGGGTGCGACCTTTGTGAGTCAGTGGGCTAGAACACCGTGCCGTCAGAAAGTCAGCTTCTTTTCTTAGTTTGCAAGGCTGCTTTGTGGGAGAGGTGAAAGAATGAACTATTGGCCTTTATGAAGGAGGATTTGAGTGGCAGCATCTATAGGTTGTCAAAGGAACCCAAACATCTTTTAGTTCTGTGTTTTCTAGTGGGAAGAGCTATTTAGCTCCGATCACGTACAGAAACCACTCAGATGCCCACAGCCTTCAGAATCTCTCGTTTCAGGATTGTGGTGGTGTGAAGGAGGCGGCCTTGGCCTTGGCTGACTTTGCCACTGACGACCACGATGGGCTGCACCACCAGTAAGAGCACAAGAGTCGTGGAGGTAGCTGAAAAGCCTGGTGAACCACCTCAGGGAGAAGAAAATAACCAGGATGCCAACTCCGAAACAAAGGCAGATTCCATACAGAACTCCTCTGCCAAAGAAGGTGCCTGCAAAAGCTGAAGCAAAGGAGGTGCCCCCTCCCAAAATAGCCTGTTATGATTGAGCAAATGAACTTAATCAATTTGGTCTTTCTTATTTGCCTGTGAGGTTCATTTTCATTACTTGCCCAATCAGGAATGTGGGAAGAAAGGAGAAACTCTTTCATGAATTACACATTCCTCAAAGACTGCTCAAGGGATCCTTCTGGAAGGAGCAATTTCATATTCCACCTGGATGTCAGACGGGGGATTCTTGCACATTGAAATCCAAAGGTGATTTGGCTGCTCCTACGGGCAGACTCATTTTTGCTGCAATTTCACTTGAGTTGCCACTGAATTTTTGCCAAAAGTAAAACTCTAAATGATTCTGAAGGTTCCTACTTGGCCAGAAGATTGAAGGACGTCCACAAGAATCAAAATCTAGTGCAAGAGAATTAAAACTATCCATAATCTTAGAGTGGTTTTGTTTGCCACAGGATTTCACATGAAATTAAAAAGAATCTAAGGAACTTCAAGAGATCTAAGGAACTTCAAGAGAAGTAGTTTTAACGCAACTAGCAGAAATGCTCAGGAAAGGGAAGGCACTGCAAACCTTTAAAGTACTTTCTCTGGACATTTTGGGCCAGGTTTGAAGTGAGACAATTAACTTCAAGGAGAGAAAACAAAATATAAATGTAAACCACCATGCTGTCTGTCTTATTTTCTGTATTTAGGTTTACATGACTGCTGAAGGCCAGATAGTCATGATGGGTTCAATCGTATACATTCTTACCTCTGAGTAAGTCTCTTTGGGCTTAATAGGGCTTACCTTGCAGTAGAGTTGTATATGATCATGTCTTCTAATCTTTAGTATCATGTTTGAATACAGTAGATGAAATTCCAACCCTATGCTCAAATTAACAGCCATGAATTGGACTTGATCGCTCAAGATCTTGGATCTAAATGGCAAACGTTTGAAGGGATTCAAGTTATGAGATGTGATCAACATTTGTTATACCTTATCTCTCTTTCTCTCTTTAATATAGCTTCTTCGGTATTATGTACTGTAACGTTTTTGCATTCAAAAACAACTGCATATGATGTTTGCTCTGTTCACATTTGGTACCCATGGGTACCTAGAAACCAATGTACACCTTAGCCATGACTCTTGGTCAACATCTGATCAGGGTCAACATGAACCAGTCCTAAGTGAGTATACTTAGGGCAAGTTCATCCATGGAAACAGTCAATCAAAGTTTCTGCTTCCTTGGAGGAAGCGCTAGATGGATAAGCTCCCCTGTTGTCAGTTCTTGTGCCAGCTTTTAGGGGGACAGGACTAGCTTGCACATTCTCGATAGTCACTTCATGCATTCTGTACCCATGCGTACCAAATGTCTGAAGAGGGCTATTCTTATATTGGCTTTCTGTGGTTTTCAAACTGTGCTCTGGGTAACCCTGGGGCTTTTCAGAATCTTCTCAGTAAGAACTGCTGTAGTAGCAAACAACAGCTTTCTTCACCATGTCTTAGGACACTTCTGATGGTCAGTACTTTGTGGGAGGGACTGAAGGGTATACTGGGAAATGTAGGTCTGGGCAATTAAAGTGGATTAAAGCATTTTGTCATCCTAGTGCAACAAAGCCACTTTTGAAAGACAGACAGACAGACTTACTTTTTGGGGAAGGGATGGCGAAATGTGTAAATATTGCACAAGCAAGTCAGGATGAATTCAGGATTAATGCTCACTGTTGTATAATCTCCCTGCAGACAAATCAGAATGAATGCTCAGTAAAGATCAGATATAATATAACCTTCATGTAAGCTTTGCAGAAAGAAATCAGAATGAATGCTTAATAAGTAGGTCTTCTGGAAGAGCACTTAGCCATAGGCTTCGTTGAGAGAGTATGCTCAGTTCACACAAGGATATCTCTTATGATGATACATTCTAGTTAGCTGCCTACTTTAGGAAACTGCAAGTGGTTAAACATTGCAGAGTTTTTATTCTGGCTAGATTTAACATTCTTCCATCTTAAGCGTTTTGGGGCAGGTGTGCTGGCAATTCTCTTGCCTTAAGGTTTGCCATCAGGCGGTAGAATCTATAGAAAATGCCTTTCTGCTCTGTAATTTCTTTGCTGGAGTCTGGAGTTTGGCAGCATTACAATTGGCCCTTTGCTGACCAAACTACCAGGAAGGTCAGTTCGATATTATCTTGAATATCTAATGGAAGATAAAAAAACACCAAATGTCTCATTAGTAGTGGCTAAGTTTCTATTGACAGCAGAGTTAACAAGACAACAACTCGCCACTTGAAATTGGAAGAACTATATTCAAGAACTAACCTGAGATGATTGTAGTTGTATGATTGTTTTCATGCTGTATTTCACCATCTGTTTTGCTCTGAGATTTGTGTTTACTGCATGCTTTTTTTTTGTTCTGTTGAATTGTAATAAATTGATTGATTGATTGATTGATTGATTGATAGAGTTCACGTAAGGTGGCCTCAAGACTCACCAAGCCTGCTCAGGCACCCTGTCCAAACTGGTATATGCCCCTGAAGCAACTCCTATCCCTAAGAATTCATTGGCAGGCATACTAGGGATTAGGCTCCAAATTCTGTGAGGCAGAGCTTTCCAAACTGTGTGTTGGCTACATTCTTCTCAACTGAAGGATTGAACCTGGAACTGTCTCCATGCATTTCACACCAAGGGTGGCATTCAAGTTTCAGTGGGTGCACTGAAATGAATGGATCTAACTTAGCTATGTTGATTCATTTCAACAGCTCTACTCTGAGCTGAATACCACTCCGAGCCTCTTTTCACTCAGAACAAGAGGCTGTTTGTTGTTATAACACAAACTTTTAATGTAAAACGTGCATCTTTTCATGTAAAAAATAGACCTCCCCATTTATATGTACACAACCTCCCCAAGGCTGTGTACACACAAACCATTGAGCCTCTTGGGCTTGCCAATTGGAAGGTTGTCAGTTTGAATCCATGCAACAGGGTGAGCTCCCATTGCTTTGCCCCAGCTCCTACCAACCTAGCAGTTCGAAAGCATACCAGTGAAAGTAGATAAATAGGTACCGCTGCGGTGGGAAGGTAAATGGTGTTTCCGTGCACTCTGGCACTCCTCACAGTGTTCTGTGTGCCAGAAGTGGTTTAGTCATGCTACTCACATGACCTGGAAAAGCTGTCTGCAGACACACACCAGCTCCCTTGGCCTGAAAGCAGAGATGAGTGCCACACCCCATAGTTGAATTTGACTGGACTTAACTGCCATGGGGTCCTTTACCTTTACACACAATACAATTAAATCACATGACTCTCCCCCAAGAATCCTGAGAACCCTTCTTTACTTTTCACAAGGCTACAACTCCCAACACCCTTTACGAATTACAATTCCCAGGAGTCTTTGGGAGAAGTCATGTGCATTAAATGTGAATTGACTGTGCTCTGGATGTAGGGTGCGCACACAGCCCAAGAAATGAGAACGAGCACATCATGCGCAATTTGGCTCAAAGTCTACCCACGCCAGAGTTCCTTTTTAACAATGTGCTTAGCAGGGGGTAAGTTGGCTGGCTAATTAAAATTGCACAAGGATGCACCTAGACCTTCCAAGCTCTTAATTTCAACTCAGGCTTCTCCTTGTGCCAACTGTGCAAGTTTTAACATGCCTCCAACATTAGTTTTGCATTGTAACTAAAACACTGAATACTTACTCATGCCAGGGACTGTAGAAAGGCATTATTAACTCTTTGCATGACAACATACACAAGGCAGAAACTTAAGAGTTAAACTTGGTATGGCATCCATGGTGCACAGGGGGTGGAGGGGGTTACGCGCTGCTCATTAACTGCACAATAAGACCCTTGGGTGCTCTGCTTCCATGATAAGAGGCAGCCACGCTTCTGAATAGCAGTTGCTGGAAACTGCAGGACAGGAGAGGGCTCTTGGGCTCAGTTCCTGCTTCTGGGTTTCCCACAGGCATCCGGTTGGCCACCGTGAGAACAGGATGCTGGACTAGATGGGCCATTGGCCTGATCCAGCAGGGCTCTTTTTATGTTCATTGTGTCAGATGTGGATACTGCAAGCTTGAGTGGAGAAAGAACGGTACCAAGGATTAGGCCAGGCCAGGTTTAATGTGGTGAATCACAGTAGAAGCAAAATATAAGAGCCCTGCCCAAAGGCCTGGGACAGCATCCTGCTTTTCAGTTCCAGCTTCAGAAAGGAGGAGAAAGAATCCCTCTTCGACTTGCATCTGGGGTTCATGTGATTAACGAGTGAAACCAATCAATCTAAAAAAAAGTGTGGATTGCGAGGCAAAGTCAACGTGCCACATCTCAATAATCTGTTTTGTGTGGTTTTTAAAATCATAATTAGCTAACCTGCCAAGTAAACATGTTGTTACGTGCAGACAGCTAACCATCTGAACACTCTTTATCTCCCACCCCGCCCCCTGCCCCCCAGCCATGGAATATCTGTTGAATGCAAAGCTATCAAAGACATGAAAGTCCATTGGCAATGTTCTAACTCACTGGAGCTAAACGATGCACCGTCTGCTCTCAAATATGGTCCTTGGCACTTTTGAATGAGGAGACACTAGATGGCACTGATGTAAAAGGAATTAAGAGCCCTCCATTGAGAGAGACCTCTATGTACTGATGCAATACAACAGGTTCATTCTCCTGCGTTAGCAACCAACCCCTCGCCCTGCTGCAAAAAAGATGGGTGATTTTTCAGAACTGCATTCATTGCACCCTTAGAATTCACCGACGTTAAGTGCTTATTTACTACAAGACAGGGGGTCAGTCACTTTGTAGGCCAAGAACAAGAGGTTGTTTGTTGAAAAACTGGTTAATTCACAACCGCATAACAAAATGAAAGTGACTACAAGAACAGGCTAAAGTTCCCTCTTCATCTACCCCCTCGACGTCCCCCCCCCCACTGTACAAACATATACATCTCTCAATGAAAAACAATATGTGTATCACTATCATTTCAGGAAATTAAATAAAAGCAAGGGTGAAATCCTAAACTTTTTGAGCCCTATTGGGTTCAGTGGTATTTACTTCCCTTGGGCAGCCACCGCCCTCTTTCCCCAGCTTGCTGCCCAGCTTTAGGTACCATTTCTGAGTGCATCTGAGCTGGGGCAGCTGGGGAGAGGCAGATGGGCAGGTAGAGAGGTGGGCAGGTGAGAGGGCGGGGTGGGAGAAGTGGATGAGTGGCCAGAAACTTCTTGCATGTGGGCAGGGCCCGGGGGGAGCAAGAGGCAAGTGGGCGGGGTAGAAGGGGAGGCCTGTACCCAGTTGTGTGTGGCAGAGCAAGATGCACTCTACAGAAGGGGGAAAGAAGTGTGCGCAGGTGTGGTGGGTCGGTCCCCCCATACCTTGCTCAAGTTGGTGCTTAAGATACCTGTCTAGGAGTGGCTGTAGCTGGTGAACCTGATGGAGCTGGTAAAAGGCACGGAGGATACTTCCACACCAAGAGTAGGCCTACCCCCAAGCCATGCACTTGCTCCTTCAGAGGGAGTCCATTCCCATCCAGAACTGGTTAACTTGTCTTTCTCCCTAACATGAAAGCCACCCATCCCAAGAGCGTCTATTATGGGCCCCCCTTACTATCCAAGGCATCTTTTCAGTTCAACCCATTGTTTTTAATCAATTAATCTAACCAATCTGCTAAATAAATAGTGCACCTCTAGGTTTTGGTACACATGTATATACCAAAAGGTTCAACGTCTGTTTGCAATGATGGAACACAAGTTTTCCAGGGTTTTGTTTTGTTTTTGTTTTTTGGTAAAAAACCCCAAAGATTTCTCCCTCCTTCAGGCAGAAATGTGAGAAGAAGCAGTGAATTAAAGGAGCTTAAATAAAAACCAATTTCATTAACAATGCAACAGTTTCAGTAGCTGAGCCCGGATAATGTCTTACTAATGCTTCAGCACATCAAAGAGGCATTGACAATGGTTTCAAAAGAATGGAATCTATGCTCATGAAGTCTGTGTCCCCAATGCAGAGCTCTGCAGGCACACACAGGCTACCCATTAGCTTCGATGGAGACAGCTCATTCCTACATGCACTTGCACTTTTGTGGGGGGAAACAGGGTAGTTTTTGCACCGATGTGAGTTCCACATACTTATTTGCAACTCTTGCACAGATAACATTACTCTGTCATAGTGACAGGCTTTTTCAGTTCTTAAAGAAATCCATTATGGTGGCATGTGGAAATGGGAATGTGTAACAGAGAGATATTTTAGCGCTAGTATACACATTTTCTTTATGTAAAATGTACAGCCTGAAATTTATGGGCACTAATGAAACCCATCCTGGTATCACTCTAGGCTAAATGACACGTGGTGGCAGCTGATCCATAATGTTTAAGCATGTATATGGTAGCCTAGCTGAATGTGATGTAGGGGTTAGAGCATTGTACTCAGTTTGGGAAGGCTCAGCTTTCAATTCCCACTTAAGCTCAATGGTGATTTTCGATAAGTCACTCTTTCTCAACCTAAGAACGTAAGGAGGACCAGACTGAATCAGGCCATGGGCCCATCTAGTCCAGCATCCTGTTCTTCCTGTAACCAGACAGTTGCCTATGGGAAGACCACAAGCAGAAACTGAGAGTGACAGCACTCTCCCCACATGCCAGGGAGAGGCAGGAGTCCAAAGGTTGAGCAGGGGTGGTCGTGGTGGTCGTGGTGGGGCAAGAAGATAATCCAGAGGAAAGGGCCAGTGATTTGTGGTGTTCTGTGCCACCCATGAGGCAATGGGAAGAAGAAGAATCCTGTTGGTGATTCCCCTTTTCTCTAAAGAGCCCCAAATGTTGTTACTTTTCCTCATAGGAGAACTGCTTTGTCCCCTTGATCATCCTCACCTGCCCTATGCAATCAGCTAGTGGGGTTGCAGGATCGGGGCCACGCTGGCACCGTCTTGAGTACTGGAGGGGTATATGTTGGGTGCATGTCCCAACCTCACAAGTTCATCACTCCATATGGCCTTTCATGGAGACATTGTCACCAACAGAGTCTCTAATTGTTGGACTTTGTTGGTGCTTCTGCAGATACTGGACGTGTGCTAGTCATTGTTGGTCTACCATTTCCTTGCTTCTTATATATTTTACCCCTCTTGTCCTAGGCTGAACATTTAGGGGATTCATTGGCCATTCCACCAGCACAGTACAGCTCATTTCTATACCTGCTAAAAGATGAGCGAGGATTGCTTATCGTGAAAGCTAAGTATTCCTTAGTTCTGGGTACAATCACAGACAAGGGATGGGCTACTTAATTAAAATGATGGGACAAGGTACATAAGCAGCTTCATGAAACTTTGTGCCCCTGCATCCCAGTCAATTGGGGGGGGGTGAGGGGAGGGCATATGGCTCACAAAGATTAGTATGGGGGGAAAATCACTTTCTCTTTTTAGCTTGTAAAATAAAGCTCAATGCCCTCCCCACCATTAGAAACATTGAGTACGTTTTTAAAAAATCAATTTTAATTTAAATGCATTACTCTCCTCTACTGCAGTTGGAAAACTAATTACTTCTAAATGTGCAATAATATGGTATGGCTAGACTATATCATTAAGAAGCTAAAAATTCCTCGTATGAAATAGATTTATACCACAGAGGAGGGGAAAAAATGCTGATGACTTATTCATAAGTATTTTTAAAGCACAGTTAGAGATCTCTAGCAAAGTCACTAACCTTCAAAGACAGAGGTATATTTTGGCCAAAAGAAAAGAAGTTTTAATCATTTTCAAGCATATTGAATTAAAAAAGAAAGTCCTATCTCTCCCTTTGTCTGTCTGTCTCTCTCTGATCACACACACACGTGCACACACATACACACACACACGTGTCAAGGTGGGGCCTATAGCAAAAAAAAAAAAAAGAAGCAAGTAAAGGGTCCCTGGTCATTCAGTTAAAAAGCTACCAGATTGTAAGACGGGGCAAGGTTTCTTACAGACCAACTTCCAGTTGGTGTAAACCAGAGGCGGGGAGCCTGCGGTCCTCTAGATGTTGTTAGACTCTAACTTCCATCAGCCCCAGGCAGCATGTCCAACAGCAACTGGAGGACCACAGGTTCTTCATCTCTGGAGTAGAAACTGGACTCTGTGGTTTGATTTGATACAAGTAGGTTTCACTCCCATCCCCCATTCTGCTCCTCTGCAGCATCTAGTTCAATGGTAGACAACATGGTGCCCTAAAGATGGGATTGGACTTCCACCAGCCCCAACCAGCATGGTCAGTGGTCATGGATGATGGGAGTTGAGGTCCACAGCATCTGCAGTGCATTGCACTGGCTACCCTTGGTCTAGCTACGTTTGACCAGTGTTCTGATGCCATTATGATATGCATGTTCATTGTATATACTTGGTGGCTTGACTCAGTTTCATGTAGGAGGCAGCTCTGTCCTAAAACTGTGTGCTTCAGTCTGGAGCCCATGGCTTGGACTGGAAGCTCTGGATTACAGGGCATAAAGTATATTGGAGATATGCTTTGCTGCCCTGCAATATTTTAATTTAGGTTACTTAATATTATGATATTTACTTTGTTTTATTTTTCACTGGCCCGTACTAAATAGCACAAGAACCTGGGGTTTGAAGCAGAGCTGGAGGGAGAAGTACTGACAGCATTTTCACGAAGTGCAGCCTGCTGAAGTACCTTTCAAAGTTGCTTAGACAACTTTCGGAGTTACCGTAATCTGTACTACAGAATAGATTTATTCCTCTAATTAGCACTTCAGACTGAGATCTGCAGCTGACAAAACCCAGGCCATTACAAAACGAGGCAGCATCAAATGGAATCACCGGAAACCTCTTGCAGGTTCAAACATGAAAAGCACGCTTCTCCCTGATAAACACTTCTGGGATAGCTCAGTCAGTAGAGCATGATACTCTTAATCTCTGGGTCATGGGTTCGAGCCCCACATTGGGCAAAAGATTCCTGCATGGTATGCGGTTGGATTGGTGATCCTCGTGGTCCCTTCCAACTCTGTAATTCTATGAAATTCTATTAATTCTATGAAAACCTTTAGCCTTAAGTATTAATTGGTCTGGTTAGCAATAAATATAGTACATTTGTTTTACCTAATTTAAAAATCTTAAGAAAGTTTATGTATTTCTTTGTATTCAAGCAAATAATTCATTATCTTGAGGAAGAGTCATAACAAAGTAAAACATTGTACAGTGGTACCTAGGGTTACAAACACCTCGGGTTACAAACACTTTGGGTTACAGACTCTGCTAACCCAGAAATAGTACCTCGGGTTAAGAACTTTGCTTCAGGATGAGAACAGAAATCACGCAGCGGCGGCGTGGCGGCAGCAGGAGGCCCCATTAGCTAAAGTGGTACCTCAGGTTAAGACCTTTTTTAGGTTAAGAATGGACCCCTGGAACAAATTAAGTTCGTAACCAGAGGTACCACTGTACGCCAATGAAAAAGTCTATGGAGTCAATAAAGACTTTTCTTCAAAAGAGCCGCTTGGGCTGATTTGTGTATTAGCTGAATCATTCTGCTGATCGTGTATTTCAAAGTTTATTAAAAGTAAAGAAATTTTCTGTGTCCCCCCCTTAACATCTTCTGAAGTCACATTAGAGCTAATAATCAATTGGAGGCCAAAAAAATTATACTGGAAAAATCATTCTTATACAAACCGAAACCGTTGTAATTTAAAAGAGTGCAAATGAAACCATACATTTTCAGAAGGGGATCAATGAAAAAGCACTTTATTAGAAAATATAAATCACTTTTTAATTTCACATGCAGTAAGGGGAAAAATTTCACCCCCAACTTTCCCCATTTTCACTACAATTGATTGGTGCACCTGCAGAGAGAAGCAGCTTTATCTTCTCATTATCAGACAATTAATATTCTGCTCTAAATGTGAGTACAATTTTGGTTAACTGTGAATGGGTGGTTTTATTGAAGTCTTAATAGACCAGGAAAATTTGACTTCCACCTTGCTAAATGAGGTCACTGGGGGGCAGGAATTACAGAAAACTTGGTGGAAGGTTAAAAATAAGAATGCAACACAAACTTTTGCTGTGTCCCCCCCCCCCCACTTGCAATGGGCCAAATCTACACATGTAGCAGAATGAGATGGTGAAGTCCTTCAAGTGGTCATGGATAGGACCACTTCAGGCTGCAAGTCAGTGGGCAAGTTTTTAAAGGAATGCATAGTAAAAACTCTGTTAGTAGACATCTAGCACATCACGGAGAAAGGGTGTAGCCCAGTCCTCTGTCTGCTATGCTAGTTTTCTACTTCCAGGGTGTTTTGTGTAAGGCAGCATTGAAAACCACATTCACTTGTCAAACTCATTGGGAGCTAGGGCACTCCTCATTGTTGCTGCTCACTCAGCTTCTCCACGTGGGAGCAGGTAAGATGAGTGACAACACCATACATGTACATTGAAATGCTTCCCTCTCAGCGGCAGAAGTGGTGCAGTGGGGAGAGTGCCACCTCTTGCACTTTTGCTGCCTGAGGTGGGTGCTTTACTCTGTGTCAGGGGCAGGCCAGCTCGGTGTTTAACAAATGGGAGTGTGGATTATGTGAAGCTATAAGAAACACCTGTTATAGTGCCCATCAAATGTAGGGATGTTTATGGAAGCAGAACTTGGTAGATGGGAGCAAACCATAACTGCTCTTCCCACATGACTATGCTCCGCTTTCTCTTCTCTTCTCTCCCCTTCTCTTCTTTCCCTCTCTCTCTTTATCCACCGACACTGTCAGCTGTGTCCCTTGTTTCCCCTGCTGTCACACGATTGTGTTTCTAGAAAGCAACTGTGCTGGTAATTGTATGCCACACTCACCCTTTTGTGCTTTGTTTTCAAACCTGCCAACTGCTTTGTGTCTTTATTTAGCATGAAGTTTGTTGGTTGCTAAGCATGCAAATAGATCCGAAGTGAGGATGGGGACTTCAGTAATGGCTGCTGATGTCACCGAGGCACTGATCACTCTCTACAGCATGAGTGGGCCGAGCTATTCCGATGCAGTTCGTATGTGTGTTTTGGGAAGTGGGGAATGTTTGCTACAAAGTGAAAGATTGTAGGTCCTGCAACACAATCATGTATTACTTTTAAGTTTCTGACAATACTTTCCCCGGTCATTATGCAGAAGGATGTGGACCGATAGGCTGACTAGCAGAGGTTTGGGTTATGCAAGATGCTGTTTCTTTAAGCAAGCTGGTCAGACGACCATTGCACAGTCAAGGCCCTGAACAGAAGGGACCACAAGTTTGTCCTAACAAATAAGTATTTTTTTAATAACCTCCTAACTTCTTGAATCCGTATGTGTAAACACACAAACATGAGAAATGACCCTTACTGTTTCAGGTTACTTCTGCTCCAAAAGCCACAAGGAATAGAAGGGCTTTGGGATTCCTCAAATAGACTAGTTTTAATGCAGTCCTTGGTTAATTACCTTGTCATCCATTGAAGAAAGTACTTCTTCACACAGTGCATAAACTTTGGAACTCACTCCCAGAGGAGGCAGTGATGGTGACGAAGAAATTCATGGAGTATAAAGCCACCAATGGCTACTAACCACAAAGGTTATGCTCTGCCTCCACAGTTAGAGGCAGTAACTGACAATACCAGTTGATGGGAACCACCGCAGGGGAGAGGGCTCTTGTGATCAGGTCCTGCTTGTGGGTTTCCAACAGGCACCTGGCGGGGGGCAATACGAGAACAGGATGCTGGACTAGATGAGCCCCCTTTGGCCTGATCCAGCAGAATACTTGAGCCTCCTATGATTGTAGCATGTTCACATGTGTCGAGGGAACATAGTTTAAAATGACATGTGCTCAATACTGTTAGAGGCTGAGGCGCTGAATAAAAAGCACATTCAACTTCTTCAGTCATTAGCAAGATTCCCCCCCTCTAATTGTCTCATTTATCTACTCTAAGAGGCTTAAGTTGGCGTAAACTTATTAGGTATTCTTCTTCTTAAGTTACCATCTCTAGAGACAATAAGACTTGACCATTTAAACAGCCCCCTGTCATCCTTTGCTTGCTGCTGTTAGCCTTAAAGTGGCCATATAAAATCCAGACCGAGCTGGAGATTCCTGGCATTGTCTAATTATAGAGAATTCAGCCTTAACACGAATACCTGGGCATTTTTTGATGGTGGAGGTGGTCCACTTGAGGGTGATCTGAGCTGCGCCACTTCAAAGTTCAAGAATGCAGACCTTCTGCATACAAAGCTTGCATTCTGCCACTGAGCTGTGTGACCCTTCCCTATCAGTGTCACAACAGAAGGTTCTGGGATAAGCGGTCAAAGAGTTTGACCTGGTCCATCCTGGAACCTTTCGCATGCAAAGGATGAACTCTACCACTGAGCTACATGTATAGATGCATCTGGGCAATGTAAGAAGAAGTGAATGCAAAATGTAACATGAAGATGTGAAGCAGCTTCCTGGCCCATCCAAGCAACTTTTCTCATGGCTATGAACCGTGATAGCTGTATTCCACCTCTGTTGTTTGAGGCAGTAATGCTTCTGAGTATCAGGTGTAGGAAACCACAAAACAGCAGAGAGCTGTTTCACTAAGCTGCTGCTTGCAGGCTCCCTATTAAGGTGTCTGGGTGGCCACTGTGAGAACAGGATGCTGGACTAGATGGGCCACTGGCCTGATCCATCTCACTTTCTCCCCATTTATAGTGCCTCCTAGTGACCATCTCCTTTATGGATCAGGTCTCAGGCATGTTTAGAAAAATCACACAAACCTTCAAAACAGCTTGGGAGCTTTGAATCCTGGAGGGGACAGCTTTATTCGACAATAATTTATCATCTGCCTCTGTCTGGCCTCTGTGCCCCTCCCTTTTGAGGCTGCCCTTTATTTGGTTCTCTAAAGAGCAGAGATGAATTGGGGCTGCTTAATTTAGCAGTCCTTCAGATCAGCTAGCTTCAGGAATACAAGTGGATGTGTAATACTCTGCATAATGATTTATTAGGCTGCATGACAATTGCAGTGAAAAAAATATATAATGGCTGTCAATGTTTTATTTTCAAAAAAACCTTCTGAATGTTAGCATTTTGAATGAGGCACTTCCCCCCATTCCCTGACTTATAAATTTTTCTAAGGCTAATATTCACACAGCCACTCCTTCCCTGCCTGGACCAGATCATGGTTGCAGGTTCACACACTGGCCATGCTTAAAAATAGTTGAAACTGTGTAAACAAACAAACACAAATACAAGTATTACTCCTTATTTGTGAATTTCAAATTTCTCCCTACAAGAGAAGGTATTAATTTAAATTTAGCAAGGGTTATAAAGTATACCGCTTAACAATAAACAAACAAACAAACAAACAAACCTCTAAGTAGCTTACATAATAGTAGTATAAGATGTTCACTAGACAAAAGAACACAACAATCCTGCAAGGCAGCTTACTAGGTGGGGCGCAGACAATGCGCTGGCTTCCTGGATTGGCAGGAGCAAGAATGGCCTACCTGGTGAACCACGTCTTTAATAATAATTTCAATAATAGTTTTATTGCTTATATGCTGCCCATTGGAATGGGTTGCCCCAGCCACTCTGGGCAGCTCCCAACAAAAGAGCGCGACCAGCCCTAGGCTGAATGTTAAGCCTGAGAGGGAAGCTATGGTCCTCAGTTTCATGTATCTAAGGCTGATATTTTAGCTGCAGCATCACATGACTCCTTGTGGGCAATTCAACCTCAGTAGCATAAAGTGTGGAGTGTAAAGAATAAAATAAAATAGACCTTTTCCCGATATTAAGAAATAAATGATTTTTTAAATTAAAAAGGTGTAGACAACTCTTCTTAAACATTATCCAGTTCAATCGCTTTATCACACTAGGCAACAGGTCTCACAAGGAGACTCCTGTTCACATTTAAAAACGAGACACTAGATCAAATAAATCTATTGGCAGGTAGGAAAATGCTGTTACATTTAGTTGGATAAGATTTCAGCTCGTGTCTTCATGGCTCTCAACAGGAATTTAGCTGCAGCGTCTATAATAGTCTTATTTGGATCAGAGAAGAAGAAGAGTATAACATGAATACAGTCTTCCAGGATTGAATGACAGCAACTAAAATAGAAAGAAAAACTTGTTAGACAGCAACTGCAGTAATCTGTTGCCTCATATGCCGAAACAGTCTTCAGCAGTTTGGTGCCCTCCAGACATTTTGGACTACAACTCCCAATCAGCCCCAGCTAGCACAACTTGTATAGCTGAAGGA
The DNA here is from genome assembly GCF_009819535.1 of Lacerta agilis. Classification (NCBI taxonomy): domain Eukaryota; kingdom Metazoa; phylum Chordata; class Lepidosauria; order Squamata; family Lacertidae; genus Lacerta; species Lacerta agilis. The sequence continues at coordinate 31,230,989 of NC_046319.1, forward strand.
GCGTCTCCACCCCCATCATTCTGCCCGGACACTGAGGTCCAGTGCCGAGGGCCTTCTGGCAGTTCCCTCACTGCGAGAAGCCAAGTTACAGGGAACCAGGCAGAGGGCCTTCTCTGTAGTGGCACCCGCCCTGTGGAACTCCCTCCCACCAGATGTCAAAGAGAAAAACAACTACCAGACTTTTAGAAGACATATGAAAGCAGCCCTGTTTAGGGAAGCTTTTAATGATTAATAGATTATTTTATTTTAATATTCTGTTGGAAGCCGCCCAGAGTGGCTGGGGAAACCCAGCCAGATGGGCACGGTATAAATTATAAATTATTATTATTATTATTATTATTATTATTATTTATATTGGTTCTAGGCAGTGGCGGACCTTGACGTCTCAGTACTGCCCTGTGTGATGCCAAAATCCGGCTCCCCTCCCTCCCTTTCACCTTCCATTGGATGTCATTGCTGCACTCCCCCAAATCTGCCTTTGGTTCTATGTGCACTTTAGAATTTTTTGTTTTGCATATTGTTTTTCCTTTGGCTTTTAATTGATCTTATGTGTTTGTATTTTATCCAGTTAAGCCACTTTTGAGACTTTTGCATAAAGTGACCAACAAATGCATTTATTAATTATTATTAATTATTATTATTAATTATATAAAAAGATATTCAAACAATAAAGAAACAAAGAACAATGGCTTGTGTGTGCAATACTGCAGTTGGAATAAAATAAACAGAAGGCTCAGGACATGCTTACAGGCATCATAATAAAACAGCTTCCTCAAAGGGACATTTTGGAAGCCAGAGTCATATATATTGACAAGGTAGCTTTGCCACATAGAGACATGTGTCGTTGGGGGCCTATGCAGTGCTCTATTTTTATTCATAAAGCATATAAATGAAAAACCATGCAGCATCAAAATTGTTTTGTAGCCTCTCTTAGAACCCACCTATGATGGGTTTAAATGCTCAGAGAAGACAATGCTCTACATCCTCTCAAACCATCCATCCTTAGGGAGATGCAATGCAGACTCTAAGGTGCTACTGGAATGATTTTTAATTTTATTTATTTATTTTGTTTTGACTATGGCAGACCAACACGGCTACCTACTTGTAACTTAAAATAGTTTGTGATTTGGAGCCTGGCTGGAGGCAGCAGCACAGCTAGCAGCTCCTTGTGAACGAGCTATTATTTATTTATTTATTTTTTATTTATTTATTTTCCCCTTCCCACTGGAAGGTGCAGATGGGAGTTGGAATCCAACAATGCCAGGAGTGCCACAGGCTCCCGGTCCTTGGTTTACAGGACAGCTGTGTACACAGCAACATGCAGTGGTGGAGAGACCCAAGCTAACTGCTTTCTTGATTTGCTCAGAAATATGTAGAGATATAAATATAAATTAGCATATGGAAATTTTATGCAGAGTTGTGTCCTGGGCCTGTGTCCCAAGTTTTTAGCAATGTCTATGGTCAAGATAGGAATCAGTGGAATCCTTCAGAGGAATCCCAGAAGCTATATAATATTATGCTGGGTCTGATCGCTTACAAAAATGGCATTTCATAGAATTATAGATTTGTAGGAATTGTAAAGGGCCATGGGGGTCATCTAGTCCAAGCCACTGAAATGCAGGAATCTTTTGCCCAACATGGGGCTTGAACTCGCAACCCTGAGATGAAGAGTTCCATGCTCTACCAACTGAGCTATCCCTCAGGACCATTTGATTTTATGATTGTTGGAAACAAACAAAATTCCAAGTACATGGAAAGCTACAGGTTTTCTGTGTTGGAACAGCGGCGTTGTCAGCATGTACAGGGTGACTTTGCAAAGCTTTAGATTTCATATTTCTGTAAGTCCTTAACATTCTGCCATTTAAACGATAAGGAGAGACTATTCTGTTGTCCACCTGGCATTCTACTCAAAGCAAGGACATGACATGGTATTAATTTGCATCTTCTCAGTCACCCAAGGGCCCAGTAACCACCAAAGAGCATGAAGTAGCAAGCAAAAACATAACACCCCACAATGCATTATTTCCAGTAACTTCATGAATGGAGAGGGCTGATCATGTTTGGAAGGGGAAAAGCAGCTTAATTTTCCAGTTCTCCCTTGAATTATTTTGTTGACAACAGGTGGCTACCTATTCAAACAAGAGGAACCAAGGGTAATAATTCATTTTAGCAGATAAGGGATGAAGGAGGTGTACAGCTTGGATATGTGTATAATAGGCAATCTCAGAGCAATAATAACATTTATCTCAAATATGCATATGGATGGAGTCTGCCAGAGCACATATTCTGCTGAAGAGGCTTATTTAATTTGAGGAACCTGCATGAAGGTCAGATCTAATCTGGGCTTCATCACAACATATTTCAGACGGTACCTCCTGTATGTGAAGTGTGTAGCACTGGATGAAAAAACAGATTGAACTGTTAGGGGAAGGGCTGCAGCTCTGTGGGAGAGCCCCTGCTTTGCCTACAGAAAGTCCCAGGTTCAATTACTAGCATCTCCAGGTGCAGGGAAGAATCCAGGCTGAAACCCGAAGAGCCTACAGTGGATTGTAGACATTCCTGAGCAAGATCTGACACTGGTCTGTCACGGCATAAGGCGGTTTGCTTCCTATAGTTCGCAGATTTGGCTACTGAATTAAATTGTTCAAAGTTCTTTATCATGGAAAGGCATACTTTGGCATAAGTTGCCGAGGGTTAGGAGAATGTCTGAAATGGCATCCAGTCCTCCATCCCATGTAAAGCTTCTGTGAGTTTAGAAAGTGTTAGTATGTGATGACCAGGCTAAGGATTCCCCACAAAACTCATTTCTTTCTAAAACAATCCTCTTAATGTGCCGCATCAGTTGTACCTTTTATAATATTGACATAAGTGAATTGGTATCCCTGCTGTTAAATGGATCAGTTTCAACAACTGTCTGCTGTTATATAAACGCAGGTGCTGCAGATCTTCCCTTTGACTAACCATACAAAATTAATCTGAATGCCTGAGTTAATTGGGATGAAGGTGCTGGTGGTGGGGACTGACATCAAACCCAGGGAAAAACCTCTCATGGAGCTCATTCAATAATTTAATAAATGCATATAGTTATTTAATCAATACTTGGGGAATGAAGCACCCCACTCCCCAAAGCAATGTCACTGTCTTTGAAAGATGCAGAACACATTACTATTCTCATTTATGACTTGTGTTTCACCACTAATAATTATTTCTCCTTTATCCTTCCCCATCTACTTTGCAACGAAACCTCATGTGATCACAAGCTCTAGGGAAAGGGTGTTTCTAGGGCAGTCTTAGTAGTGTCTACTTAGAAGAAAGCTCCATCGAATTCAATAGCACTTACTCCCAGCTAAGTGTGCATAGGACTGCAGACTGAATGGAGAAATGGCTGCTATCAGGGTAAGGGTGGATACATAGAATTGCAGACTTGGTAGTGACCACAAGGATCATCTAGTACAGAGTCATAAGGAGCCACACCAGAATGGGAAAGGGTGCTGAATCTGGCCTTGTGCCTTTTTATGCATGCTCCCCCCTGATATAGATATCTGGGATAGCTCATTTGGTAGAGCATGCGACTTAATCTCAGGGTCGTGGGTTTGAGCTCCACATTGGGCAAACAATCCCTGCTCTACTGTTCCTATGATTGTATGATTCTATATTTGTTCGCGGGAGAACCACATTGCAAAATTCAGAGAAGTGTCAATTTTGAAGGACAGCTGTGTTATGGTTCATGGACTGTGTCAGGAAGCGCAAGTTAGGCAGGGCTCATTAACCAAACTGATTTTCTCCCCCATCCCCAGCGTTTCGCTATGGATGTCTTCTGACCACTTTCTTCTCTGGGCTGTGTGCCTTTTCTTCCCAAGGAAGCCACTTGAGGATGTCCCCTCTATGTGAAATCATAATAGCAGAAGAATCTCAGCAAAGGATTATGGAGAATATAATATGATCCAATTACTGTGCATTTAGGGTATGATATCACAATGCCAAAACAATTTCAGCTAAATGGTGGGCAGAGTGGCACCCATTGAATTATCATTTGCAAGCCATTACAGCCTGAATTAGAAAATGCCAAAATGATGTTAATGTTCATTTATGATCTCCTCATTAGAATGCTATTAAGATACCATTATTGTTTGAGGTTACAGTAACCTCTCCGTTTTAATTCTCCTCTTTGGGATATGCTGTTCGAAGGCAAGTTCTGGATAGGCCTCTATTGGAGAAACCACAGTTTTAAGTGATGCCAATGATTAATTTCGACGTGCTACTCTAAGGTATAACCAAGCATTGTCTGCCACTCCCATCAGTGTGCAGAGTTTCTTTTTTTTTTTTTATAAGATTTTATTATTTTCTATTAAGACAAAAGGAAAACATAATATAAACACCAACATTAACAATACAGAAATACAATACATAAACACAGCACAACAACACAATCAAACAATTACAATAAAAAGAGAAACATATACAAACCTTTAAACTAACACTTATCCTCTTACTGTTCTTGTTACTATCTTCTCTGTTTTGGGGGACTTCCCCCATTCCCTCCACTGTCTTCAAAATCATATATATCTTCTAGGTAGCTTTGTATCTTATTCTATTCACATTTGCTCAGTTTTTAATGTGCTTTACTTTACTTAATCATATCTTAACTTAAACACCAAATCTTAACATATTTTCTAACAAATAAATCTTTCACACAAAAATATCTTGCTAACAATTTTATCTAACATAAACCTGCTAAAGCCGCTATTCTATTTAATTCTGCTCAAATATTCAATTTTACTGATTTAACTAGATAATCTTTAAATTTCTTCCAATCCCGTGACGCCTTCTCCTCCCTCTGGTCTCGGATTCTGGCGGTCAGTTCTGCGAGTTCCATATACTCCATCATCTTCATCTGCCATTCTTCCACCGTTGGTATCTCTTCGCCTTTCCATGTTCTTGCCAATAAAATTCTAGCTGCTGTTGTGGCATACATAAAAAACACTCTATCCTGACTGGGTATCTCTTCATTAGTTATGCTCAGAAGAAATGCCTCTGGTTTCTTACAAAAGGTAACCTTCATTACCTTCTTGAGTTCGTTATAAATCTTATCCCAGAAAGCATTTACCGCTGGGCACAACCACCACATATGAAAAAAGGTACCTTTCGCATGTTTACATTTCCAACATACATCTGACATTTTGGTATTCATCCTAGCTATCTTAACTGGTGTCAAGTACCATCTGTAAACCATTTTCATTATATTTTCTCTTAAACTATGACAAGCAGTGAATTTAATACCTTTTTGCCACAATCTCTCCCAGTCATCCATCATAATATTATGTCCTACATCTTTCGCCCAATCTATCATTGACGATTTAACCAATTCATCTTTCGTATGCCACTCTAGCAAAAGATTATACATTTTGGAAAGGTTTTTAAAGTTCGATTCTATCAGTTCTGTTTCCAGTTTTGATTTTTCTACTTGAAAACCAACTTTCTTGTCCATTTTAAATGTTTCATATACCTGATGATAATGCAGCCAGTCGGGGACCTGGCTTTTCACTTGATCGTAGCTTTTTAGCTTAAAAAAGTCCCCTTCCTGCTGCAATATGTCCATATATCTTAACCAATTTGCAGACATGTTCGGTCTCTTATAGGCTTTGGCCTCCACTGGAGAAATCCATCTAGGGGTCTTTCTCTCTAACAAGTCTTTATATCTAATCCAGACCTGATACAAGGATTTTCTAACTATATGAGACTTAAAAGTTCTGTGGATCTTAACCTTGTCATACCAAAGGTATGCATGCCAGCCAAACATATTATCGTGTCCTTCCAAGTCCAATACATCAACGTTCTCTAGTTTAAACCAATCCTTTAGCCAGCAAAAGGCCGCTGCTTCAAAGTAAAGTCTTAAGTCCGGCAGGGCAAAGCCTCCTCTCTCTTTAGAGTCTGTTAAAATCTTAAACTTGATTCTTGGCTTTTTGCCCTGCCATATAAACTTTGATAAGTCCTTTTGCCATTTCTTAAAACAATCCAGTTTGTCCAAAATTGGTATGGCTTGGAATAAAAACAGCATCCTTGGTAGGACATTCATTTTTATCACGGCGATTCTTCCCATTAACGACAATTTCAATCTTGTCCATATCTCCATGTCTTTCTTTATTTCCATCCACAGTTTTTCGTAATTGTCCTTGTACAGGTTCAAATTCTTGGTTGTGAGATTGATACCTAGATATTTTACTGTTTTAACAAAATTGAGGCCAGTGCCTTCCTGTATTCTTTGAATTTGTTCTGCACTCAAATTTTTTCCTAAAACTTTGGTTTTCTGCTTGTTTAATTTGAAACCAGCTACAAGTCCAAATTGTTCAATTATTTCCAAGGCTCTGTGGACACTGCTTTCCGGTTCCTGCAGGGATAACATCAGATCGTCTGCGAAGGCGCGTAGTTTATATTCTTTCTCTCCCACACGAATTCCTTTTATCTGTTTGTCCTTTCGTATCATATTTAGGAGGACTTCCAGGACCGTAATAAAGAGTAGAGGGGAAATAGGGCACCCTTGTCTTGTTCCCTTTTCAACTTCAAACTCCTCCGATATCACACTGTTTACTATTACTTTAGCTCTTTGTTCTGTATAAATGGCCTTAATGCCATTCAAAAATTTTTCTCCAACTCCCATCCTTTCCAAATTCTTTTTCATAAATGTCCAAGAAACTTTATCAAATGCTTTCTCCGCATCAACAAACAATAGTGCCGCATCTGTATTTATGTTTCTCTCCAGTTTTTCTAAAATGTCCACAATAATTCTTGTGTTGTTGCTAATTTGTCTTCCTGGCAAGAAACCTGCTTGGTCTCTATGTATATAGTCTTTCAACACTCTTTTCAACCTTATAGCCAATATGTTTGCAAAAATTTTATAATCCACATTCAAAAGGGATATTGGACGATAATTTTTCATTTGAGTCTTATCAGTATCTGGTTTTGGAATCAGTGTGATAAAGGCTTCTTTCCACGTCTCTGGTGCCCTATCTCCTTCTAATATTTTGTTGCAAATTTCTCTTAGCGGCTGCGATAGCCAGTCTTTCAATGTCTTATAATATTTTGCTGTTAATCCATCCGGTCCTGGAGCCTTCCCTAGTTGCATGTTGTTTATTGCATCTTCTATCTCCTGTGTCGATATTGGGTGGTTGAGAGTAACTAATTTTTCCTCTGGGACTTTTTGCAATCCATTCTTTTCCAGAAATCGGTCTATTTCTGCTTCATCTATCTTCTCCTCCTTGTACAGTTGCTTGTAGAATCTTTGAAAACACCATCTGATTTCCTCCGGTTTCTCCACGTTTTTTCCATTTACTACCAAAGTATTGATGACATTTGCCTTTTGTCTTTTCTTCAGTTGCCAAGCTAGTAGTTTTCCACACTTATTGGCCGATTCGAATGTTCTTTGTTTCATCATTCTCACTTTCCATTCAATGTCCTGATTCATTATATTAGCATATTGGGATTGCAAGTATTTAATTTCTTTTTGGATTTTAACACATCTGGGATGTCCTCTTAATTCTTTTTCCTTTTCTTTGATTGATTTCAACAATCTCTCCATTTCTGCATTTTGTTGTCTCTTCTTTTTTGCTTTTTCACTAATGAGAAATCCCCTCATTACAGCTTTACTTGCATCCCATGCAATTCTTTTCTCCACTTCGGAGCTCCAATTTATCTGAAAATATTCCTTCATCTTTTTCGCCGCTCTTTCTACTAGCTTGGTGTCTCTCATCAAAGCGTCATCCATTCTCCATCTAAAAGAGTCCTTGGAAATCATTTTTAAATTTAACTGTACCGGATTGTGATCTGAAAGAGTTTTAGGACCAATTTCTGCCTTTTGTATTTTTGGAGCCAATTCATTCGAAATCCAAATATAATCTATCCTCGACCATGACTGCTGAGATTCGCTAAAATAAGTTGCCTCTGTATCTGTGGGATTTTTTAATCTCCAAGAGTCCACCAAATTCAAATTATCCACCATTTCAAAAAAAGTCTTTGGGAGTTTCCCATCATTCGTTAATTTGGTTCTTTGAGATCTGTCCATTAATGTGGAAACTGCACCATTGAAGTCTCCAAGGCAAATTAATTTGTAATCCAAATAATCCAGCAGCAGATCATGTATTTTCTTATAAAAAGTTGACTTTCCATCATTTGGTGCATAAAGTCCCAGAATCAAAAGTTTTTCGCCTTGTATATTGATTTCAATTGCGATGTATCTCCCTTCTTCATCTTTAAATAGCTGTCTTGGGCTGTATTTCTCCTTTGCATATATCACTACTCCTCTCTTCTTGACCTTGTCCGATGATATAAACTCTTGGCCTAATTTTTTATTCTGTAGTAATCTTCTGTGACGTCGGGCTATGTGGGTCTCCTGTAAACATATTATATCCAGATTCTTCTTTTCTATGCTGTAGAACACTCTGCGTCTCTTTGGTCTCTGATTCAATCCCCGGACATTCCATGTCATTAACTTGAGCGCCATTTTCCTTTCTTTAATCTTCTCCTCCAGTTGCTTCTCCTTTCTTGTCTTCCTCTGGATCCTGGCTTGGGCCTGGCAGACTTGGTAGTCCCGGCGGTGGTGTAAATTCCGCTGGAAACCTGTAGAGTTGTGCTGGGTCGAGTGGTGTGCCTTTAAATTGTTCCAGATGCTTGTCCAAAAACTTTTGCTTCTCCGCCAAGGATCTTATTCTTATCTTTTTTCCTTCGAACGTAAATGCCAGGCCTTCTGGAAATTCCCAACTGAAGGGGATTTTTCTTTTTCTAAGCTCAGTTGCCAAGTCGTTGTAAGGAATTCTTTTGTCCAAGAAAAATCTGGGGATATCCTTATAAAAAATTACTTTATTCTGCTCTACCACCAGGTTGTTTCTATAATGCAAGTCCAGAAAAAAGTCCCTATCGTGTCGATCGTGACACACAATCAAACAGTCACTAACTGTTTTGTTACTTTTCTTTCCTCTGGAACCTCTTGGACCAAATCTGAAGGCCTTCACTATGCGCGCTGAGACGTTAACTTCTTCTACCTCCCAGAATCCTGAGAATAAGTTCACAATATAGGCTTTTAGGTCTTCCCCTTCCAATTCTGGAAGACCCCTCAAGCGGATGTTGCCCTCTCTCTGATGTAATTGCAGAAAAGCGAGAGACTCTTCAACAGTTCTCTGTCGTGTTCCAATATTCTCTATCTGCTCCAAATCTAAGTTATCCAATTTTTCTTCCACCTTTTTTATTTTTTCCTTAACCACTTTAATTTCCTCTGAGTCCTTTTTCAGGGTGGTCACCTCCTGCCCGATCCTATTAATTTCTTCTCTATTCTTCCTTACGTTCTCCTCAATTTGCCCAATTGATTTTTCCAGGGTCTGCGTAGAATTTTTAATATCAGCTTTTATGTCAGCTTGTAATTTTTCTATTGCTGAATTCACTGCTGTATTTCCTGATGAAACTTGATCTTGTGTCTGCTTCAACCCTTCAGTAACGCTTTTCAGTCCTGCAGCAATTTCTGCCACACTAACAACCAATTTCTCCATTTGTTCCTGTAGAGTTAGGGAAACAGAGCCTCTTTTTTGTGCAGAGCTAGCACCAGTTGTTTTTGATCTAGTGTCCATGTCCTGTGAGCTCTGCAATTGTAATCTCAAGGTCACTCCAGTTGCTGTGGTAACAATCTCAGACATTCACAGCAGAAGGCCAACAGTCCCAAAAGTAAACACCAGGTGGCCAGCAGCTCAGTTCTGAGAACAAAGAGACTGCTGAGCCAGGAGCCCACACCAGTCCCAAAAATCCAGCTTTTAGGCAAAGAGTTTAAGTTTTTCAAAATATAAATTCCTTAAAGCCAAGAAGGGTTTATTTTCATATAGCCCAAGTCAGTTGCAGTTTCTAACTTGCAGCGTTACCACCAAAGTCCAAAAAATAACTTGTATCTGGTTACAAAGAAGTCAAAATGTCTCCACTGGTAAACAGTCACTGAAACACCAACAAAGAAAAAATGGCAACAATATATTGCAGCCCGCTACTGACCCGGAATCCTAATCCAGAGGGTGAGGGGCGTCTTCTTTTGCCATATCAACTGCTTTTAAGTCTTTAAACATCCTTTAAGCAACTTTTAATCAACTTTTAAAAAGTTTGGCAGAGTTCGCAAAACTTTCCCGTTAGTCGCGGCTTTGATCTTTTAGCGCTACCAAGCTCGCGCAAACAGTACAAAGGGAACAGGCTTCCTTTTAAAGTTTCCTCTGCAAGCAGTGTTCTCCAAACTTGTCAAATAGTCCAAAATTTTTACTTACAGAGTTTCTTTGAAAGTTTCTATATCGGAAGTGCTGGGTGCTCGAGTCTGGCGGGATCGCTGCTTTGATCCTCCGCAGGCAGTCGCTTCTTCAGTCCCGTGCCGGTGCTTCGCTCGCCTGATTTTCCCCCTTACGAGGGTCAATCAGGAGCGGAGACGGCACGTCTGGGACCCACGAAGCCAGCAGTCCACGGGACGCTCTTCCCGTGGCTTTAAGGGACCCCTGGCGCAGGCAGGGTAGTCCCTATAGCCTGTCGAAGGACGGAGCCGTCCGACCCCCGTCCGCCATTGACCGGCACCTAACCGGAAGTGTGCAGAGTTTCTTGGTGCCTTATAGGGGGAGCTCTGGGACCACGTCCCATATCCTTCCCTTGAACCCTGCACCCCACATCCTCTGTCAGGAGGCAATGCTGGCATGTTGATGCCACAGCACCCCCAGTTTCCCTTGCTCACCCTTCCCAATAAACTCTAGTTACCACCAGGTGAGAGATTTTATTACCTCTCAGGCTGCTTTTCACCAAATGGCCCCCACCCCCCTTCTGTCTCCTCAAAAACACTTCAAGAAAGCACAGAACGCAGCACTTAGATGTGGGGTTCCATATTAATGGCAGGGGCGGCACATTCCATTTTGCCTGCCCTGCCGCTGCCGCCACCGCCACTAGACCCTACTTCCGTTGCCTGGTCTGTCACTGCTGCTGCTGAATGGTGCTGATTTCAAGCAAGATCATGACAATTTCGGGTGAGATCTCGCCCCAAATGTACATGAGCTTTCCTGAAATCGGCACTGAGGGCCTCACCAAGGGCAGAGGTTGCCGGTTGCCTGTGGGAGTGCATACTGCCTCTCTTAACATGGCAACTTAGGGATGTGGGTCTCTAACATGGAGGGGGTCAGTCTGGGGACTTCTTAGGGGGCTCATACTCAGAAGGCACAGGTTTGGAGGTCCTGCTTTGGGGGGGCTGAAGTTCCAGAGCTCATGATTTGCTGGGGTTGAGCCATAGCTTAGACCTCAATCCCGTTCTTATACACTTATTTATTGCTGCTGCTGCTGCTGCTGCTGCTGCTGGACTGCCACACCCACAATACATTTATATAAATGCTGAGCATTTAAAGAGTGAATTTAAAAAAAAATGTTTTAAATCATGGAGTCATCTAACCGACAAATTGTCTAAATGTTAAAACCTCAGTTAAAAAACGCTCCACCTCTCAAGTAAAAACAAACAAACCCTGAAGCAAAATTCTGCATTTTTATCTTCTGCAGCATCTTTATGCAGGCACCAAGCAGAGAGGATCCTAATTTTGAAATTTCCAGAATGCTGAACAGTGTTGGGTGCTCCCCACAACAACATCCATTGCTCCAACAACAACTGAGCATAGAGATGGATAAAACTCTGCTACAAATAGAAAAGCAATATAAACACACCCACCCACACCCCATTACAAGGCAATGTCGCCTGAAAATATTTTTTAAATGTAGCATTCGCTTTGCTGTCAATGGTGGTTATGTAAACAGAGATTGCTGACAAAATGCATTTAATTTGCTCAGAATTTAAAGATGGGTTCCATGTGCCTTGACGGGGAGAATCTAATCTTCTACCCCATCTCTGTTATGAATCAAAGTGGATTCAGTACAAGAAAGTAATTTTGCATCCCTGTAATCTGTATTACTTGGGGGGGGGGGAACTATGTAACATCATGTCGTCCTTTGATGTGGACAGGAACACAGCTAAAATTAAACTGGGGGCAGAATGAAAAGAACAAAAACAACTCCTCCTACAAGCAGATTCTGAATGTCTAAGTAATAAATTTGCCCAGTACATTGGCCATTAAAGCAATTCAATGAGCATCAATAATAGAGTACACCTGGATCAAACCAGACGATGCATCTTACTTTATTTAAAAACAACAACAACATTAAGCTGGATCGGGATAAGGCTTTGAAACAAAATTGGTAGTGTATTTAAATGTTTTCCCCAAAACATTCTTTCAAATCAGTATAAATTACTGTATGTGACATGCGTCTTCTTGATCTTCAGCTGCCATGACAACAGCATACGGAGGAATGGATTTCCATAACAATCATTGACAATGTTTAGCATCACTGCTACTTTTTCCCCTTTCCGACAGAAAGGTGCTAGCTCCTGGAAGAAAACAGCATCATTTTCTAGAGCCTGAAAGGTGCTTTTGTTGCAATAATTGGAGGAAAATGTGCCTTAAAATGATTATGGAAATGGGGGGAGGGGTGGAACCAGAAGAACAGCAGTCCATAAACCTAGTTAAATGCTATGAAGTACAAGGAACCAGCTATTTTCCTTTATGCATTCAGGATCTTAGATTATGCAGTCTGTGTGTGCATGTGCGACTTTTGTTTGGAAGTTTTGGAGCAACCGTTTCCTTAAAGCTACTAGTATACGTGGATCAAATGGAAGTTAATTTAATGACCAGCAGCAAGAGATACAAACAAATGCGCTTACTTTTCTTAATGTTCAGCAGGGCAGGCAGGCAGCGGAGACAACAGCGGCACTTTTCTTCTTAAGGCTTTGTGCTGGGCCCGAGGGTAATCTGAGAAGTGAGGTCCAGGTCCGGTCCAGAGTTCGAAGAGTCAGCGGGGAGTCAGTCCAAAAGAGTCAAGGCAGGAAACCAGGCAAAGTCAGGTACAGGAACACAGGCAGGATCTACCAAACAGCAATGTTGCTCCTGTAACCTGGGGCAGGGTCTGACAGCCTTTTATCTCTGATGAGGTAATGGCCGGTCCCGATCCCCCGACGACTCACCACCCTGTCTCACCTGAAGGCGAGCACTCCTCCTGCAAGTACTAAGGTCTCTCCTCTCAGACCTGAGTCTCTGCAGCTCAAGAGACGCTGGTGGGTTACTAGACCCAGGGGCCGCCTCTGCCTCTCCGGACCCAGCCGGTAGTGGAGCAGCCAACAAGGTATTCTCCGCATCTTGATCCAAGAGAGGCTCAGGCCCCTGACTTGGCCCAGCTGGTGCTTGTTGCAGGGGAACCTGTGCAGACTGGGGCTCTTCAGGATCAGGCCCCAAACTTGGTTCAGATGATGTCTGGGGCAGAGGATCCGGTGCAGACTGAGACTCCTCTGGTTCCGAACCCAAGTCCCAGGCCATCACAGGCTTCAGAGCCAGTGTGATGTAGTGTGTCAGACTAGGGCTTGGGAGACCAGGGTTCAAATCCCCACTCAGCCACAAGGCTCACTGGGAACTCATCTATACTTGTGGTTTTTAATGCTAAAAACCATTTTTAAAAGGGTTATGATAATCATACAGGCATATGACGTTCTTTTTAAAACGTTAATAATGTGTTATTAAAATGTGACACCAGAGGTCGCTGTAGAGCTCTCCCCATCAAATAAGTGGGTAAAGGTAAAGGTAAAGGTAAAGGTAAAGGGGCCCCTGACCGTTAGGTCCAGTCGAGGACGACTCTGGCGCTCATCTCGCTTTACTGGCCGAGGGATCCGGCGTACAGCTTCCGGGTCATGTGGCCAGCATGACTAAGCTGCTTCTGGCGAAACCAGAGCAGCACATGGAAATAAGTGGGTAGCCCTTGTAAAAAAGGAAGTGAGAAACCAAATCCTTTTATGTTTTAGAATGGTTAAAGAGTGATCCAGCCCTGGTGACCTTGGCCAGTCACTGCCTCTAAGACTGGCCTACCTCACAGGGTTGTTGTGGTGATTAAATGAGGAGGGGGAGAACCATGTATGCCACATTGAGCTTCTTGAAGAAGAAAAAAGGTGGTATATAAACGCAACAAATAAATATAAAATTTCTGCAGTCCACCATAGGTGGCAACTACCCAAATCTTACAGATAGACCCCCTTTCTGGGCTCAGAGCCCAGCACCACAAGCCCACAGATAAGGATTGCGTCAAAACAAGCCAATTAGCCTATATCAAAACAAGTGAATATGAGCTCATTGCTGTAACAATTACCAATTAATTGTGGGGTTATCCTGATTACCAAGTTGATGTTTGCAGAGCTTCTGGAAGAGTTCACCTTTGGTTCACCACAACCATCAGCAAGTACCAGGTACTTCCTAAAGCCGAGTTGGAAATCCCTTTTCTTCTAACTTGCCCCCACTGGTTCAGATCCTACACTCTGGAGCAACAGAGAATAAACTTGCCTGATAATCTATGTGATGGCCCTTCAAATGTCACCTCTCAATTATCCTTTCTTTCTGGCTACTACTATTCAGGATTGGGGGAGAAGTTCAATGTGGTTGGCGTTACAGGTAGGTAGCCGTGTTGGTCTGACATAGTCAAAACAAAACAAAAAATTCCTTCCAGTAGCACCTTAGAGATCAAGAACAAACTTAGTTGGTCTCTAAGGTGCTACTGGAAGGAATTTTTTATTTTATTTTGTTTTGAATGTGGTTGGCATTTGCCAAAATGTGTACATTAGGCAACATTGCATGCAAACATTTACATTTTAGGAGAAATTTGCACTAAAATGTTGGTGGGTTTGTGGGAGGATCTTTGAATGAAAAAGAAAATCATGAACAGATGTTGAAATGTGGAGAACAGAATTTACAGCTGGAGAAACAAGAAACGGAGAGAAACTGAAATTGACCACTGAGCCTATCCTTAGTCACCACATAATAATGGTAAAAGCAAGCAGCCAAATAAACATACCGTACTGCAGTCTTGTACTATATTGCATGCACAATGCATTCAGGTCCACACTAAAAGAAATGTGGCACATTTCTGAAATGATATATGCCAAACGGAAGCAATAATGTTTTGGCCTGAAGCAATAATGTGTGGAATAAAATGCTCTCCAGATATGCCGCTAATGTTGAGCTGGAACTTCATTTTCAGTTGAGCCAAAGTCATTCACCCCTCACTAACTTTTATGAAGTAAACTAGAACGATATAAAGCCTCCCAAGGTAATATGATGGCATTTCAGCACAACAGACAAAACATTGGCCATGTTTTCCAGAAAGCTATGCTCCAGACTCATTTTCCATTTCAGAACAAAAAGCAAATGCATGTACTGTTTTTATGGTTGGGGTTTTTTTTTTTTTTTTTAAGAAACACTTCTTTAAAACTTAATGAAAGCATAGGCAGAAACTTAAAATAGCATTTCAAGAGAACTGTCAGCCATAATGAAAGGAGAAACTGAACTTTTAGCATTTCCTGGCTGGAGTCTTTTTAGACCATGAGGATTCAAAAGGCAGGCAAATAGAAATTACACAGGGCTGCTTTTTTGGGGTGGGGATGGGAGTATATGAAATAGCTAAAGAAAAACAGAGAAAAGAGCTAATTCCCAACATGGAGGTAATTGATAGGGTTGCACACAGACCCCTTGATCTGCGCTGTGGTCCCCATCTGTGGCCCCCAGATCAGGGTGGTTCACCTGCTGCCTTCTTTGGGGCCACTCACCCTATACGAGATCTGTCCCTGAAAGAATTTGGGGTTAGGGCTAAGGGTTTTTGGAGCCTGTTTTAGCATATAGTTCAAATTGAGTTTTTAAAAAGTGTGTGGGGTATGTGTGCACTGTACCCTCCAAATTTGGATACTTCTGCTAACAGCCACTCACAAAGGAGCAGTGACTGGAACTATGCAGGACTGGACCCTACTGCTTACCAGCTGTTAAACAGGAGGATCCAATATTGAATAGCGCTGCTTTGCAAGCAGCTCTCCTGCAGGAAAGTCACTTGTGTAGCTTCACCCGTACTTCACAGGATCGATGCCTCTGCTCAACAGCTGTGGAGCAGAGACATTGATCCTGTGGGGTCTGGCAACAGGCAAGAAGGAACTTATGGACTTCCAATGAAGCCGAATGCTGGAAGATTCAGGACAGGTAAAAGAAAGCACTCCTTGACGCAGGGCATAGGCCATAGTCACACTATGGAACTTGCTCCCAGGTGAGGCAGTGATGGCCACCAACCTGGATGGCTTTCAAAGTTCATGAAGGAGACAGCTACTTATGGCTACTAGCCATGATGGCTATGTTCTGCCTCTACAGTCAGAGGCAGCAACGCTTCTGAATGCCAGTTTCTGAAAACCACAGGAGGAGAGAGTACTTTTGTGCTTCTGTCCTGCTTTCTGGTTTCCCACAGGCATCTGGTGCCCCAAGTTTTCAGAGCAAGGGGTGACGACAGCACACATTTTCAATTAAGAACAATCACAGGGGGGAAGGCATAAGAATGGTCCTGTATACCCTGAAAGCAG
Source organism: Lacerta agilis (assembly GCF_009819535.1). Classification (NCBI taxonomy): domain Eukaryota; kingdom Metazoa; phylum Chordata; class Lepidosauria; order Squamata; family Lacertidae; genus Lacerta; species Lacerta agilis. The sequence continues at coordinate 31,247,457 of NC_046319.1, forward strand.
GATTTTGCTGGGATGCTGCCCTCCCCCAATGATGTTTGCACAGCGTTAACTGCCACATTATTATAAGCGAGCATGCCTGGGGATGATCACCCAGTGAGACGTGTCTTCCATTTCATGTTCTCTAACAAAGCCAGCATGCCTTGGTTAAATCATTACAGCTTATGCTTGTTTTGCCAAATGTTTAATCTTATCACAACATAAAAGTGTTTAATGTTATCACAATGCAATCTGAATTCAAATGCATGCATGCGCGCGCACACACAAAAATACACCTGCGCCCAAAACAATCAGAAGGTAAAGGAGCAGCATTTATGCCTTGAATAACACATGGCATCAGAATGCTCAGGGCAGGCTGAAGAATGCTTCTACCTTATGATGCCACTGTCTTTTAGTCTGCTGAGCAAAAAAACGACCTGCCCAAATTCTCCAGGTGGGTTTTCCATAATGTATTCGGGGATGGGGACTAGAATTCCCTAACAGCTTGGGTGGAGCCTTCCAAAGTAAAATGATCAGGTAATACTGTTTTCTGAGAAATTACAGGCCAACTCACTTTCTTTACACTGCACAGCTGCCTATGCAGTTAGAGGAAACCACTTATTTTGCCAAAAGAAAGAAAGAAAGAAAGAAAGAAAGAAAGAAAGAAAGAAAGAAAGAAAGAGGGAACTATTCTCCCAAAACTAAAACAAATAGATAATTCAATTTCATAAAATTTTCATATGCTAATTTTCACGTATAGATAACAAGAATTAAAATTGCAACAATTTAAATAGAAATGCAATGCATCTCATTACAGTGGCCTTATCAGAGGCATACCTGTTTCCAGGTATGTTGTCCATTCAAAACCAAAACCTTTTAAAAGACCCTGTCCTATCATCTGCTTTTAGTGGAAATCCCTCTCCTAATTACTGGTAGTATGTGGCTGAATTTGCTTTTACATTGTGATCTCTTAGACCTCCCTGCCTATTGGCACCAGGCAGCTTTATTATACACTTTTCAGAACCTGCTAAAAACCTTTCCAGGCATGTAAAAATGTTGACATGTGTTTTAACCTGGTTTTTAGCTTATTGTTGATTATAATGATTTTTCAAATGTTTTAAATAGTGGTTTCCAAATTTATATTTACACTTTTAGTGATAATTTTATGGTTTTATTATTTCTGTTTATTAAGCGGTATATAAAATTCTTTATTGCAATCGAGCGCCATATAAATCTTACAAAACAAACAAACAAACAAACATCTGGTGTATTTATTGTTTTCATTTACTTATTTTACAAAACAGTACTACTTCCTGGGGACATAACTGATCTGAAGGGTGGGAAATAATTAAAATAAAGCAGCACGTTAGTAATAAATAACACTGTCTTCAAAGCTCCTCTCCTTTCCTGCCATTCCCCAATAATGTTTCTCTCCCCCCCACACACACTTTTTTTCCTCGTGGGCTTCAGTTTGTCTTGTATAAATCCAGGGCCACTTTTATTGCAAAGGAAGGGGGGGAGGGAGAAAAGAGAATTTGGCCCCCTTTTCTATTGGCTTTTTCCACTCCAGCAGGCTTAATTAAATCCAAGAAAGATAGAGTAGAGGTCTGCCTCTCTCAAACTGTCATGGGAACTAAACCTTTTGTGATTGGTTATGCTTACGGCATGGCGAGTTGAAGAGACATGCGGAGAGTTTTTCTTTTCTTTTTTTAAAGAAGAAGCATTGCTGTGGAAACTGCTTTTTAAAAAACTGCCAAATTGAGAGAGAGAGAGAGAGAGAGAGAGAGAGAGAGAGAGAGAGAGAGAGAGAGATTGGGGGTGGGAGGGCATTTGTGGGAATGTCATGGCTAGCTTTTATGCAGGAAGAAACAAAAGGGCAACTGTAGTGATGGGCCTACATCATAGCACTTGCTAAATTCCTAAAACACATTTTCCTGGATTCCAACATTCAGAAGCAATTGGCTTCTCACCTCTCACATGAAAGCAAAAGGGGTGTACAGGAGCTCAAACATCAGTGCCCTGGTGCCCTCCATTTATCTCCAGGCACAAGCAAACCTTATAGAAAAACATGTACATCTTAACTGAGTCCTGCATTGGGCACAGATAGAATCTGAAATGGTTTTCTGCAGCTTAGGGAAGAGTGTTGTTTTCTGCGAAAAAATGTTAATAACACAGGAAATGGTGGCACCAAGCATTATCACTTTTTTCTGGTCTGCATTGCTGTTTTCAAAAATCCCTGTTTAGGAGAATAGGAGGATTATTCATTTTGTTGGGACAGGAAAATTTGTGCCAAACCATCCTGAGCATTTCTCCTTTCAGTATTCTCAAGGACAATATTCCGAGCACAATTCAAAGTGTTGGTGTTGACCTTTAAAGCCCTAAAGGGCTTCAGCCCTGTATACCTGAAGGAGCGTCTCTACCTGTATCGTTCAGCTTGGACACTGAGGTCCAGCTCCGAGGGCCTTCTGGCAGTTCCCTCATTGTGAGAAGTGAAGTTACAGGGAACCAGGCCGAGGGCCTTCTTGGCAGTGGTGCCCTCCTTGTGGAATGCCCTCCCATCAGATGTCAAAGAGATAAACAATTATATGACCTTCTGTAGACATCTGAAGGCAGTTGGAAACTGCCAGAGTGGCTGGGGCAACCTTGTCAAATGAGCAGAGTACAATAAATAAATTATTATTATTATTATTATTATTATTATTATTATTATTATTCACACATTCACATAAGGTTTGGGAACAAGCAACCTGGAACGTTTATCCCACAGTTGTCAATATAGAGAACTCCAGTATTGTTTTCAGCTGGTGAAATTCAAATATATTATTATTCTGGCACTTCTGCCTCTGAGAAGTGTCTTAAACTATTTTCTAAGTCTGTATTTTTATCTAACTGATACTTGTGGTAGACAGAGTCCTTCCTGGAGACATGAAAAGAGGTGGCAGAGGCAAGAGTAAAAACGTTTCTTCAATACCAGATTCTGCAGGAGTATATTGCAGTCTGTAGATCTAAGAAATTTTCTCCTGGCTCACCTGTTTGGATTGTTCTTTCCAAAAGGGCATTAATTCTAAATCCAGTTGCAGGTGGAAGGGATGGTAATAATGATTAAAAAAAACCATAATGCTTCATAAAATTGCCAACATTTCTGGGACTCTTCCCCCCAAATGCTTATCTTTTTTATTAATTACCCTTATCTTTTTATTAATTAAAAGTGGCTGGTTGCAAAGCTTTGCTTAGGCCTATCTGTGCTATATATTTAAAGCAGTACCATAACACTTTAAACAGTTATGGCATCCCCCAACAAATCCTGGGAACTGTTATTTGTTAAGGATGCTGAGAGTTCTTTGGAGACCCCTTTCACCCTCACAGAAGCTACCATTCTCAGAGTGGTTTAACAATCAGTCACTTTCCCCAGGGAACTCTAGGAATTTCATCTCTCTGAGTGGAATAGGATGCTCATCCAGCATGGCCATGGATCAGGGATGATGGGAGCTGCAGTCCAACAATATCTGGAAGCCACAAGTTCCCTATCCTTGGTCTATGCTGACGGGCAGCAGCTCCCGAAGGTCTCAAGCATAAAGTGTTTTACCTTTCACCCTAAGACTTTTTAAACAAGAGGTGCTAAGGATTGGACCTCTGGCATCCTAATACTAAACTGCATCTTCCTCAAGAAGGCAGAAACCAGCGACCATCTTTATTCAGCACCCTGGACAACAGCAACACCTATCTAGCCAACAATGGTTAGACTTATTATAGCTGGAGAGAAGCCCCGTTTAGTTCAATGGCACTCACTTCTGAGCACAGTCATACCTCGGGTTACAGCCGCTTCAGGTTGCACGTTTTCGGGTTGCGCACCGCGCCGAACCTGGAAGTACCAGAACAGGTTACTGTCAATTTAATGTCAAGCCTAAGGCCTCCATTCCCCAGGGCAAACTGCTTTCGAAACTGAGTCCTGATTTAAATGTCATGCTTGGTGCATGTAGAATTTACATGTAGAATTTGCAGCATGGCTTGTGGAGGGCAGATTTAAGGCCAAATTATACATGTGAAATTAAACATAAGAACATAGTGCTGGGTCAGGCCAATGACCTGACTAGTCCCACAACCTGATCTCACATTAGCCAATGGGATGCCTATGGGAAGTCCCCACCATATATGTTTGTATATATGTTTGTATATATCAGGTATGGGAAAGCTTTCGCCCTCCAGATGTTGCTGAATTGCAACTCCCATCATCCTCAGCAAGCAATGGTTAGGACTGATGGGAGTTCTAGTTCAGCAGCATCTGAAGGGCCACAAGTTTTCCACACTTGCTACCTATCTACTAAACAGCAGGGGTGTGTCTGTGTGTGTGTGGGGGGTAAGGATCAGGACCATGGTGAGAAGGGGGGGGGGGAGAGAGTTGAACCATTTCCTCCATATCCCAGCAAAATCTCCCATTTCTGCATCATAGATCTGAACATTTCTCTCCACAGCACATTCACCCACTCATCTATTTCCAGTCTATCCTCTCAGGAGACTTTCTTGCTCCATGCTTTCAAGAAGCCAGCCCTGTCCTGTTCCTTCTGACAGCGGAGAGGAGACATCTGTGTATCTGTGGGCAGGCTTTGCAACTTCTTGTTAATTTCCAGACTTCCATCTTGTGAAATTTACATGAGAGCTGAAACTTTGAGCGAGATGTTATGATGCATTAAACCATAGGAAATCCCCTAGAAAGCTCTGGGACACCTCTAATGGACTTTTCAGAAGCGAGAGTACAGAACACTGATATGGCACCTCAGTTCACTTTCTGTGTAACTCCTAACTCTCTGTGGAGTCCCTTTTGTAGATCTGTCAGATTGCAAAGGAAATAGACGTTCCTTCTCTAACACCTTTACAAATGATCTCTTGGAAGCACAGAAGCGCCTTGTGTCTCAGAATGCACACAATAGCCTACAACATCTTTTCCTAACCTGGTACCCTCCAGAATACAACTTCCACCAGCCCCAGCTAGCATGGTCAATTGTCAGAGTTGAGAGGAGTTAGATTCCAGAATATTTGGAGGGCACCAGGATGAGGAAAGCCAGCAGGAGCTGAGTTGAAGAATTTTAATTGTTGGGATTCCCAGTTCCCTTGGTCAATGAGCTTTATCCAGGTGGTCCACAGCATGTCCGCACAAAATATTTATATCGATCTTTAATTACAATACAATTGACTGTTTTATTTCTTATACTTTATTCTATTGCCATTTGAATTCTATGTAATACAATAAAATACAGCATGAGAAATAAATGAAGCAGTGAAAATGCAATTTGAAACCATACAGCATCTAGCATGGTGCATTGCAACTGCTGCAATAGGCAAAAGAATCTTTAAGTGGTCTACCAAGACCGCTGGTAATTTTCAAGTGGTTCATGGGGGGGGGGGAGTTTGGGAACCACTGTTGTAGATTATGTTGAAACGTAGGCTGGAATGATCAGACATGAAACAAATAAACACTATCCCTGCTTGTCACACACTAATCCCAGGGTTGGCCCAGGAGAGTTTACTGTCTTAAACTGTGATGCCACTTTAAACAGCCATGGCTTCCCTCAAAGAACCCTGGGAATGGAAGTTTTCCAAGGGTGCTGAGAGTTGTTAGCGGATTCCAAATTTCCTCCCAGAGCTCATTTTCCAGGGTGGTTTAACAGTCAATTTCCCTTCCCAGGGAACTATGGGAATTGACAGCAGCCAATCAGATGTGTGTGATGAAAAACAAACAAACTGGTGCCCTTTAGATGTGGTTGGGCTTCCAACTTTCATTACCCCCACAGCCAATATTCAGGGATGATGGGAAATGTAGTTCAACAAAACCAAGAGGCCAGCATGTTAGCTAGCCCTGCCTTGAACACACATTAAATGACTTTTAAAGGCATATTTGATATCTTTGTAGATAAACAGTGAGATGTCAAATTTCAAACCTCATTTTCTCTCCTCCTCCTCCTCTTCATCTTCTTTCTTTCTTTCTTTTTCATAAAAGGCTTCCCAACACTGCAAAATGATGAATGCTTCTCAAGGCAAATCCATCACTGGTCACCAGAGGGAGGAAATGTCAGGAAAAGTTATGGTTTGTTAGCTTTTACCTCCTGACATTATACAAAGAAGGTAATTGAAGTACAAGAAATGCCATGTATCACCTTTACCTACTCGGTGCTTCTCATGTTGCTTCAGCTCCCCATCTATTTATTCAGTGATATGACAAGATGAATATGTGTTACAGCACCTTGGGAAATATTGACACAACTGGTATCTTTCTTGCCTTAGAAATTTTTATCAATGACACCCAACATCCTGGGCTCTAGTGTGGGTATAGTACTGCAATATACAAGGATCTTGAGAGCAATATACAAGGATCTTGAGAGCCAGTGTGGTGTAGTGGTTAAGAGCGGTAGACTCGTAATCTGGGGAACCGGGTTCGTGTCTCCACTCCTCCACATGCAGCTGCTAGGTGACCTTGGGCTAGTCACACTTCTTTGAAGTCTCTCAGCCCCACTCACCTCACAGAGTGTTTGTTGTGGGGGAGGAAGGGAAAGGAGAATGTTAGCCGCTTTGAGACTCCTTCGGGTAGTGAAAAGCGGGATATCAAATCCAAACTCCTCCTCCTCCTCCTCCTCCTCCTCCTCCTCCTCCTCTTCTTCTTCTTCATCATATTGGTATGCTTGGTACAACAAGCAACCTGCAAATTGTAGTGCAAACACAAGAACAGAAGAAGATCCTGCTGGATCAGGCCAATGGCCCACTTGGTCCAGCATTTTGTTCTCCCAGTAGCCAACCAGATGCCTGTGGGAAACATGCAAGCAAGACCCAAGCACGAGAGCCCATTCTCCTCCTGTGGTTTCTAGCAACTGGCATCCAGAAGCATTGCTGCCTCTGACCATGCAGGCAGAGCATATCCTTCATCATGATAGCCTTGTCCTCCATGAATTTGTCGAATTCCCTTTCATAGTCATACATAATGGTGGCCATCACTGCTTCCTGTGGCACCGAGTTCCACAGTTTAACTATATATGCAGTGTCAGACTGCCAGCATGGCCATAGTTCAGCAAACAATTGGGGAAATTGTGCCTTACAGAGAACCGAAAAAGAAAACTAAAGCCCTGACATTCCAAATAGATCATTGAGATCTTCACTTCGCCTGGCCCAAGATGAGCTGGTTCCAAGTTATTTAGCAGTACCTATTCTCACTCAGTCATCTTATTCCAGTTTGGCACCTTCCAGATGTTTTGGGCTCCAACTCCATTTAGCTATAGTCAGCCATAGCCATAGCCTTAGTCAGGGATGACTGGAGTTGTAGTCCCAAAATATCTGGAGGACATCTATAAGGCTGCTCTAGGCAGACTGAAGCCAGTTTTAGAAGTCTGAATATCTCCTTTGCACAAGTCTGAAGGGAGATACTTGCTAGAATCAAAGCCTGCCTTGTCTCTCCACTGTGTTGTCCATGTTGTCTCCCTAAAGTTATCAGAGAGAACACTGACGAGTTGACTGGGACCAGGACAATTTCCTCTACTGTCATGGACGACTTACTTTTAAAGAAGAATTACACCAGTGCTTCATAAAGCTATATGGCTGAAAAACTATAATGCCACTTAACTTTGTCCTGTGATATATGACCTCAGTATGCATGGCTGAGGTTTTGTGCACTGATTCTATTGAGTTGGCATTTTTTTTTTAAAAAAAAAGTCCTTCCATTCGTGCATTTCTTTTTCTTTGCTGAAGTTTGCTACAAATTTAATGGGCCCTTGCTCATGGACGATAATGGCTGCAGGTTTCGTGAGCATCTGTCAGAAGATGATTATGCTGTAATTCTTAAGAGAATCCTGAATGTGCAGTTTGAGGCACTCCACTCTGCCTCCAATGCTTCAACACTCCCAGAGATCATCAAAAGGTAGGAGACAAACCCCACCCTGTTTGCTAACTCAAGAAGGAGGCTGCTGAACAGAAGGTTTCACGGATACCAAATGAAGTGGCTCATGGTGATGAAAAATTGACCTGCATAACTATTGCGGTCCCATTACCCACTCTGTCTCATTCACACATCACTAGCATTGCTTAAATAAAGGTAAACAAAACACACACATGTCCCATTGGTGAAGAAAAACAAAAGTTCTCTACTTAAAGTTTCTTCATATTTACAATGATGGCTTTGGAGTCTAAGCCTGCATGATGGAAGCAAGTTTCTTATGGCTGCTTCATGAAGGAGAGAGATAAAGGAACAAAAGCTGGAGGAGGGGGCGGAGATTTAGAGGTTAGCAGGAAACAAGGAAGTGTCATTTCCCCTGTCTATCTATTAGTCTCAACCCTGTCCTCTGCTGACTGCAGGCATACAAGGTTGCATATTCCCAACAAACAACAGAGGAATGATCTCTGCTTGATCTAAGTATAGAACTGCCCTCTGCAAATTAGGAAATTTGGGGCAGATCTGCACTCATGGTATTTAACATTAAGGGAGGTTTTCATAACATGGAGAGACACATGACGTTCTACTTTTAATGTTCATAATGCGTTATTGAAATGTGACACCAGAGGGTGGCCATCAGTAGGGAGATAGTCATTTTGACAACAACAACAACAACAACAACAACAACAACAACAAACTGAGGTAAGAAATACTTTATTTTATAACTATGCCCTGTGATGACATTTTCAAACAATATATCTAATATCATTCTAATAACGTTAAGCAGGTCAGTGTAGATCCAGCCAGTGTCACCCTACCAACAGATCATTGGGGAACAGCATATTTTATAAGTCTGTTTTTCCATTTACATCTTCCATTGTGCAGCTTAGCTGTTTTACTGCAGTTCTGTGAGCCTGAATAACAATGTAAACCTTGTGATAAATGTTCTGAATTATCCTGGTGGTGCGTAGGAAATACACACACACACACACACATACACACACACACACAGAGAGAGGGAGAGAGAGAGAGAGAGAGAGAGAGAGAGAGAAGTAGTAAAGGCCAGGCTCCATTTAATGTGGACATTGAACAGTTTACCACTTATTTGCTTTACAGGCAAGTGTATGGATTCTGAGGTTAAAAGGGAATCTATTTGAGGCAGCTGCTTTTGAAGATGTAGTGGATCGAAAAATTGAACAAATAGGAAAGGTCTATGTTGGGTGAACGCTAACAATCTTTTCAGACAATTGCTGAAAAGCACTCAAGAGTTCAGCTGAGACATGGGAGGTTGCATGTCGATATCCCGATCCCCCCCGTGAAATAAAGACACAAGACACCGTAGATTAGGGTTAAATGGAGAATAAAGGCCACAACTTTATTGGTTCCGGTTGTTGAGCGGTATTGGCTTTAGGCATTGGATCTAACTAGACTATATCCGACTCCAGCACGTCGTGCAGGCAGTCCAGGAAGGGTTAACCACTGTTGGGGTGAGCCCTTGCTGCTGCACATCAGCTAAGGACACACCCCGTGATCACCGATCTGGGGCGTGCCTTAGGCCCTCACCACCCACGGCTTCGGACACGGACACGCCCCCCGGACTCCTTTACGAAGTACCCTTCAGCGCTTGGGGGGAGGTGCTGGCCCGTCCTCCCCCCCCACATCCTGACCTTCCTGACCTTATCCAATGCCTAACCGCCAAACCAAAAGTTGTGACGAGTTGCTACGAGGTAGGCGAAAAAACCACAAGGCGGAGCCAATTTGCCAGGTGGAAAAATTCCTACCTGGCCCCTCAACGGCGACCAATCGTGATCCATAGCAAGGTCAATAGAACCTAACCTAACCTAATAAGGGGAGGGTGGGTAGGGAAAGCTGGAGAGATTGGGAGCCGGGAGAAAGAGGGCGAGCTCTGGCTGCGTGCCCACTTAAGTGCAGTGGGCACGCCCTAGCCGGCTGCGCCGGTTGGCCAGCCAGCTGGGCACCGCACCCAGAGCTCGCCCAATAGAGTCGAGGGATGCAGGCATCCCCCGAGCACGTGTAGGGCTCGTGATTCACTGCAACCCCCCCTCCTCTCTAAGGGCGGAAGGGGCTTTGCATGTCGATATCCCGATCCCCCCCGTGAAATAAAGACACAAGACACCGTAGATTAGGGTTAAATGGAGAATAAAGGCCACAACTTTATTGGTTCCGGTTGTTGAGCGGTATTGGCTTTAGGCATTGGATCTAACTAGACTATATCCGACTCCAGCACGTCGTGCAGGCAGTCCAGGAAGGGTTAACCACTGTTGGGGTGAGCCCTTGCTGCTGCACATCAGCTAAGGACACACCCCGTGATCACCGATCTGGGGCGTGCCTTAGGCCCTCACCACCCACGGCTTCGGACACGGACACGCCCCCCGGACTCCTTTACGAAGTACCCTTCAGCGCTTGGGGGGAGGTGCTGGCCCGTCCTCCCCCCCCACATCCTGACCTTCCTGACCTTATCCAATGCCTAACCGCCAATCGAGCCAAAACATTTGGCTCGCCGCCAATACCCTCACACCCGAAACCAATATCTACTTTCTCTACTTTCTCTCTAACCAATGTCTTATATCTAATATGACGTCTGCTATCCATACATCGTTTCCTGCATCAGAAAGGTGCACACCATCATTCCTGTACAAAGCGGTCTTGCTGAACTTTATAGCGGGGTGAGCAATGACCCGCCCCCCCAATGCAACCACGCGGCGGGCCACCGCCTTATCCAGCAGCTTCCTGGCTCTGTTCACCGCAACCGGGCAAGTGCAATCGCGCCAAACGCTCCGCTCCAGCAGCGAAGACCAGAAAATGATCAGATTCGGGTAAGCAGCCAAAAGTTCGTCAAAGTCCGAGAATATTTGCCATTGTAAGTCCACGCCTTTCCGATATGCTAAATCATTTTCGCCCAATTGCACAACCAATGCGTCGGGGGGGCCGAGCGCTGCAGCTCTAGCTTGCACTGTCGGGAGGAATTCGTCCCAACGCATCCCCCTCCTGGTCAGCCAAGTGATGTCCGCTTGAGCAGGTAGCCCGAGGTTGCGACCCAAACCGCGGTGGAAGGCCCGGTCCCTGGCCCAGTGCATGATGCTGTGGCCCACTAACCAAATCTGCACGCGACGGCTTCCTGGAAGAGGTGACAAGAGAGGTACTGAGAAAACTGTGCTATCAGGTGATTATGGAGCAGACTGATCGTGTAAGTTGGGAAGAGTGGGCAGGGGTCACTTGGCATTACGCAAATAACCTTTGTATGCTTTAGACTTCCAACGACCCAAGTCTTTTATCCTCTCCACTGATAAACCCATGTGCATGGCTGTCGTAGCTGCGCCAATACGAAAGGAGTGTGAGGCGAACTTTGCTGGGGGAAGACCACAGGCAGCGACTGCCTTGCGCATTACCCTTGTGAACTGCAGGCGCGTTAGTAATGAGCCATCGTGATGTATAAGTAATGGGCCCGGAGAAGGTGGTCTGAGCTGCAGGAAGCGGCGGGTGTCTTTTACTGGACACGGGCCCTTTTGACCCGTGGCTTGTAGGCGCATCCAAGCTCCCGACCCCTTCTGATCCGTTTTTGAATGCCGAATTAATATCAAAATTTCGGAAGGAGTTATTCTCAGGTCCTCCAGCCTGATACCCCGATTAGTTTGGCCCTCCCACACCACCTCGCCAATTCTGAGAGCCCCGAAAAATGCAATCGAATAGGCCGCCGAGAATAACCGCGCCTCAAATTTTGACCAGCAAATTCTCCTCAACTGCGAATGTATTTGCGCCAATATATCAAATGTGATGGGTTGCCTGTCGTCCAACTTTGATGGCTGCAGCCGGCGCCAGCCCTCAAGAGCTTTCCTTACCACAAAGTCGGCGCAAGGGTCGATCGAGAAAAGCGTTTTACTAAAAAATGAAATAGCCGCCGATTGGGTATTTAGGGTTCTGGCGGCTCGACCCGACCTCCACAAGTGCGACAGGTACTGTAAGACCTCCCGCTTGTTTGGGGGTGCCACAGGGCCTATGCCTGACGCCTTGGCCCGGAAATCAATAAAATCAGCCCATGCTTTTTTATATGACTTTAGAGTGGAGGGGGCGACCGAGGCCGATACTCCCTTCAAGACGTCACACTCCCAAGGCTCCAGAGGTATTCCGGGAAAGGCTCCGGTAACTGCTGCGCCTCCGGTGCCAATAAGCGGAAGCGGTCCATCTGCAAACGAGATAAAGCGTCCGCAATATCGTTATTTAACCCTGGAATAAATCTGGCGCTGAAGCGGATGTTTAGTTTCAGGCAGGTAAGAACAAAGGAGCGCAGCAGCGCTGAAACCCTAGGAGAGCGTGACGACTGCCTAGAAAGGACACCCACAACGGCCTGGTTGTCGGTCCAGAAGCATACCTGGTGGTTCCTAAGTTCGCTGGCCCACAGATGAACTGCCACTACAATTGGAAAAAACTCGAGAAAAGTGAGATCACGAGTAATCGGTTTGCCCTTCCAGTGTGATGGCCAAGGTTGGGCGCACCATTTTCCTCGGAAGTAAACCCCGAACCCCAAAGACCCTGCTGCGTCGGATTGTACTTGGAAGTCGGACCGTGGCCTTATTGTGTCTTGCCACAGGGAAACCCCGTTAAAGTCGTCTAAGAAATGCAACCAGTTTTGGAGATCAGCCTTCACCCCTTTATTAAGGCGCACCCTGTGATGGGGTTTTTTAAGGCCGGCGGAAAGCCTGGCCAGTCTTGCACAAAAGGGGCGACCAGGGGACACTACTCGGCAGGCGAAATTCAAGTGACCTAATAGGGATTGTATTTGCTTGAGGGTGACTTTCCTCAGTGGTAGGAGCTCCTGTATTAAGTCTTTTAGGGCTATAAGTTTATCTCTGGGCAGTCGGGAAGTCTGAGCGATGGTGTCCACCTCTATCCCTAAGTAAGTGATGGTGGAGACCGGGCCCTCGGTCTTTTCTTTGGCTAGTGGGACACCCAGTTCCTCGGATAATGACGCGAAAGCTCTTAACAGGTAGGCGCAATCCCCGCTATCGGCACTAGCCATGAACAAAAAGTCATCCAGGTAATGAGTGACCCCCTCTAGCCCGGTCCTGTAGCGCAGAGCCCATTCCAAAAAGGTACTGAAGGCTTCAAAGGCTGAACAGGCTACTGAACAACCCATTGGCATAGCTTTGTCAACAAAATATGCTTCTTTGAACCTAAAGCCTAGCCACTTGAAGTCCTGAGGGTGGACCGGTAAAAGGCGAAAGGCGGACTCTATGTCGCATTTTGCCAACAAGGCCCCTTTTCCAAATCTGCGAATTAGCTTAACGGCTTGGTCAAAAGAAGCATACTTTACTGAGCACAACTCATGGGGAATTCCAGCATTGACTGAGAGACCCTTTGGGTGTGATAGATTGTGTATTAGGCGGTACTCTCCTGGTGTTTTCTTTGGGACTATACCCAGGGGGGATATGTGTAAGTCGTGCATGGGGGGGGCGGAGAATGGACCTGCTATTCTATTTGCTAGAATCTCCTTGTTAATTTTCTTTAGCGCGACGTCAGGCATTTCCCTCACAGACTTTTGATTTGGTGGGTTCCTAGAGGTTGGGGGCTGCGCAACAGGTATCCTAAAACCTTGAGAAAACCCTTCCCATAAATACCTAGCTGCTTCCTTATTGGGATAGTGAAAGAGGAGTGATTTTAAAGGGGTGAGTTTTATAGGGGAGAAGGCAAGGTCTAAGGAGATGTTACTGGCGATTGGCACCTGAGGCCTGGGATGGTCCAGAAGCACTTCTGGTACCTGCGTGGCCGCCACCCCTTCCCCCACGAAAGGACTGTTTTCCTTTAAAGCAAGAGGTGGAGGGGTGATTTCCCCAGCACCTGTCGCACTGATGAGCAAATTTACAGACAGGTCTTTTACACCACCCTTTGTTGTATTCCCAGCATACCTGGAGTTGGGCTTCCTTTTTATATTCTGTTTTCCCCGATTTATATGAGTCTGGTTGCTTCTTTTCCATGTAAGGGCCCACGTGCTCATTCCAATAATTTTGGTCGACTAGGTCCCAACGAGTGGTAGCCAGGAGTGACGCATTTCTACGAAATGCCTCATCGTACGTTAGGGCTGCCGCTTCCCCCGCCTTGGCCCGCGCTTTTCTTATATGGGACAAATAGGCCAGGAGGTGCATGGCCCTCTTGGGGTAAGCAGCAACAACCACACCCATGAAAATCTGAAACCCGTCCAACCAATTTTCGAACGTTCTTTCCACCCTTGGCTCCCTGTATTTCCGCCTCCCGTATGTCCTTTTTCTTTCTCCCTTTGCGGTAACCTTAACCGGAGGGAGGAGGGTGAAGATATCCACGTAATCCCCATTTAATATTTTTGTTCTCTTCTTATTAGTTAAGTGATTACCCAGAATCACGTCAGATGACACAAAGGTGGAGGTCTTAACATCCTGTACCAAAGACCCCCCCTTCCACTCCAGAGTGCCGTTAAAGGTTTTCCTGTGTGAATTGGCCCTCCTTTCGTGTGCCCACAAAGGAAGGCCAACCAAATCTTCACCCTCCCCCCAATAACCTTCCATAGACGCGTCGCTATCAGAATCAGAAGACGTACCTGACTCATCCTCAGAATCTGAGTGCTTACACCTTTTGGCCTTCTTATGAGCACACTTCTTAGACCTCTTCCTCCCCTTCCCGTCCTGACCTTGCTCTTGCTGGACCGAGGTGGATGCCCCCTGAATGGCTGCTGAGGTTGATGGCCCCGACTGGAAAGCTGCGGTTGCCGATGTGCGTTCCTGCGGGTTAGTCGCGGTTGAAGGTCCTGGAGTGGGAGGCCCTGGAAGGTGCGGGTTAGTCGCAGCTGAAGATCCTGGAAGGGGAGCAGTTGTGATGGCTGAAGAGGCCGCCGAAGGGTCTGGGCGGACAGCTGCACCGGAAGCGTGCTCCTGCTCCTCCTCCTCTGAGGACGTTTCGGACAGTACCCTCTCCTGGGAAGCGGCCTCGTTGGTTTCCCGAAAGCAGCTAGGAACACCTGGAGAAGACTGAACTACAACTGAATTAGATTGGTTAGAAGCAGATTTTGTGGTTGATGTTTGCGACCTGGTTGATACTCCCTGGGATTGCGAGCTGACCAACTGTGATGTGCTGAGCAGAGAGGCAGAGGTCCCGGGTTGCTCCTCGTCATCCACTGCTGTATCCGGAATGCAGTCTTGCGTGCTCTGCGTGGGTAGCGCTGGTATGTTAGCATTTGGCTTAATCTGTTGGTATAAACTATTGAAACCGGCCAGTAAATTTTCCAGCACCTGTGGCGAAATAGTGACAAGCGCGCCACCCTGTGGCTGCGCTGACGCAGCCTTTTGCTTAGAAGCAGCCTTCTGCTTCCCTGCAGAGGTTTTGGTAGCCTTCTGCTTGCCTGAAGATGTTTTGGGAGCCTTCTGCTTACCCGAAGGGGTTGCTGCTGACTTCTGCTGATTCTCCTTTGGGGCCATTATGCTACTAAAATTAAGATGCTCCTACTCCCTGAGTGCCTATTTATCCACTAATATATTTATCTAAATTATATATTTAAATTACTATTATTAGAATGTGAACCCAAATCGCGAAAATTAATGTTGGATTTTTAAGATTCTAATTATCTATGAACTAACTGACGTTGAGGGAAAGAAGCCAAGCAGTGATAGCTGGGCCGCCTTAGTACTCACTTAATTAATTCACAATTGGCAGCTTGCCGTTTAAGGCACCTGATGGTATGCGATAAGGGATGGGATTAATCAGGCTGCACAGCCTTAAACACCACGCTTAACGATTCAGCTCAGGACAGACAGCTCAAAGCTTAAATCAGTGCCAAGATTAACCCAATGCCATTCACAAGGAAGCAAACCTAAAAGGTAACTTTGCTAGGCAATATAATGAAGCAGAGAGGGCAATAATCTTCCCACCAGGCAGGAGAACTTAAGAATACGATGCACGAGTTAAACCTTTAATTAACCCCTCCTTGGGTGACGGAGCAAGGACTGGGTGCCCAATAGGCCCTACTCAAAATGGCTTCTGGGCAGAGACCACGTGGTTTGAACCAAAATGGCGGTAGTAGCAGGATAGGGTAAGGCAGGTAACAAACACTGACCCCCCAAGAGGAAGGAAGTCACCAATACAAACACGTGGTCCAACAAAATGGCGACGAGCACGTGGTCACTACAAAATGGCGGCACGCGTCACCTAGCAACCACCAAACACTTTACATGCAGCTGTTAACCGACCAGTATTAATCAGCCCTTGCTAGCAAACCGCCACAGTTAGTACCCAAAGAAAAAACCCAAAGCGCGTTACCGCTGCCGAGGAAACTGGAGGTGCTAAATGAGGAGGGACCCGGCTCAGCGAGCGGCCACGGACGCGGCTATAATCGGCAGCGGTAGAATAGCTCCCCCCGGCAGCCCTCCCAAGTAGGAACCCAAGCAACCGGAATTAACCCTGCAGAGCACCCCTTAGAAAAACCCTGGATACTTCACCAATCCCGGCTAAGTGGAAGGCTGGTATCCTCTTCTTACGGCACGCGGCTGCGATGGAGCCCCCCGCACACACGCAAAACCCGCCGCGCTCGATCAGCTGTGAGGCGCTGCACTCGAACAGCTGAGAGGCGGCAGAGCAGGAAAATGGAGGCAGAAAAACCCCTGGGCTGCTCGATCCTGGGTTACCGCTGTTGATTCAAGCGCAGCAGCAGCTCAGAGGCGGCGCGATCCACGGCAAGGGAGCAGGGCCAGAGGCCAGGAGGAGCGGAGAGGAGCGGAGGGGAAGGCTGAAAGAACGCTCGGCGGCAGCTCGGTCCCCCTTTTGCTCCACAAAACGCCGCGCTCAAGCAGCTGTGAAGGCGCTGCCTTCGAACAGCTGAGGGGCGGAAGCAGGAAGAAGATAAGATGGATGCCCCGGGTTCGCGCAGCGCGCTGCTCAGCGGAACGCTCGGCGGCGATCGGGCCGCTCTAGGCGTCGGCAATGCGGCGCGTTGAACGTTGGCCCAGCGGACGATCGGCTCCCGCGTAGGAGGGCAGCGAAGAGATCCGGGGCGCGTTGGCGGCTCCGAGACGAGTCTGCCCTTTGCCGCAGCGCTCGCTCAGCTGTACGGCGGCCTCAAAACAAAAGGAGCCGGCGCACGTGGTCCCCGGAAGCCGGATCTGCACGGCGCGCGGCTTCCTGCGGCTCGGCGGCTTGCAGAGCAGCGACTTGGATCTCGGCGCCCCTGAAGACCTAAAAGAAAAAGATTTGGCGTTTAAAAACGCCGTTTGTGGAGCGATTTCCAGGAATCGACTCCCAAGTGATTTTCAGCTAGTGATTTGCAGCTCGAGCTTGATCGGTGAGTCTTGATCCTCAAACGGAAAAGCTGGAGAGATTGGGAGCCGGGAGAAAGGGGGCGAGCTCTGGCTGCGTGCCCACTTAAGTGCAGTGGGCACGCCCTAGCCGGCTGCGCCGGTTGGCCAGCCAGCTGGGCACCGCACCCAGAGCTCGCCCAATAGAGTCGAGGGATGCAGGCATCCCCCGAGCACGTGTAGGGCTCGTGATTCACTGCAACCCCCCCTCCTCTCTAAGGGCGGAAGGGGCTATCTGAACATGGAACTCTTCAGCATTATCGATCCCTTGAAGTGAGTTGGTGAGCAATGATGGGGGTGGAAGGACTACAGCACTCGTGTTATACGTGTGACATTGCAGATTCTGTCTCCTGTATGTGGAGGTGAACAATTCCTAGTAGCAGGCTGGCAATATCTCTGCTGGAGGTAATGGAGAATCAGTACCTGTGGAATGGACAATGGACACAAACTCATTCTCCTCTTCTGGAGGGACAAAATGATGCATGGTGGGCTTATGACAGTCTCATGGATAGAGATTGATAAAGGTTGTGCTCCGTCTAGAGCAGTCTGTCCACCTTCTGGTCCCCACGCCATACTCAGCATGCAACAGTGGTCACACCCTAGGAAATGGTTTTAACCGGCTGGCTAAACCAGGTGAGAATAACCAATGGGTCTTAAACCCTCGGTGATTTACAGACTTCCACTGCATGCAAAGACAGGCCCATGTGAGTTGAGTGGATGAGACCAATAGTGGGTCCATGGGTCAAGAAGGTGGTTTCTGCACATGCTGTAGAGGGAAGTGAGGGGCACATGGGGCTTGTCAGCCTGGGAAGGTATCCCATCTAGGAGAAGGAAAACTGATCCTATACCTCTGCTGCCTTGTGAGATATCTTTGGGAGAAGAAAATGCTATGGAGTAAATCCTACACAAATCTGTAGTGGAGTCCCTAAGACAGTTGGATGGTTCCTTGTATGCAGGGCCTGCGCGTCCATTTAGGCGAACTAGCTAATTGCCTAGGGCACCAAAATGGAGGGGGCGCTGGCCAGGCTTGGGCGGGACGGGCTAGCAGCAGCTTCTCTGCTGTAGCAGTGAGGTGCTGCTTGCCCCCTACACCACCCCCTGGCTCCTGCTAAAGCAGGATTTGGCGGGGGGCGGGGTGGGCGAGCAGCAGCTCTCCGCTACAGCGGAGAAACTGCTGCTTGCCTCTCCACCCCCCACCTCCCGCTAAAGCAGGCTTTGGTGGGAGGGGGGGCGCCAGAAGGTGGTTCGCCTAGGGCGCAAGAAGCCCTAGCGCTGGTCCTGCTTGTATGCCTCCTTCCAGCAACTCCTACAGCCAAGCTGATGCCAGACATATTGTTCTGCTTTCCTTTGGACCACATCAGTGCGACCGAGAGTGGGGTCTTCTTGTCTGGGCAGCTGAGGACCCCCCCCCCATGTGCATTGGCCAGGCTTGTGCCCTGGGAAGGTCACTTTGGTGCTGCTAATGCAGCAGTTTGGCTTTGCCCCTGGAGGCACACTCCATTGTCTTCTGAGACAGACAGATGCCAACAACAGCTGGAATACTATCTGCCTTTGTACTCCAGGCATTGCAAAATATGATGATTGTTTACCTTTCTAAAAACCCATATTTCTACAGATCTCAGACATGTTTGCACTGTTTTTCTCCATTTCAGGCATAGCAAAACAATATAAGGTACACATACAGAACTCTCATGTGTAGCTAGAAATAGCAATATCCTTAGGTCTTGCACCAAGAACATGCCCCAGTTCAGGAGCTGCAAAAGTATGATTGCTGTGATTCAAAAAATCTGCTCACCACTTTCTTTCCTTTTCCTTTTTTGGTTTAGCCATGGCAAAATAATACAGTGGTACCTCAGGTTAAGTTCTTAATTCGTTCTGGAGGTCTGTTCTTAACCTGAAACTGTTCTTAACCTGAAGCACCACTTTAGCTAATGGGACCTCCCGCTGCTGCGGCTGCGCCGCCAGAGCACGATTTCTGTTCTTATCCTGAAGCAAAGTTCTTAACCTGAAGCGTTATTTCTGGGTTAGCGGAGTTTGTAACCTGAAGCGTATGTAACCTGAGGTACCACTGTATAGGGTGGGCTTTTGCTTGTTCTCATGGGCAGCCAGAAATTTCTAAATGTCCGTATCTCATTCTTGCAGCACAACATCTTTCTGATCCACGGCTCATGTCAGGCTGCAGAACAGGGATGGGGATGTCCTGCAACCCCACCTCCCCATTTTATTTATTTGTTTATTAAATTTCGATTCTGCCCTTCATCTGAAGATCACAGGGCAGATGACAATATAAAAACACAAAAATATGCAACATAGTAACAAACAAAAACAATAGCCACCCCCACCTCACACCCCAACACCCCGGTTTAAAAGGCCATTAATTGTTTAATTAGCAAAAGGCCTGCACTGCAACCCCCACCACTCCTGGCCATTGGCCATGCTCTCCGGGGCTGATAGAAGCTGGTGTCCATCAACATGTGGAGAGCCACAGGTTCCTCATCCCTGACCTAGAACCTAAGAAGAGCCCTGCTGGGCCAAACCAAAAGTCCATGTAGTCTAATACTGGCAACAGTGCTCACTCACACTTCTGAGGAGTCCACCAGTAGCCCCTTCCTTGATGTTACCAGCAACTGTGGCACAGAGCCCTTAATAGCCCCAATGGATGCCTCATCCTCCACAAATCTGTTGTCACTTTTAAAGTAGCCACCACTGTTGTTTGAATCCCATTCGATAGGAGCACAATCCAAGCTGATCAAGTTGCATATTTAGTTTTGGCTTTTGGTAGTTCTGGTGGGAAAGGTTTTCCACAGATCTGCCCAGCAAACGTTTAGCTCTTGTCTACTGCTTTCCCCCCACTCTGCCACCCCTCTTAAAATACCAGAGCTGACCAGCAGGTGGCAGCTTGCTCAAATATGTGTTGTGTATGGTTTCCACAACACTCCCCAAAAGCGCTAAACATTTCATTCAAATTCCACACAGCTTTGTTCCTCAAACCATAAACTTACTCATGCAGCACATGGGTATGGAGTGAGTGGCCACCTCGGTACGATGGCAGTGGTGACAGATTGGTGGGATGTCACCAAGGTGATTCAGCAGGAATGCTTCTGCTCTGTCTTATTTTGTTTGTTTGTTCAGTATTTCAAAAGCCCAGAGAACATGGAACTCTCCAAAAGATCTGTGAAAGTCTAAAAGCATTTACACGGGGTAATGCTTTGCTTCACTTTGAATGCACTCAGTATAGAATTATTGTGCTTTTATGAGTCCTCTCCTCTTTGTTGTGTGTGCTCACAATTATTTGTTATCTTATTTCTTTGGTTTTTCTTTTCTTTTCTTTTTTTCTAAAAAAAAACCATCCACCTTTCTATATTTGGATGAGGCTGAAGGCTAGGCTAGTGCAGTATCCTGCTCTCACTGTGGTCATCTAAATGCCTACAGGAAACCCATACGGGGAACCTGAGTGGAACAGCACCCTTCCTGCTTGTACCAGCTGGTACTCAGAGGCATACTGCCTCAGACAAAATATGGAGCACAGCCACTATGGCTTGTAGCCATTGATAGACTGATCACCCATGATTTTGTCTAAACCCATCCTAGTTGGTGCCATCACTACATCTTGTGGGAACCAGTTCCATTGTTTACATGTCCTTTGGTCTGTCCTGAATCTTCTAACTCTCAGCTTCATTTAATAGCCACTTTCTCCAAACAATGCAACTTTAAAATTAATTAACAACAGCAACAAAAACCTTGGTTGCATTAAGGGGTTCCTTGGTCACTCAAGCTCTAAAATGCTGGGAAATTGCAACTCTTGAGAGACATACCCAAAAGAGATGCAATATATAGTCATGCTGGCCACATGACCCAGAAGCTGTCTGTGGACAAATGCTGGCTCCCTCGGCCTATAGAGCAAGATGAGCACGCAACCTCAGAGTCGTCCACGACTGGACCTAACGGTCAGGGGTACCTTTACCTTTAATATGATACAGTATATTACCCTCTGTTTATTTGCAGCTTCAGCCCTTCCTTTGAATCTGGATGGCAGTCTGTAACAGAGGGGTGGACCCATCTGTTCAGTGGGATAGTTCAATCTATGCAACTGAATTTACCATTTCACATTACAAGTACCCAACTGGCAACCAACACCATCTCCAAAGAATGATAGAATTGGTTGCCAGTTGGACACCTATAGTGTGGAATGGCAACTTCAGTTTCATAATAACTTCGGTTGCATAGACATTCAGTTGCTCTACATCCAACAGAAGGGGGCCTTGGAAAAGGGCCTCAGAGGTAGATCATAATTCTTGGGCAGATCCTTGTAGCAGAAGGTGACTCTTGGGATACTATGGTCCTAAGCCATGTACTCAACTGCAATAGCACTGGTGGTTATTGCATGGCAATGCAGCTGTTGGGTGTTCTGTAGTTTGTCAGAGTTTGCCCGCTGGCACTGGAGAGGATTCCATTTTGGAGAGGATGGCCTTTCGGGTTACCTGGCCCAGCGCTCTGAATTGTTCTTAGAAACAAACCAAGAAGTCACATACTCCCAATATTTAAAGCATCTTATTCCTCTTTTTTATAGTGATGCTCAATGCTGCTTAAAATATTCAGTAAAACAAGATATAAAAGTATGCAGAGAGCAACATGTTGTTATGCTCATCCCAATTCTCCAAATAGTGAGAGGTTCCAGTATCTTCCCATGTTGTTTACTTCTTGGCATTTTGTAATACTTGCATTTATTTGCAAGTCTTCAGGTTGAGTGTAGGTGGAAGCACACAGTTCCAACACTCCAACAGATAGCCACAATCCATTGCACTGACATCAGATTTGAGGGAGCCAGCCAGCGAATATGGCTGTCAATTTACAGTGTCCAAAAATTCCAGCTCTCTGTGACTTGCTTCAACTCTGACTGCAGACTATTGTTCCCTTCCTCGCCATCACAGAGCGATGCTTTGCCCCCTCCCTCTGGCTAGAGGGGGGAATTTTCCAGAGTCATCTTCTTCAACCATCACCTAGCCTTCTTGGGCCCTCTTAGCTCCCATGGCAACATATCACCTGCTGATGGCTAATAATTTTAGTTTCCATGACAACACATTGCCTATATTTTACCTAACAAAGAATATGTTGAGTCAAATCTGTCCCATCTGTTTCAGGTCCATTAACCCTCTGCTGTCCAAGCCTGATCTCATAATGATACATAAGATCCTCTGGAGAAGTTCTCCCTCTCTTCCCACATGCAAGGAAATTGTGATTGGTTTGGATTTGGGAGAAAGGTTCCTCTCTGGCTATTCTGGGCTTTGGTTCTCCTTACCCGGAGAAGCTTGCATTGCCCCTTGTTTGATGGCCTTCTTTTGCTGTGTGAAGATCTTTCCTTTTTTCAGCTGACTTTTTGATGGTTTCAGTCTTCCTAGCATATTAGCTTCTGATTTTTATTCACTGTCTCTTCTCACTTGCTTTTGTCTATTGAATTTGTTCTCCTTATTCTTTTTCCTGATGTTTTAATCGTGTTGCAAGAGGCACCGAGGTTTTATAAACAAACAGAAAGGTGGGGGTATGAACCTTTTTAATAAATAAACAACAAGTTCATTTAAATAACCCAAGAAAAGGCTGCATAAGAAGCATTAAAAGAAACAATTCACCTACTCAACGGCACAGTGAATAAATGAATTTTAACTGAGAGACTTTGTGGTGTAGTGGTTAGAGTTTGGGACTAAGACCTAGGAGACCAGGGTTCAAATCTCTACTCATCCATAAAGCTCACTGAGTGACCTCCGGCCACTCACTGTCCTTCATCCTACCATTCTTCTATAACCATCTACCCCACGTTGAGCTCTGCAGAGAAAAGTTGGACTAGAGATGTGAAGGTGATGATGGTTACATTTATTACCTGCCCCTCACCAGCAGGTCCCTTACAACCAGGACAGAGAGGTGCATCTTCAGCATATGACAAAAACTGTATAAGGAAGCTGGCAGACTCACCTCTGTTGGGAAGGAATTCCACAACCCAGGAGCCGCCACAGAGAATGCCCTCTCCCAGTGCTGGATTTTTGTATAGGCTAAGTAGGCTGAAGCCTAGGGCTTCTAAATCTAGGGGGTCTTGCCAGCCCGCCCACTCCCCAGCAGGCAACCTCCCCTCCCGCAAAATTGCAAACCCAAGACTTAATGCGAGGACAGGACAACTCGGGCGTCTAAATCTAGGGGGGCTCACCAGCCTGCCCTCTCCCCAGTGCTGCAGACTCCCCTCTCCCAAAATTGCAAACCCAAGACTTCATGCAAGGGAAGGGCAACTCAGGCCCAGAAACTATTAGACAAAGGGCTAGCCAGTGGGGCCCAATTTTAAGCAGTGGGGCGCAACTTGATTTTTTTTTTTTTGGTAAGACTCCAGTTCCCAGCCAAAGTCTGCAAAATCTTAGAGATATAAATAAAATCCATCTAGATTGTCCTGGTGCGGGGGCCCCCTTAGGAGCGGCACGCAGGGCCCAATTTGGCCAAATTGCTCCAATTGCCTTAAAGTCAGCCCTGATGAGACTGTGCGGGGGTTGGACTGACAAGCCCTGCACCTTCTAGGTCCCTGGTGTCACCATTCAGAGTACAGACTCAAGGACTTGTTATGGAAATAAAGGGGAGCACTTATTGGAAATCAGTTTTGTCACCTTTCCCCCGCACCCAAACCCCGAGACAATGAGCCCAGCCACCTTTTATTCACAGTTGCATAAGCACTACACTACAGCATGGCCATAAACCAGTATGATCAACCGCTGAAATATACACCCAATATGTAGCAATGGAGATTTATGTTACTGCTTTATGAGTGAACACTGTGTTTTATGAATGGACTCTGTATTTTTGAATTACCTAAGGGCCACCAATAGGGAGCTCTAGAATCTGACAGCTAACCAATTGGGTACAACCAAACAACGACCCCTATTGCTGAAAGCAGCTAACCAACAGGGAACGCTTCAGCTCAGCCTTTGCACTGTTGACTAAACACCCCCTGCTGTGCAGATAATGGCGAAAGCTCGTAAATTGTATCCCTTCTGGCATCCTGGCCAACTCTTTTATGCTGGTGTAAACCCTGGTGCACCAGAAGCCCAGAACAGCAGCAAATAAAATCTGCTCATACGTCAGCGACTGATAAGACTTGTCAACCAGTTCTTCCAAAGTCCTCCTAAATTATAAAGCTCCAAAATACAGGCGAAAAGAGAGCAGGTCTGGGAAGAGCGAGGCATACAATGGGCACCACCAGTGAAAAGGCCCTGCTCCGTGTAGCTCTTGCCCTGACATTTGAGAGGATGCCCACTTGTCCTCCTTCTTGGCATGCAATGCTCTCTATTGGAGTCTCCAGGTCCAGTACAAAGACCATAAGAAGGGAGAGCAGGGCACTTGAAGTTCCCAACAGCTGTTAAGCAAGCACACACACACACACACACACACACACAGGTCACCTTTGTCACAGTCAGGACACCTATGTCCTGGCCAGGCCTGAGCCCAATCTTGTTTTTGTTCAATCTTGTTTGTCCTCAGTAACCAAAATCATATTATCAACATATACAAGCAGAAAAGTTGTTTTCCTTCATTTGCAAGGAATCGTACAAAACGAAGTGGCACTAATAAAGAAAAGTTCCAGAGTGGCAACAGAAAGCAAACTAAAAATGCTTTTGCAGTTCATCCAAACTATCCAGCAATATCAAGTTATAGGAAAACTGGTGCTATTAACAGTAATCCTTCTAGTTGGTTAATTGGTTTGATAACTTCCATGCACATGACGTGTGATGCTAATTATTTCCGCAAAGAGTTAAATGGTAACTAAACAGAGGCAGCTACAGTTGCAAATGGCAACAAAATATATGTGAAAGGGAGAGGTGCAGGTTTGCTGAAGTGTGTTGCAGGTAGAAATACTGTTTGTAATGAAGTGAGAGCAGTAGTTTACTCGCTTGAATTAACAAATAAGAAAGTTTTGAGAATTTAACTTTTAGATTAAAATTGATTACTTAATTGAGGAGAAAAACACTGGGGCCTAATTTGAATAGTAGAGTGTCTGGTATCTGGTGGGCAATCTCATCCTTTATTCCCACACTGTGGCTGCAGACCAAATCACCTGTCAGGAGAGTTATGAGATTCAGGTGAGGGTCAGATGTCTTGTCAATCCCAGCAGGTATATAAGAGGCCTTAGCCTTGGCCAGGCCTTTGCCCACGGTTTTTTAAAGAATAACATTACAACTTCATTTTCCTAAAAATTAATGCTTATTGCACAAAAGGTTTACAAAGTTCTGGAGAAACCACTTGCAAACAGCAAGATGTAGCCATGATACAATCATTTAAAAGAAGAAGAAGGAAACCAGCATGATATAATGGTCACACCAGGACTGGGGAGACCCAGCTCCAAATCCCCAGTTGGCCATGAAACTCATTAAGTGACCTTGAGCCAACCACTGTCTCTCTGCCTGACCAACCTCACAGGGTTGTTTTGCGGACAAAATGGCAGATGTGTTGGGGAAGAGTAATGAAGAATGTTACCATGATCTTCTGAGAGAAGAAGAAGGACATATCTATGGAATAAATAAAATACACACAAGCATGTGCAGAGTCCCCTCTCTTTAAAAGAAAATAATCATAACCCATTTATACATTCCTGGCATTAGGGAGCTAGGATTCCTGGGAAGAGTGTGGCTTTCCCCTCTGCTGCTTCTTGCTGAAGAAATTAAATAATGAACAGAATACTAGTACATTCCTTCTGAGTTGAGAACCCTCAGTGCTGTAATAAAAGCTGCAGTTGTTTGTGCACAGACTTGCTCTGTGCTTTACTCTGCAGAGGAAAAGCCTTGTTTGTTCTAAGAAATCCATACTTTTGACTCGGTGCCCTCAAAACTTATTTACAATTAGCAAGCTACATGTTGGCAGCTGAGGTTAATGCCTCTTTACGAAGCCTTATAGAATATCCATGAAACGGTGTCACGTCAGTTTCCCCTCTCCCAGTTGCAAGCTTTTGCTCGCAAATATATACCACAGAATAATATGATCAGGTACAAACTTGGCACATTGAGTAATCTGTAATATGCTAACATTTCTGTATCATGTTAGTCTTGCATTAGGCTAATATGACACTAATGCAAAATGACAAGGAGGGGGAAAATGACTAATACAATAAAACTTCCCTATAATACTTTAGGGCTGCCAGAGGTGTCCGTTTCAATTCACCTGAAGCCCTGTTTGGATTCTGTGCGCTTTGGAACATGAAGGCTGCAATCCTAAGTACTTTTATTGAGTGAAAGTGGTGAGGGACTATGCATAGCTCAGTGGTAGAGCAGCTGCTTTGCATGCAGAAGGTTCCAGGTTCAACCCCCAGCATCTCTTAATGGGCCTCCTTTCCCAAGAGGGTCCACCAGTTGCCGTAAACTGCAGGAGGGAAGCAGTGCTTTTGTGCTTGAGGCCTGCTTATGGGTTTCCCACAGGTATCTGGTTGGCCACTGTGAGACTAGGATGATGGACCAGGTGGGCCATTGGCTGGATCCAGCAAACTCATGTCAGGAGCAGGTCAGCAATAAATCACCTGGTGCCAGTGAAGTTAACACTTTATTCAAGGAAACAAGGTTGACTCAGGAGGCCAGGCCTAGTGAGCATGGCAACTCGTCCCAGTAGATCATGCCCTTGTGATGCAGTTGTGGGGACTGAAGTTCCCTAAGTTCCCTAAGTCTCCTCTTCCCCCGGGTCCTTCCCAAGCAGTCTCAAACTCCAACACCTTGCCTTCCTTTGCTCCTCCCAGTGGTCTCCTCTCTTGGAGACCAGTGGGGATGGGAACTGGTTGCAGCAGCAGCAGCAGCAGCAGCAGCAGCAGCAGGAGATGCCCTGGTTTCTTCAGCTCATCTCTGCCTCTTGGCCCCCCTCCTCTCCAGGCTCCATTTCTGCTTCTGGTCTGCTCTCTGTCACAGACTTTTCCTGCTCACTAAACCCTGTTACCTCTTCAGCTTCCAACACCTCCTTCCAGTCTTTTCTCTCTCTGACCACTTATCATGGTCCCACCACTAACTCTCTGCCTCTGAGCCATTGGGGATTCTGAAGCTGGTGTGTTGTCCCCCCACTCCTTTGCATCCATGCAGCCCATGACATCGTCATATGTGCCCCAATGGATGGAAGCTGAAGAGATGAGTGTGTGTCTGTAAACCTCTGACTTCTGCATGACTCGAATATAGCCTATCATGAAAAGGCAAGGGGCGCACCTATTGCTCTCCCCAGTTTTGACTCTGATGCTGCTCAACAGTGGTATTTGCCCTTGGAATGTTGTCCACATGGGAATGCAGACCTCCAAGTGAAAATTGGTTCTATACCCCTTTTACAGAGTACCAATGTTACCGGGGATCTTAACCCGCTCTTTAGGGAGTTAGTCAGTTATTCCTTTTTAAGTAACATGATAAATACTTTGTACCTGGTTGCAACTGAGAGAATTAAGGAGCGTTGCGATGAATTGCTTTAACTGGGTTTTAATCAACCCCCCCCCCCAACAGATACTTTCTTTATTTAAAAAAATGTACTTAACATTCCATGGGGAAAGGGAGTGAAAGAGAAACAGGGATTTTGAAATTTCACCTTCTTCTGCTAAGCGGTTCTTAATGTAACTTGAATTATGTTGCATATGTAAATGGCAGAAGAGCTCATAAGCTTGGAAGGCTTATTTGGAAGCCTGCCATGCTTAATGCACTGGACAGTTCAAAGCACGCCTACCTCAGAATCTAGGATTAATATTGGTAAACTCAAGTTGATGTCTCATTAACCGTTTGAGTGCAACAGAGAGGAAACTGTAATGTTCCAAAGGGACACTGTCCCATTTTTATTTGCCCAATGTGGTTCTTTTAGAAAATTTGCAAACAATATCTGCCCTGAGTTTCCACTGAGTTCCAGAGGTAACTCACACATGTTTTGTTCACTAACGGAAGGCCTGCATACATGAATGGACTTCCAGACTTGCAGAGTCGCGGTAAAACTAAATGCAGAACAGATCCTTTTTTATGCAGTGCATCGTTAAACTATGGAATTCTCACAGGAGGCAGTGATGGCCACCAAGTTGGATGGCTTTAAAAGAGGATTGGACAAATTCTAGCTATCAGTGGCTGCTAGTCATGATGGCTATGTTCTGCCTCCATGGTCAGAAGTGGTATTCTTCTGCATACCAGGTGCAGGAAAACCACAGGAGGGGAAAGTGCTCTTGTGCTTAGTCCTACTTATGGGCTTCCCATTGGCATCTGGTTAGGAACTTTGAGAACAGGATGCTGGATTTGATGGGCCATTGGCCTGATCCAACAGGCTCTTCTCATGTTCCTATGTTCTTATGTTTGATGAGCCTTGACACTCTCTCTAGCCTCCTGGTCATTATATAATTCATTACTTTCCTGTGGCACACCAGCCAAACTTCTCTCACGGTGCATAGTTTGGGGGACCACCAAACTAAGGAGACAGAAGCAGTTAGCTCTCCACTCCCCAGAGCTGTCTTGCATGTGTCCCAAGGGGATTGCGACAGTAAACATACCACAGAGCGAGCTCCAATTGGCAAGAGAAAAGTCTGTTTCAGAGTTACGGTTCTGGATGTCGACAAGTTATTTTAGGTATGGATGAAATACAAGCAGAGTGAAGCACAACTTGCACATGAAGATGACATTTTAATTCTCTCTCTCATTTCTCTTGGGGAAGAAAAAAAATCACCTCTCAGTCTAGAAGTTAAAACCCAGGAGACTTGGGACTTTTATCCCTTTTCTTTTTCAACCTTGATTTTTCCTTGGCTGGCTCAGGGAACCCTTTCATCTAAGGATGTAACTGACATGCAGCGCTGCTCATTAACACAGTCCCCAGCCTCTTTTGACCCACCCCCGCCTTCAGTTTAATGGAATATAGAGTGAGTTATTGGTGGGGAGAGAAGACAGAAATAGGGCTCACGGTGTTACCCTTTAGACATCTTCTGCACCTAGTTTAAATTTTGAAGGTGATAGAGATCTCTCCATGGCCTTTGAATGCAGGGGTAGTCAACATGGTGCCCTCCTTATATTGCTGGACAGCAGCTTCCAGAAGCCCCAGCCAGGACTGCCAGTTGTTAGGAATGATGGGCATTGTAGTCCAACAATATCGGGTGGGCTCCATGTTTGCTCTCTAGTGCGTTCACAGCCACATTAATTTTGGGGAGTTACTAAGTTGGGGTGGGAGGACCAAAGGTGGTTGATCTGCCTAATCTAGAGTCCCGATAGGCTAGGACCAGCAGGGCATCAGTGATATGGAGGAGCAATCTCCTCTGTCGTATCCCACTTATAAACTGAATTAAAGAACAGTATTTCCCTTCTATTGATAGGGAAAAGCACAGGAATGCAACCCACTGTACATCCATCTGTTACTCTGCACACTTTTGCATCTGGTCCTGGCAACCGCTGGTATGTGGCCCCTGGAAGGCTGCCCATGCACTAATGGAGCCCCTAGGGTGAAGAATGTTCCCTGCTCCTGAACTATCTGCTCAGCCAGAGTACTGAAGGCCTGTGGGGTCAGGCTACTCCAAGAGATATGCATTTCACTGAGAAACAGAAGAGGCATAGAGGAGGGACATGAACAACCGCTGATCTTTCTAGTTCAGTACTGCTTGGCAGCAGCTGTCTTGAGTTCCACACAAGAAAGACTGTCACAGTGAGTTTCCCCTAGCACAACTGTTGCATTGGATCCCTCTGTTTCACAACATGAAAATTCACCCTTCTGCTAGAGCAACAACCCTTGAGGTAGCTGACAGAGAATGTTGGATACAGCCCATAAAATCCATGGACCACCTCCATCTGCACGCTCATTGGTTTCTTCAAAGGCTTCTGCAAAGGTCATGAGGCAAGTCTGTCTTTTGCTGGTGATGGAACTTTGTGGTAAAGAATGACTTGCTTCTTCTTTTAGTTCTTCTTCTTCTTTTACGGTGTTATGAGTATTATATATGACCAAGCAAGGAACATCCTATTTTTGTATTTGGGGAGGGGGGTGGGAATAAAAGGCAACTATAAATTAAAAAAAAACCATTTGCTTTGTTGATATATGTACACCTTTGCTGCAATCCCAGAGTAAAATACAGCTGGTTATGTTGGAGAGGAAGGAGGAATAACCCTCATACCAAGCAGTGATCAGTGGCAAAAATAGTACAATAAATCACCTTTTAGAAGACTGCCAATATGTTTGCAAAATGGATTCCTCTGGAGAAATGGCGGAAAAATGTAAAATAAAAGAACATTGCACCAATGGCAGCAATGGAATAAAAGGGCCTCACCAGGTAAAACCTCGTAAGTGAACCCTGAGCAAAGTATAAAATGAAATTATTCTGCACAGTGGAAATGTCCTATGTGCTTTTGGGTTCATATTTTTTTGATCTATGCCATCACAGCTGTGAGCCTGTATTTTTGAACAGCAGGAAAATTGGACATTTGGCTGTATAAAGGAGCCATTCCGCATGCAATGCCCCTTGCTTAACTTTCAAATGTGCATTTTATTATTGTGGTTGATGCTAGACCCTCTTTTCCAAGTGATTTGGTGTTCTTGGGGTGCAGCACCTAGCCAGGTTTGCTTTCTTTTAGAAGGAGGTCACTGGGCAGTGTGGGGTGCTGATTGGCATTTTGCAAAATCTGTGTTTATTTGCAAACATACAGGCTGAGCATAAGTGGAGGCACGGTTTAAATACTACAATAGCCTGCCACAGCCCATTGCTCTCACAGTCACCCAATGTCCTAAGATGCTTACAGAGCTCATGCTCCTCTTTCTGTGTCTTTCCCAGTCTTGTGTAAACTGCAGCCTGTCTTTTGTTCCCTTACAAAAGTGCATACTCTCACACGCATGCTGGTATACATGCAAACCCACACTTATATATACACACACACACATGTTTGAAAGAAAGGAAAAGAATCTGGATGAGTCATCTCTTTAGCTTCTTTAGCTCCCCTGGAGACGCATTGCTGGAACACCTCAGGGCCATCAACACACTTTTGTCAAGTCTAAGAGGTTGTGCATAGGAGCAAAAGAAGAGCCTGCTAGATCAGGCCAATGGCCCATCTAGTTCAACTTCCTGTTCTCATAGAAGCCTGTGGGAAACCTGCAAGTGGGATCCAATTACAAGAGCATTCTCCCTTCCTGTGGTTTGCAGCAACTGGCATTCTGAAGCATTGCTGTCTCTGACTGGAGAGTCAGAGCATAGCCACCATGGCTAGTAGCCACTGATCACCTTCTCCAAGAATTTCTCCAACCCACTTTTAAACCCATTGAACCAGGAAAGCTCAAGGCTCCCTGAGACATCCTTTTTATTCCACATTCATGATGATTTGTGCTCATGATGCAGTCCCACTTTCAATACTGTTTTCAGCTGCAAAAGTTTTGGGGCAGTCACATCGCTCCATTTCCAATACAGTGGTACCTCTGGTTACAAACTTAATTCGTTCCGGCGGTCCGTTCTTAACCTGAAACCGTTCTTAACATGAGGTACCACTTTAGCTAATGGGGCCTCCCAATGCCGCCGTGCCACAGGAGTGTGATTTCTGTTCTCATCCTGAGGTAAAGTTCTTAAACCAAGGTACTACTTCCGGGTTAGCGGAGTCTGTAACCCGAAGTGTTTGTAACCACTGTAAGTGCATATCATGTACCTTCTTGCTGGGATTATATCTCAAATGTCCTGCATTATTTTTGCCTCGCTTTTGTTGTACTATAGTCTCTCCAGACTGCAATAATGGGGTAGCTTCAGGGAAGCATTGCAGAACAAATTAAATAAATCTGCCACTAATGAACTACCATTGCATCAAGAACATGTTGCAGAATGGGGAGGGCCCCACAAATTAGTTCTTTCCAAATACTAAGATCTTTGTTGCAGACTATCCCATGCATTTTGCCCATGACTTATTTACATTTGGAAGAACATTTGTGACGGGGTTGGAAATATATTTTTTCAGGGTCTTATCATCTCTCCCCATCTCAGTGATTCCCAAAGTGATGGTACTTGTCTGCTCCCAGGTTCCTTTGGCACACACTTGTATTTGATAGTTGTAATCATTTGCACCTGCGTGGAAATTAAATGCATAAATTGCATTTATTAATTATAGCATTCTGGGTGTCATTGTGAAAGATCAATATATATAAGTTGCATGACTGTGTCTTTCCACAGCTGTAATCATTTCCATCAGAACCCTTCAGGAATTACAGTAACCCATGATTCATTCATAATTCACCATTTCCATTATTCCTTCCCCACATTTAGCATGTGGCAAAAATTTATAGCTTCATTTACATTGTGTTCTATGAATAATAGAAGGAATACATTGAAGAGACCATGGGAAATGATTGTGTTGGTGCGCACATGCATGCTGAAAGCTGGGAGATCTGCATCACAATGAGGGTTGTTTGCCTTCTTCGCTATATGTATTGACAAAGGCTGCAGCTGCAAGAAAAGGGGGTTATTTCCAACAGCCACCATTAAATGCAGCATCTTTCTCTTTGAACTTCCAAGTGGGACAGTGATGGAACCTTAGATAAGTAGCAGGTAACAAAAGACAGAAAGAGAGAGATGATGGTTGCAGGTTCTGATCCATAGCAGACGACATTGTGAGGTGGAGGCACTTGCCTGGCTTCCCGGCTCACAAACAGGGGCAAGGTGGTGATGAGGTCAGCGTGGTGCAAAAGCACCAGCAGAACCAATTTGGTGCTCCTGCTTGTGCATTTACACCACACCAACCTCCCTGCATTGACAGCCTGGATCCCTTGGCACTGTGCTGCCAATGAGTTGCCACCCTGAACACACACACAAGATGCGGGGAGTGGGTGATGCAGTTACACAGCATTTTCTTCTTCTTTTGCCACTGTTGTCATTGTGGCAGCAGTCCTTCAGAGCTCCTGGCGCCCTTGGCTAGTGCCTCACCTAGCCAACTGTTTGTCACTGGCCTGCATGAGGCTAAGCTTTGCTTTATTTTGATCTTAATGGCCTTGCATCAGTGAAAGCAAAATAGCTTTTTGCTCTGAATGTGAAAGCATCTTTCAAAAACTAAACTTGAGGAATGAAAAAAAGAAAAAAAGAAGCAGCCCCAGCCTTTCCACAAAAGGGCTTGACATGAAACATGCACACACTTTCTTAAGGATTTCAGAGAATATTTAAAAAGCAATTGGCAATTGTATTTATAGAACACAAGTCAGCCTTCTATTTGTTCCCTATCCAAAGGCTTTCCTTTCTCTTTTCCCACCCCACCTTCAATAAATCATGTGTTAAGAAACCTGTTGGGTGCTTCCATCAGTTCTATTATTAATCTCTGTCTTTATTTTTTTTCTTATAGATAAAGAATCTTAAAGAATGAATTGTTCTTATGCTGTAAGTTTCAATAATAATTTGTCAAAGTTCACTTGTGGAATGGCTGTACTGCCAACTCTTTCTTCCAGTTTGATGTGCCTGGCATCAGAGACATGCCTGATGAAAATAAGCACTTATTTCCCCCAATATTTTATTAACGCTCGTGCCTTTGTTGTTTAAATTTGTACGCCCTGAGAGATACCACTCTCTGTATATTCCATTTCCTCTTTCAAAACTGGCTGTGCAAGGGGCCACTTGTTCTCAGGCCTAGTTTGTTTGTTTACTTATTTTATTTATGCTACAGAAATTTCTACATGGCCATTCAGTCAAGATCCCAGGGTAGCTTAAGAATGACACCACCAAATCAAAGCTGAATAAAACAGCAAGGACCACAGGAAGCTACCTTATGTTGAGTCCATTGGGCCATTGGGCCATTTTGCTCAGTATTGTCTACGCTGGCAATAACTTCCCAGGATTTCAATTGAGAATAATCCCCAGCACTAGCTGGAAATGTCAGGGATTGAACCTGGGACCTTTTGCATGCAAAGCAGGTGTTCTACCACTGAGTCCCAGCTCTTTCCCCTAAAAACGTACACTCACCATGCCTTGATAACAAAGAAAACATGGTGCTTAATTTTGTGCAGTTCTCTATGATAAGGCAAATGTTTCTTATTTCGAAATAATTTTAAAAAATCAGATTATGAAAATCATGGAAAGGTCTTTACCTGGTTCCAAATTAACATCAGAATATGTGCTAGGCAAGCATCCCTGGGAGATCATTTCATAGTCTGGGCACCACTAATAAGGCCATCTCACTTGCAGCAACCCACCACACCTCTTTTATGTTGTTGAAATGGGTACCATTGCCCCAAGCCATGAAGATGAAGACCAGCACTTTGAATGGAGTCTAGAAACACACCAGCCCCATGAGAGCAGCCTGCGCAAGTCCTGAAGTTCAACTCCTGGCATATCCAGGTAGGACAGAGGAGACCACAGTGAGAGCAGGATGCTGGACTAGGTGGGCCAATGGATTGATCCACCAGGCTCTCCCTATATGCTGATCTTCTCAATTTGTCTCAGAATTAAGCCTGCATTAGTTCAGGCTATTGGGTTCCTAACCCTTCTTCTGAGATTGACTGGAGGAATTGTCCCATTAGTTCTCCCTCTTTTTTCTTTTATCTACACTGAACGTTGAGTTTATAGTACATCCGTTCTGGTCTATTGAATATTTTATTAATAGACGGGATCCTAATATTGCTGTATTACACTCTCATCAAGCTGATTATTGTGAAGCTGTTGTAATATTAATGGCATATATACTACTAGTATATATGCCATTAATATTATCGTAGGCTGCATGATAAATTTAGAAGTGATTTTAGTAGATTGGAATAAATGGTATAACATGAAGCTAGCTAGCTGCTTGTACAATAAAAGGTCTTCATTTCATCCAGCCTTTATTTTGATGCAGGAGGTCTCTCTCTCTCTCTCTCTCTCTCTCTCTCTCTCTCTCTCTCTCTCTCTCTCTCTCAAATAAAACACACCAATGAATTCTTGAAATCTAAAAATACAATTCTCCCATTGTTGAACCTCCTGATAGTTTCTTTTGATCACACATCTTGAAGTAACACATCATCAAACTGACAGCCGGGTGCTGATTTAAGGCCCAGACAGATCATTAGAGCATTGCCAACATAAGGATGTATTAGTGCAACACATCATCAGCATGTTAGCACACGGACAATGTATCACTCTCAACTGTGGCATTGGTAGAAAGGGATGCACTGGGGAACCGTGGCTCCTTTTATACTTAAAATTGAAGGATCTTTAAAAGAATAAATAAATATGAATAGCGTACTTTCACAGACCTGGAAGGAGAAACCTGTTTAAGCAACCAATAATTCAAGACCAGTTTTAGAGCAGTGGTTTCTATAAGGCATAGAAACAGAGAAGGGATGTTTAGGATTGTATTGACCTATTTTAGAGCATCATTCTTGACC
Organism: Lacerta agilis; assembly: GCF_009819535.1. Taxonomy (NCBI): domain Eukaryota; kingdom Metazoa; phylum Chordata; class Lepidosauria; order Squamata; family Lacertidae; genus Lacerta; species Lacerta agilis. The sequence goes on from NC_046319.1 coordinate 31,282,986, forward strand.
TATCTATGCAATCCAATTAATGGAGGGCATTCCCCATCTTGTTGCTTAAAAGTGCTTATTTTTGATCAATTGATTTTATTACATTACTTATTTATTTAAATGATTTCTAACTGTACTGCAAAAAAAAGCTCTACAAAAGATAAACATTAGTTAAGACTATAAAATCAGAACTCTGTCAAAATGCTCGCTGGATTAAAAAGGAAGTCTTCAGAAAGTACCAGAAGTTCAACGGGGGTGGGGTGGGGTGGGTGTCTGTCTGACCTCAACTGGAAGGCAGTTCCATAAAATTGAGCCCACAATATTGAACTGATGGCTGCTGGTCGATTTGAGTCATATATCTGAGCCATGAGAGACCACTAACAGTGACTCTCCTGAAGACCCCAGCGATCGTGCAGGGACATAAGGGATCAGATGGTCCCGGAGATATCCAGGACCCTAGTTGTGAAGGGCCTTGTAAATTAATACAAGAACCTGGAACCTAGTCCACTAGTTGTATGGGCAGCCATTGCAAGCTTTTGGGCACCCTAGGTTGGAGGCAGGCAGTAGTCTATCCCCGACAACAGCCAGCTGCCGAATTTTGCAGTAGCTGGAGACTCCAGACTAGGCCCAAGGGTAGCCCCACATTGAGAGCCTTGCAATGTGCTAGATGTATCACTGCTGCTGTTGCCTTTTAGGGGGAAAGACTTGTCGGGGTTTGGGTGCTGGAGCTCCTCGTGCACAAACTTGGACTGCTCATGCACGAGGTACCAGTAGCGGGGAAAGCGGCCAGCGTTCCGCGTGCTTTTGAGCACGGGCTCCGGCCAGGTCTCACAATCTGAAGGTTGAATAAGCCGGGTGATGACTCCGAAGGTGCATGAGTTCTTAATTGCCTTTTAAAGAAAAATGTTGCCTCGAGAAATAGTGTATGCCCTGACTCTGAATAGATAGATCAACTTAAGGAAATTAAAATTTTTACTCTAAACCTTTTACTCCCTCTTTTACCCCAAAGAAAGACAGACACCGGTTATATCTTTAGTGGCCTTGGCAGAACCCGCGTAGGCTCGTCCCCTAAGCTAAGTTCTCCTAAACTCAAAGTCCCTGCGCGCCCAATCTTCCGCGAGGCTAACTAAATAAACTAAAACCGAAATATCTTCCGCAAGCCTAGCCCTAGGCTAAACCTAAAGAAACCTAACTAAAGCTAAACCGAATGATCTTCCGCGATCTAACTCTAACTAAAGGAAAAACCCATCCAACCCATCCAGCCCGCTCCCAATACCCTTAAACTAAACCCTGACTTCAACTGAAAGAACTAAAGAAGAACGTGCCTAAGCGGGGAGCCTCAGCCTTTTATTTAGGAACAAACGTGACATCATGATCAATGCCTCAACCAATAAAATCACTGTTGCTGCCCTCCAAAAAGGCGGGAAGCAAGTTTAACGCTCATTAATAACTTTGAACATGACCGGAACTATAAAATAAAGGCGGATTAATCTCATTGGTGAACCAAACTATTCATTCTTACTTTCGCTTTCGCTTTTGCGCGTAGCAATACCAAAAGTAGTTCCTGAAAACCTCATCAAACAAACAAATAAATGTGGATCCTATAGCGGATCCGTGTAGCGTATTCCGACAAAGACTGAAGTGGGCAGCACTCCCACCCCACCCATTTTAATGCAAGTGTTAGCAGTATGTGCCTCCTGCAAATGTTTCATCTATCCCCTCTCCCCAGAGCCAAAGGGTCCCTCCTGATTCCGCTCCCCCATATGGCTACGTGCAGAATGGTTCAGCCCTCGGAATTGTCCCCTTTCAGCCAAACTCTCTGACATCTGGCCAGCCAATGAATAACAGAGAAAGGGCAGGTGCGGTGTCAAGTGTGTGCAGCAGATTTGTGTAGCCAAGCTGCCTTTTCTTAACCTTTACATCTTTCCAATCAATGTCGCTTTGTCAGGGAGCGAGAGCCCTCTGCATTTCAGGTTCCCGTAACTGATCAAACCTGCCTAAAAGATGCATTGAATGAAACAATTCATTTGGACATTGAAAAGGAGTTTCTTGTTCTTTCTCAGAGAGGCACGCACAATAACATTTACAGTGCAGTAATGCAGACTGAGCAGCAGCCTTCAAGATCTCACTGTCTTCTTAATATGGTTTGATAAATCCTTGCTGGGTTATGCTTCATCACAGTGCTTCACCTGGAAGTAAGCTTACTGCTTTTATTTTAATATACTAGCATGAAGGCAATATATCAGAAGAGAGAAGGTAGAAAATTAACCAATTTCCAATTGTGTTTACTGCTTTAAAAAATAAATAAATCCGTGAGTGCTTTGGAAGGTTCCAGATTCATAAGCTTCAAATATGAAGCACTAGGGTTACAAACAACATGAACCTGATGGATGAAGCCAATGGCCCATCTAAGCCAGCCCCCCTGTTCTCACAGTGGTTAAAGGCAGCATTTCTTTCAAGATTTGCGTGGCAATTACTGGCAGCCTTAGGATTAAACACAGATGTAATGATAATCTGGGCTGGCTCTGCCATTAGGCAGAAGGCTGAGCTTCCTCAGGCGGTGGATATTTAGTAGCAGAGAGTTAGCAAAACAATGTGCCACATGGTCTCCTCTTAATTCTGCATGTTGACCTTGGGTATGGTGGAGGACCCTGTCCCATCACCAGGGTGGAAGTAGGAACCAGTGTAGTCAATGGAGGCAATTCTTGGAGTGGGGGAGAGTCATTACGCTAGCTTCCCAGCAGGTGGGATGTTGTTACTTACCTGGAAGAAGAGGGGTGAGGCAGTATGGAGGTTGGCAAGGTGCAAATGCAGTGGCAGGAGTGCTAGATTGCCTCTGCTGGTGTGTTCGCACTATGTCGATCTCCTTGCCCCCCATTTCCCAGTAAGCAACAGTGACCCACCTGTTGGGAAGCTATCTGTCCCACCTGTATAGATATTCCTGCTAGTCCAATTGTGTACATGAAATGAGGAAGATGCTCTCTCCTTCGCTTCAGCCCCCACCATGGTATTGAACCCAATTGTCTCTGGCTGCTCTGTACTCTATTTTTTAACTCTGCAATTATGAATTGCATAGTTATCACCACTGCTGTCTTGGCCCTTAAATCCACATGTTTAATTTGGATTGCCTGTATGTTGTTTTGAACCAGGAAGCTCTCATTTAGCGTTCCCTGCCCCAGTCCCAAATGGACAATAAGGTCCCTCTGTTCTTGCAATATCCTCATTTTTGTGATGTCTTCCCTCTTTTGTGCTCAGAATCTCAATCGGTCCCTGTGAGAAACCCCTTGAAATTAATCAAAATCTTGCCTCCTAATTTTTGGCCTACTTATGAGATGCATATTTCAGAAGAAATTCTAGCTTATTCTAATATTTGGTTTCAAAAAACTAACAAACCCTGAGGATCTTTGGATAAAGATGTTTGCCTCTCAACTGGAAGATGAAGAATGCCTAACTTCCCTAACAAGCAGGGCGTCTGGTCCATTAGGGCAAACGGGATGCTGCCCCACCAGCTTCTGTCTGCTCTAAGCCAGTCCCCACCCACTTTGACTCCTTACTTAACACCATTCAGAGGGGGGCTATGCCTTTCATTGGTTCTCTGACTGTACCCACTGCTGGTCTCCCTGCTTTCTGCCCCACCAGTCACCACTGCTAGTAAGTCATTCATACGGTGTACAATCCACAACATTCGCATGCCCGTGATTCTAGGATTCTTTCACAGTAGAGTTAAGGTTGCCGAGACACGTGCTTCTTCCAGCAGGCTTTTTAGCAGCGAGCTTAAGTTAGACGTGTGGCTGGCATTGGAATTAAGCTCAAGTCAATTTACCAAACATAAAACACACTTGACCTTGAATGGATTAATTTACTCTCAGGAGCCTCCTCCTGTATAACAAATAGGAAGCTCTCTGGCTACATGGCATTTTACAGATCTCCCCACTCTATAGTGATCCAATTGCAAAGTCTAGCACATAGGGATATCACGAGTGCTTAATAACAATCCTTGGAGGGCTCTTGGATGTGGGGGGGGGGACCATTAGTGGATTAGTTTGAGCTCTGGGGCATTTGTTGTCATAGGTCCTTTAAACCTAATCTCTTCCCTGATGAATGCTGTACATTATGTTGTCTGTTTCTGGAATATTTTATTTAAACATACAGTTGGCCCTGGACTTATTTTTTTCTGTTGTAGGTATTATTATTATTATTATTATTATTATTATTATTATTATTATTATTATTATTAGGATGAGGGAGCATGCACTGCATCAGCGGTGGGGAGCTTCAGGCCTGGGTACCTCTCTCTTTGACCCCTGGGACTTTCCCCAGGCCACACAACATGCCAGAGTCCACACCATCATTGAGTGCTTTTTTTTGGCCTGGTTGGAATGCATGAGTTGCAGCCATTTCTCTGCCCGCTGTTGCATATGGTCCTGGCCACTACTGCTATGCAGCCTCCTGAAGGTTTGCCATCAGCAAATGCAGTCCCTGGGGTGAAATATGTTCCCTGCTGCTGAACTGTATGCTCAACCAGTGTGCTAAAGCCTAAATACCATGGGGACAGACCATGCCAAGAGATCTGTATTTCACTGAGACACAGAAGAGGTGTGCAACTATTTGAAAGACTGCATTGCCTCATATGAACCTGTCCAGGCTCTGAGATTTTTTTGGGGGGGGAGAGGCCCCTCTCTTCAGTCTCACCATCCTCACAGGCATACTTGGTGGCAAGGGGGCCAACTCCTAGGGGCTGAGCGCTTTTGGGCCCCCCAATATTTTGGGGGGAGAGGGCCAGGCCCCCCAGTGTTCAAAGGGAGTGGAGAAGGCCAAGAGCAGAGCAGAGCACAGTGTGATGTCAGTGGCCAGCTTCTCCTCCTCCTGCTGCTGCTGCTGCTGCTGTGGAGAGGAGGGAGTGAAGAAGCAGACTCTGGCTGGCGGCAGCAGCAGCAGGAATAGGAGGAGGAGGAACTGCCAGCATTCAAGCCATGCCGCTACATTTGGCTCTGCTGCCTGGCTCCTCCCAACATCCTGATGTTTCACCTGCAAGACCCTCCAAGTGTCTCTATTTCCCAGGGACGTCCCTGAATTAGAGAAGCTGTCCTGGTTTCTGATTTGATCTCGGAATGTCCCGCTTTTCCTTAGGATTGCCCCTATTTTCATTGGAGAAATGTTGGAAGGTATGGAGTTATCTGACCCCCAAGCTGTCTGAAGGCAATCCTGTATAGGGAAGTTTTTTATGTTTAATGTTTCATTATGTTTTTATATATGTTGGAAGCTGCCCAGAGTGGCTGGGGCAACCCAGCAAGATATGTGGGGTATAAATAGTAAAATTATCATTATGGAATGGGACGTCCCTATTTTCATGGGAGAAATGTTGGAGGGTATGCACATGCAATGTCGCCCCTCCTTCTCCCTTGGATGTTGGCGCCTCTGCTTGGTGGGGGTGCAGGAGAGGGTCTTCTCAGTGGCTGCTCCCAGACTTTGGAACTCCTTTCCTATGGAAGTTAGACTGGCTCAATCCTTGTTCCTCGGCCGGCTGGTGAAGACCTTTTTATTGCAACAGACCTTTGGGAACTGACTCTTTTTTTTAAGGAAAGGGCTAGTGCTGTGGAGTTTTATTGTTATTACCTGCATTTTTAATATATCTTTTAAATATTGTTTTAATTCCATTCGTGTCTAATTACTTTTTAATGACTCTCTATTCAATGTTTTAACTGTTTTACTTGCATTTTTGTATTTTTATCTGTATGTCACCTTGAGTCGTGGTCTGGGGAAAAGGCAGGGTATAACTAAGTATAACAACAAAAAAAGCAACAATAATAGTGGAGAAATGAGAAGTCATTCAATGAGAATTGAAAAGTTGTCGGTAGGCATTTAAAAGTTGAAACAGAAGGCACTTATTTGTGAAAATAACATACAAAAATGGATTCTATTAAGAAAAATTGCTCACAGAAATATGTACATTAGTCAGAACTGAATATAAAAACATGTTTTTAGGAGAAATTCAAACTAAGATGCCGAGAAATCATCAGGTTGTTGTTATTTTTTTAATGCAAATTTCTATAGAAACTTGGGGAAATTAATTTAAGATTGGGAAAAAAGAGAAACAGAAATAACCAAAATTTACAGAGCTGTCTATCCCTGCCCTGGATGGACCTTGGCACAACTCAGGAAGGCAGGTCCACAATTTTTCGGCCTTTCTTCTACAGCAAACGGAGAAGCTAGGGTCCAGGGGAGATCAAGCCATTTCAATAGATGTAATGGGCAGGGCTTCTGTGCTAGATATAAGAGCTCTCATATTTCAGAGGGGTACATGGGCTTTCTGGAACCTAACCTTCACCAAGATCCTACAGATACTTAAGAATAACATAACAGCTGGAGGAAGTTTGATAGGTCCATGGGTTTGAAAATTCAATTTATATGCAAAGATTTCGACCAAAATGTAACCCAATAGTAATGCAGAAGATGGGCAGAAACTTGCAAAAGTTACCCCCTGCCCCAAAATATTGCCATTTCAACAATCAAATTACAGTGTGATAAGCCTGTTTTGAACCTTTTGTAGCACTGTGCTGAGTTTAATGCCTTTTCATGAATCCCCTCAAGCGTTCCTGATTTTTCAAGTACTCCCCTGATTGTTCATTCAGAGTTATTTCCATCCACTTTTCATCTGTGGTTTGTCTCATTAAAACTGGGCACTTCAGAAATGATATAAAAGTTTAAAACACATTCAAGAAGCCCTCAAATATACCACTTTCTGAGCCTTTATTCCACTATTTCAAAAGATACCTCTAATTGTGGTCTTTTGTCCCTTCCAAAAAAAAAAAAAAGAGGCACAGTTTTACCTTCTAAAAAACCCTGAGCAATGGCCTCATGTTGCTATTATGAGGGTCTTCTGTCATGCTGATATTATGTATGAACTCACGCTGGAATAGGATATGGGTAATGATCAATCGCAGAACCATTTTTTTTGTGTGTCATTAAAATCCCTTTGTAAGTCAACCTTTTTCCTCCCCTCCCCCTTCCACATGACTTTACAATTAAAGTTGTAAGTTGGCGTTAAAGGTAATTGATATCCATTTATCTGCAGGACTGTTGCTGAAATGCTTTTTTTTTTTTTAATGAGTTTGTCACCCCTCCTGCCCAAATGCCTACAAAGAACCAGCTGGTATTTGAAATCAACACTGAACCATTTACACACGATTCTCAATCAAAACCCATTCTGGTTGCTGTGAAGCTGCATTAATAAGCAATCAATATCATCAGGTAATGTGACCGTTGTGGTAGTTATGGCTGTTGGAGCACATGCAGAAACAACTTGAGCATATGCATGCTACCTTAGCTACCACAGTGCAGTCATATGGTTCCAATGTAGAAACTTTACTTCCATTTAGAATGCCAGGCTTCCTCCTACAAACACGCGTGTGTTGGGGAAATCTCATGCACAAATGCCGAAAATTCTACAGATACTTCTTCAGATACGAAAATTCGTATCTGAAGAAGTGTGCATGCACACGAAAGCTCATACCAATAACAAACTTAGTTGGTCTCTAAGGTGCTACTGGAAGGAACAGGGCCTTTTGTGCAGAAGCTTCCCGCCAAGGGAATGCTCTCCCCAGGAAGGCCCACTTTATGCCAACTTATTTAGTTGCTGAGAGGTCGAGCAGAAACAGTAGGGTTGCATTCCCCCTGTCTTTTTCCTGTCAGAGGTAATAAGTGATTATAAGTTTATTTATACCCCGCCTTTTTCCCTAACAGGACTCAAGGCAGCTTACATATAAAAATGTAAGAACCATTAAAAACATAGGGGGGTGGGGAAACCCAATAATTAAAAAGCAATTGATTATTGATAGAAGTAAAACTACATACAATCTATAATAAAACCATACAAATAATTACATTAAAAACAGTATGGCGCTAACCCTTTCATTAAAAGCAGTCAGTTACCAATCAGGGTGACCGAGGCTGTTTTGGTGCCCAAACTGGGTTTGAAACCAGACTGGAATGGATCTAGATAACCTGCTTCCTCCAGGCACACTGCAGCTGGCTGCCCACCACCCTCTCATTCACTTTCCCCAGGAAAGGAATACTAGAAACAGGATAGTAGTGTTCCAAGGCTACTGGATACAGGGAAGAGCTCTTTAGGCGGGCCACACCTACTGCCTCTTTCAAGGTGGTGGCCATAGCTCCCTCCATCAGGGAGGCATGTGGATCATTCCCTGGACCCGAGGACTACTATATTTTGTTAGCCATAATGGGCAGGGGTGAAGAGGTCATATCGTTAGCCTCAGTGTCAAAAGCATCCTGTCCACACCTTCAGGTTGCAACAATTGAAACAGATCCCACTAGGTGTAATCCCCTGATGCTCCAGAGACCTCCAGTGGCACTGAACTAACTGTGGCATCAAGTTCAGCATTCACCGGAGTTATTTTGCCACCAAAGTGATTTGTAAGTCTCTCCTACCTCTCTGTATTTGTGCAACCTCCCTCTCCCACCGTCTTATGATGAAGGTCAACGTGTACTCTTCTTACAGTTAAACCATAATTATATTTATTATTATAGTTATACTATGGAATTTGCTCCCCAATGGCTATATTTTACCTCCACATCAGTGTTCCTCTGATGTTGCTGAGCATTGCAAATGGAGAGAGTGCTCTCCAGCTCAGGTCCTACCTTTGGCCTCCCCACTGACTATCTGGGTGGTCAGTGTGAGAAGAACAGGATGCTGGACTAGATGGACCTTTAGCCTGGTCCATGAGGCTGTTCTCATGTCCTTATGTGGTTGTATAAAGCTTGATTCTGACTTCTTATCTAAATGTATTACTGTCTAATTTGTAGTTATTGGTTCTTTGACATACATTCACTTAAATATAGATGCTTCCTCTCTTGTTTTACTCCTTCTAATAGATTTGTGGAATGACAGCCTATTTGCTTTTCTTCTTCCTTCCTTCCTTCCTATTTCCTCAGCTAAAGAGGCCAAGAGATCTTTTGATCTCAGCTTGTACAGTTCATCCCCTATACACACAGTCAGTTGCTGTTGCTAGCTTTTGTACTGTAAAGAGTTAAGTCCAAAGAGGTTCTCTCACGTTTCCTCCTATTGTTCACCTTTGGGTTTTGGCAACACTGTACAAAGGATAAATTGAAGTGGTGATGAATAGGAGGCAGGAGACAATCAGGAGTTGACAGGAGACAGTCCACTGAGCAGGCAGCCATTGTGCCTTTTGAAAAGTACCAGCTCTCTAAATTAGAGATGAAATTGAAGACCTGGTGATAAATATAAGACAAAAGCCAATGACAGCACAATGAAAATCTCACTGCTGCTCTTGTAAAAAAGGAAAGGAATAGGAGGACTCTGATCACACACCCTTGGTGGAATAAGCAGAATATATATGGAAATCTTGACTATATCTATGTTGCTGGAAATATTGTGTGTGTAGCACATCAAAAACACAAAAGTGTGTCTCTGTGATGTGATATCCTTTCTAGAATAGTATGGTATATCTAGTACTATGGACATTATGTCAACACTGTTAGATGATGTTGCATCAGAGTTCCCTGGGAAGAGGGACTGACTGTTAAACCAATATGAAAACTGGAGCTGTGTTAGAGGAATAGTGGTCTCCTAAGAACACTCAGCACCCTTAACAAACTACAGTTCCCAGGATTCTCTCAGGCTGTTTAAAGTGTATGGTGTGATTATGGCCTTAATTCAGAAAATAGGCAACTAAGGGGGACTCAGTGGAGGTTTATGAAATGAAGCATGGTGTAGGGAAGGAAGCTGAAAAGGGTTTCCCTCCTCCCTTCCTCAGGACACTAGAACCTGGGATCATCCGATGGATCTGGTTGACTGAGATTCAGGATGATTTAAGGAGAGTCTTCTTTCATATAGTGCCTAATTAAGAACACAAGAAGAGCCCACAGTTGGTTCATCTAGCATTCTGGACACCCAGATACCTTGGGGAAATTTGTAAGCAGGAGCCGAGCACATCCATACTCTCCCCTTCTCTGGCTTCCAGCTGGTATTCACAAAAATTTGCACTAAAATGCTGGTGAATTTTCATGCTGTTAAAAAATAATAATCCACAAACTGTTTCAGAAAAGTGAATAACTTTACTGGCTGGCATTGCTACTGTCTGTGTGTGTTACTAAGATACACCAATCTTTGAGTCAGCAGAAACCACTTTCAAACTGTTAGCCCTTTAGATTTATTAAAAAAGGGCTGAAGAGCTAATGCTCCATTTTCCCAGTGTTTCCTTTTGTCGCTTGTGTGCTTATTATTGTTGCCCATTTAAACAGAACACTTAAGAATGCAGATTTCCTTTTCAGCCTGGCACTTGAGATTCTAACGCTGAGCCAGCATGCCAGCGCAACCTGCCACCAAGTCTAGCTGTTAAATGGATGCACATGAAGTAAGGTGCTCGGTTTCATCACAGTTTTGTGAAATGTGATAGAACCATATGGGCTTGAATACCCTTGTTCAGATTCAGGCTCAGAATACTGTCGCTGGCAGAAACCAACACTTCCCACCCCAGGGCAACCCAAGAAAGAAAGAAAGAAAGAAAGAGGCAAATAGGAGAAATTAATGGTGTGTAAATTTATTTATTTATCAAATTTATAGACCACCCTTCATTCGAAGATCACAGCATGGTTTACAAGATAGAAAGACAAAATGCAAACACAAAATACATGGCATAATGACAAAAGGAAAAACAAAACTAACAACCATCAACCCACCTCCCACAAACCTATTTAAAAGGGCATAGGTTATTTAATCAGCCAAAGACCTCATTGAAGAGGGATGTCTTCACCCGGTGCCTAAAGATATGTACAGAAGGTGCCAGGTGAGCCTCCTTGGGGAGAGCATTCCACAAATGGGGAACAGCTGCAGAAATGCACACAGTTTGCCTGCCTGGCAAATTCACAGGTGCTCTACAAAAGGTGAAGGCAGGCATGTCTGTCTCTCAACACTGGCAACACAAAGTAGGATTGCCAACTCTGCAACCAAAATGGTATAATATATTCCAACCCTAGATATATATATTTTTATTGAAGTTTCAAAATTACAAGGGCTGGTTCACACAAGCATGTTCATCCCATGCCAATAAGACATTGTAGCTCCAGCACCCTAGACCACATCTCTTCACGTCAACCCAAAGGCAAGGAATCACTTTCCAGCCACAAGCCACTGTTGCCTTCTGCAAAAGAGATGTTCAGCAAGTGTTCCATATGTGTACACTCATGGTGGAGCGGCACAGTAATTCACCTGTAATGATCAACCAGTGGGCACCGTGATTAATGCTATACCACCTTCAGATGAGTTTATATTGCTCATCTAGTGTGACTTTATTGACCACCATTGATTTATTATGATCAACAGAGCCAAAATAAGACCAAAGATTAAAAAACAACAAATGTTCATTGAACCACAATGACTTTCTTTATTACAAATTGCTGCTGTGTCTTGTAGTTCTGAAAGCAAGTTTCTTTTGCAGAAAGTTCAGAGAGGCACTTTTTGCCCAAGTACTAATTCAATATTTCTGCTCTCCAACTCCTCTTCCCATAATTATACATTGTGGATACCAATCAGCTAAGTTTGTACTTCAGAATTAAATAATGAAAGGTGACAGTGTTAACTAGAGGGAATGATAAGAAGCATTTCCAGAAGCACTCAGTGCAGGTACCCCTGTCTCATTCATGAAAAATGACTTGCTTCTCCAAACAAAAGCTTTGGATAAAAGGTCGCTGTGTTCTCTGCACAAAGGCAAAACAAATGGACAGAATAATTTTGATTTCCCTCTTTCTGAGAGCCTCAAAGAAGCAAAGACAGTAACAAAATTCATGTAGATTAATATGACAACTAGAAGCAGGACAGCCAGCAGAAGACCAAGTACAAGGAAGGATCATAAGCTTGGAAATTCACTGCTGGAGGCAGGGAAAGGAAGAAAGGGATGATATTATCTCCCTGTGTCGCATGCTCAGCTGCGTAAAACTAGCTCCTGCTACAGGGAAGAGCTTGATGACCTCATCTCTTTGCCTCTTGTTCAAATGCAAGTTTAAGTTCATTTTGTGGATAATCGAGGCATTGGTATATGCTTGGGATATTGAAGGAATTGTGTAAGAGAGTGTGGAATTTAAGTAGTTAAATTCATCCTTATTATCTGCATTCTTATTTCTCCTGAAGCCTCTAATATAAACCACTAGTCCTCATGCCCCACTATGGGCCAAATACTTCAGTTGCTTACAAGCAATTACATCTGTGTACCTTACGCCCTTAATTACAGGTGCAGGGGGGGGGGGGCTGCAAGAAGCAAGAGTCGTTCTGAGTTCGTGACAGACTGTTTTCTCCAGACGCTTTTGCAGCAGGTTTTGCTTCCAGGGAAGCTGCGTATTCCACTCTACTAAAATCGAAAGGAATGTCGAACTGTGCAACAGAAGCCTACCGGGCTCCATTCTAGCCAAGATTTATGGTTTCTGGATGCGGGGATTTTACTGCTACGAACCCCTCGCAACATCAAAGGGACAGATTTCACTTGAACTACAGTGTGTGGAGAGGCGAAGTTTTTCTAGAATTCAGTGGTATCCAGATCTGGATCCTGAGGTCTCTTTGGACAAGGGTCAGGAGGAGTAGATCACTCTGGCAGATCTCAACACTGCCTGAGAGCCAGTGTGGTGTAGTGGTTAAGACCGGTAGACTCGTAATCTGGGGAACCGGGTTGGCATCTCCGCTCCTCCACATGCAGCTGCTGCATGGCCTTGGGCTAGTCACACTTCTCTGAAGTCTCTCAGCACCACTCACCTCACAGAGTGTTTGTAATGGGGGAGGAAGGGAAAGGAGAATGTTAGCCGCTTTGAGACATCTTCAGGTAGTGATAAAGTGGGATATCAAATCCAAACTCTTCTTCTTCTTCTTCTTCTTCTTCTTCTTCTTCTTCCTTTGGGTAGTGATAAAGCGGGATATCAAATCCAAACTCTTCTTCTTTTTCTTCTGTGACCCTGAAGAACTATTGGGCACCCTTTGCCAATGGCTGGAGGGGGAAAATTTCTTTTGGGGGGGGTCCAACATGGATAGCAAATTCCGCATTAGTCTGACTTTATTCAATAAAGCATTACTTGACAGAGTCCATGGAGTCTGTGACAGCGTTCCGTGAGCACACATCCTATTTAGGAAAAACACATCACCTTGGTTGTTTCATCCTTCAGCCAACCAACGTATGCCACCATCTGCCATCCCAGCACCTCACCACCTCTTCAACCACAGTCCTTGAAAGCACTTACCGGTATTCAACCCAAGTTTTCTGCTGTATGCACAAAGCCCTCTTTGCACCTTACCTGGGGCTGTCAGCATTAGGTGACTGGTTCTTATCGGTTTTGTGGTCAGGCCTAAATGATAATGGGCTCTACATAATTTCTACCTCACCTGGGTACTTGCTGGTTCTTGGAGCTCTGCCCTCAACTCCCCCAGGGCCACAGTCAACCAGGCACAATCTTCAGGGCCACACGGCCAAGGTTGCCTCACATGAAGCTAGCCAGGCACCTTCCTAGATCAGCGCTGGCTGAGACCAAGAAAGGAGTGGAGCATCCAGAGACCATGCAAGGTATCTGTCTGAGCTGCATCATTGCTGAATGACTCCAAACTTCCTGGACTGGGCTAATGGAAACAATAGGCTGGTGTAAGGTGGGTGGGATTTGTGTGGATTATGACTGGGGCAGTACCATTGGCCCCCCCCCCCACTTGTGACAAAGTAAAGAAAAACAGAGACGTATTTCTGAGTTTGAACTGCTCAGCTTGAGGAACTCAACCAGAACCAGCAGTTTATAGATCCAGGTAGCATTCAATTAGATTACTGCATTACCTCATCCCTGCTAACTGGGCAACTGCAATGCTATCCTTCTGCTATCTGCAGTGGAGAGGACGTTAGCAGCACCCTCCTCTGGCAAGATACCACATGACACATAGAAAATGAGCCTGGGTTGGAGCTTGGTAGAACTCGTACTTCATACCCAAGAGGTCCCAGTATATATCCCCAACAACTTTAGGTAGGGCTGGGAAGGCCTCTATCTGGAACCGTAGACAACAGTTTTCAGTGTAGGTGACACTGAGCTGGCTAGACTAATGGTCCAGTTTATTATAAGACAGTCTTTTTTGTCTGTCCTGGTTCAAGAAAAGGAAGAACTAACATGTTTCCTCCACATTTCCTTTACAAAAGTGTATAATTTGCAGACGTACAGTAATGTTATCAAGCCATTTTCTTCTGCACATATTTTTTAAAAATGGTTGAATTTTATTTATGTCTTGATGCATACTATGTGTTTTTGTTTTTAAAATGTTGAATTCATAGGTATTTTTGATGGATGTTTAATATTGTTTTATGTTAACTGCTTAGAGCGTTTCCCTGATTAAGCAGCATCTAAATCCAGTTAAACAAATGGAACAAACAAACACACATAATAGTGGTGTTTGAAGTACAACTGTTTAGATCAGAGTACTTCATGTTGTTCAAGTAACCCAATTTCCACTTAGTCTGACATAACGATTGCATTCCGCCTCCTCAACCCCTGAGTGCCCCACAAGTTACTTGGGTAAAACAAAGTTCTACTCCATCTCCCCAATGCCATCTGGTGGAAAGTGGTGGGACTTACGATGATTCCCTGCTTATGGTTTGTAACTAACAAGTTGTTTTAAAAAAAATAGTAATTTAATTGCTTAAGAAAATCAATAGATTGCCAGTGCAAAAGCGGCTTCCCTGCTCATTATGTCAAAGTTGCATTCATGCTCCCCACACAATGATTTGTTGTTTTTAATATGTGCTTCTTTGTATGCAAAATACTTACCAGGAATCAGTTTAGATTTCTACGAATCAAGCAGACCTCTTTGGAAAGCGACAGCAACGTATAGTTAATGTCATAATTTGCATTCAAATCTCTCTTAAACTGGGGAGGTGGAAGGGGAGATACATTACAGCACTACAGCAGTCTTCATTGGAGCTTTTGTTTTGCAACAATTCTGGGGGGAAAACAGCAAAATGATATCCCATAAGGCGACAGTGTGTGTTTACACTATAGCAGCGATGTCCTATTCTTATTCCTAATTCTTTTAATTGCAGGAACATGAACATGAACAGCACATCATTCTCTAAAACATAGATGCACACACACACACACAAAAAAAAAAATCTGGGAGAAATGGATTTAGCTTTGGCAATGAAGTGATAGGGAGATCAAAAGCAGTAGCTGGCATTAAAATGATTTAGATACATTTGTCAGAGGCAGCTGTTATGCTAATCTCATTTATGCAGTTGTCAGCTGATGAGCCAGCTTAGTGGGGGGGGGAAAATCATTATTAGATCCCCATTGTGATAAATGTTATTTATTACTGTCAAATGGTATTAATGTTTGATTCAAAGATGGGAAGTGGGCAACGTGGACATGAGGTTCATCCATTCATGGCTGACGGTAACAAAAGGGAGTTGATGAATCCCAGCCAAACGAACTTCATTTCTCCAGTAAGAAAGAATAATGGATTTAATTTGCATATGTTTTAAAAGGGTAATGAAGTAATATGATGTTTATCTTGGTTGAAGAGTGGTAATTTTTGCTGGCAGGACTCCAGCGACATCCGAGCCATTGTGCAATGTTTACTGTTCACTTGGTGTGGAAAGGGGCAGCAATTTTTTTTCCTCCCCCAAGCAGCAGGTGCACAAATGGGGCCTGGATAATTTATTCATTAGGCCAAGAGAGAGAGAGAGAGAAAGAGAGAGAGAGAGAGAAGCCAAACGATCTGAGTATCTCCTCCTTCTCCCCATGCTCTCACTTCCTTCTTAGCAATATATATCTATATATACACAAATGTTTTTATATCCATTTCTTAAACACTGTTGTATGCTGTGGTTTTGCCATGCATTACTTTTTGGGGTGGGGTGGGTGGTCTTGACTCTTTAACTCTAGAATCAGATTTTGATTCACTGAGCCTTCCTCATCAAAATGCACGAATATGCAGTCCTTTGGGAAGGGCTATAGCTCAGTGGGAGAGCATCTGCTTTGTTTGCTGGAGGCCCCAGGTTCAATCTCCAATGGCACCTCCAAGTAGGGTTGGGAAAGGCTCTCTCCTTGGAAACCCTGGAGAGATGTTTCCAGCTAGGGTAGATATTCCTACAATAGACAGATCCATGGTCTGGCTTTGTAGAAGGCAGCTTCCTATGTTCTTGTTGCTAGAACCTGAGCTCTCTTTTGGCCTGGCAGAGAAAGGTTTATGTGCTTGCTAGGTGCTTCATATTCAGTTTTATAAAAGGGTAATATTTCAACAGACAGGAACTGCATCTTGGGTTCAAACCGACTGCAGAATGGCCTACATCTTTCTGTGTTTCCATTGCAATCTTTCTGAATCTGTGTCTTCTACATGCCAGTTGTCTTCTCTATTCCAAAATAGCTTGAGCGGTGAAAGACCCATCTGTTCAGACTTGGTTTTCTTTGTTGAACATCTAGACACCCTCTCATTATAGTTACATAATATTCTATGCATCATGGCACTTAAACAGAAACACATAAATAACATAGCCTCTGTCTTATTTATTATTTAGAAGCATAATACACCAACCGTGTGCGTGTGTGTGTGTGTGAATTCATCACTACTTAAAAGTACGCAGCTCAGGCTGGCTATATTTATGTGCTGTTGCTAAGAGAGAGAAAATGTTCTTATTTTCACATGCAAAACATGTAATGCAGTCTCCTCCAGTCTGCTGCTTTGCAAAGGTTGCTAAACTCCAACTCCCATCAACCACAGCCAGCATGGCCAATGGTCAGGGATGATGGGAGTTGGAGTCAACAATACGTATCTGGAGGGCACCAAGCTGGGTGGGAGGTATCTTAACAATACAAGAAGCACCTGCTGAATCAGGCCAATGGCCCATCCAGTCCAGCACCCTGTCTCAAAGTCGCCAACCAAATGCCTGTGGAAACCCACAAGCATCTTAGGATAGAACTGCTATGACTACGAATGCATCTATGACTGCCAGGATCCACCAGCCTTCAGTCCTGATGAGACTTAATCAGCGGATGAGTCGAGGCACCAACATGCAGCGGCCCTTATCTCTTTGTCTCCTTGTCTTCATCAGAGGCTGCTGCTTTCCCAGAAGACACTCTGCCAAGGGGAGATTTAGTGCAGGGGGCTTCACTGCCCCCTTTTGAGACTCACATCCTCCTAGCTCTGCCTTAGGCTTTAGCAGTCCACCCACAATGGGCAACTCTGCATTGTGTTCAATGGGCTGTGGCTACAAGCCCATTTATTGTGTTGACTAAGTTAAATTCATCTACCTATGTTTGCATCACTAGGCCCTTACTTTTATTGCAACTTTTATTACAAATTTTATCATTTGCCATCTCGTTGCCCATGTACATTTGGGATAGGTTAATCCTGAAGTTCTTCAATGGGTGGGTTGAGTTTCGCCATCCTGAAGAATCTGGAAACTTTGGTCTGTCACTGTTCAACCTTTATTCCAGGTCATTTGTGGATGTTGAACAGCAGAGATGGGGGAGCCCCATGCTCCTCCATTTTGAAAACTGTCCATTTACTCTGTACCTCATTTTTTTAGCCTAAGTGTGCCCCCCCACTCCGTGGCTTTCCAGTTGTTTTTGGTCTCTAAACTCCAAACAAAGTCAGTGTGGTGTAGTAGTTAGAGTGTTGGCCTAAGCCTAGGACCTGGGAGACCAGAGTTCAAATCCTGCTCAGCCATAAAGACCACTGAGTGACCTTGAGCCAGTCACTATCTCTCAGCCTCATCTACCTCGCAGGGTTGATGTGAAGATAAAACAAGGAGATACAGGTATATATACACTACCTTGAGCTTCTTGGGGGGAAGGCGAAGCATGAATGTAATAATAAAATAAAGAATGAATGAATGAATGAATAAATAAATAAATAAATAAATAAATAAATAGACAGACTGCTATCATCCCTGGCCAATGGCTGTGCTGACTAGGGCTGATTGGAGATGTGGTCCAGGAAAATCTGGTGGAGATCCCATTGGTTAACATTGCTCACAGTAATGAAAGGGGAAGGAAATCATTGTGGGGCTGGACCAAGGGTGCTCTTCAACTCCCATCCTGGCTTGTTCATACATTACATTGTTCATACATACATTACATTGAACACAGGTACAGGCTATATCTACTAACCCTGTGATGTGCTGGTGAAATATGGGTAATAAATATAGTAGTAGTAGTAGTAATAATAATAATAATAATACATTTGGGGGAAAGAGGTGATCTGTACAACTCCACTAGCATGTACAGAGGTACATAAACATTACATATGAATAACTGTGCAAGCGTACAGATTAAATGCATGTATCTACAGGCTCACAGATTTTACGCTTGTTGAATGTAGCATGTGAACAACCCAATCACTTTTCATTAGACTTTTAGAAATGCAACAAACAACATAGCATATAAAACACTGGAAACAAGTTCATTTTTTATCTTTCTGTCCCTCCTTTGTACCTTCCTGGCATTTAAAATAAAAGGAGGTCTGGATCCTGATAAATTTGATGGCAGAATTTTGACCAAAGGGGGAGGAAATCATATGTATTTCCAGTCCATTTTCTTAGCCTCCCCAAGCCCGGAAGATCTTCTCCCTTATTAGAAGTAGTTTCATCTCAATTTCCCTTTGAACCAAATTGTTCTGGGCTGGCTCCATTTGTTGTGATAGAAATCACTTTGGTACGTTAGATGAGATAAGAGTGGGTCTTTGAGTCTGAGGTTCGCTTGTCAAGTGGTGTGATGTATTCCATGACGACTGTCTTCTGGGGAGTGTGGGATTGTTATGACATGTATAATATAGCAGTGGAACTGCTTTGAAGCCTTTGAAATTTATCACTCTCAAATGTTGGCATATTGAGTCACCGGCTTATCGGAGACATTGAAGAGAGCTGAAATTGTCTTCAGCTTAGTCATAACTAGGTGACTAGTAAATTCTGATAACAAGGATTATCTCTGGAAATGGGACCGAAAAGTCAATAACAGCTATGCATGTCTTTCCTTCCTCTTCTGCTGCAGAAAATGGATTGATTCCCTTTGTTATCCTGCTTCAAAACTTAGATGCCAATGTTTCATTAGCCTTCCTTTTTAAAGCAAGCGGCTGGCATTTAGGGGGAAAAACCAACTTTCACTTACCGGTAAATCGAGGATGAGCAGCCTTTTTTCTCTCGACATCTGCATGCCAGTGTTGTGGCAGGGCTGGGCACTCAGAAGCTGCATGCCAGTGGGTGTGGCCAGTGGTGGGAATGGGAGGAGGCCATTAATACACTCATTCAACACAGACCCCCTCACAATCAACACACACTCAATGGTACACAGTACAGTGCTCACTCCAGGTTTTGGGGGGTCACTTGGACAAGACACCATCCCTTTGTCTGAATAAAGCAGTTCCTATGATGTGACCCTATGTTCCTGATGACAGGTACATCAATACCATCTCCCTCACTACAGCAAAGTCCTATTAGGGCCTTCATTATTCTGGAAGGGGAGGGCACCAGGTGAGTTAGGAGGCATGATAACATGATTCATTTGAATTCTGGGTCTTTTCCCAAGCATGATGCAGAGGCTGTGGTACTTAGAAATGGCGACAGCTGGAAGGTGGATTAAGCTCCAATAAAAATGAAAGAAGCCACCCCACCCCCTTACCTGGTACAAAATTCTTTCCTGAGTAACCAACGATTCCATAATCTGGCATCTTAATAGCTTGCAAAGGGGAGCATTTGGGTGAAATAAACATAGGAACTGAATATGAGGCAATGGAATTCTAGAAATCTGGGAAATTTTCAGAGCACGTAACTGGGTGAATCAGAGCTTTCTCAAATGGCACCCATGTTGACAAGTGTTGCCGTTAGCATCTGTGGTGGTGATGATGATGATGATTTTGGTGGGGGAAGAGATTTGGTATCTATCATGTCATATAGGAAGTAAAAGGAACATATGCAGAGCCCACTCAACAAATAAATGACCTTTACTTCATTGTCATCAGATTGCAAAAGTTTTCATCAGCAACCTCTGTATTTTTGGAAACACATCTTTACTCATACATTTTAGAATCACGTGCATGATGTTATCAAGCTATCAATTTTCTGGCACAAATGGCAGCTGAGAGGTGTTGTGATGCTGCTGTTGTTTTAGAATGTTGAAGTGTATTCCTGTGTTCTACTTAATGCACTAGGCTCACTTAAATATAAGCAAACATCTGGATAAGACATCTGTAAACAAGAGGAATTTTTTTTAAAAAAGAAGCATCTAGGATATTGAAGGCATTGGTAGGCTAGAGTATTTTTTGTTCTCAAACCTTTGCTTGTTCTTCTCACCTACTTAGCCTTTTGACTTTATGACTTCTGAAGCTAGAGGTGGGGGACATTGGTCAGACCAGCTGTGGTTGGACTTCAACTCCCATCTGTCCTGACCAGCATTGGCCTGATGTTCAGGGATGATGGGAGTTGTAGTTCAGCAACATCTAGAGTACCACAGATTTCCCATCCCTGCTCAATGGAAAGTCCATGATCTTACAGGTAATATACGTACTTCTCTGAACAAGAGAAGTTGCAGTGGAGAGCTATTGCCTTCTGCACTCTTCATGGACTTCCCATAAGCTTTTGGTTATCCACTGTGAGAAGCTGAGTCCTGGACCAGGTGTCCCTTTGCTCAGTTGTACTGTGCAGTGAACAATGTTATTGTCAGACCTTTCGTTCTCCCTTTGTGTCATTCATTCATCCATTCATTCATTCATTCACACCAGTATATATGCCAACCAAAACCAATTTCTGGGCAGCTTAAAAAGGAAACCTTAAAATCCAGTAATAATTACAGAACACTGTAAACAGCAAACCAATTCCAGCATGGAAATGTCAACAGCAAGGAGGAAATCAGCATACAGAAATAGGCAAGGTCACTAAAAGTATACCATTGATCTAAAAACCGGTGGATTCAAAAGGTTGTCATTTAAAAACTTGATCCGATGGGGAGATTAATATATTTTTATGTTTATGAAAGAAATTTATAGAACACTTCAAGGCAAAAAGCCATCGGTGCAGTGTACATGGTTAAAAACAGAATGAAACACAGAAACAAGCTCTAAAAATAATAAAATTAATTTAACAAACACTAAAACAATAAAACTATCCATACAAACTCTAAAAACAGTGCAGGCATTTTATCCAACATAAAACAAATTGTCCATAAAGGTCTGGTTTACACCTCAGAGAAAGCCCTCCTAAACCAAAACGTCTTCAACTGACATTAGGTGCTGTCTGATTTTCCTCTGTGGCTTGTTGGAGGGTATGTCCTGCCCCTTGTGGCGGATTACCTAGGAGGTGCATTAAGAGTGCACTACAGGGAAGCTCTGAAGGTGTAAATGACCAATGACTTTGAAAAGCTGGTATCATGGGATCAAGTTCAGTTTGGTTGACTTAATTAAACTAAATGGTCTTAACCATATTTTGAATACGCGTGCAATTAATTGTTAATATTTTAAATTTCATTTTGTTATGATCTTCCTTAGTGGGTCGTGCACACCACTATTCTGAATAATGCTTCTTATAGGATAGGGAGAACAGGGGAAGAATTTATGGAACGAAGGGGGCGGTGTCCTGAAAAAGTTTGGGAACCACTGGCCATAAACAGTCTCTTTTGGTACCTCAGTTAATTTCAGAAATGGTCCATTTCCCCAACCCCCATAGACCAGGCATAGGCAAACTCTGGCCCTCCAGATGTTTGGGACTACAATTCCCACCATCCCGAGCTAACAGGACCAGTGATAAGGGATGATGGGAATTGTAGTCCCAAAACATCTGGAGGGCCGGAGTTTGCCTATGCCTGCCATAGACAGTTTCAGATGTGCAACTGATGCACACTTGCCTGGTAGTAAGGTCCCTTTGAACACAGTGCGACTTTTTTCTTTGTAATCCTGCACAGGATTGTTCTGTAAGTGCACCAGCCTGAGATCCAAGTCTATTTATCATTCACAGTTTTATTGCTGCCCTCCTTTTGGTCTTTACTGGCCCCATTCACCAGTTTTGTTTCCTCAGCAGATTTCTACATCTTCATAAATATTTCATATATCATGTAGCTGGTATATGGAATGCATGGAAATGGGGGATCTTAAAGGACTCCTTGTCCAATAATATGGCTCACCCTCATACATAGGCTTTCTTTCAGCTTGAGACCAGGAGAATTTTGCAGTTTTTTGTTTTTTTTTAAAGTATAGGACCCTCTCTTTGGAGTAAAAAGAGATTTGCAGATTTTAATGTATAATAAGGATAACAACAATAAATGACAATGAGGTCAAAGATGCCTCTCTTAAAAGTAATTCGGATAAACTAAGAAGGGTGGAAGGTTTTAAAATTAGAAGTCCTTTAAAAACAGCAGACAGCAGATGCCATCTGAAACGAGGTTTTCCTTGCTATGTAAGAGAAAAATGTGAATGGGTGTGTGTGTCTCAGAGATCATGAATGACTGATGACTAAATGAAGGGGTGAGAGAGAAAAGGGGAGTCCCAGCCATTTGCTCCTTGGAGAAAGTGGTCCTCACTCCCAAAAACGTATTTATCTATGTTAGAGTTATCGGGTTGTTTCATGCAAATTTAAGCAGATTTCATGAAGGAATTTCCTGAATAAAGTTCATGTAATTAATCAACTAATATTTGTTTGAATAATGATGATGATGATGATGATGATGATGATGTGCTATTTTTCTAGAAAAAGGGGTGCCAGACCTCACCATGAACACCTCCCTTGTTCTCTTATAATGGCAATGGGGCCCACCTGAGTGGTGTCGGAACTAAGTTCCAGTGAGTTCTGGCTGAAAAACCACCAACCTAGCACCGTACTTATAGAACTATCAATATCCCCTTTCCCTACCCAGGTTTGTTGTGTTGATATCAATTTTAGGCCATTTCCCACCATTATAGAGAGATTAAGGAAGGGTCAAGCCCTAGAACAATTACCAATTTATTTATTATTTTTACACTGCCGGATCAATGTGACCTACCCTCAGTATTGTGCTGAGCAGGTAAGAAATCCAAATAACAACAAATTTCCTAAGTTCCACTCGTAGCAGCCCCTTTGAAATTTAATGGAGTTCAGTTATTCATCAATTTCAGTGGATCTGCTCTGAGTGGAATTAACATTGAATAGAATGCTTAAATCTGTTGCTGCTGTTGTTTTTATTTAAATATTACTCACCCTTCACCTTGAGCTCCCAGGGCAGGTAACAACAATATACTGTATGATACATCTTCTCCCTGATTCTACCACAACCTGACCCCCTGATCTCAGGCGTAGCTTGCAGAATTTCCCAAGAATTCTGAATGGCTGTGAATATTTCCAGCATTCTCTGAATGCTCTTCCACAATCGGTTTTGCTGCTATCATCTTTTCCTCTCCCTTGTCCATCATAGGGGAGCTGATGTGAGTTTATGGCATCTGCCTCCCATATTCCTCTGTGAACATTGATTTAAAGAATTCATTTAATATTTTCCGGCAAAGTGTATTTCTTCAGTCAATAAATTATCCTTGTTATCCCTCAGAGGCCAGGCTGTCTCCTTCGCTGACCTCTTGTTTTTCATCTGCTGTAATTGGAAAAATGTCCCATTCTTTATCTTAACCACTCCTGCAATCAGCTTTCCCCCCTCTTCAACTCTCCTTTCCTTATATATTTTGTAGTCACCTTCATTCATTCTCTTCTCTCTCTCCATTTTTATATGTGTGTGTGTGAAATGTTCATGTACTTTCCTATGCTACATTCTTTCCTTTATTGGATCCCTCATTTTCTTGTTTACTCAATGCCTATTTTGATCATTAGTGCATTTATTGCTAGGAGGGGTACATTTTTTTGGGGGGGGGGGAGAGGCATACATTAATCTCTTGCTGAGCACTTTCCATTCTCCTTAATGCCCTTTTCTTCCAGTACTTGCTTTGATTAGATTTCATCCAACGCTGCTTGCATTCATTCAAACTTGGCTTGGCTGAAACGCAGGCCCCTCACTCCAGCAGCCCAGCTAATCTTGTAACTTAGCGAGCTTGTTTTTCCTAAATGCCATCACTATTACCTTTGAGTAATAGTCACCTTAAGTTACTCGGCTGCATTGAAGCCAAGAGTTTATTTCATTCGCAATTATGTGATGAAGTAACCGTTCTTACATACCCTTTAAGGTTGGAAGTACTCCAAAGCCACAGAGCTTCAGGGTCATCTACAGTGACGTTGGTTACTATGGGTTTCTTAGGCCCAAGGGTTGCGGTGCACAAGCAAAGCTCCCCCAACCTCTTCAGTGTCAAATAATGGCCTGTGGCAACAAGCCCAGGTGAACATGGCTCCTGATTGGGGTCAAAGTGTCTGTGTCAGCTATGGCCCTCAGGGAGGGATGTAGGTAGCTCACTGGTAGAGCATCTGCTTGGTCCAGTCCTCGACACCTCCAGGAAGAATTGGGATCACCCACTGTCTGAAACCCTGGAGAGCCACTGCCAGTCACTGTAGACAACACTGAGCTAGACGAACAGTGGTCTGACTTGGTACATGATAGACGTTTAGAAAATTGAGCATGGCATGCAGATAGTTGGTAAAGAGAAGTTTCCCTCACTCTCTCCTAACAGTAGTACTCAAGGACATCCAATGTATACACTGCACAACAAATTTTGACAAGCTCCATGCAAATTCTTATAGATTTTGAGGTGCTGGCCATGAATATGACAATGGAAATGCCAAAATTGGCTACTGTTTCTTAGAGATCCGCAATAGTTGGTTCTATTGCAAGATTCAGAACAGTTGGGTGAAGTACTTCTTCATG
Organism: Lacerta agilis; assembly: GCF_009819535.1. Classification (NCBI taxonomy): domain Eukaryota; kingdom Metazoa; phylum Chordata; class Lepidosauria; order Squamata; family Lacertidae; genus Lacerta; species Lacerta agilis. The sequence goes on from NC_046319.1 coordinate 31,307,769, forward strand.
CAGCACAGAGCTAAAGCTGGAACCTGCTCCTATCAACTTGGGTGGCTTTAAAAAAAAGGAGGATTAGACAACTTCATGAAAGAGAAGGCTATCAATGGCTACTAGCCACGATGAATATACTTTTTTTTCATAATCTTTTTATTCGAAATTTACAGACATACATTATATTTACAATTCTTTTCAGTTGAACATTCAATATTCTGACCTCTCGAGGTCTGGACTTCCCTCAACCCTTCCTTCTGGTTTTCACAATGTCATTTCTTTGTTTTTATATTTATTCCATATATTATTGCTTTAATTTTCATAATTAAAATAATCTCTGTTGTTTCATCATACAATAATATTCATTTTTTACTACAAAGCTTCCTGTAATCCTACTAACGTATTCAATTGTGTATATTTTCTCAGATAATTAACAAATTTTTTCCAATCATCTATAAATTTCTGATCTTGCTGTTCTCTAACTCTCCCTGTCATTTTATCTAACTCCGCATAATCCAACATTTTCAAAATCCATTCCTCTTTCGTTGGCAATATATCCTGTTTCCATTTTTGTGCCATTAGTATTCTGGCTGCTGTAACCATGTATTGGAAAAGTTTTGTATCATCTTTTTTAATTCCTGTATTAGTAATGCCTAATAATAAAGATTCTGGTTTTTTAACAAAATTATATCCTAATATTTTTTTCATTTCATTATATATTTCATTCCAATATTTTTTGACTTTTTTGCATTCCCACCACATGTGATAGAAAGTTCCCACACTTTCTTTACATTTCCAGCATTTGTTGTCTCCTTTGTGCATTTTCGCCAATTTTGCTGGGGTTATATACCATCTGTATATCATTTTATAGATATTTTCTTTTAATGCATTACATGCCGTGAATTTCGTCCCTTCTCGCCACAACTTTTCCCAATCCGTCATCATAATATTATAGCCAAAATCTTTTGCCCAGCTTACCACGATGAATATACTCTGCCTCTACAGTGGGAAGCAGTGATGCTTCTGAATACCAGTTTTTGTGGCCTGCGGATCAGGGATGGAACTTAGTAGTGCACGTCAGCATGTAGCAACAGTGTTCTCCCTCCCATTGGTGGCAGTATGCCTTGGACGCCCAATGCTGGAAACCACAGGAGGGTGGGGTGCTCTTGTGCTCGGATCCTGCTTGTGAGTTTCCCACAGGTTGGCCACGGTGAGAAAAGAATGCTGGACTAATTGGCCTGAACCTGCAGGGTCTTACTTTGTTCTTAAAGGTGTTTCTTATGTTCCTCTGTGCAGGGCCTAGCCACTATGACACACAGGGTGCTGCCTTGCATCAAGTCAAACCATTGGTCAACATTCCAGCCCTACCTGGAGAACTTAAGACCTTCTGCATGCAAAGCAGGTGCTCTACCAGCACACTATGATGTCCCCTCCCCCCGTGAAATATTGTATAAGGCTTCAGAGGCTCTCCTTCCTCCGTTCTTTTGTTGGAGTTAGAAGGCGGGGTGTGTGGCATTTGCTTGTCTCTCTGCTGAAATAATACCCACTCGCTATTTATCTGAGGGCTTGTATTTATTATTTGCCTGGCCATATTTGCATTTCAGGGGGTGCTGGCGCTCCTACTGTTAGCGCAGCTTTGTTAGGAAATTTGATAGATACGTACTGTCTTCTATGTTGGGAGCTTGTCATATCTAACATTGGGTTAGGTTGATATTGTCATTTTGCTTAGAAATGACATGTTTTGGAATTTGAAATGTGGGTTGGTTATATATATATATAGATACAGATATATGTTGTTATGTTGATCTTTGATTGAATCAAATCTTTGATTGAATTGTCAGTTGCTTTGAGCTCGGTTTTTTGCTGGGGAGTGATACAAAGACCTAATCTAATCTTACCATGAATTTTTGTAATCACATTTTAAAGACCTTTGAAAGGGCATGTTCCTATGGTCTATGGGAGGAATGCCCCAGGGAGTATACAGCATGTTTCTGAGCCAGTGTGGTGTAGTGGTTAAGAGCGGTAGACTTGTTATCTGGGGAACCGGGTTTGCGTCTCCGCTCCTCCACATGCAGCTGCTGGGTGACCTTGGGCTAGTCACACTTCTCTGAAGTCTCTCAGCCCCACTCACCTCACAGAGTGTTTGTTGTGGGGGAGGAAGGGAAAGGAGAATGTTAGCCGCTTTGAGACTCCTTCGGGTAGTGAAAAGCGGGATATCAAATCCAAACTCTTCTTCTTCTTCTTCTGATCTCCCAGCACTGGGGAGAGAGATCAAGAGTTCTGTGTCTCTGGCTTAACACACTGTTTGGTCTCCTGTTTTCTGCCCCACCAATTCTCATGGGCACCAGCCACCACTGCTCCCAGGTAAATGTGCACAGGATTGCAGCCGGGACGGGGGTGGGTTGTGCACACTCACCAGAGAGTAAGTCCCACCAAACTCAATGAGTAGAACATGCACAACAGGATGGCTCTGTTAAACTCTGTTCTGGGTGGTGAACAGCAAGCTCCGTTTTTTGGGTTAAGTGGGAACAGTTTATGATACGAGTTTATTAACATGAAAAACCCTCTTTCCATCAAAAACCCTCTAAGGGGAATAAAAACCTTTTTTGGGGAAAAGGAAATATATAAATGGTGCTTTAGGAGTTATTGTTCCAGTTTTCTGCAACTGCCATCTTCAGTGTATTTCAACGTGCAGGCTGACAATAGAAAATCATGGCTTATTCTGCTGCTGTCTGGGGGGAAAGATATTGACTTTGCACTCCAGAGGCAGAACACACACACACACACATACACACACAGAGCGCAAGCAAACAAACAACCCCCTGCAGACCTTTTGCAGTTAGGAAAGTTACAGGGAAATGCACTGAAAACTGTGGGAATGATTAACAGGAAGCCATATTGACAAGTGTATAAAATAAATAAATAAATAATCAACAGCCTGCAAAGCAAATCAGGATGAATTACTCAGTAAAGACCAGACAGAGGGTTGTAGCCAATGTTATTCCTAATCATAGCAAACCCTCTTAACATCAATGACACAGCGTGGATATGTTAAATTTCAGTGTGGGTCTACTCTGCATAATACTTACTTGGAGACTACCCATAGACTAACCTCCAAGCAATGTTTGTGCAAGCAAGTCAGGATGAATCCTTTATAAACAGTGTGCGTTTCTGTAGAACTACCGTATATTTTTAAAGAAGGAATGAGCATGCTTGAAAGGCAGCTCTTGCGGCACACAGTTACTGCATAAAGCTGTGCTCTAAGCCCTACTGTTTTCATTTTCAATCTCTCCAAGGAGTTGCAAGAGAACTGGATTCTCTAATAAACAGCTCCTTTAAAATTTACAGTGACACTACGTTATTCCTTTCTGTATACTGAACCTCCTATATTTTCCAGTGCACAGGAGCATTTATCGCCCTGGAGTTCACCCTACACAACACCTTGTGCTGATGCACTCGATTATCTCTTGTAAAGAAAAAAGGGGGGAAAGAAAAACTTTAATAATTTCATTCCAAATCTAAAGCAAGCTCAAAACAATGGTCTATAGGAGCACCGTTTGAACTTTATCTATCAATCCATCAACAAATCAAGCTGTCAAGAACTCTGACATTTGTTTGTTTATGGAGTTATTTGTAATATATTTTGTTCATTGGGCCCAGGATGCAGCATTGCTCTAGGACATTTGGGGGAGAGAGAAAGGTTTTTAAAATGGCAGCTGTATGGTAGCTCTGGTGAGATTTGAAAGAGGGACTTTCTGTCCCACATGCAGTAGCTGAACAAGCATGATGACCCTAGAAGAAGATGGATCTTCAAGGAGTGCATTTTTATGAATGCCTGGAAAACCTCTTCTGCAATTTCAGTCCTCGACAGACGTCTATTCTTCCGTTTCCCTTGGAACAAGCTTGCCTCCTTTATCACCTTTACAAACACAGCAACGTGTTGCTTTTGTGCTGTATCAGAGTGTGCAGAGAAAAACAAACACCCACTGTGACTCCTTTAAGGACATCAAAAAAGGACATACCAGTACTGTAGAAGAATACAAACACACACACACTCACACACACACTCACACACTGTGTGCAAATATTTCCCTCTGCTCTCTTTGCACACCACTTATGTGCTCTCGTGCTCTGAGTTAATGTGAGCTTCAGCGCCAGTGAATGTTTATTATCTTTTAAGTAGATAATAGTTTCTCCTTCAAGATAGGTGTTTGATTATGAGATCTGTGTCTTACTGCTCATATCAGCAGTGTGTTTCGATAAAACAAGGCTTATACTTAGCAGATAAGCACGTAGTACTGGGAATACAATTTTTATTTTTTTTAAAGAATCAGATTATCTGCCAAGGAACCTAACGTATGTAAATGAAGCACATCAGCATATCCCTTTTTTTCCTTTGAAATTTGTACAGATCCTTCCCTCCCTCGTCTACTTCTCTTCCAAAAAGGCAGCAATGCTTCATCACTTATTTTCATAATGAAAAAAGAAGACTGCGTCTCCTCATATACAGGCCTGTTCAATTACTTGATTCAGGTGTGAGGAATTTTCATTTCACCCTGAGGGCTGCTTTTTCTTCTGGGCAGCCTTCTCAGGGCCACATGCCACCACCGCGCGGGGACAGAAGCAAAAGGGGACAAAACAATGGATGTAATGTTTACCTAGTTTCCATGCAAACTCCCACACCCTTCTCTATCCAGGCATGCTAGAGGCATGATCAGATTTCATGGACACATTTCAGCCAGGCGGAAATGCTGAAGGCTGAGGAGGGGGTGTGGCCTGAAGAGAGTCCCAAGGACCAGAGGGTCACATTCAGCCCCCCAGACCTGAAGCCCCCCCCCCACTGTAGGAAACGAAAAACCCAGAAACAAAACAGTTTCAAATTATATTAAAATGATGAATGAAAACATCAAAAATCTTTAAACAATGGCAGAAAATGGCAGATTAAAACACATGAGAGCACCCAATCCAACCACCTCAAACAATTTTTTCTCTCTCCCCACCCCCACCAATTTTAGTGATTTTGGAAGGGAGAAGAAAGGTAAGCAGAGCACTAATGTTGGCTGGGAAGATTTTAATCTCTCCAGCCAACCCATGCCCTGTTGTGCATACCATTGCCCTCTCTAGATTTCAGACCAATCATTTGATAAGTGGTGATGGCTCCCTTCCTCAGCTGATCTGTATGATCTGCATGTGTGTGCCCATGTGTTAGACCGGTATCCTAGATGTCTATTTGTCCTATGCATGTTGTGTATTGTGTGTGTCTATGTGCTAGGCTGCCCATGGAGGCTTGACCAAGGGCAAATACAACCTTTCTGGACAAAAAAAATAAAATGTTAGTGTGAGGTTTGGAGTTTTCAGGGTTAAAGAAGCTCAGCAGTTCGCTCCTCCCACAGGGATGTGTCACAACGTCCCGGGTATCTGCTGTATGTGATGTCTTTGTGATTTATGTGACACACCGTTTATTTCCTGTTCAGTTTTACTTTCGGTTCTGAACCGGAGCGGACATGTCTTCCCAATCTCCGGGCGAAGCTCTGTAATTTATATGCTTGTAATTAAAGCGTACTTGCTTTGAAACAACCCAGACGTTGTGGAATTTATTGCTGGCACAAGGCACACATACCGTTGCGCAAGAAGGAGAAGTAAGAAGTCTGAAAAAACTCTGCAAAAGCACCAGAGAAGCAGGAAAACGCAGAGGAAGCGTTGCTGGACACCATTCCAAGTGCTAAACTGGTTTTGAGGCTTTTCCAGTTAAAACCAAAAGTCCAACAGTTAGCCATCCCTGTTCTGATCTAGATGATCTACCAAGGCAGGGATTTCCAAATCCTGGGGGCCGCTAGAGACACTCTCCTCCTGTTGCCCCTGTGTGGAAGGTGTCATTATATTATTCATATTATAGATGGAAAACTATGATGGGAAAATATAATATGTAAAATAAAATTTGTTTTAATATGGCAATGAACAACTGAAGAGATAAAGAAATAAGGAACGGATGGGAAGTCAGTTGTTTGGAAATAAGAATATCTGTTTTGTTAATATTATTGAATGTATTGTTGTTGTATGTGTGTATTTGTGTATTTGTTAGTATGTCTTTTTTGTTGTGGTTGTTAGGAGGTGATGGATATTTGTTTATCTGTCTATTTAGGCAATTTTCTTTTGTGTGGTGTGATAAAGTGAAAAAATAAAAATAAAATATTATTCCTACAGGGCCCTTCCATATTTACTATCAAAGTGGCTTAGGTTCTGCCTCCCCCCCCCCATTGTGTTTTCTGGTCACACAACATCCTCATTCTTCAGTTTGCATTCGGGAATAACACACTAAAACAAAGCCCTTTCTTCTACTGCAACGAATCCAACTATTGTGAAAGATCCCAAGTGGATCCTCAATGTTTGCATTTGCTTGGCATTGCGCATCTTAGTGGGAATTATAGTAAACGCAATATTAATTACCCACCCTTCACCTTAAGGTCCCAGGACAGGTTGTAACATTAAAGCACAACATTAAAAACTGTTTAAAGCAATCCACAATCACAAAAAGGTGGGTTCTAAAAATATAATGTATGATGAGGACGGTGATGATGGTGACAGCCTGATACTGACCAGCTGATTGCAGCTTTAGGATATGTTCCATGGGGAAAGATCTGCTTCACTGGTACAACGAATATGTGACACACAGCCAACCTCAGATGCCTTACAGCCGGTCTTACACCCTGATCTGCTGGCAGAGCTGCTGATGGGATTGGGCCATTAGTTTAGCAATCCGCTCTGGAGAGGAATGTTTTATAGTCTTTGCAGGTAGTTCAGGGGAAGGATAAATTACAATATAATAGACAGGTGGTTTAGGAACACAGAGACTACTAGAAAAATTGTAATAACATTTCATGGAGGGATAATGGTTTCCCCCCATATTACTGTAATTTGAAGATACGTACTAGTGTTGCTTTATGGATGGTTGTACAAATTATATCACAGCTGATTAATTATTCTTTTTATAGCTCTCAAATTCAGTTTAAAGTTAAAATGTACCCTGTCAAATCGTTCCCTTTCTTCGGAAGCTAAGCACATTCTCTGTCATCTCTTAAATATAATTTGAGCAGCTGTCGTGGGGTGGAGAGAGGTCTATCAGATACTCTCGGTGTTAAGGAGGTTGGGAGGGAGGAGGCCGTATCTTACAGTCTGCAATAAATATTGTAAAAATCTAATTTCCCAAAACTATTTGGAGATCAAAATAATTCCTCATGGCAAAATAGCTATCTTAATTTGCCTATTCCAATCCTGCATTCAGCAGAAATATGTTCGCTGTATTTCCTCCCCCCCTTTTAAAGACCTTTGGCTCCTGCTTTTTATTATGCAGATTGAATGAGGGTTACATATAAAGTCAATCCACTGTTGCACATTTACATAATGATTTGCCTCTTTAAGATGGGCTGTTAAAGCTAAATAGTTTTTGAATTTCTCTTGTGAAATGGTCCCTCCTTTATTTAATGTTGAAAATTGAAAAGAGGGTGAGAGTGCACACATCATGCTAACTAAGCCCCCCCCCCCATTTAAAACACCATGCTATCACTTTAAACAGTTATGGTTTCCCCCACAGCATCCTGGGAACTGTAGTTTGTCAAAGGTGCTGATGTGTATAATGTTTCAATTGGTTCAGGCCCCACTTAACACTGCACATTTAAAACAGTAGCATAGCTGTCAACTTTCCCCCTTTTAAAAGGGAAATTCCCTTATTCCGAATAGGATTCCTCTCAAGAAAAGGGAAAAGTTGACAGTTATGAACAGTAGGGGCCTGAGACTGTGTAGCCCAGGGATGGGCCGTATTCCTTTCTCAGCAGCCTCCTGGGGGCAACTCTGGAGGGTGGGGCCATAAGCAAGGCAGGACAAAGGATGCAGATTTTACTAGTAGGCTAGTTATTGGAGTTATTGGAGTGACACATTCAGGCCAGCCAAAAAACCCCGTGGAGGGTATGAAACAAGTCTAGTGAGAAATGTAGCTTGGGGAGAGGAACCTGCTGCTTGGAAGGAGCTGTGGCTCAAGGAAAGTCCCAAGGGGCTGTTAGTGAGGTGAGGAGGCTCTGGGCCTGATGTTCCCCATCCCAGGTGTAGCCAATAAAAGTAGTTGTCTTGTTTGTACCCAGCTCATGTGGTGTTCTTCTCTCTACCCCAGCTTGATTCTCCCCCCAGTCCATTGCAGACACAATATACCAGGGGTCCCCAAACGAAGACCCGTGGGCTGGATACGGCCCGAGGGACTCAGTTATCTGGCCCGTGGCGACCCCCGCTGCCCACTGCCTGCTCTTACCGGTGCGGTGCGGTGCGGTGCGGTGCGGTGTGACTGCCCACTTCCGGGTTGGCGGAGCACCGGAAATAGCTTGTGCACATGCGCAAGCGTCATTTTGGGCGCTCTTCCAGGTCTGAGGAGGTCCGTGCGCGGACACACAAGCTATTTCCGGTGCTCTGCCGACCTCAAGTGCACTGGAAATTACGCTTGCGCGTGCGCACAAGCCATTTCCGGCGCTCCACCAACCTGGAAATAGCGTGTGCGCATGTGTATGGGTGCGTGCTCCCCCGCCCTCCAGCCCGCCGTGCGATTGGCGCTGGAGGAACCGGCCTGAGGCCTGGTAAGTTTGCCGACCCCTGTATTAATGCATGGGTATGCAAACTAAGGCCTGGGGGCCAGATCCGGCCCAATTGCCTTCTAAATCCAGCCAGCAGATGGTCCGGGAATCAGCGTGTTTTTACACAAGTAGAATGTGTCCTTTTATTTAAAATGCATCTCTGGGTTATTTGTGGGGCATAGGAATTCGTTCATCCCCCAAAAATATAGTCTGCCCCCCACAAGGTCTGAGGGGCCCCCTGCTGAAAAGGTTTGCTGACCCCTGCAATATACCATGCATGGTACTCAAAAGCTTCATTTTAAGAACCCGAGCACATGCAACATCCTGGCAACCAACCCTCATGAGCTTCCTTGGAAAGAGTTCTACCTCTTAAGATTTTCCTATACAAGTAATAAGAACACGAAAACCCTCTCTCCCTCATGCAGATTTCCTTGGTATTCTCACTGGGTTTATGCTGCTTTTTTAAAAAACGGCAATTTCCTAATCTGATGCGCACAGTGCACAAAACACAATGATTATGTTCAAATGCAACTAGGGTTGCAAGATCTGTATGGCTGACTTGAAGTCTCCAGGTTTGCCTGACCCCTGTCCAGGTGGCAGGTGGAGGGCTTAAATCTCCAGGTGGGTGAGAGTGCCTTTAATATTTTTTTTAATCAAGAAGACTGCATGCACCTTGCAAGCTTCAACCTGGCAGCAGCCAACTGCAAATTGTAGCACAGACTCTCTGGGGGAGCTGCCCCGGTCTGCTCCCTCCTTCCCATTCCCAATTAACTTCTATCTCTAGGGTTCAGAGGTGAGAGGAAGCACAGAGGAACAAAAGGAACTGGGTTGGGCTCCAGAGGAAGAGGAGCTCAAGAGGATTGTGCATGCATGCCTGGCATGAGATGTAGGGTTGCAGAAGTGATGAATCATGCTTAATGGCATTACCTGGGCCCACCCCCTGTGACATCATTGGGGCCATTCCCATGACATCACCAGAGGCTGCCCCTAGGTCTCAGGTTTGGGTCCTGAAATCTCAGGGTCTGGGGGGCTCAATCTAACTAGTGAGGTAAAACAAAATAAAGATTGAATACCTTCCTTAATATTTTAGAATCCATGTGAAAAGACAGGAAGAAAGCAGCACAGCAATGGGTCCTTGGTAGAATTCTGCACTAGTTCTCTGCATTTGACTTATTTACGTCCTTACTGAAGTACCAGCTAAAATCTTAATTGTGTTCGAAATCTGCTACATATTAAATAGCATGTGCTGAACGATGCAAGTAAATTGTTGCAGTAGCTGACCTCACCACTAGGTTTGCATTTCTGTTATCCTCACTGATTTAAACTACAGTACTGATTTCAGTACTCCACTGATCTTTTGTTCTCTTACAATTCCCAAGCAATGCTGGGAATGAGGTTGTTGGTTGTTTAATAACAGCAACAATGAAATACCATTACTGACTGTTGATATTACTGGCTTTTGAGCTCAGGTCAGTTCTGTTAATAAAAAATGAATTCCTAGACTCAGAAAACATTCAAAAGCATTTGGTTCCTTAATCCCAGTGATAGGTCTTTTGCACTGGTTCTTGGGTTTTACTAAAATATACAGAGGCAAATTGGGAAGCCTCTAGTCTGCTGCAGAGAGAAAGTCCAAGGATGAGGGAAGTCAAGGGGTGGCAGGTGAGAGGTCCCAGTTAGGTGTTTTCTTAGCAGCAGGAAGACAACTGAAGAGGTGCAATTAGCATGATTAGGAGCATCACTCTATGAAAATACATAACTGTGCACAAACAGCCATATGATAACGATAAATGGTGATCTGCACCATAGCGCAAGGGAACAGATCAGACCCTATGTCAGTGCAATTATTCCGTGCAATTGTGTTTCTGGGCACATTACTACAAGGAGTAAGGTTAACGTGATTTGGACTTTACATGCACCCAATGTCGAACTCTTTCCAGAAGTTATAATCGTGGAGATGGGATGGCTGCTGGTTCTCCAAGTGTTTATTTCCACTTCACTCATGCATTACACCTCATTGTCATAAATGCATGAGTGATTTGGAAATGTGAATTGACAGTAAGACCCTCACTGGATATCTTCAAGCATCCAACGAGGTGGATGCATACAAAGAGAGCAGTCATTGGACATAGGGTGCTGCCTTATACCAGATCAGACTGTACAACCATCTAGCCCAGGGCTGTCTATTTTGGCTCAGAGTAGTTCTCCAGGTGGTCTCAAATCCATCAGGTGCTCCCCTGATCCTTTTAACTGAAGATACTAAGAACTGAACCTGGGACTTTCTGCATACAAAACTTGTCTTCTGCCTTTAATCTATGATCCCTTCAGCCTCACTACTGATGTGGATTTTGAATGGGATAGGCATGGTATAGGAACATAGGCGCCAACTCTATAGGGCTGAGGTTTCTTCAGCCCCCCAATGTCTGTTGGAATGGGGCTGACCCCTCCCAATCTTGAGGAGGCAGAGGAGGCCAATTACGGAACCCAGCTCTGTGCTTGGCCTCCTCCTGGCGGTCTGCCTCCTCCTGATGCGACAGTCAGCCCCTATTCCTGCTGCACCCCCTTGTTCCCTAAGCATCCCCCCTCCAGTGCTGTCTCTTTCCCTCATAGGGAAAACCCACATCACTGCAGCCCCTCCAATGTTGGGTGTGTGACAGCTCCCCCCCCCCAATGTTGGGTGCAACTCTGCGCCTCCAGATAGGAACCCCTAATTTAGATGTCTTTAAAACAGGATTGGACAAATTCATGGAGGAGAGGGGTATTGATGGCCATGATGGCTATGCTCTGCCTCTACAGTTGGAGACAGCATTGCTTCTGAATAACAGTTGCTGGAAATCACAGGAGGGGATAGGGCTCTTGTGCTCAAATCCTGCTCGCCTGTTTGCCACAGGCATCTGGTTGGCCACTGTGGGAACAGGATGCTGGACTAGAAGGGCCATTGGCCTCATCCAGCAGGCTCTTCTCATGTTCTTAAACCTGCAAGATGCCCACCGAAATAAAAGGCGCTTGGTACAGGTTGCAGCCTAGCTGCTGAATTTGTGCGGAGTCTATTTGCAGCAACGGACTGTTCATTTGAGCTGACAGCCAACATGCCAATTTGTATTTCATTTTGCCATGGATTAAAACCATCATTGCAGAACCTCTGAAAATATAAGCAAAGGTTGGTACTAAGAAGCAACTTGCCCTTTTCTGCTGCACAACAGAACATCAAACCAACAATCCTGTAAAATCGCAACATGATTGTTTTGTCATAATCCCTCCTAGATTGACACCAGTAGCTATTTTTCTAACAATGTGTACTTCAACTGTTATTTACTGGATGCTAAAATGGCCTAATCAGTGCTGGCAGTGATTTTGTCTATCCTCAGCAACCATCTTTATCTGTGATTTTGGCAGGCCTTTGTATGCATACGCCTCACAATCACCCCCCCTCTTGTGTTGGATCTTTTTAAAATTTAGACTCGACTTCTAAATATTTGCTTTATAGCATTAACACTCTGGCCTGTAAATGATTAAATTATACCACACTTTTTTTTGCAGCTTTAACTAATAACTTAAAATAAATAAGATTGTAATTATCAGTTTCCATTTACCCATTTATTAAATCGCAAGGTTCACACCAAGCAGCCAGGCTTTTGTGTTATAATAAGGCAATCTCTCTGTGATGACAGATGGTGTTTCATTTTGCCGACGCTGTGCTAAAGTGCTGTGAGTTGTGATGTGTTTGATTTTATTAGAGATCAGATTTAACACATGCATGCTACATAACTGGAACAGCATTCCCATTTCTCATCTGTGGGAGAAAATGAAACTGTGATGAAATGTAATATACTCACCCTCAGGCAGAACTAGTTGGATTGGGAATTGCAACATAATAAATCTAATGGATATTGCACTACAGGACTCTAGAAATTTACTGTTATTATGTTCAGAGAAGGAACATGCTTTTGTAAAACTCTACTCCTATTTTGCTGGCATTGCTGCAATTTCACATTATTTAACTACCAAGTCCCAACAGTTGGATGCTTTGAAAAGTAACCTAAACTCTGAGGAACACATCAGTCAAGGAGCTCAGGAGAGAAATAATCGTAAATGTCTGAACAATAAAGTAAGTGCAATTATAGTCGACTCCTACTGAAAGACGGCCCACTCCAAGAAATGTCCATTTAGGGGGAGGGAGTGTTCTCTTCAAAGGTGAGGCCAAGTTGTGGCTTCATGGCTGATGATGCAGAAGTCCTGGGGAAATTGAGCGCGCGTGGAAGAAAAGGTTTGGAAGCTGAATTCAAAAAGATGCAATTGCTTCACCTCAAAATTTGGGCACTAGAGGATACAGGGCAGTCCCATACTCAGTCTGCACCAAGTGATTTCTGAGGAGTCAGTTCAGAGTCACTGGTTTTATAGCCTACGTGGAACTCAGTTGGCTCCAAATGTCACCTGACACTTCTTGGGGTAGAATTTGGCTGTATTGCCTTCTGGCCCCCTGCGCTGGTGGTGTTGCAAATCTACAGAGATCTGAAGAAGTGTGCATGCACACAAAAGCTCATACCAATAACAAACTTAGTTGGTCTCTAAGGTGCTACTGGAAGGAATTTTTTTTTTGTTTCGACTATGGCAGACCAACACAGCTACCTACCTGTACAGAGATCAGGATAGCAGCTCCTTCTCCATATAAGCTGCCACTGTATTGAAGAGAGGAAGGTGCCTTGACTCTGCTGTCAGAGCTCCTCACCACCACCATTCAATTCTACAGGCTCTTTATTAGGTGGGGGTAAGGCTCTTTGGATTAGGAAAGTAGGGAGCTGCCTTAAACTGAGTGAGTCAATTGGTCCATCTCGTGCAATACTGACTGGAAACAGCTCTCCAGGTTTTCAGGAGGGACATTCCCAGCCATACCTGGATATGCTGGGGATTGAACCTGGGACCTTCTGTATGGAAAGCAGGTGCTCTACCACTGAGCTACAGCCCTATCTGTCCAACGTCTTGTGTTTCAGGTCTTTCTGACTGCTTTTACATGGGCACTTATTATATTGGATTTTTTTTCCACCCGTTTAATGCTAACCCTCACTACACTAATAACAAACCACATCCTCATCCTGGTATCAGTCATTTTATGCAATCTGAAATGTAATCATTTTATGTACCCAGTAATCTGAAATAAGGAGGTTGTTCTATAACACTTTGCCCCCTTTTAGCATCACCGAAAGTTCATTGTCAGAGAAGATGGGAAATGTCTAGTAGATGCTTTTGCATTTGAGATCAATATGTGATCTGTTGGTTATATTTTTATCATCTATATCTATATTTGGGTCCATTTATCTCCAGCCTATTCAGCACTGTCAGGGATTGTTCTTTAATTTAATTAAAATGTATTGTGGCTTTCCACCTCCCATGTCATCCAATATATTTCCCATTATTCCTTCAATTGAAATCGCTTCCTTCTTCTGTTGGAAACCATTCTGACACTTCTTCAAATGCAAGAAAATAAAGGAGTTCAACTCCCCCCTCTCCTGTAATTTTCAATTTCCCCCCTCCTTTGCAACTTTCTCTGCATTGAGATTCACAGCAGTGACTGAAAACTAAGAAACCCAATAGTGCTTATTACTGCCTACGCAGCACTGAACTTGATGGGGATTCTGGGGCACTGCCCTAACAGCACAAAAGCATTGACACATTTTTCCTTTTGTATATCTATGGGTTTTTGTTTTGTTTTGTTCAGATTTAATCCACACAAAGGGGAGACTCTGAATAGGTGTCCTATTTATGGCAAAACGTATAGCTCAATTATAAAGATCTTTCCTCTTATACCTTTTCAACTGAATATGAAGCGGATGCACAATAAATTACATCTGGTGGTCCAAAGGATGAGATGGGAATTAGCTAGGGCAAACCCTTGTTTTATCGGAGCAACGCCTGGAAACCTACCACCGTAACTGCTTTGTACACCTCAGAGCTGATTCTCACATTCTTTCGGATTAGGGATGGAGGAGGAATTCCATCCATTTTGCATTTAAAGGCGAACCTATGAAAACCCCAGTTTCTGAAGGAATACATGAACCGATTCCATAAGAGCTATTCGACAATTCCATAAGAGCTATTCGACAGTGGAACAGATTGCCTTGGAAGGTGGTGGCAATTGGAGGTTTTTAAACAGAGGTCGGATTGCCATCTGCCACAGATTCTTTAGCTGTGATTTCTGCATTGCAGGAGTTTGGACTAGATGACTGTTGGGGTCCCTTCCAACCCTACAGTTCTTTGATGCTAGACTTGGAGAAGACAGTCCTTCACATAGAGGACTGTCTTCTGTCAAGTAGGAAACGTGTCCACCGTACTGACCAACTCCTTGGTTTGATTGCAATTCAATCAATCAATAACAATTTATTCGACCGTCAGTCAGAACACAATCATCCATACAAATTTTAAAAACCTGATTGCAATTCAGCTTGCAGTGACTTGAACCCCGCAAAACCCAAGCCTGAGAATTGGGTCTCACTCCTGGGCATCAACAACCAGTCATTCCTACATAAGACATCTCTTTGTCCACTAATGGAAATATCTGGTGGTGACCCTGAACACCTACTTCCTTCAGCAAAAACTTACAAGAGAACACAGCCATCCAGGAGTGATTAAAATAACAGCTCGGCGCATTCCATATGCCTAGCAGATGAACTTGATAATGGCAAGCCTGTTTGCATCTTGTCTTTGCTGCCTCATATGCCATTATTGACTGTCTAATTGTTATCTCGTCTGTTTGTTTTCTTCATCAGTTGTCTCTAATAATAGCAGATTGAGATGGTGAGGTGGGGGAAAGGCTGCTATCTTTTCCATGGATTGCAGAGCTCTTCAGATAACGGGATGTTGTTCTCGGACCAGGACCATGTTCCTGTTCTGTTTTTCTTTGGATTTTCCATAGCTGAAGATGGGGGTAGGGTGGAATGCAGAGAGATGGATCCGTAGAGGCATGCCTGCCTAGAAAAGGGGTTTTATTCCTGCTGCCCTACACCTTACAGAGATGGACAGTGTTGTAACCCACCCTGAGACCTTATTTATTTATTTGCTTCGCAAGATTCATATACTGCCTGATAGTAATAAAACCTCAGATAATGAAACCTCAGAACAGTTTATAAAAAGAATAAAATAACAAGATTAACAGTAAGAAACAGTAAAAAGAAAAAAAAGCCAACTATTTAAAACATTCAGGAAAATAATTAAAGTCGACAATAAACCAAAATAAATAAATAAAACATATGAAAATGCATGTCAACATTCTACATGCCTGGATAGGCTTGCACTGAAAAGAGCACAGTGAAGGTGCCTTCCTGGTGTCAATAGGCAGGGCATGCCAAAGCATAGTCAAGGGTGGGTAAGAAATCTAAATAAATAAATATTTGGCAGGAGGACAGGGCGCCTCACCTGTCAATCACCTGACATCACAAAGACACCTCCCCCCCATTTTTTTGGGGGGGGGGGCTGATGCTATTTAACAGCTTGCACACCAACATGGCACATGCAAAGGGCCGTGTGTGGCATTTTGCTACCCCCAGTGATCAACTGACCATTGGTGCTTGCAAAATGCTGTTCAGGGGTCATTGCATTGGGCTTTGTAGGTGCTGCCGATCAGCAACTGGAAAGTTGCACATAAAGATCAAATTGAACCCTGTCATGATTGGTAAATGCCTTGGGCTTTGTAACAGTTGACAAGAAACAGATAACGCAAAGTTTTTGTTGGGTTTTGTTATTCTCTCCTCTCCCCCATTCTATACCATACAGCTCTTCTAGTTGAATGTTGCTATTCTCAACAAACAATCCATGCACATGACAGGGATAATGTGGAGTCAGG
Source organism: Lacerta agilis (assembly GCF_009819535.1). Taxonomy (NCBI): domain Eukaryota; kingdom Metazoa; phylum Chordata; class Lepidosauria; order Squamata; family Lacertidae; genus Lacerta; species Lacerta agilis. The sequence continues at coordinate 31,324,200 of NC_046319.1, forward strand.
ACATCTCCCCACTGATTTTCTGTTCTTCTGTGTGCAGGGATCCCACTGCCTTCCCCTGAGCAGATGAGCATTTGATCATGTAAGACCATCCTGCAGTCTGGAGTCATAGATTTACCATCTCGCTGACGACGAGGTCCAAATCAAGACCTGGCGTATTATATCTAGATACCTCAAATGACCCAAATGTGTGTGTGTGTGTGTGTGTGTTTACAACACGGAGTAATCAGAAGAGATAACAATTGTGTTTAACTTTCTAGCATGCCTGTGCTATGGGGCCCGCCGAAATGATTATCCATCTAGTGGCGTGGTATCCTTCTGTGGGTAAGCACAGCGGGTAGACAATCCCTCGGTCTTAAGACATTCAGGAGACAGTTTGCTTGTAAATAAGCTTTCCATGCTTGAGATGAAATCGACAGAGATGGAGCTACTCCTGCACAGAGCTTATTGGAACTCACAAGGGAACAAAAAAGAAGCAGCTATCTGTGCTAATCCATTCCTTGGGGTGGCTTTATTGTTTCTCCAGAGGACCCGCAAACACATACACAAAAGCAGACGGCTTGTACTTAAACAGAAGGGCTTAACTATTAGCACCTACTCTGACGGGTTCATTTATTAGAGTTGGGAAACTGGCTGCTAGTTCTTTTACACCTCTCTGGGCTTTTAGACCGCAGAACCTGGAGCAAAACGGATTACGTTTATTTGTAGAGCGTAATTTTCAGGTGCCAAGCACCATGTCAAACTATGGGGTTAGATTTAATAACACAGTGGGTGACAGACCAGAGGCTAAAGCAACCAAGAAACTCGGGGAACTGTAACGACTAACAGATCTATTGCAGCATAGCCTTTTGTGGGCCAGAGTCTGCTTCCCATGGGGGGTGAGTGGCTACTAGTCTTGCGGATTATGTTCTACCTGTACTGTTGGGAGCAGTCTGCCTCTGAATTCCACATACTGGGAATCACAGTCTAAGGCCACATCCACACTGTACATTTAAAGTGCTATGATACCATTTTAAATAGATATGGATTCTCCCAAAGAATTATGGGAACTGTAGTTTGTTAAGGGGGCTAAGAATTTGGAGGATATCCCCACTGTTCCCCTTCCAGAGCTACCATTCCCTGCAAGGGTGCCAACTTGAAATAAACATGCCCCCCCCCAAGCAAGCCCCGCCCTGCATTATCAATCATAAGATGCACTGCATGCACACCATTTGAATGGCAGTGCCCATCAAATATTTTATGGGGGGGAATGAAGGGACCACAGCCCCTAGGAGTTGGATCCTGTGATTCCCTTTCTATCAATCCCTTTTCACAGGGAATTCTGGGAACTGTAGCTCTGGGAGGGGAATAGGTGTATTGAAGCTCTGGAAAGGACTATTCAGAGAAAGCCATGGCTATTTAAAGTGGTATCATAGTTTTTTAAAATGTGTGCTATGAATAGGGCCTAAGGACACCCCCCCCCCACCTCTTTGTATGAGGGTAGGGAAAAATCCTCCTGAAAGCTGAAAATCCAGGGAGGTGTCCTGTGATAATTTTGTGGAAGGAAGACCACCCTCCCCCTCCCCCATCACAGCAGGTCTCTGTGACTAATACACTGCAAGCAGGAACCAATAGACATTTTAAAAATGCATGGTATGCATTGCAGAATGTGAATTTCTGGAAGGGATTTAAACAAAAGGCCTTATGCCTCTTTACATAGTTCCGCAACAAAGGACCTACTCTGCTGGTATTTAATATTCTTCTTAGCTGCATGCCTTGAGATTTATATGTTGGATAACCAGGGAAAAGAAGCACACAAATATATCATGCTAAAACGCCATCAACCTGGAATTGTATCCAAGAGATCTCGTGACTGGTGCAGTTAGCTTCAGTTCAGCTGAAAATGCCCAGGAGACCATCAAAGAAAGATGAATCTTACCTTTCCCAGAGGCATGTGAAGAAATGGAACTTAATAATCTCGCTAGGCAAATTTGTCATGGAAGTCACTTTAAAGAACAGTGAGAGATGTTTTTCCATCCCCGTTCTATATAAACTAAACTGGTGTTATTCTGTGGCTTATGAAACAGCTGCCAACATAAAAAACTATATCCATTCTACATGAAGATGCATTGCGCAGGCTGCTCACCGTGAATTCTGATCATATCCATCTTTCCCTTTGTTGGTTTTCCAATCTTGCTTGCACTTGGCATGTTCCTGACAAAATAACCAAGCTGATAGTGCTGCAGGCGGCTGGGGGGGGGGGAGGGATGGAGTGGGGAGGAATCTCCCACCCCCTCCGGCTCATTTTACAAACAATGCATTTTGCATCGCTCTGTGTATCAATGAAATTTTATTTGATAGGAAGTCACTTGTTGGAAGTCTTGGTGTTAATTCCAAATTGATGGAGCCCATAATTTTCAACTGCTGCCATGACTTACATTGTCTCTGCTTTGCTTTGTCTTTTGTATCTGATATTCTTAATGTTGGGGTCAATTTTATTGATGCTGAACTCTCATTTTCCCTTTGCTTAGTTCAACAGATGCACGCGGGGGAGAGGGAGGGAAGGAGAGGCAGAGAGTAACTAATCTTAATATCTTGTGTTCACAATTCTATTTAGCATGAAATCAGTAACTGACATATTAATTATAATAATCTGTTAAATATACTTTACCTACATGTTAATTACGGCAGGCCATTCTCATCTATTTCTCTGGGTAGCCTATTAATTCCACACAGATGGTTCAGCTTTGAGAGATTGTAACATTGAGTGTTAACAGAATGAATCCGGTTGCCAAGTTACAGCAGCAAAAAAAGTAAGGGGTGGGGGGGTGGGGAGCTATCACATCTGAATAGGCTACAGGAGGATACACCCAAGAAGAAAACCTACTTATTGTACAAAAGGCTTAGGGCACAATCCCATACTCAAGATCTGTTGGCTGAGGGAATTTAGAAAGGGCTGGAAGCCCCACTGTGCTGGCAGAACTGGCATAGCTAGTGGATCCTATCGTGAAAAGCAGGCATGGGAAACCCCCCCCCCCCCATTCCAGACAGAACTGCAGCAGTGGCAAATGTTTAAAGCTGGAGTGGAGAACCTGTGGCCCTCCAGATGTGGCTGAACGACAGCTGCCATCAGCCTCAGCCATTGGGTACGCTTGCTAGGGCAGAAGGAGTGTTAGTTCCCAAAGGTTCTCTACATCACTGTGGCTTCCAAATCTGGCTCAAGCTCCCCCATGCCAGCTATTTGTTCTTTAAAAGAAAAAAGAGTCAGCCATGCAAGGCGATTGCCGTGCTCGCTTTGCCCCTAAAAATGACCCACCCAAGAAATGGCTACTAGACAGGACAGCTATGCCCTATCTCCATGGTTGGAGGCAGTAATGCTTCTGAATACCAGTTGAAGGAAACTGCAAGAAGGGACAGTGCTCTTGTGCTTGGGTGTTTTCCAGAGGCATCTGGTTGGCCACTGCGAGAACAGGGTGCTGGACTAGAGGGTTAGCACGGCTTTTCTTACAGTTATCACTTATAAACAGAGCTGAGCCTATTTTCTACTCCACCCGCAGAAGAAAATATCTCATTCACAGAAGCCAACTGAAAGGTCTCTTTCCTGGTGGCATGTCATCCTAGAATGGGGTAGGGCATATTTTACCGCTAGGTAATAGATGCTGACTAGCAAATGAGAGAAGGCAATATGAAAGTAGCAGGCGCTGCCGTTGCCAATGCAAGGCATGTGACCAAAAGGGAACATGGGTCAGACAACAAAAGTCCAACATTTGCTCCCCTGCTGCCCCTCCTCCTCTGGTGGTGTTGCCATTGTAAATCCACAATACTTTGGCCACATTTGCTTTTGAGATATCATTGAAGTTATGTTTACAAACAATATATATTATTGTGTATTGTATTTCCTAAAAAAGCTTGGGACCAGAATAGCTGAGGGAGCATGCTATTATGGAAGGGTGGTGGCTCAGTGGTAAAGCACCTGATTGGCCTGGAGAAGGTCCCAGGTTCAATACCTGATATCTGCAGGTAGGACTGGGACTGTCCTCTCTCTGGAACCTTGCAGAGTGGCTGCCAGTCATTGCAGAACAAGGATGAGGAACATGTGGTTCTCCAGATGTTTCTGGACTCCAATTCCCAACAGCCCCAGCCAGGTCAGGGAAGATGGGACTTGTAATCTATTGAGGGCCACGCCTTCCACTCTCTCCCTTTGAGTATTGCCTTGCTGTGATTGGTCTTGTCTGCCCCACACCCCTCCACCTAATGCCCAGGCTTGGCCAGCCTCCTGCAATCACCTTCTGTAAGATGGTGGAGGCAGTTCTCTTCACTCAAAACATGTTGGACCTCCACGAATCCACTAGTTCCTTTGCATGGCTGACGTGTCCCCCCCCCCTTTGCAAATCTCCTCCAGGCAAATTGTTATTCCAGAGTGGTCTTGACCAAGTCACTATTCCTCAGCTTCTGTGAAAAACATCACAGAATTGTTGTAAGGATAAATGAGATTAGAGCGGTAAGGCATTTCATACGCTGAAAAGGGTTACAGGGGGAGAAAAAAATTAATGATAATAAATGCATATCATGGAGCGAATGAATTACAGCTCAGAAATGTTTCTAGACCAACTCCCAAGTAAGTGCTAGACAAACACTACATGGTTAAGAAGTGCTGTTAGCTGGGGAATATAAAATCTTAAATGGCACGGAGAGCGTCAGCCTGAGTTACCGTTTTTGGAATGACACAGATGTTAGGATAAGGAAGCATAAATGGAAATTAAAGAGAAACAAATTCAGAACAGATGTCAGGCAGCCTTTTTCCCCATCCACGCCGAGAATCGCAAACGTGTGGAATGGCCTACCAGGCAAGATTGTTAAGGCAAAGGCACGGAGGGGGATGTCGGTGAAATGATCAGATGGCATCATCAGGGAATTGAGCCATAAAAACGGAAATGAGCATGCATGAGGCAAATGGCTTTAATTTAATCCAAAACAATGTCCGTCTCCCTTCGTTATTACTGCTTACACACTTACCTTGGGTAAACACACAGAATTCCCCTCATTTATACCGTCTCCGGTTTACTTATTTAAAAACAAAGGAGAGTCACTGTTTGGGGGTAACAAAGGGAATCGTTGAGCTAAGAGGGAAGCAAAATTCCATTATGTGTTGCTTAATTGTCCAGAATGTTCCATGCATACATTTTAGCAGAAGAAATGCATGCGGAGAATAATAATGGAAGAAAGAACTGAACCAAGCTACTCATGCACATCTTTCTTTCTGCCTTTTAATAATCTCCTAATGTTATGGAGCCTTGATGCCATGAATGGCCACTCTTTCAAGACTTCTCAATGAATAAACATCTTAGAATACAGAAGCAAATTGGGTTTTGGATTATGGCTGCAACCTTTCACCACCAATTAATTGGTCATGTTAATTGATCATAAACCATTCCCAATTAATCAGGCCACACACTTGAAATACACACACACACACACACACACACACGGATCTCTTTACTCCATATATGATCTTTGATCTGTGGAACTGGCCTTGCTATAGGTGCCAAATAATACTCAATCTTTTAGGGTGGCAGCACCTACACTTTGTAACTCCCTGCCTGCATTTTTTTTTGGGTGCCTGTTTTCTGGAATTTATTTTTGTATTTGACTTTTATCCATGGTGCTTTTATGTTTAAGGTATTTTGTTTACTTGCTAATATGTGCATATGTACTTTATCATCTGACCTTCATCTGTAACTTTAATTATTATTATTATTTGCTTTATTTCATGCTTTCATTTAGCTTATAAATGGCTTTGAGATTGTTAATCATCATCATCATCATCATACTTTAAAAATAAAGTGGTAGAGAAATGATGTAAATAAACAATAAGATAATGAAGGCCACCCTATACCTGACGTCAAGTGTGGGATAGGTAAAGACTTGACGCAAAGGCTCAAAGGGGGGGGGGGTTGCAGGCACCACCACCCGCTGACCCCGAAGAGTAGTCATCTACATGGGACCTTACAGTAGTTTCCCTTGCAGAAGACCAGTACCAGATTCTAGGAATCCCTCAGCAAAGTGCCTCCTGGTGTCCTACCATGTGAATGAACATTAACAGGGTTACCTGGTGGTGGTGGTGGTAACACTCAGACCCAGTTGCCTGAAGCTGACCCATCCATTAATTCTCCCTCAGTGCTCTCCCTGGTGCTGATTGGAGCGACACCCAAGACAGGAGTCAGTAGCAGGGCCCGCAGTAGAGTCTCAACAGCTGCCTGAAGGTGGTGTTGCTAAGGCCGCAACTGTCCTGCCATTCCCGTTTATGTCCAATTTGTGGCACCCCCCCCCCCCCCGAATCCTGCTTGAAAATATCCATGATTTGGGATAAGCAGCAGGGGTGTGTACTGAAACCCACTGGCCAGCTTGTGTAACTGTTAGCATTTTGACTTTATTTATACATACATACATACATACATACATACATACATACATACATACATACCCTGCCCATCTGGCTGGGTTTCCCCTGCCACTCTGGGCGGCTTCCAGCAGGATATTAAAAACACAGTAAAAGATCAAACATTAAAAACTTCCCTAAACAGGGCTGCCTTCAGATGTCTTCTAAAAGTCAGATAGTTCTTTTTTTCTTTGGCATCTGGTGGGAGGGCATTCCACAGGGCGGGCACCAGTACTGAGAACGCCCCTGCCTGGTTCCCTGTAACCTCACTTCTCGTAGTGAGGGAGCCCTCGGCGCTGGACCTCAGTGTCCGGGCTGAATGATGGGGTGGAGACGCTCCTTCAGGTATACTGGGCTGAGGCCATTTAGGGCTTTAAAGGTCAGCACCAACACTTTGAATTGTGCCCGGAAACGTACTGGGAGCCAATGTCAATTTGCCAATGCGGTAACATCGTGGCATTTCTCTGGACAGCATGTTTACCCTCAGTGAAGTCTACCCCCTCCCTCGATTATCTCTACTGTTGCAGCAAACACACAAGACATGTGCCAGACCAGTATTGCCTACATCTGCAGTCAGCAGCTTTCCAAGATTAGGTTGGCCACTAAGAAGACAAGATACTGGATTAGATGGGCCCAGCAAGCTATTCCTATGTCATATTTTCCCACCATTACCTGTTCCCTGATACTTTAAAAAAAAGGGGGGGCGGGGGACTGGCAATGCCAAATATTGCACCTGGGACCTTTTGCATGCTCTCCATCACTGAGCTGTGGAGCCTTCCAACTTTGGCATTGCTTTAACCTACCATTCCCCCTTTAAGAGACATTGGTTGGGATTGTGTGTTTTATTTTTAAAACAGCAGTTTCAACAAACCGACTTCAAGACCAAGAAGGGGGGGGGGATTAGACAATGCAGCGTTAACTGATCTGTTGCAGGGTGCAAAATGCAGTGTATGGGCTTATCTACTTAAATATGCCTTTCGACACATAACCCCACCCTACCTCTCACCAGTTCACTAAATCACATACTGAGCTATTCAATAGCAGAACGGGCTGGGAGATTTGCTAAAATCATATGTAAATCTCATAGGCATGTACTGAGTATAGATTAGCAATTGGGGGGCGGGGGCGGGCAGGCAGGGAAAGAGCCATAAGAGAAGAGAATGACAATACTGGAATTCATTCTCTGTGCATTCTGAGAAGGAACTGACTTGATCCCTCTCTCCCGGAAGAATGTGCAGGTTGGAATTTAGTAATCTACTGACTTTTGCACAGCTACAATTTTGCAACACAGCTATCTTCTTTTTTTTAAGTATCAAAATTTCATTTAAAAATACATATTATAGGACAAAATACATTTAATAATGCCTACTTTAAAGCCACTTCTTCACCATACATTAAAAGCATCATGATACCACTTTAAACAGTCATAATTTCCTCCAAAGAATCCTGGGAACTGTAGTTTGTTAAGGGTGCTGAGAGTTGGTAAAGGTAAAGGAACCCCTGACCATCAGGTCCAGTCGTGTCAGACTCTGGGGTTGCGGCGCTCATCTCGCTCTATAGGCCAAGGGAGCCAGCGTTTGTCCACAGACAGCTTCCAGGTCATGTGGCCAGCATGACTAAGCCGCTTCTGGCGAACCAGAGCAGCACACGGAAACGCTGTTTACCTTCCCGCTGGAGTGGTCCCTATTTATCTACTTGCACTTTGATGTGCTTTCGAACTGCTAGGTGGGCAGGAGCTGGGACCGAGCAACGGGAGCTCACCCCGTGGCAGGGATTCGAACCGCCAACCTTCTGATCAGCAAGCCCTAGACTCTGTGGTTTAACCCAGAGTTGTTAGGAGACCCCTATTTCCCTCCCAGAGCTAAACTTTCCAGAGTTCCCTGGGAAGAGGTACTGATCATGGCAACCGTGGCTCTGAGAGGAACAGGGGTCTTCTAGCAACACTCAGCACCCTTAACACAAACAAGGCTTCCCAAGGTTCTTTGGGGGAAGCCATAGCTTTTAAAAGTGGTATGGTATGGCTTTAAATGTGTGGTGTGGGTGTGACCTGAGCATATATTTAGAAATGCATGTGTTGTGAGAAAATATATTCAAAAGCAGATATTTACATACATATTTAAATGTGATTCCCCCCCCCCTTAGAAAATGCAGATCAATGCAGAAAAGAGGTTGGACATATGAATTAACATGAATGACACCAACACAGTCTGGAGATGTCCATCGCTAGGTAATAGTCTCCGGGAGTGGCTCAGGAAGGGTGGGCAGCTACCATGACAACAATAGGGGGCATGCCGTGATAGGAGGGGAAGGTAGCCATGGTGAAGGAGGGTGGGGGGAAGAGGCTCTCAGCAATTGCGGCATTATAGTTTCTCACTGAAAGTAGCTTTGGCTTGGAGCTGTATAGACACTTCAGACTTAAACATCAATTGATCTGGAAGTTCGTAAAGCACTTCTAACCATTTTAACAGTTCTAACAATAAAAACGAAAATAAAACATGGAGGTGGTGGTGGTGGGGACAGAATCTTATTTTGATCAGTTGCATGCTTGGTTGTAATTTACTGCTGCATTAAAGTTCCATACAACTGAAGCAATCCAGTTTATAATGAGATGTCTGATGATTTATTTGAGGAGAAAATGTTAGGCTTATAATTTATTAATTTGAACAGTATTCCTCCATGTACACTCCATAAATATGAATGTATCTGATGTCCTCAAAATATACATTGAAAACATTAGCATTATATCTGATGTATGGCATGAAAACGTGAAATCTCATCTCATGTCCATGCAGTTGAGGTTCTATGACTTATAATATCAAAGAGCTCAATTACTTACTACCCTATGTCCATGGAAATCATGAAAACTGAGGAGACTTGTAGGGTACCACTTGACTTTCCGAGAACTGCATTTTGGTGAACTGGGCTGGCCTTACCACTAGGAGGTGACCTACTCAAGTAGCAAGTGCCTCGGAATCACATGTATTCCACCTTTGGTTTCATAATGGAAGAAAGAAGGGATAAAAATGTAAAAACAAACCAACAAACACTTAAGCAGTAGCCAATGTGGTTCCCTCCAGAAGTTGTTTGACTACAATCCCCATCAGCCCTAACTAGCATGGTCAATAGTCACACACCTTATTTTGTTAAATTTGTGATTTAAAAAGCAGTAATATAGAAATGAGCTGTAAAAAAACAGTTAAAAACAACTATTTAAAACATTTTAAAAAAATAATTGAAACCAATAAGCTAAAACCAGATCAAAACACATGCCAGCATTCAACAAGTCTGGACTCTGCTAGCCTGAACAAAAAAGGTTTTTAGCAGGCGCCGAAAAGAGTACAGAGTTTATCCATATACATGACAATGGTACAAATTAGAACTGATATCGCAAAGCTCTTGTGCTTGTTCTTTAGCAGAAAAAATGGCAGCTTTGTTGTTAAGAGCCAGCTCCCTTGTCCAAATCCAGACCCTGACACAAATCCAGCTCTGGATCCAGATGTCCCCATTTTGAAGTTTTTGCACCTGGACAGCTTGGTTTCCAGCCTGACCTCATAGCCTGCCACAAAGCCTGCCTCCTCTTCCACTGCCAAAAGAGGAAAAGGCTTAAGTGGGTCCATATGGCACACAACAATTGGCAGCAAAGCCCCCCTGCCAGCTTGGTATTGCAACTAGAGTTGTATTTCAATGTGCCGCGGAATTGGTTTCCTATTCACAGAAGAGCAAAGTCCTGCCAGGAGCAGCTTAATCTATGAATTTATCTAATTATGTCCTGAAAGCATTGGAGAAACAGCAGTGTGGTTTCAGATGTTAAGAGAGCAAGCCAAAATCAATTTCAACCAAACTGGGGCAAAGGATGATGTGTAACCAACAGAAGAGGAGCAAACCCTGCTTTCTCGCGCATGGCCGTGCACTCCTGAAAGCCACATCTCGGTGCGCTGGCATGGGCCATGTCACCCAGAATTAAGAGGTCGGAAGAACCCGTCTACATGGAAAATTCTAAAACAACTGGAGCTATTTAGTTTAGAGACTAGGTGAGTGGTGTTTGGGGGGGGTGACATAACAAGTGTGCAAAATTTTAATGGAGAAAGTGGATACGGAGAAGTTTCTCCTGGTTTTGTAATGCTAAAACTCTGGGCCATCACATGAAGCTGAATGTTGGAAAAGTCAAGACAGACACAGCTGAACTATAGAATTCACTCCTGCAACAGTAGTGATGGCCACCAATTTGGATGGCTTAAAAAGACGATTAATGAAATTAAAGGAAGATAGACTATCAGTGGCAACTAGCCCTGGTGGCTAGGTTCTCCTTCCACTCTCTGAGGCAGTACCCCTTGGAATACCACTTGCTGTTGTGCTCGGGTCCTGCTTGTGAGCTTCCCAGAGGCAGTTGGTTAACTACTTTGAGAACAGTGTTGGAGCAGATGGGGCCTTGGCTTGATCCAGCAGGGCCCTTTCTTATGTTCTTAGCACTGTGCATGTTTACTCAGAATTAAGTCCCGGTGTGTTCAGTGGGACGTGACCCTATTACCTTGGCCACAGGATTGTAGCTATTGATAGAACATCAGGTGCATCACATGGATTTTTGACAAAGGGGACAGATACACTGCCGAACCAAGTGATGGCTTATAACCACAAGCCATTTTTATGGTTGCTGCTGCTACTTCCTCTCCTGGATTTCATAACAGAGTTTATTTTGAAGCCATGATCTACTCTGAAAGAGAGTGTAAGACCCTTTTGCAATAATTGCCATGAAGCTTGAAAATCAAATGATATTACTGTAAAATCCATGTAATAGTCCAGGCAATAACTTGGCAGTATTTGAGTTCTGCCGGCACTGTTTGTTCTGTGGTTGTTCATTATGTATTTTTATTGGCTATTTTCCCCCCTTTTATCCCCTGTTGATAGAAGGTACTTAGCTATTTATGAGTCTCTCCAAGGGTGAGGTGTGCTATTTCCTGCCTGGAATTCTAAGTGAAGGGCTTCTAATGATGGAGTTGTAGCAAGGCAGCCAGAGCAAATGTGATATCTGTGGCAAAAATCTTGCATCAGAGAGAGGGAAACATGCCAGGCTAATTTCCTATCCCTTCCCCCAAATGGCCAGAGTTTGAATAGGTGCATAGCCTTCCTGGTTGGGTAGAAATGGGTGCTTCATTAATGACATCGTCAATCCTGTCAGATGTCAGCTCAACAGCTTTCTCCATCATGAGACCACTTCCAGCTACAGTAAACATCTGGGGACTGAAGATTTGTGGGTGTGGCTTGCCTGTCAGGTCCTTCCTACCCAATCCTTGCCCCACCAGAACGAAAGGTAATAATGGCAGATGAAAGAGCTACACCAATTGCAGGGAACCTTTCTTTCCAAACCTATGGTCACATCCCCTTCTGGGCAATCTCCTGGGGGGCCACATGCTAGCAGTGGGTGGAGCAAGAAGCAGAAATTAATGGAGGAACAACTGTCTTAGCAAACTATGCTTCTCAGAATTCTTCATGGGGAGCTGTGACTGTTTAAAGTGGTATCTTAGCCCTTGAAATGTATGGTGTGGATGTGGCCATAGTCTCCCACCACCTAGATGCCATCTTAGTGCCCATAGGATGGTGTGTTGAACCAAGGGTTAACTGTTCCAGAAGCTCTGCAAACGCCATCTTGGTAGTCAAGATAACCCTACAATTGATTGGTAGTAGTAGCAGCAACCATGAGCTCATATATTCACTTGCTTTGATGCTATCCTTATCTGAGTGGGCTTGGGGTGCTGGGCTCTCAGAGGAACTATCTGTAAGATTTGGGTCATTGCCACCTATGCCTTCATCTGGTTTGGTGAAGTGATGGGAAGTCCTGGCCACAGTGCTTTGTGTACAAAGAATGTATGCATGCTTGCTTGGATGCAGACAAGCCATCTTTTTGACATCCTTCTTTGGTATCTCTGGATCCAGCCAATCCCATGAGCCTACAGTTCAGGTCAGATGCTAGCCTTAGGGAAGTTCATGGAAGGCAAGTTTCCCATTCCCTCCTCCCTGTGTGTGGGATGAGGTGTGTAGGAAACCTGCCAGTTGAAGAAGCATAACAGGAAGCTTTCTACTGTGAACTTCTATAGGTTAACTTATCTTAGTTTCCCCATCAGTAGGCCTAGTATGTTTTGAAACCCAGTGAGTTCATCTCTTCAGGGGAAATATGAAAAGCCTAATAAGCTTGAAACTGCCATCTTCTCCTGGGTGTTGGAAAAGTAGAAGTAGGCTGCATGTAGATAAGAGCACATTCTTTTTTATTTTATGTTTTCTTATTAAAATGAATTGGTTGTTTCTCCAGAGGCAGGCAAACGGGTGACAAAAAAAGAAATAGTTCTATACTGCACAAATGAAGGATAAAAAGAAAAGCAGGGGTGGGGGGGGGAGAGACATAGGTTACAGTAAAAGAAAAGTGCTCCTTACTTTCATGTTTTGGTGTTCATTCCAAAACTGGTCAGGCCAAACTTATATTGGTCGTTTAAAAAAATGGATCCAAAAATATATTGTAGATACAATAAATGTTGCCCTACTATATCACTGGGCCAATATTGAAGACTAAGTCTCTGTCTCATGTCTGGATCTGGGGGACTCTGGTCTGGATCTGAGTCTCCATCATTCAGCCCAGACATTGAGGTCCACTTCTAAGAGTCTTCTGGTGGTTCCCGCATTGCGAGAAGTAAAGTTACAGGGAACTAGCCAGAAGGCTTTCTTGGCAGTGGTGCCCTCCTGTCAGGTAGATAAAGGTACACAACTTTTAGAAAACACCTGAAAGCAACCCCTTTCAGGGAAGTTTTTAATGTCTGACATTTTATTATTTTTTAATATCATTACACATTCAAACACGCCCAATTTGCACTTTCTCTAGCAATATATGAACCAAACCACAGCCATCTTTCACAATTCACACTTCTCTGAATTTTGCAGTGCAGTTCTCCAGCCAAATATTGTGTACAAAAACACATATACTGTGGTAAAAATATGCATTAAAATGCACATATTAATCAAAATAATCCACAAAAATGCATTATATTAAATTGCTTTTGCAGAAAATATATATACCAAACACAACTGGATAGAAAAATGTGCATATTAAGATAAATTCGCACTAACATTGTGGTGAATTTTCATTAGGACTTAAAAAAAAGTAAATAAATTGCAAACTGGTGTGAAAATGTGGAAAGCTCAGTTTAAGATTAGAAAAACGAGGCACTGAAAGAAAGTGAAATGGATAGAGTCACCTGTCCCCACAAAGGTTGTATTCTGAAGCACAGTCACTAAAGTTTAAGCCCCACGGAACTCAATATGGCTCACATCTGGGTAAATAACAGTTTGATTTTGCTGCTTACCATTTTACCATGATTTTCATTTCTGACTACTTTTCTGCCTTTGATTACTCCTGGGGGCTGCAGTGCCAACCCCACTTACCTGGGAGTAAGCACCATTAAATTCAGCAGGGCCTACATCCGAGCAAACGTGGTTAGGATTACACTGAGAGTCTGTTGGAATTTCCCTAGGCAACGAGCAGCAACAGCAGAGCAGAACACTAACCATGCTTCCTCTCGTTAATGGAATTGTCTGTATCAATAGGTAGGAGTGGGCAGAGAGGGGAGAAAGCCCTCCACATCTAGAAAATGAAGTTAGTGAAAGCAGCACAAAAAAGATATATCTGGGTCCAAACAAATTAAAATGTAATTGCAAACTTGAAATTAGGTGGGGAGGAAATACTCTAATCATGTCAAGCTGGATTTTCTGTTAATTAGCGCCCCTTCAAAAGTAAAATTAAAATGTGCCTATGAATAAAGATGTATCATATATAATTAAAACATTCAAAGAAGGTAAAGGATCTATATACTCTCCTGTGACATTAAACACACACTAATCCTCCCCCCCCCCCCGGCCCGGTTCAGGTCAGGTGGTATTGCAGCTTTAAATACCAGTCATGTCCAGGATCTTGTAGCAGGAAATAATGGTGTAACAATCCATTTGATGATGTAAAAGTAAAAATCAGGTATATTTCTCAGTGGTATCAGCAGCTCAGTGACAATAGCAAACAGAATACCTGTGTACATTTCTGACAATGTCTGTCTGTTGTGCTTCTTAGCTCCACCTTTCAGGAAGTACAGAAAACAAGCTTGCTGAATCAGACCAATAGCCCATCTAGTCCAGCATCCCATTCTGACAGAGGCCAAAGGGATGCCTGTGAGGAAGTCTGCATGCAGGGCTTGAGCACAGCAGGACTCTCCCCACTTGTGGTTTCCAGTAGCTGGTATTCAGAAACATACTGCTTCTGACAGTGGAGGTAAAACATAGACATCAGGGTTAGTCGCTAGACTTAACAGGAGATGATAGAGAACCGGAAACGTGATAGTTGGTTTGATGAGAATTTATTGTACTAACAGGGTACAACATGATTTTCACCTGGCAAGCACTTTGTCCACAGGTCCATGGGACAAAGTGTTGGCTCCTCCTGATCCAGCCCCATATTGTCTATTCTGACTGGCAGCAGCTCTCCAAGATCTCCTGCAAAGACCTTTCTCATCACAGGCTTTTTGAAGCTCTTCTAAATGGAGATGCTTTAAATTCAGTTTGGTCCCTTCTGAGTGAAAGCATTTGCTCTACAACTGCTCTACATCCCTTCCCAGGGCTGGATATAGATGAAGAGAGGCCCTAGGCTACTCCACTTGTGAGGCCCCTCCCCACCCCAATCCTCACAGCTAGAAGAAAATGGAAGAGTGTTATAAACAAAATTGGGTGAAGCCAAGGATGACGACGACGGGTATTTGAAATTCTACAATTCACAATTTCTCCTCTAAAGGACATAAGATATTATTGTTAAATACCATGGTGATTTTAAAAAATGCATAAAATTAACACAGAATTATTTTTTTGGCAATAACTGAACATTGTAAACCTTTTGTGGCCAGTCGTCCTCTTATATACCTGCTGGGATTGACAAGTCATCTGACCCTTATCTGAATCTCATAGCTCTCCTGTAACTGCCTCTGATTAGTTATCATTTAACTCTTGGGGGAAATAATTAGCATCACACATCATGTGCATGGAAGTTGCCGAACCAATTAACCAACTAGAAGGATTACTGTTAATAGCACCAGTTTTCCTGTAACTTGATATTGCTAGATAGTGCAGTTTATCAAAACTGTTTTGTACGATTCCTTGCAAATGAAGGAAAACAACTTTTCTGCTTGTATATGTTGATAATATGATTTTGGTTACAGAGGACAAGCAAGATCGTACAAAAACAAGATTGGGCACAGGCCTGGCCAGGACATAGGCGTCCTGACTATGACAAAGGTGACCTGTGAGCTTGCTTGCTTGCTTAACAGCTGTTGGGAACTTCAAGGTCCCTGCTCTCCCTTCTGATGGTCTTTGTACTGGACCTGGAGACTACAATAGAGAGCATTCCATGTCAAGAAGGAGGGCAAGTGAGCACTCTATCAAATGACAGGGCAGGAGTTACACAGGGCAGGGCCTTTTCACTGGTAGTGCCCATTGTATGCCTCACTCTTCCCAGACCTACTCTCTTTTGGCCTGTATTTTGGAGCTTTATAATTTAGGAAGACTTTGGAAGAACTGGTTGACAAGTCTTATCAGTCGCGGACGTATGAGCGGATTTTATTTGCTGCTATTCTGGCCAGGATGCCAGAAGGGATACAATTTACAAGCTTTCTCCATTATCTGCACAGCAGGGTGTGTTCAGTCAACAGTGCAAAGACTGAGCTGAAGCGTTCCCTGTTGGTTACCTGCTTTCAGCAATAGGGGTCGCTGTTTGGTAGTAGCCAATTGGTTAGCTGTCAGATTCTAGAGCTCCCTATTGGTGGCTCTTAGGTAATTCACAACATACAGAGTTCATTAATAAAACAGAGTGTTCATTAATAAAATAGTAACATAAATTTCCATTGCTACATATTGGGTGTATATTTCAGTGGTTGATCATACTGTTTATGGCCATGCTGTAGAGTAGTGCTTATGCAACTGTGAATAAAAGGTGGCTGGGCTCATTGTCTTGGGGTTTGGGTATGGGGGAGAGGTGACAAAACTGATTTCCAATAAGTGCTCCCCTTTATTTCCATAACAAGTCCTTGAGTCTGTACTCTGAATGGTGACACCAGGGACCTAGAAGGTGCAGGGCTTGTCAGTCCAACTCCTGCAGAGTATAATTAGGGCTGACCTTAAGGCAATTGGAGCAATTGGGCCAACTTGGGCCCCGTGGGCTGCGCCTAAGGGCCCCCCCCACAGGGCAATCTAGATGGATTTTATTTATATCTATAAAATTTTGCAGACTTTGGCTGTGAACTGGGGCACTACCAAAAAAATAAAAATATAAAAAATCAAGTTGCACTCCACTGCTTCAAATTGGGCCCCACTGGTTAGCCATGAGTCTAATAGTTGCTGGGCCTAAGTTGCCCTGCCCTTGCATGAAGTCTTGGGTTTACAATTTTGGGAGAGGGGAGACTACAGCACTGGGGAGCGGGCAGGCTGGCGAGGCCCCCTAGAATCAGAGGCCCGAGTTGCCCTGCCCTCGCATGAAGTCTTGGGTTTGCAATTTTGGGAGAGGGGAGACTGCCCACTGGGGAGTGGGAGGGCTGGTGAGGCCCCCTAGATTTAGAGGCCCTAGGCTTCAGCCTGCTTAGCCTATACATAAATCCGGCACTGTTCCTTCCCCCATAGATGAAACATTCACTGGCCACCCTGGACCTCGTGTCTTCCAGGTGCTCTTGGACTGGAGCTCCCATCATTCCCTTATTGACTGGGGCTGATGGGAGATTGAAACCCAACAACATTAAGAGGGCACCACATTGGCTATACCAGGCCTAAGGCTGCCTATTGAAGTCACACCCATAAGTGGTATTAAAATAAGGAGTTTGCAGCTGAACCAAGTCCCTGCACAAACACCATCTCTAAAATTGGCAGAGTTGTTTACTCATTTATTTATTTCAAGATTTATATTCTCCACCCTCTGCCAACAGAGCAGCTCTTGAAGCGGTGTACAACATGAATAAAACAAAGAGATGTCACTAATAAAACAATTCAAAAAGAGAGGGGGTGGAAATACAATTTAAAACCCAAACTATCAAATCAGACCATTTATATTACAAACACAGCTGCAGAAATGTCAATAAAACTTGAGAAATAAAAGGAACACCTGAGCAACTTAACCCTCGGCCAGTACAGAATGCTTCCCTCAAAATCCAATTTTTAACTAGCTGCAGGAATGCTAACATAGATGTCCAGAAATGTACTTCCATTGGAAAAAATAGTTCCAGAGTTTGAGCAAGGCACAAATCTGTGCCCTCAGATTTATCACCTCAGTGCAGAAGAGTTAGATCTTCCTTGAAGGTTGTCTTTTTAGTGTACCAGAGCCACCATTTTGAAAAAAAGACAAACTGTATTTAAAATATCAGCCCACATGCATATGATGGGATGATTTGTTATTGTTGTGAAAAAAGCAGGTTCCAGAATCAACACAATGGCACCAGGGCTCTGAATCTAACCCCATTACTTGAGAAAAGCCCCAATGAGTTCAATAGGACCCACTTCTGAGAAGACATAGTTTAGGATTGCAGTGTAAAACACTGTGGTTGTACTTAACTAAGTCCTAATCAGAGAGACCAATTGAAATCAATTAACCTAGACTTCCGGCGAGGTCGCCATCACGGGCGGTCGCTGGGTTGCCTCGGCAGCGAGGCGACCCAGTCCAGCCCGGGGGTTGGAGCCCTGCCACCGCTACGCGGGGCTCCGGTGAGGCGTGGGAAGAGCGTCCTGCGCCTCGGGCTCTCCGGCGGGCCCGCTAGGCTAAGCACCCTTCCCTCGTTCCCCCTGTAAAGGGGGAGTGGGGGTGAAGGGAGCGCGGAGCCGGGCCATTAGGGGAAATGCCCCAACCGGGCGGAAAAGCGGCGAGTACTGGCCCTGACGAGCGACGACGTTCTCCCTGAGAGATGAAAGGAAAAGAAGCCCGGAGGTCGTGAGTACTTAATTGGATTAACTGCTGAGCTTAAAGACTTAACGACCCGGGAGGCTTTAGATAAAGGAAGTCTGCCTGTCTCCCTTCGGAGGCAAGAAAATAACGGATTGTGATACTGTTGCTACTGGATGGATACATTGTCAAGATTTTTTTATGAGTGAGACTTTATAGATCTCCCTTTGGGGAGGAAGAGGATGGAGAATATTCCATTTGAAAGTTTTGGTCTTTGCGCCCCGGTCTCAGAGAAAATGGCTGCGAAAACTCTGAACCGAAGTGGAAAATCACTGCTATATGACGGATAACATTGAAATAGAAACTGAAATTTGATACCTATGCCCGTCCTCACCATGTTGGGCTTTGTTTTTGAAATTGTTTTGAACTCTGGACTAACTGATGAAGGAAGGATTATTATACTGAAACTGGAACTGCTTAATCAGAAATTGAAGGTTTTGAGTGGGGATATGAAGAAAAATCTACTTCCCACAGAGGAGACCTTCCAGATATTCGATACTATGGAAGAAAGCCTTGGCAAAGAGCTGAAGGAGATGATTAAAAAATTGAGCGAGATGGCATGGCGATTCCCGGAAAAAGAAACGTCCTACAGGGGTGGCAGCCCGAGGACGGCGAGGAATGTTATATCCAGCCCCCGAGGTGTGAGCTCGGGAGCGAAGGGCAAGAAATTAAGATATTTACAAATAGAAGAATGCAGCATTGAATGGGAGAAGCCAAGAGAAGATGAACAGTGTATCCTGATGCTCGATGCAAGGACTGTTGGGGACTGTGTCTGGTTCTGTGGACGTACAAGAAAAGAGGACAATTGGAGGAGTGGTTCCGGTGGAAGATGGAGAAGGACATTGGACAGAGGGGGGATAGGGTGAACTGTGTCAAGTACAGAATATTACTGCTTTGTTATGGTAATCTGAAATCGGAGGGTTAAGACATTAAGTTTTATTTTAATTTTTAACAAGAAAAGGGATATTTTGAAATTTTTTGTTATTAGCAGCAGTTTAAGGGAAAGAATATTTTAGATTTGATATAAGAATAATTTGTTAAGATTTAAAGAATTGTTATTAAGATTCATGTTTAAGGTTCGAACTTTTTTAAATGAATATAATTTTTTGAGAGATGATGTTATTAAAGTAGAATATGGATTTAAAACCGAAGGAGAGAAGGTAGGGGAAGTCAACTGTCAAGATATGGAACTAGAACATTTTCTTAAGTGTGTAAACAAGAAGAATTGTATTTGTGTTTGTATTTGATTTATATATGTAGGTGTGGGTGTGGGTTTATGTTTTGTTATGAAAATGCCAATAAATTCTTATAAAAAAAAAGAAATCAATTAACCTAAGTTACTTATGCCCATTTAACTTCAGTGGGTCAACTCTGAGTAGTGCTAGCACAGGATGCAGCCCTAATTTAACAGGCAGCAGGAGTCTTCCTGGCCCCACTAGAATCCCTACCTGAGAAACAGGCCTTGGCTCCTTTAGGGACAGCACAAAAGGCAGCACTTTGGCTGCAGAGCTATCAAAGCCCAGGCATGTCCAAAGTCTGTTTCGGGGGCCTAATCCAGCCTGCCAGTCGGTTTAATCAGGCCCTCGTGACAGTTTATTTCTTGGGGTAAAATCCTAAAAAACCTCACGGCCCATCAATTCATCAAATCTGGCCCTCTTTGAAAAAAGTTTGGACACCACTGCCTCAGTGGTTCCAGGCTTTTGCTGGAGCAACAACTTTAGCAGTTGTTTTGGGCAACTTGCACTTAACTTCTAATACCTTGAGCTGACCATGGTCTTCAACTCCTGCAACTCCCACAAAGCGCTTCGTGGCTGCAAGTTTTTGCTGCAGCAACATCCTTAGCAACTGTTCTGAGCACTTTGTGTCCAGTCTCTCACACTCTGAGCTGACCAGGGTGCTGAATCCCTGCAGCTCCTGCCATTAGCTTGTCGCCAGGTCTTTTCAGCATCCCTGTAGGGTCCCAGCTTCAAATAGGGCATGTAGTGAACTTACCTGCTGTGTTACATCAGCTCTTGTTGAGCCTATTGTGTGTTGGACTCCTTCAGACAAACAATTTCCACTTGGACTCCAATGTTTGGTGGTCTGCAGAAGCCAATGCTCTGCAGCTACCCACTGATGTACCCATAGGTGCTAGGCTTTGACACAGAAGCATGCGCCCATCTGGTTTTGCCAGCCTAATGTCCTGGCTCCTGGACTGATTTGCAGAGCCACTGATTACAATGCTAAGCTGGCAGCACAACCATTGTGTCTCCCAGGACTGGGCCATAAATAAATTTTAAAATCAAGGCTCTTGTTAACATAACATTTTTCCAGGCTTCAGCAGGCTCGATTTTGAGCAACGATGCACTTTATGCCAAAGAATACTTTCAGCAAAGTGGAAATAGCATCTGAATATGCAGGATCCCTGCATGTTTTATTCAACATGCCTGATAAAAGAGAGAGAGAGAGAGAGAGAGAGAGAGAGAGAGAGAGAGAGAGAGAGAATGCAATCACACTATAAATGTTTATACAGTATTGTGTGTAACAAAAAGCACACGATGCCTCACCCTGTCCTAACACTCCACCATCTCCAACAAACCCTATAAAAGAAAAATCTGATGTAGGGATTTTCCCTTTTTCCTATTTGGCTTCATAAAAATATCTTTTGCTACATCTATTACTTCCCATTGCCATGGATACTAAGAGTAGTTTATTATCATTATGTAACCGAGCAGATGTGCTCAATTTTAATATAAAAGCCGGCACTCTTTCATCTCTTTCTGTTTCATAGTTACTGAACTAATAACTTGTCCATCTTTAAAAAACAACTAGAAATTGATTCTGTTCTGTGCCTGTTCTTGAAAGTGTTATTGATTAGAATTGTACTAAGAAGTATGTGTGTGTGTGTGTGTATTACACCACATTAAATTGTTCTACCACAATACCTGTAATAAAAGAGAGGCTATTAATACACACACACAAGCCTATTTTTAATTTGCACTCCAAAAATTAAAGCAATGTTAGCAGAGAAAAGTATAATAAATGATCCTAAAAAGAATTGTGTGCTTAGTTTATACCTCTCGTGCAAAGTGTATCAAAATTCATTTAGAGATCTCTGAGAATTTCTAGGTTATGAGTTCTTGAATTTTAATACCTCCTGAATTCATGTTTGCCTTCCACCTTGTACTTAAAATAAAATAAAATTCTGTGCCATTCAGTCTCAGTCTGGTGAACCTAAGAAGAGCCCTGCTGAAGAAGACCAAAGGCCTGGATCTTGGCCCACCTCTTTCAGAAGATATGTGACCAAGTCCCTAGTGATCACCATGAGGTAGTCTCTAAACTAGTGGTCCCACTAAAAGCTTCACTGAAAAAGAGTACCAGCAGCCAGTGGGGCTTCCATCGATGGTTCCACGGTAGTTGTTCTGTCTCCTTCTTTCACCAGTAATCACTACCCCTATTGCTGGGAATCACAACATAGGAGAATGCTTTTGAACTCAGGTTATTCCTGAAGGCTTCCCATAGGCATCTAGTTCTGGCCACTGTGATGACAGGATGCTGGATTAGGTGGGACAACAGAGTTCTTCTTATGTTCTTAGCCCACTAAACTGAGGCGACATGAAGGGCATTTCAGGTCTTCTGGAGTGCACGTCTGTGCAAGAGTATGCAACCCCTTTAAACTAAAAGAAGAATTGCACCTCAGATGCTGGGCTTCATCCACTTCTTCCTCTGTGGGACTATACAAAACCTGTTACAGGTAGGTAGATGTGTTGGTATGCCATAGGCAAAAAAATAATAATTAAAAATTAAAAAAAATCCTTCCAGTAGCACCTTAGAGACCAACTATGTTTGTTCTTGGTATGAGCTTTCGTGTGCATGCACACTTCTTCAGGTTATGCATACACACGAAAGCTCATACCAAGAACAAACTTAGTTGGTCTCTAAGGTGCTACTGGAAGAATTTTTTTTATTTTATTTTGTTTATACAAAACCTGTTAGCTTCATGCCAGTGCATGAAGAACACTCCCACTGGGTTTGGTATCCAGCCAACTTTGCTCCAGTGGGAACTCTCTCTGGTTCTGACCTTTACTATATCTGTGGTCTTGACCTTCACCCAACATGGTACAGGAGAGTCCACTCCACAGCTGCTTGAATTGTGGATGTCAAAGGAGGCATCTTTGCCTCCTTTTTCAATATCTTTCCGTTCATTGGGAACATTTCCCCCCTGATCATTTGTTCTAACCTTCTCTCCTTTCTGTGCCTTTCCTAATGAGGGTGGGATAGGCAGCCACAGATGACCAGTGGAAGGGCTCCTGAATCATGCAGTAGGCAGTTGAATGTATGACTAAAGGCAATTTTAACATTTTAAGCTCTTTGTATACAGTACATCTCAGAATGCTGAGAAACAAGAAAGAAAAGGGGAGGGGGAGGGAGAGCAAGAGGGAGAAAAGAGAAAGAGAAAGAGAGAGAGAGAGAGAGAGAGAGAGAGAGAGAGAGAGAGAGAGAAAGAAAGAAATATTTGTACTAGGTTAATGGATTTAAAACACCCAGACATGTTTTGTGTTTTACTGTGAGGAGGTCAGGGGAATTCAAAAGGTGAGGCATATAATTGGGCCTGTATTTGCAGCTAAATAAGTTAATTACTTTGAGGCTGCATAAGAAAAGGTCACACCAAAACACACAAAGCATTCAAATATATTCAGTTGTTAATATCTAACTGGTAAACACTCAGTGATACAGATCACAAAAAGTGTGCTTCCTATAGCAACAAGCCAGTTATCTGCACAATGGGACAAATTTGTTCTTGCTCTGCCACACCGACTCCTTCACTTTAGACCAGAAAAAGACCAAACATATGCCTACAGGAAGCTGGCAAGCAGGAGCTGAGTGTAGCAACATTCTTCCCACTTTTGATTCCCAGCAGCTGGTATTCATAGGCTCCCCCAGATCTCTTATTTTACAGTGGTGCCTCGGGTTACATACGCTTCAGGTTACAGACGCTTCAGGTTACAGACTCCGCTAACTCAGAAATAACGCTTCAGGTTAAGAACTTTGCTTCAGGATAAGAACAGAAATCGTGCTCTGGTGGCGCAGCGGCAGCGGGAGGCCCCATTAGCTAAAGTGGTGCTTCAGGTTAAGAACAGTTTCAGGTTAAGAACGGACCTCCGGAACGAATTAAGTACGTAACCTGAGGTACCACTGTATTTTATTTTACTATTTTATTTTATTTATTTATTGTTATTTTTTAAATGTGTTACATTGGCCACTTTCCAGTCCCCAGGTATGGAGTCTGATCTTAGAGACAAGTTACATATTTTAGTTAAATGTGAAACTGATCTTTTAAGTTCTTTTAAGAGCTCTTGGGTGAATGTCATCTGGACCTGGTGGTCTGCTAGCTTTTATTTTGCCAACAAGGCTCCTGTTGTTGTATTAAACAATTGGGGATCAGGTAGGTTATGAGCAAATCTGTCAGTTTGGGTTTCTCTCAGTTTCTTATTTTCCAGTCTGCAGTTTATTTCTGCCTATTCCTGCTATAATCTACTGTAAAGAAATCAGGTGCTGCTGCACAATCACACATGTCTATAAGCAGGAGCGACACCCAAGTGTGTGTTCATTAAGTGAAGAAGAGGAGCAATGTGCTGACTGGGCTTCCCCTATCCTGTCTGGCTATTTCACATTTTTTAAAGTACACTCAGTGAGGAAAGGTAAAATTATCAATCCCATATTTACTACAAATAAAATGTTACAATAAAACATTACATCATGGATCTGGAAGCCCTGTTTTCGATAGCTACACTACCATATGTGTGATATATACATGACACCTATCATTTTCCTGCAATTAGAAGCAAGTGTAATCACTTTAATTAGCCCTAGGCATAATCTTCGTAATCTTTCCTCTCCAATTTGGATCATATATTAGCTCCACTACATCTTGTACTCGGAAAGAGTCTACATGATTCTTGTTCTATCCTACGGTTTTAATTCCACTCCCAAAACCTTCCACTGCCTGCTCACAATGATAAGCAGTTTAGAATGTGTTCCATTCAATACCCAGATAATTATTCATATATTAATTGTGTGCTAATCCCTCCTTTCTAACATGCTTGCAGATCTTTTAATACATGCCGGCACATTATTGGTGTCCAGTTTTGTTGAGCACGAAACAGAGTCATTATGGTGCTTGTTTGTAAGAGTGCCATTAAAAATGATGGACTGTCAAGAATACCTTCTAATGATGCTGGAAAGTATGTGTTTTCAAAGATGTTTAATGAGTGTAAAGTTGTTACATGGCAGTGGAACCCTTTTAATGAACTCTGGTATAATAAATCTACCACAGCTCACCTGGCTGAGGTTTCTGTCCCTGCATTGCGTAGGCCAGAGTACCTTCATTTGACTCTTTCATAGTAAGTACTTTGTGGGCTGTAGCTTTCAGGAAATTATATTCATAATCAAGGCAATTAAGTAAAAACTGACACTATTAATGACTGAAGCTTGACATTGTTTGACTTGTGTGTTTTTTTAAACAAAAATCATTTTTATTGGTTTTACAAATACAAAGTGCAAATAAACAGAGAAAAAAAATCTATATAAAGAAATTCTCCAAATCTTGGGACTCTGCCCCCCCATCCCCTCCATGGGGTCTCGTTTTAAACATCTACTACTGCATATTCATCCATACTCCAATTTTTATATCAAACCATATCATCATATTATATCAAACCATATTATCCATGGTAATTTTTCCACTATAAATGAAATCAAAATCCTGCTCTTGTTACTATCTGCTTACAGTGATCTCCTAAACAAAATAAAATAAAAAATTCCTTCCAGTAGCACCTTAGAGACCAACTAAGTTTGTTCTTGGTATGAGCTTTCGTGTGCAGGCACACTTCTTCAGATACTCCTAAGTAACTTATAACCCCCCCCCCATTCTTTTATAAAGTTTTTGTCCTCTTGGTTTCTGAGTTTTTCAATCAGTTTTGCCATCTCGGCATAGTCCATCAGCCTGGCTTGCCATTCTTCTCCGGTAGGGACTATATCTTCTTTCCATCTCTGGGCTAGTAGCATCTGGGCAGCTGTTGTTCCGTACATGAAGAGTCTTTTTTCTGCTCTTTTGGTATATCGGTACCTGTAATTCCTAATAAAAAAGTTTCTGGTTTCTTAGCAAAGCATTTTTTTTATTTCATTGTATATCATCTCCCAGAAGCTTTTATAACCTTACAAGTCCACCACATATGAAAAAGGTACCTTCTTTTTCTTTACATTTCCAGCAGATATTTGTACTTGTCCCATACATTTTTGCCAACTTTATTTTTAACACAAGGGCAAAACTGGTCTTGTTCAGATCCTGAACAAGGTCCAAGATCTGGGATCCTCAACATGGTGCATCAATCATCATTATCATCACCATCATGTGTTGTTGTTGTTGTTGTTGTTGTTGTTGTTGTTGTTGTTGTTGTTGTTTTTAAAAGGTAAACTCAAAGAGTCTTACAAGAACTGATTTGGAAATGCGGAGAACTTCAGATTGGAAAACTGCAAAAATGAGAGAAATTGAAATTGACAGATTTGCCCATCCCTACCCATGGGCAATTGGAGGGGGGGGGGAGAATAGAGGAAAAAAATGAACTGAATTTTTGGAGAAAGAATCCCAGAAGCTTGCTTTAAAAAGCCCGAAGAAGAGCAGTGTTAACCACTATAGATGATTAAAAAGCATGAACTTGACAGCAAAGGCATTGCAGGAGTATTTAGTTTTATGACATCTTATGGTGGGGAAAACAACTACATCTATAATTACTATTTTTTAAAAAGCCTCTGAGGTGCAAAGAATATGCAGACAAATGCATTTATTTATATTTGTTATACATTTGATACATCTTCCCAGCTGTATTCTCTAGGCAGTTCACAGCATGTTAAACTCAAAAACATCACACAAAATTTGTCAATGAGATAGTAAAACAATCATAAAAATTCCCAAATTAGAAAACATTTTAAACAGCATGAAAACGGCAGGGTTGTTGTTGTTTTTAATGCACCAATACAAAACTAACAGGGCAGCTATAATAGTTGTCATGGTTTGCACAACACTGCCAAGGGAGATAATAACACAATAAAATTCAAAACAGTAACAATGAATTGCACATTTATTCAAAATCCATTTGAAAAAATATTTAGATTAATTCAACAAGAAGAAGAAGAAGAAGAAGAAGAAGAAGAAGAAGAAGAAGAAGAAGAAGAAGAGTTTGGATTTGATATCCCGCTTTTCACTACCCGAAGGAGTCTCAAAGCGGCTAACATTCTCCTTTCCCTTCCTCCCCCACAACAAACACTCTGTGAGGTGAGTGGGGCTGAGAGACTTCAAAGAAGTGTGACTAGCCCAAGGTCACCCAGCAGCTGCATGTGGAGGAGCGGAGACGCGAACCCAGTTCCCCAGATAACGAATCTACCACTCTTAACCACTACACCACTGAATGATATCAGGTTTTCAAAGTCTGACAATCATTTACATCTGCAGTGCCCCCCCCCCCTGCTGCCTTTTAGCACTCCCTAGATAATCTCACCCCCAAGGGAGAAGTACTGCTCACTTTGGGAACTACTGATCTAGAGTAAAGCTTGCTAAATTCTTAAGGTGTTCAGCTTTTGTTTGGAAGTGGCCATCTAAATATCTATAATGATGCAATTAAACTAGATAGAAGGGTTGGACTGACCAACCTAGATCTTTGATACCCTACTCACCTCTGCCATGGGTATATTTGCGCCCGACAGTCACTCTTTTTAAAAACGATTTGATTTTAGGCACGCTTTACTTATTTATGCATTTTTGTCTGGATTTTAAAAATCTAATTACAAAAATATTACATAAAGTACCATACATTAGTAGTAGATCAAAATTAACTGGAGGTTATTAGACTAATTGAAGTCAATGAGACCATTCCAGAGTAAATGACTCTGAGATTTGAAGCCTAAAGCAGTTAAGGGAACAAAGAGAAGATTTAATAGTCTTTTTCACTGCCTGACTCATGGATCTTTTACATTTTAATTTACATTAAACACATTATTAAACAAAGCATTAATCCTGTGATTAATTCTGATTAATAATATGAAATATTGAACAATGAACTGGAAGGGGGGAAATCATATCTTTTGTTTCTGACTACCATTATTCTAACATGGCAGTTTCATGTCCACTAGCATATTAATAGGCCATCATGGAATCAAAACCCTTACCCTAAATACTTTTTTGCTTCCCAAATGTAAAATCGTGTTCAGGAGGATAAGTGCTCTTTACACCTTTAGCAAAGAGGAGTTGAGATCAGGGATGGGAGAGAAATTTGTTCAGTCCATATTTTATTGCAAACTGGCCTCATCTGTACTTCCCAAATCAGTCTGGAAACTGCAACACAGTGACCCTTCAAAATCCACACTTTGCAATGCAGTTCTCCAACAGAAAATAATGTGTAACAAAAAAAGTGTGTGTATTAGAGGAGCATGTGCAGAAATGTGTTTATATAAGTGAAAACATTGTTGCCTGCAAGAAATGTTTGCAAATTGATGCAGAAATGCAACAGACTGAACAAAGGAGTGGAAAAACGAGAAACCAAAAATGGACAGATTTGTCCAGTCCTAGCTGAGAATGAATGATAAGAGATGAGCTGCCCTGGTTCTTTGCATGGTTGGTTGAGAATTAAAAGGGGCTTGAATGTATCTCATCTATTTAGCTACTCCAGTGTGAACCTATTAGAGATTTGCATTCTTCTTCTTGTCCCCTTGCCAACTGAGGTACGGCTGGCAGGGACAAGCGAGAGGGCTTTCTAGTGGTGGCACCTAAGCCATGGAACAGTCCTGCAGGAAAGCTTCATCAGACTCCACTCTTCATTGACTTTTAAACAGGTTCTTAATGCTGTAATCCTCTTTCCACTTAACTCGGAAGCAAAGCCACTGAATTCAATGGGCCTTACTTCTGAGTAGATGTGCATTGGATTTTGCTAGAGGACTATATTTTTGTTTTGCTTTTAGTTGAACATTCGGTATGTCTTTAGTTTGCCGCTATTGAGGTGTGTTTTTTTTATGACGACGTTTAATTTGACTGCTTTAGTTTATTGTTAGGTTTGCTTTTAATTGTGTGGTTTTTTATTTTATATTTATTTATAAGATTTCTTACCCACTCATCACCAAACGGTCCCAGAACAGATTATAAAGACAAACAAAACAGCTTTGATAATAAAGGGTAAGGAAAATCGTTCAAACCAGAACAGCATCCATTTGGTGGGTCCCTCAAAGCAGAATAACGTCACTGTTGAAAACCAGGGGAAGGAGATACATCTTCAGCATATGGTGTGGCATGTTGGAGTCTAGGATATATGTTTTAGCAATGTGCAGAAAGAAAATAGTTCCTTGTTATTCTGGGGGTGGGGAATGTCCAGTGGGGTGCTGCAGGGTTCTGTCCTTGATCTGATGTTGTTCAACATCTTTATGAATGACTTGGATGAAGAAATTGGGGGTGCACATCAACATTGCTGATGACACCAAACAGTTGATAGATTTCTAAAATGAATAAATAAGATCTGAACCCCCCCAAAGAAGAACCCTGAATAGGCACATGCTTTCCTCTCTGTTCCTGAAGTTCCTAACTCAAAGCCATAAGGAGCTGGGCACATAGATTCCTACTTATCTTTCACTCTTAACTACAACCAGCCAATAAATTTGGCTGGGCTTTGCTTCGGAGTCACAATGAAGTATAAAACCAGCTTCCACTGCAGGCTCAAATAATCTGTCCATTAAAGATTAATTTCAATATTATTTGGGGGGGGGTGGAATTACCGGTATACACAATCTCCATCACAGCTAGAAAATGAATTAGATCACCTTTGCTTGTGGCTTAGAGCCGTTCTCTTTGAAATACTGAAATCTAATTCAAGACTGCCATGCTCTGGTATCATAATGATTTATATTCACCTCGATAAGCTCTCCTTTCCACAAGGAATTAAATTCCCAAGCCATCTTCTGGATTAAAACAACATCATGAGGACTAGGCCATCCTGATACCTTAATTGCTATTATAACCTCAAATAGCAACCTGTAATTATGCAACTCTCTGGCTGACATTTTGAGAAGGAGATGCATTGGCAGGGTGGGTGTGTTGCAAGGGTGTGTGTCTGTGTGTTTCAAGACTATAGGAAGCCCAAACGATATTTTACCATGGATTAAAACCAAAACAGAACGGACTGCCAGAGTGAAAACAAAAGAATTTATCTCCACTGATGTAGCTTGACATATGAACAAGAGACTGAAGTGTTGCCATGGCAATAAATGTGTTGGACTTATGCATGCATTTTCTGCTATAGGATTTTGATTAATGGCATTGCCTAAGTAGCCAGAGGAGGAAGAAACAGGACAGAATAGAGATGGCCTATAATGAATGCATTCACTCCACTTGGTACTATAAGGTCCCATATACATGGCCTGGATTTTCCTGGTGTGGGAATGGCATAAGTGGTGTGGATCGTATTCACTAGCACAAGGTTACAATCCAGTGCATGCTCACTGAAAGGGCTTACTTCTGAATAACCATTCAAAGGATTGCACAGTGTGAGGATGAGCATATATTTTGGAATACAGTGTAATCATATTTTATGCAGGGGTTAGTTCCAAGGGTTCTGCATATACACATACCGGTAAACTGTGTATACCCCAGCCATTGGAGCAACCTGTAGATAGTGGGTGAAGAGGAGAAACAGAACCCTCTATACTCCTAGAGCCTGTGCATCAAGTGAGTTAGGGATGCTTGTACAAGATATTGTGGGAACTTGGATGGCCCTGCAAGATCTTGCAAGAGCATCCCAGAACTGACATGCTCCCTAAGCAAAGTGGGTAGCTTAAAAACATTTTTTGTGCCAGGTAACCCTGAGTGGACTGGGTGCAAGAAGAGCTTTTAAGTTTAAGTTCTCTGCCTTCCTTGGATTTGAGTTGCTCAATTTCAACGTGCCTGCTTTCAACTGCATATGGTTGAAACTGTGCAAGTTAAATGAACGTAAGATGTGATTGTACGGAACTGAGATAGATGGACCAGGGACTGACCCTGGCCTAGGACCTCCAGCTGCGTTGGGATGAGGATCTTCAGCTAGTGTTGTTCCTGCTGAGTTCAGCCTCAGTCAGACAGCCACCTATTCTAAACTCTGCTCATCCCTGCAGATCTTTGGCTTGGATTGCTCCCTAAGACAACCCTTCCATGTTGAATGAGGAATTGTTGGTGGTGGTGATAAGTAGTAATATTAATATTAATAATTTATTTATACCCAACCTTTTTTCCTGACAAGCCTCAAGGGGGCTTACAGATAAAACCAAGAACTGCTAAAAACATAGAAAAATCCATTATTAAAATACAATTAAATATTGAGAGAATTAAAACTAGATACACATGTAACATCTATTTAAAATGTACCAATAATTACAATAAAAGGGGACCAGCCCATTAACTCAAAGCAGTCAATTCCCAAAAGCTTTTTGGAACAAGAAAGTCTTCATCTGCCTGCGAGTGGAAGGACAGCAAGGAGGGTGCCAGTCTAGTTTCTCTTGGGAGTGAGGGAGTTTCAAAGTCTGGGAGCAGCCAGTGAGGAGGCCCCTCCTGTGTCCTCACCAAGTGTGCCTGTGAGGGTGGCAGGACTGAGTGAAGGGCCTCGCAAAGTTCTCAAAACCCAGGCAGGTTCATATGAGGGAATATGGTCTTTCAGATTGCTTGGACCTAAGCCATGAAGGGCTTTATAGGAATACCTTCCAGTTGACCTCAGTACATTACAGAGTATTCTGGGGCAGCAATAGGAGACTAAGGATGCTTGAGAATTTTGTTTGGTTCACATTTTTAACTGAGCTGATTCACCCTGCCCAGGATAACATGTGGATCAGAACGAATTATCCTTTTAAGAAGAAGAGTTTGGATTTGATATCCTGCTTTATCACTACCCTAAGGAGCCTCAAATTGGCTAACAATCTCCTTTCCCTTCCTCTCCCACAACAGACACCCTGTGCGGTGAGTGAGGCTGAGAGACTTCAGAGAAGTGTGACTAGCCCAAGGTCACCCAGCAGCTGCATGTGGAGTTGTGGGGACGCGAACCCGGTTCACCAGATTACGAGTCCAATGCTCTTAACCACTACACCACACTGGCTCTCACTTCTCCGAATTCTGCAATATAGTTCTTCGATAATAGATGCATATTCTCTAAATGTTGTGATGCCGTCCTCCAGCCAAGTAATGTGTACAGCAATGTGCATAACTAGGGCAAAATGTATGTATAAATGCATATATCAATGAAAACAGCATACAGAAATGCACTGTAGTAGGGAAAACGTCTTTGCAGAAATGTGAATATTAGGCAGAATATTGCATACAAAAAATATATTTATTAGGACAAATTTGCACTACCATGCTGATGAATTTTTATAAAGACTCTTCAAAGCAAAATTCATCAAGTGATGTGGAAATGTGAAGAGCTGAACTTGAGCAGGGGGAAATGAGACACTGAGAGAAACTGAACTTGACAGTGTGGGGTGGTAGCTAGAGCATGGCATCAGTCACCCTGTAGCTGCCCATTTCAGAGGAAGATGCATAGTAGTGGGCAAGTTTACCCACCATTACTAATTTTTAATGGGTAAAAATATCCCCTGGAACACACTCGAGAAACCGCTAGCCAGCAAAAAATAACAAGCTTAATGTACTGATTAAATGTTTTGCAGGTGCAACTCCTTTCCCAGCAACTAGAGCAGGCATAGGCAAACTTGGCCCTCCAGATGTTTTGGGACCACAACTCCCATCATCCCTAGCTAACAGGACCAGTGGTCAGGGATGATGGGAGTTGTAGTCCCCAAACATCTGGAGGGCCGAGTTTGCCTATGCCTGAACTAGAGGCTCCTTCGTCTTGTCTCTCTTTGCTCTGCCCTCTTCATTCCTCTTCGTGTTCTGGGAGACCAAGCAGGAGGGGAGCTGGTTGCAGCAGGAGGAGAAGACTCCCTGGCTTCTTCAGCAGCCTGCCTCATCTCTGTCTCCTGCTCCCCTTCTCTCCTGCCTCTGTTTCTTGACTGGTCTCTGCCCCAGTCTCTTCCTGCTCACTAAACCATGTTACCTCTTCAGCTTCTGACACCTCCTCCTCCAGTCTGTTCCCTCTTCTCCCTCTCATCATTGCCCCCCCCCTGGCTATGAGCCCTCTTTCCTTGGGGGTTCCCCAGCTGGTGCCTCCCACCATTCCTCTGCATCCAGTCAGTCCATGACAGGTGGGGATTTGAACCCTGATCTCCTGGGTCCTAGTCCAACACTCTAACTGCTACACCACAGTGGCTCTTGGTTGGGTTATGGAATCAGCCCTCCTGCTTCCATAGGTTCCCTTTATGCTAGGCACACAAGCTGCTTTCTCTGAATGAGTAAATTGTTGGTACACGCCATTGTTGTTAGGGTGGATGAGCTGAATGTATTTCAGCAGATTAAGCACATGGAGAGAAGGTCAGACACTGTGGAATGTAGGGTGCATAAACAAGTGTGTGTGTGTGTGTGTGTGTGTGTGTCAGAGTGAAGAGCAAGAAATAATGTGGATCTCTTTCAGGTAAAGTAGTAATCCGTCTCTTTACTGTTGGTTTGAATTAAATTTTAAAATGCACTGGATCAGGTGGGTCCATTTGAAAATATGTACTAGTTTTATAAATGCATTACCTCTTTAAGGAAGCCCCCTTTGTTCTTGTCTCTCTAAACAAAATGGTTTGCCTTTTCCTTTTTCCCCTCATTTTTTTTCTAAAAAAACAAAACAAAACCCTGTTTCATCTTATATTGGAAAAATACAATGTGACATCTGGAGAATAAATTGTTCAGTCAGCCAGAAATACGCCTTGTAAAAATTGCTTAGGTTTCTGTAACAAGATTATTTACTGCAACTGTTCACCTATAATACAGCACACTTTTGAAATGGACCTTTTATGAAACACATCAAGCTCAGTCGAAATGTATTCAGTGCATTAATCTACAATGCAGCACACTTTACAACACTTGGAATGGATTTTGAAACTCAAAACCTTCTAACGAGACACAGGAATTACACACACACACACACACACACACACTCTCATTGCAAATATGTTTTATGCTAATTCCGCTACATATTATTTGGAATAATGCAGTAAGATTTAAATAATAATGATGATACTTTCTTCTGATGACTATTGTAACAAAGGGTGGTACTCAACCATGGTTTACTGTGAGTCTAGTCTAAGCACAACTTAGCTGAATACCACCAAACATTTGGTCAGTTATCATTTCCTTTGCCAAAGTAGAAAGCAAAGATGATATGTATGCATATCATTTTTATTTTCCATTTTCATCAGGGATGGGGAACCTGTGGCCCTCCAGATGTTGCTGGACTGCAACTCCCATCATCCCTAACCATTAGCCATGCTGGCTGCACCAGATGGGAGTTGGAGTCCAACAGCATATGGAGGGCCACATATGTTGCATCACTTACAACCGTCTGCATGTCAAGTGTGTCCTCTACCAGTGAGCTGTGGCCCCACTCCTTGATAACTCAACTATTGGCAATCCTAGTGTGAAAGCTTTAAGGATAAGATCTCCCACGTGGCTCATTACCCAAATACCTCAAGGGTCACCACTCCTTGTATGAACCAGCCCAGACTCTAAGTTCATCAACTGTGGTCCTTCTCCATGTGCCCTCTCTGAGGGAGGTCCAGAGGGTAGCAAAATTAGAACAGGCCTCTTTGGTGGTGGCTCCCTGCCTGTGAAATGCTCTCCTCAAGGTTGCATGCCTGGTGCATCACTGAATGTTTTTATTCAGTCAGGCTTGCTTTTGGCCTTGAACTTGGAGAGTTTTTGATATTGTGGCCTCCTTTGGTGGGTGGGATGTGTTAGACCACCTTTTAAATAAATGTATGCGTTTAACTTTTGTTTTTCTTTCATATATTGGTTTTTCATTTTTGTATTATATTGTAAGTTGCTTTGAGTGACCATTTATAGAAAAAGAAGAAGCAACTAATAAGCACTACTAGTAGTAATAATGTAATAATAATAATGTAGTAGTAGTAGTAGTAATAATAATGCTGGAGAAAAAACAGATAGGAAGGGATGTTTCAGCATCAGTTAACAAACAGTACCTATTTTTTGCATCTCTTTTTCCTGGGTTATTAAAAAAGCTGCAGCTGACTTGCAGATGCTAGTCCGTTTTGGATTTGCTGCCTATACCAGCTGGAAAATTTTAACAAGACAAGGGCCTAGATACTACTGTATTCCAAAATGGTCCTAATAAACTTTAATAGATTCCAGCTAACAATTGGCTATATAAATTAGATGTGGTGCTGGTGCAAAAGTAATAACTCCTGGCTCTAAATAATAGCAGAATCAGACTCTGTGCTGTGTTTCAAAAGCACTTTCATCAAGGTACCGAGATTCAAGCAGATATCACTATTGATTACCACTTACTCTTCCCTGAGTATTAAAGAAAGCAGCAAACTGCTCCAGCATGAAGCAAAAAAGAGGGGGGACGGGACGAAAAAAAAAGGAACACAGCAATTTTCTCCCTCAGATCTTTAACTGGGAATAGAGTCCTTTCTCGGTGTTTGTGTTGCTTGTTGCAACTCACACAAAAGCAAAGGAGCTGCAGAGCAATTGCAGGCGAGATCAGGGAAGCCAGAGTGCACAAGTGCTGGATATTTGGTTATGGCTGAACTCACTGGTAGATGTAGAAAATGGAGTAAGGGAAGAATAGGGAACTTCAATCCTAGGGGCCAAACAGGATCAGTCAGAGGCAAACTCAGGAGGGCTGTTTGGTCCACGGCATCAAGCTTCCAGTGGGCCTTGAATTTAGACACTAGTTCATTTTGTTGGCATTTGATAAATTTCACAAGCATTATTCAAAATTTGCACTTCTCTGAATGTTGTGATAAGATTCTCAAGCCAAGTGTTTGTATTTACATGCATGTTACTGGTGCAAGTCACATGCAGAAATGTGTTAAGGAAGTATGTTTTTAATTGCAAATGCTTTTAGAATGTATTTAGCTGGACCTGCTTACATGTGTCTTTATGTATGACTTCTTTTAGACTTTTTGGAATTGTTTTTAGAATGTTTTGATCTGTTTTAGAATGCTTTTGCTTTGCTTTTAAATTGTACATCTGTTTGCTGTCCTTGGGGAGGAAGCGGGGTTATCAATTCAATAAATGAATGAATACATAAATGACTTTGCAAAAATGTGTATGTTAGGAAAAACTGTGTATAGAAATGTGTGTATTGGGGGGGGGAATTGGCACTACAATAGTCATGGATTTTCATGAAGACTTTTAAAAGAAAATTTGGGAACTGGTGTGGAATTGTGGCGAACTGAACTTAAGACTGAGGTAAAAAAAAAAATGAGACTCTGGGAGAAACTAAAACAGACAAACTTGCACATCCGGGTGGAGGTAGCATGGAGTAGCTATGGCATCGGTGATCAGATTTCCCCCAAGAGAAATTGTTTCAAATTCAACCCCGGCTCCTTGTAGGTGAGCTCGATATTGAAAGTGCAATGTGACATTGCTTCATTTAATGGGGTCTGCCAATATGGCTCAGTCACGTTGAAGGAAAGACATGCATCGAACTGCCAAATACAAATGGTTAACATCAGTTATAAAATATTTATCATGTCAGGAACTTGGCGTCTCATTCCATGGTATAGCAAGCAACCAATACCTGCCCTTTTTCGTATATTTTGTTGTTGAATGTGGCATGTCTTTGCCAGTGAAACATTTCACAACATTTCCTAGCTGCCACTGTAAATCCCTGTGAGGAAGGATCACAACATTGGGGCCTTTTTAAGTTTAGAGAAAAGGTGAGTGAGAGGAGACACGATAGAGGTGGTGGTGGTGGGGGGAAATACGCATGGTGTAGAGAAAGTGGGCAGAGAAACGTTTTTCTCCTTCTCCCATGACGCTGGAATTCAGGAACAACAAGACAAGAGAAAGTACTTCTCTACGGGGTGCATAAAACATGGAATTTGCTCCCACAAGAAGTAGTGATGGGCATCAGCTTGGGTGGCTTTGATTAGATAAATGAAGGCAGGATAAGCATATCAGTGATTACTAGCCATGATGGCTACATTCTGCCTCCACAGTCAGAGTCACTATATCCTGAATATCTGTTGCTGGGAATCACCAGCGACTCGAGTGCTGTTGTGTTTAGGTCCTGCTTAGTGCCTTCCCAAAGGCATCCTGTTGGCTAATGTGAGAGTAAGATGCTGGACTAGATGGGATCTTCTTATGTTCCATTGGAATTATGCCAGCCTCATCCTATATATGAAGATACAACACCCCATAATCATTTCTCATTAAACAGATATTGAACATACCCAAGGCAGTAATTTGATTTGTTTGCAAAAATAAATAAATCCTGTACTTCCTACATACCGGTATTTATAATGATTTTAAATTTGAACTTGGACCTACTTAATTTAATTTTTTTGAGGTTCTTCTCTTTTAAAAGCCCAAGCTGCATAAAGTGTGACATTGTATCAGGCTGAATTTACTGACAGCATTTTGCTGACTTGGAGTGTTCTGTATACATTATTTTTATTTTAAATAAATAAAAGAATTAAAAAGCAAAAGCAAAACATTTTCATGCTCCTGACTGTGAAACATGCTAGTTGGTTCATCACTTCTTGTTGAGTTTGAGTTGTTGATTTTATTGTATTCTGCTATTGAAATTTGATTTTTTTTTTAATCAATAGTTTTTAAAATGCTGCTTCCCATTATTTCTCTCTCTCATAAGTCACTTTGAGAATGGTGTGACTGATAGAAATTTAAATATAAATAAAACACACATCCTCAATGCTCACAGGCCATTAGGTTTTGGCTTCCTACCCATAAGCCATCTGTCAATATGGCGCCATGCCTGCTCATCACTTGGGAAGACAGGCGAACTAATATCAGTGTACTGGAAGAAGCAAAGATCACCAGTGTTGAAACACTGACAACTGGGAAACACTGGCCTGCAAGCACTTCAGTTGGAGAACAGCCTTTACCAAAGGTGTCATGGGGTTTGAAGGCACTTGAACTCAGGATGCAAGGGAGAAACGTGCTAAGAGGAAGGCACACTTGGCAAATCCACACCGTGATCAACTCCCGCCTGGAAACCAATGTCCCCACTGTGGAAGGATGTGTGGATCCAGAATTGGCCTCCACAGTCACTTACGGACTCATTGTTAAAACCGTGTTTATGGAAGACAATCTTACTCAGCTACGAGAGATCACCAAAGAAGATGCCTGCTCATGAGATGGTATTCCAGGGAGAATAATGGCACTCATTAGAAGACTTGCTTACAGGTATCTGTCCCTCTTGAGTGGGAAATAAGTGGTTTTCCTCACTGGATTTGACATTTGCAGAAAAGTGGGGAATGAAGGCATTACACCACACAATGTGTATTCAATCCAATATCAAACACTGAACATTCACACTCTAACTCAACAGAGACTGGGAGTGGCCAGCTCACTGCAGAGAGTTTGAGACAGGCGAATCCGTCCATTTCAGTATCTCTCAGTTTCTCACTTTTCCCAATCCTTATGGTCAGTTCTCCACCTTTCCATATAAATTTGCATTTTTTAATAAGTCTATTTATAATTTTCATTTTTAACAAATAGACATTTCAACAAAAAATTAAAACAATTTTCACCTATCAAACTTCGACTTCCCTCTCCCTTTTTCAGCAGTTCAATGAATTTACCCTCTTTTCTTCTTCTTCTTCTTCTTCTGCATATCCCAGTTAACTCTATTTATTTTTTCCTCTAATGTTTCATATGTGTTTTAGAAACTGCAAGTTTTTACAATAATCCTGCTAATGTCTTGATTTGTTTGTAAATATTCCATAAACAATTTCCATTCCTTAATAAAAAGCTTGTCTTGATTTCTTATTCCTCCGGTAAGTTTGCATTTTTTTTAAAAGAAAAAAAGTCATTGTGATAATTCACGAGCATTTTAGAGGAAATGCTTTCTAATATACACATTTCTATTCAATTTTACCGAACATATACAATTTTTGGAAAGTATTTTTTTTCTTAATATAATACATTTTGGTGTGTTGTTTTCAGTAATATGGGCTGTTAGATGACACTTTACCCTAGTACATGCATTTTTGTCCATGTGACTTGGCATTACAAAATTCAGAGGTGTAAGGATTTCGAAAGACAGCTGTATTTCATTTCACATACCCCTGACCCTCTGACCCCAACCTCCCCCATCAAAGGCTTTTCCATTCATTTCACTGCAGGGTCCTGAGGTATCGTGGTCTGGTGTTGTGGGTGTGGGTGGGTATCAAAAACTTGCTAATATTTATGCAGCAGGTTCCCTGTCTCCAGCCTGCTATAGCCACCCAAAAGCGTGAAAGGGGTTGGGGGCTTTCCAACCACTGCAAAGTCTTCTGACCCTTTATGTTGATTGCAGCCAATCAGAATGAAAGGAGGTGAGTCGGCCACTGACGATTGGCTCCTAGGGCCACTCTAGAGAAGGCACATGGGAAGAATACCAAATTGTTCTGTATGCTCTAAAGGGAAGCTTTTAGCAACACTGAAAAGACAAGGTGCTTCATTTTCAAGAGAATGGTGTGCAGGTTCTGTTATGTATGGTGAAACTTCAAGGAAAACAGAACTTAAACCACTCCCAAAGAATATTGAAGCACTCCACATCATTTGCCCGTCTTACATGCACAGGAAATAGTTGAACAAGGTGAAAGGCACCACATGGAGATGTACACTGGTCATTTCAATGCCCCCGAATGATTATTGCTGTATATTTACAAGATCAGGGGTGTGGCTCTCAGAGGGAGTGCCTTTGTCTATCATGAAAGGACGTTGAACTTCTGAATTTGCTACTACACTACTGGAAGATTCCAGCTCCCTGTGTGTATAAGAGGGATACATGCAGAGGCTTCCCTTCAGCGTGAAGTGAAGTGTCCTTGAATGGGAGGACAGAAGTCATGTACACTAGATCAACACAATGGCTGGGGTCTTTCAAATGCCTCATGGTCAGCTTTATTATTCATTTCACATACAGAGGGCTTCTTTCTTCTAAGCAAGGGAATGAGCCCATTCCATACAGGCTCCATTTGGGACACGGGATCAATGCTGTGCAAACAAGTTTCATCTTATCAGAATCCATACAGGGGAACTAACTTGTACTACTGTAAATTTGTCACAGAGCATATTCCTTAAGTCATCTTGCATTAGAGTGTGGTTTGTTTGTTTTTATAAAAAAAAAAAAATCTGCTTCTGCCAGTCATGGCTGTAGATTATGAAAGGTTTTGGGGTTCAGGAAAAAAGGCCGTGTTTTGAATTTTCAAGGCTGATATTGCTTGTCTGAGCAGAATATAAAATGCAGCAGTTCACTGGAAGTGTTAGGCATCGTATTATGAGGTGTAGAACTTGAAAGTTGGTTTTATCCCTGTCTTTCAGTCTCATTATGGGATAATGCAAAGCAAAAGCAGCAGGCAGGGGAAATGATCAGGCATTTACTTTAAAAGAAATAAGTTATGCGTTGTATTTACATCCTGCCTTTCCTCCAAGGTGCTCAAGATTCCCCACTCCATCCCCATCGAATGTGTACCACAACCCTGCAAGGTAGGTTAGTCAGTGGTTGAGAGGCAACAAACTTTAGGGATCAGCTGAGCCCTCAATCTTAACCACACTTTCTTCATAGTGAGTTCCAGTAAAATCAGCTGGGCTTACTTCCAGGTAATTGTATTTCGGGACATGAGAATCTATAAATATGATTCATTCTGTTCTGCTAATTTTACAAATGATTGGAGTGAACAACTATGTTCCTTGTCTGAATATATATTAGGCTATCATAGTGCAGAAGTGAGTCATTTCAATAGCATAATATGTTTCAAGCACTATGATACCACTTTAAACAGCCATGGCTTCCGCCAAAGAATTCTGGGAGCTGCAGTTTGTTAAGAAAAACCCAGTGCTTTTTTTCTGGGGGTACTCAAGGGTACACAGTATGGGTACCTTTCTCCTGCTCCCAAATGCTAAAAGTGTGGCAATTACTGTAACATCTTCATGGTGAGTACCAGAACCTTTTCTTTCTTTCTTTCTTTCTTTCTTTCTTTCTTTCTTTCTTTCTTTCTTTCTTTCTAAAAAAAGCACTGGGAAAAGCCATTTTTGGAATTCCCAGAATTCTTTGGGGGAAGTTATAACTATTTAAAGTACTACCAAAGTCCTTAAATGTGGCCCATGTCCTGCTTGTAGGTTTCCCACAAATATCTGTTTGGTCTCTTTGAGAACAGGATGCTGGACTAGATGGGCCATTGACCTGATCCAGCAAGCTTGCCTTAGGAGGTTCTAATGTTTTCAATTCAATTTATTTATTGCATTAGCCCTATGGCCATAGTACATAGTAAAAGACCAGGCAGTAGCCTGACACGATTATACAGAGAATACAACAGTTAAAACAATTGGAAGTAAAATCAAACGCGTTAAAACAAACAAACAAATAAATAAATAAAAAGCACTAGCAGGCGTGACGACAGTCTCCATGTTGGGAATATACATAAGACTAAGGCTAAGGGAAGTTGGCCAAAAAGGTGGTCCTGAGTTTCAGGGCCTGTAATATGTAGATGGCCACTCCACGTGAAACCAAGGGGTTGGCATCCACCAGTAGATATTTCATGCGGTCATCGTCCCTGGCTTTCACAGACGCTTGGACAGAAATAGAAATCTTTGCAAGATGTGTAAAGCAACTGATGGTTGCTGCTTCACCTACGGCAGATGGGAAATTATTGCAGTGTACAGAAAATTTCAGGGGCCCTGCCCTATGACATTCTGTAGGATGTGGTGCCACTTCCATATTGTCAGTGGTACAGAAGAAACAGTAATAAAAAGACAAAAAATGTGTAAATGACTCCCCCCTCCCACCAGTCCATGTTTAACAGGGAGCCAAACGGCCAAACAAATGAGCAGCTGGCACTTCAGCATGTCAATCATCAAAGAGAGCGGCATGCCAATCAGGCACTGGAAAGAGCATCAACGCAAACGAGATTCTTGTTTTGTTGATCTGCCTTCTGTTACTTTAGCGCTGTGAAGAACTGCTCTGGTTATTTCCTAACCTGCCCCCCCTTACTTGGTATTGCTAATTAGGTGTCCGCATTCAGCAAGGATGCGGGAAGAAGACATCGCACAGCATGGCAGACCCAGCTCATAACAGTGAACAAGCTGGAGCTGAGTGCTTCTGCAGGGGGCTATAGAGGCTTATTGCTCCATGGTAGAGCACATGCTTTAACATACAAGTGGTCCCAGGTTCAGTCCTCAGCATCTCCAGAAGATTCAGCCCATTTGTGTTGGAAATATCAAGCTAGATGGATGTATCATCCAAATTAGGTACATAGGGAGCTGCCATATATTATGGGTGCATTCAGACAGATGGGGAAAATATTGTGTTAATTTTCATGATTTTAATGCTGTCCCATTTTCTAATGCTCCTGTCACACGGCGGAATTTGTTGCGTTATACAACTGTGGCTTTTTGACTGATACACCGGCATGCCATGCTGAATTTCACTCACACCAGTGGGCATGATGAGACACAACAACAAACATATTCGGACAACGTGGCCCCTCCCCCGCCCTTTCTGCACATGTGTGTTTCTGTTCCCCCGTGATTCCCCCACTGAACAGCACAAAAGAAGTGTGTGCTGGTATGCCACCCCACATTTTGTCACTTTCCTCCCGTAATTTTCAGGTTTAATGGGGCTGCAAATGGATTTCTTTTTCCTAGAAGCAAGTAACATGGAAATGAGTGCTAAACAGGCACTATATTATGTTCCTATGTGTGCCAGACCATCGGTCCATGGAGCTCAATATTGCCAGCACTGATTGGCAGCGGTTCTCCAGGGTCTTTCTGCCCCCTATCTGGAGACAACAGGGATTGAGCCTAGGGTCTTTCATTTGCAAAGCGGTTGCTCTGCCACTCAGCTCTGACCCCACCCCCAGTATAAAATAGCTCTCTATCTTCTTCCATTGCCACCTGACTTGATGTTGAAGAGGCTTCCTGGCTAGCGCTTGCTGATTGTTCACAGGCTACCCTCTGCCTTGCATCCATCCCCTGAAGTCCAGTCATTCTATACACAAAGTATAAAGGGATGGAGTTTCTCATTTTTGATGCTCTGCTTATCTGTTTTAGCTTATCTAGAAGCTATGTGATCAGTTCTGAAAAGGCTAGACCAAATCTGCATTGAGGATCTCGGGGCAGGGGGTGGAATGTGGATGTGCCTGTGGTTAGATTGAGAGAGAATCCCAGTTCGCCTCCCCATTATAAATGCATGTCATGTCAAAAAGATTCTCTCCTCCCCACCCCCAGTGTTGTCTTTACTAGTTCTGCATCTTTGGAGCTAGTGCCAAATAATAAATCTGCTTGTTGTTTTGGTTTTGGGAATTTTCTTTAAATAAACATATTGGCTAAGTATGCAAATCTGCTTATTGTTGCTTAAGAAATACTCCCCGGGTGTGAAACATCTGGGACTCATGATCAAGTGACAAACTAATTTGCAAATGCAGTACATTTCACCCCGACTTTTGTATAATTCTTGCGTTTGCTTAATTCAGCTGTTATCTATATGGCAATTAGTTATGTATTTTGCTTTTTTGAGTTCCAAGGCATGCAAAATCCATGGCCTGTGTTCTGC
The DNA here is from genome assembly GCF_009819535.1 of Lacerta agilis. Classification (NCBI taxonomy): domain Eukaryota; kingdom Metazoa; phylum Chordata; class Lepidosauria; order Squamata; family Lacertidae; genus Lacerta; species Lacerta agilis. The sequence continues at coordinate 31,367,278 of NC_046319.1, forward strand.
TGAGGCCATCAACCTAACCCCCCTGGTCTCCTCTGGGGATTGATTTTGCAAATTAATGGTTAACACTTCAGATAAAGACTGGCATAGTTCTGGTTAATTTATCTGAACTGGTCGCCATGTAATGCAAGGGAAGGATTATATGACCTGTAACGGATAAGCACATAAAAAGAGATGTTAATGCTCTCTCATTTTTATGGACCTTCCCTCTGTAAGATCAGAGATTATTCCTGATCTGCTTCAACTCTTAAATATACAGTAATTCATTTACATAGTCTCCTGCTTACTGTACAGGCTATGGCATTAAGGATAGGCGAACCTGTCAATTTCTTACTCTCGGCTTTTCAGTCTTTATTCCATTTCTCCACATGTCCACATCAGTTTGCGATTTATTTATTTTACTAAAAGGTACTGATGGACGTTCATCAGAATTCTGGGGCAGATTTCTCCCAATATTCATATGTTACTATGCCATTCTGCATAATATACATATTTTCGCAGAGCAATTTCCCTTGATAGAATGCAACTTTGAACGCCCTTTTCACTACCGTATGCATTTTTATGCAAACTTCACCATGGTATGTATGCATTTTTTTACACATTGCTTGGCTGGAGAACTACATTGCAAAATTTGGAGAAGTGCGGATTCCGAAGCAAGGCTGTGTTTTGGAAAAATGTGAACTAGATGCAGGAAATGCACTGTCACAGCATCCCTGGTAAGGGGATATACAGCTTCTGCTTAAAAACATCTAATGAAGGAAAGTCCACCACCTTCTGGACTACTGTGTTCCACCATCAAAAACTTTCCCCCTTTGACTCTTATACCTTAAGCTACACATATTATACCTTCTCTTGCTTCAGTGCACCATCCTTTCCTTTGCCCCAAAGTGGTTTAACAACCCTTCTCTCTTCCAAGACAACTTTGGGAATTGTAGGTCTGTCAGAGGAGATTCATCAAAACTATCAGCTCTGTTAATGAACTACAGTTCCCAGAAGTCCTTGGGGGAAGCCATGGCTGCTTAAACTTGTATGGTACTGCTTTAAATGTATAGTGAAGATGATGCCAAAGTTATATTAGAATAGCACAACAATTTACTTCAATGTAAATAACTTTGTTGTTGTTGTTGTTTAGTCGTTTAGTCGTGTCCGGCTCTTCGTGAACCCATGAACCAGAGCACGCCAGGCACTCCTGTCTTCCACTGTCTCCCACAGTTTGGTCAAACTCATGTTAGTAGCTTCAAGAACACTGTCTAACCATCTCGTCCTCTCTCATCCCTTCTCCTTGTGCCCTCAATCTTTCCCAACATCAGGGTCTTTTCCAGGGAGTCTTCTCTTCTCATGAGGTGGCCAAAGTACTGGAGCCTCAGATTCAGGATCTGTCCTTCCAGTGAGCACTCAGGGCTGATTTCCTTCAGAATGGATAGGTTTGATCTTCCTGCAGTCCATGGACTCTCAAGAGTCTCCTCCAACACCATAATTCAAAAGCATCAATTCTTTGGCGATCAGCCTTCTTTATGGTCCAGCTCTCACTTCCATACATCACTACTGGGAAAACCATAGCTTTACTATACAGTACAGACCTTTGTCAGCAAGGTCTCTGCTTTGTAAGATGCTGTCTAGGTTTGTCATTGCTTTTCTCCCAAGAAACAGGTGTCTTTTAATTTTAATAACTTTAAACCCTTTCAAATAAAAATTAAAGAGATTTCTGGGTTTGCTGGACTCCCTAGAGCCTATGGGCCCTTCTGACTACCACTTATTAACAACCACAGAAATATAGGAATCTGCCTTACGCTATGAGTTCATCTAGCTGTTTGGTCAACACTGCCTGGCAGTGGCATCCAGGTTTTCAGGCAGGAGACATTCCTAGCCCTACCTGGTCATGCCAAGGCTTGAACCTGGGACCTTCTTCATGCAAAGCAGCTGCCTTACCGCTGAGCCACAGTATGTCCCATCTCAGGTGTGTTATCTCCACCTCCAGAGTCCCCGCATAAGTTGAACCTCACCACGCTCTGTGGATGGCTGCATGTGACAGATACATCACATATGTTACTGTACGATTGATCTGACCTTGTCCCTTTGCATTTGTGTTGTCACAGCTCCACGAGAAGGGATACAATGAAATGAATGACGACAGCAAAAGCATCTGGAAACGCTAAGTGCCACACAGCAATCAACGTATCACTTATGGCAATTATGCTGGGATGGTCTACAGCAAGGTCAGGTGATATAATTCACAGATGCTGATGTCTCAGAGTGGTGATGGGAACGGCCGCCTCATCCCCTTAGGCTGTCATGGAGATATCTGTGCAGATGTCTGTCCTAGAAATGGCACACACTCATGCGAGGGGAAGTTGTCAAAGCCCAGGGGGGTACCAGCCATTTACGGAATGGAGAGAGGGCATATGTCCTGTGGTGGTGCCATCTCTTTGAGCAATGTAGTAAGTGACACCACAGAGAGAGTGGAATGTGAAGGCAGTTTGCAAGGCAGACAACTGTTCAATCAGCTGTTCTTGACAGCCTAACCTAGCCCAGCCTTGCCATCTCAGCTGTGAAGACCGGGGCTGAATTAACCATTCTTTATCTTACTTGTTACGTGATTTTCAATTACAACAATGGGTATTATAAGCTTGTTCTTGCACTACTAAGTTAACCAACCCTGCTTCACACCCAACAGCAGTTCTCACACCATCAGGCATCTGCTCCCAACACCACTCTCCATTGAACTGAACTAGCTAGCCTGTGTCTTGCTCCCAACATTTTAACTCCCTTTCAAACGCTCATCTAATCACCACTCCAGGCTCCCCACCTCTTCATGTTACCTGAATTATTCTAATATTCTACACGTTTACCTTTATTACACACACACACACACACATACACACACACACACACACCAGAGCCTCACTGCGTGACTTTGGGCCAGGCACTCTCTCTTATCTTTCTCTTCCTTACAGGAGGGTGGTTGTTGTGAAGATTGTGTGTGGGGTTGGGGGGTTGGGAGGGAAATCCACATACTGTATGTATACCACCTTGAGCCTCTTGAGAAGAAATGGCATCATTCAGTACTTTGCCACAGCCAAGGGGACACACACACACACACACACACACAATTGAAGAAATAAGTATAGCAAACAATTAGGCTTGAATGCCTTTTAAAATTTTAGACAATTTATTTGTTTGCTATGTGCATGTTTGTTAAAAGAACTTAATGGGGCAACACAACAACACTAGAAACAGCCCATTAGGGATTGATCCATCTTCACCACGTATTATTATTTTTAAAGATAAGTTTATCACAAGCAGCAATTGGACAGCTCCCTCTGAAGGCAGCAGTAGCAAATTCTGACTGCAGTTTTAACTGTTGAGGATGGCACTCCCCTCTGCATCGCCACACAGAATCCTGGGAGTTGTAGTTCTCAGCATTTCCTGGTCGTTCATATATATATCTTTATAGTTTCTGCATCATGCTTGTGTGGTTCCAGTTACACAGGACCTAATATCTGATCACTATTACCTCTACCTAGATATTGCTATTGCTAGATCTTGTTCATGGGTTAATCAGACAGTCAGTTAATTGGAATACATTGCATTTGTATGTCAGGTTCTCTCTCTCTCTAAAACACACACACACACACACACACACACACACACACGTGCATTTTTACAACACTTTTCCTGAATGTATATAAATTTGTACATACTACTTGTCTAGAGAACTACAATGCAACATTAGGATAAGGGCAAATTTCGGAGGCTGGCTGCTTTTTGGTTTGTGTATTATTTCAGAAAGTGTGAATTAGGGCAATTTAATCTATAATTGTGAACTGAATCAAATTCCTCCCCATTCCTACTCTAGGCTCACTGAAAGGAGCTGTTTTAGATCCTGACCATTCTTCGTTCTCTAGCTGAACTGTTTAAAATGAACCAGGAGTTGAGCTAACTCAGATCCAAAACTTGCTAGTAACAAAAAATATCATATTCCTTATGGCAGGAACATGATCTCTGAAAGCTCACTGAAATGCTAGCAGAAGGAAGACCTCCTACCATAGAATGAATATTTAACAACAATAATAATCACCACCAACTTCATGTCTGGTGGCTTGCCTCACTTCTGATTAGCAGGTGGGCAGAGGGCACCATACTCCTGCCGTTTCTGGGGTCTGACCCAATTGGTCGGGCTTCGTTGGAATGATGTAGCGTTAGCCCTCCACAAAGAGTGAAATGCTGAAATAGCAGTAACTGAGCAGTAAGTGTGAAGGAAGAGAGGGAGAATGCAAAAGGCATACAAAAGAGGTGATTGACTGGGGGCCACTAAGAAAAAGGGCTGCAGTTACATTCCCCGATAACGCTGCTCTCAGCAACAGATTGTTAAACCAGAAAGAAACTTGCTTGGGAGCAAGAGTTTACTGCTAGGTGTGAAGCAGTGGCACACTTTCCCCCACATATGAGCAACCAATCTGCACTTCTGGAGAGAGAGAGAGAGAGAGAGAGAGAGAGAGAGAGAGAGAGATGGATGGGATGGTAACAACAGTGATGGTTCTCTTTCAGAGACTCTGTTATTTCTTTTTTCTTTTAAACCATGAAATCACTTTTGCAAACACAGAATCACTTTATTTCATATACATAAAATGTTACGTACTAACTATAAACTATTGGCTTTCTGGCATGCTGATAAATATTTTTTTATTTTGTCAGGGATTTGGCGTTGTCTAGCTCTTTTCTTGGCTCTGGTTCACGGTGTATTTTTTAATAATTATTTGATTTTCATTGCAATTAATGGTAACTTAATTTCTAAGCTGCTTTGAAGGTCAACAGGCAGAAAAGCGGCCTAGGAATTTTAAAATAAAAGAGGGTTGTGTCTGGCTAAGTCATATTAATAGGAGACCCATTGAAAATAATGAGCTTCCATTAGTTGTTTCCACTGGTTTCAGTGGATCTATTTTAGGTATGATTTAGTCAGCTATGACCCTTGATTTATATGAAAATCCATAGGCTGCTTTTCTGTCCACTGGCCTTCAGAGCAATGTAGATATTTAGAAACTGTTCAGTACTAATACATGATACAAAGAAAAACTTGGAAGCTGAGAACAATAGAAAGGAAACAAAGGGCCAACTCTGGCTTAGCCATAAGGAGAGCAGGTCCACTGGAATTAATGGCCATGACTAATGCAAATACTAATGCGTGTAATGTGTCTACTATTAGTATGACTTTAAGCACATTTAAAACATGTGGCTTCCCCCCAAAGAATCCTGGGAGCTGTAGTTCATTAAGGGTGCTGGAACTGTAGCTCTGTGAGGGGTCATCTACAGGCCCCAGTATTCTTTGGGAGATGCCCTGTGTTTTAAATATATAGTGTGGATTTGACCTTATAGCACAATCCTAACAACGTATGCTCAGAAGTATGGATGAGGTGGAGATTTGATTCAGTACAGACTTAAAGGTGAACCTGCCAGATCAACACTCTCCGAAACAATGCACAAACTGAAATACAGCCATCCTTCAAAATCCACACTCCTCCGAATATTGCAATGCAGTTCTCCAGCCAAGTAACATGGACAGAAATGCAAATACTAGAGGAAGCATGCATAGAAGCATATATATGTGCATTATATATGGGGGAAGTGCTTGCAAAAATGTATTAGTCAAAATATGTTTATTTTGAGAAATTTGCACTGATATGTTGACAAGTTTTCATGAGGATTAAAAAGAATGGCAGTGGTTGCAGAACTGTGGAGAACTGAATTTAAGATTAGCACAGGCATAGGCAAACTTGGCTCTCCAGGTGTTTTGGGACTACAACTCCCATCATCCCTAGCTAACAGGACCAGTGGTAAAGGATGATGGGAGTTGTAGTCCCAAAACATCTGGAGGGCCGAGTTTGCCTGTGCCTGGATTAGGAGAATTAGAAATGAGCAGATTTCTTTCATCCCTACTCAGAAGTTAAGTCTTATTGTTTTCAGTGGAGGTTTACTCTCAGGTAAGTGGGGTTAGCATTGCCGGGTTAGTTGTATACCATACAAAGTATTTTAGGATAGAATTTTATGCACAAACACTTCCCCTTCGTTTTATAAGTTAACTTCAGACCCATTTTACCGTATTGCTGGGAGGCCGAGATCTTGCCTTTGTTTTCATTTTAAATGAAAGTTAAATGCAAGGGGGGGGGGAGATGAAGCTTGAGAGGTGCTCCCAACATATGCTTCCTTCTTAGACAGAGGTCAATTCCCAAGTTTAATTGCTGTAGCTGGCTAAATATGAGATGAGTTCCACTGTATATGCCAGCCTATTTAGATAGTACCTTAAACTATTTTCACATGTGTGGCTTAAATTGCTTTTGAGGCTCTCTGGTGCTATTTATGTTCATACCTGATGACTGCTAATGCAGAAAAGAAAAAAAAATGAGATGAGATATCCGTAATACGACTGGGGGATTGTGGGCAGTGCAGGTTTAGTACAGCAATCATATTGTGAGAAGTAATGGCACTACTCTGCTTTGGTCAGACCCCCCCCCAAAAGCACTTTGTCTAGTTCTTGGCACTGTACCCGAAGCCCAGAATCCTTCTCAACTGGATGGACGGCAAATAGGCCAAGTTCAATGAGTTACTGTACATGTAAAAAGCCCTTAACAGCTTGAGACCACTTTACCTGCTTTACCCTTAATATGCCCACCCAGCCACTTCACCATTACACGTGCCACATGATGCCCATTCCATGCTTGTAAGAAACCAATATTTTAACATGGCAGCACCTACACTTTGGAACTCCCTACGTCTTGACACCAGGTAGGGCCTTTCCCTGTACGTTTTTCAGAGCCTCCTAAAAATATCTTAGTTTAGGCAAGCCTCTCCTGACATGCAGAATTCTGTGTTTCAATCTCTTTTTTGCTTCCTGTTGATTTTAATTACCTTTTGAATGCTTTTATAATGCCTGTTTTTACCTGTCTTTTATTTGTAATGATAATGTTTTTCTTTTTTTTGTAATCTGCTTAGAGGTTTTATTGCAATCAAGAAGCATGTAAATGTTGTGAAATAATGAATAAGGCCCTGAACTTATTTATTATTACATTTATATCCCACCATTTATTCAAAGAATTCAAGGTGGTGTGTTTTACCCTCACAACAACCCTGTAAAGTACGTTAGGCTAAGAGACAGTGACTGGTTTCATGGCTGAGCAGGGATTTGAACCCTGGTCTCCCAGGTCCAAATGCAGCACTTTAACCACTATGCCACCCCAGCTCCACACTGCAACCCTCGAAACCTCTAAATCTGACCCATAGGACTTTCCCCACCCCACACTCCTCCCCAGCCATGCCCATTCTCCCCATGCCATAACCCTAAGTGGCCCTGCTCTGCACTTCCCTTGAGTGTTTTTGCCTAGCTGGAAGGTGTTGTTGTCAAACTCTGATCATGCCTTTTCCTAGCTGGATGAAGGATAGAGAGGAGTTTGTGAGCATGTGCAGAAACTAGCGACTGTACAAAGGTAAAATTTACATGTGTTGTTCCACCCACCTCTGCCTCTGGCCTCGCCCACCACCTCACCCATGTGGCCCCTGGAAGGTTGCTGCCTTTACAGCAGGGCTCATTTTACATTCTTAAGTGCAAAACCTGGTTCCATCTCTGGTCCATCTTTCTCTCTCTCTCTCCTGCAGCTGACTGCAGGGACTTCGGTTTAGTGAACTGCCCCCCTCCTCTGCCCCCAACCTGGTCCACGCCTGCCTCCCAAGTATAACTACCCACTGTATGGTTCAAAAGTGAAATTGATACACTACATACCAATAGAAAACAGAAGCAAAACAAACAAAAATGTGTGCCTATTGACAAATGGAAGATGCTGTAGAAACGGCATTTGCTGTGCTTTGCCCTTCTCAAAAATTAAAACCTGTTTCCCCCCCCCCCACCTGCACCCTGGCTCTGAACAGAAATCAAGCAATTCCAAGGAACTAGCTCTGAGAATCTTAAACAGCCTACTTGAGAAAGATGGTGTTTTGTTGTCATCCCCCTTCAGTTTAGAAAGATTAGAAAGTGATAGCTGTGTCAAGTCCTCTTAAAAATAATATGCTTTCATCCTATGTCTTAATGTAACGCTATCTTACATAGCAGATGTTTGGGGAATGCTTTCTCCACTTATGCAACGACTGAGGCATACCAATGCTGGGAACACAGTTTACCTTTTGAAACTGACAAGTGTCAGGCAGAGAAGAAGAAGAAGAAGAAAAAGAAAACAATGAAAAAGTGGGGGGGGGAGAACTCAGCGAGCAGGTCTGTAATCGACATCACAGAGATATGTTGGAAACAGGTTGAAAATGCACCTCCTAAAGGGAGAAGGGTAAGGAAGAGAGGGAAAAATAACGCAAGACATGAAAAGTAAATGTATATAAATAGTAAGCACGGGGTTGAATGATGATCTTTAGTGCAGGCAGATCCCAGGAGCGGTGGGAAAGCCTGCAATTTCTTATGGGATGCAGTGATAAAGAAATTACATACTTATTTGAGAGGAACATAAATAAAGATTAATAGGTTAATGAGTTATTTTCCTTTCATTACTACACCATTGTACTTTATTATAATTGCTTTGCACTCATTTAATTAAATTTGAACTGAGGCCAACACAAGATAATTTGTTTTCCCTGTACTAAACAATGAGTATGCAGATTGAAAGTACCGGAGCCATAATCAGCCCTCTGTTTCGCAACACTTTTCTACTCGGAGTAGACATTATAATTGATAATTTGATTGTTGCGGCACTCTGCACAATATATTTTAAAGCAACATTAACATAATGGAAATTATGTCGTGTGCCTAATCTGTGCTGTTCATTGTGCAACTGTATGAATGAATCCCCTGTTGGAATGAATGAGGGCTGGAACCAACACAAGTGCACCTACCTGTATCAGGGTACAGGTACATTTGTTTAAATTGTTTTGATCCCACCGTTCCAATGCTTGACTGGCTTCCTGCAAAGATAACGTGGGACAATATGTAAATAACCTGTATGAAACAGGAAAAAGAACCTCGTCACATTCCACACAGCAGGAGCAAGGTTTCATTAAAACTCAAACACCCATTTAAACTAGGTTCTTTTTACACCCTCTGCGGAAGGCTGGACGGAACAATTCAGACTACCATTGGGGAGGTTGCTCCATAGCCTAAGTGCTTGGAACTGCAGTAATATAAAACCCTTGCTGCTAGAAGTGGCTCACCAGGTAAGGCAGAGCCACTACCCTACCTTTTCAGCAGGTGGGCCTCTGCTACCGTGGAGGCTGGTCTTTAAGGGCAAATGGGGCACAACCCCACCAGCCTCAGACCTCACTGCTATACAAAGCCTTGCTGAAAGAAAGCCGTCTGTTGGCACATAAATGTGGAGCATGCACCAATGGAAGCTTGTTGGCCATTGCCATTTTGTTTTCCATAGCAAACTGTGTTTAAGGCCTGTTGACTAATAGACAGGGTCCCAGTCTAAGAAAAAAATAAAATAAAATGGGATCCTTGCAGCTTTAGCTAGATGCTTTAGTGGAATGGGTTAAGCAGGGTTCAGATCTATGTTCAGGCATGAAGCTCAATAGATGACCTTGGCTGAGGCACCACCTCTCACTTCTCTTTCTGCGAAATGCACAGTTAAACTACGGAACTCGCTCCCACAGGAAGCAGTGATGGCCACCAACTTGGATGGCTGTAAAAGAGGATTGGACAAATTCACAGAGGAGAAGGTTGTCAACAGCTACTAGCCATGATGGCTGTTGTTCTTCCTCCACTGTCAGAGGCAGTAATATTTTTGAATACTAGTTGCTGGAAGCCACTGGCAGGGAACAGAGAGTTCCCTTGTGTTTGGGCCCTGCTAGTGGGTTTCCCATAGGCATCAGGTTGGCTGTGAGATGAGGATGCTGGACTAGGTGGGCCTTTGAGCTGACCAGCAGGACTCTTCTTATGTTCTACCTCACAGAGGAGTTGTTGTTGTTGTTGTTGTTGTTGCTGCTGCTGTTGTTGTTGTTGTAAGGATAACATGGGAAGGGTAAGAGCCATGTATGCAAACCTTGAGTTCCTTGGAGGAAAATATGTGATGAGATGAATAAAAGATGAGATGTAATAATAATAATAATAATAATAATAATAAGAAGAAGAAGAAGAAGAAGAAGAAGAAGACGACAAATAAGGTTTTGAAATAGGGGGTTCTGGCACCAGGATCCATATATTTAACGTGCTGTATGTGTTGGACAACTAATCTACTGACCAAGCATTCATTCATTCATTTATTAATCAACAAATTATAACCTGTTTTCCCCCTCCACAAATGAGTTGACCAAAGCAGCTTGCAAGTACAAAAACAAGCAGCGGCCCCCACATTTTAAGTGTGTTTTAACACACACTTAAAATGCAAATTTTCTGATGCCCTAGAGAAATATCTAATTTAGCATGCTTATTTTGTTTTTGTTCGGTTAACAAACTTAAAAACTGTGAAACAGTCAAGTTCGCCTAAATACTGCATTTGCAATTAACAACATTAATTGTTACTAATTCATTTATGAAATGTGTGTGTGGGGGGAGATTCTGTGGAATAATACAGAACTGGAAAGTTGTTGAGCTGCTAACTCCATCCTGGCTCCTCAGCCTGTGAACCTGCATTCCAGGTCTGGGTTAAGGTGTCGCGCCCATGGATTGAAACGGTCCTGATGCTAGCTGGGAAAATGGGGGTGTTTCCTACCAGCAAGCAAATCTGAGGCAGCTGTGAACACCATATTGGATTGTGTAGCTCAGTGGCAAGGCATGTCCCTTATAGCTCAGTGGCGAATCACCTGCCTTTCATGCAGAAGGTCCCAGGTTTGATCCCTAGTATCTCCAGGCGGAACTTGGAAAGAATCCTGTCTGAAGCCCTAAATAACTGCTGTCAATAATGAGCCAGGTGGACCAATGACTTGACTCAGTGTAAGGCAACATACTATGTTCCTATGCTGGGAAAATTTCAGAGACCTCTGTTGGCTTCAGCACTCCCAATCGTATCTGCATCACACTGGTACTGACTTAGGTGCCTAAAAGACAATGTGTTCTGCACCAGCCATGCTATAAGTGTAAAATGGGGATGGCAGAATCCAGATATTATTTTCCTTACCCAGGTGATGAATGTCTAGGACATTTTTGGTAGACTGCAGATGTCCTACTTAATATCTAGTATTAATAGCTTTTTAGCATTCGATATGGATTCTGATATGATAGCTGTACTTAACCCCCTCTGCAAAGAACAATCATACGGCTGCATTGGCAATAGCCTCTATTTAAGAATAGACAGGAGGCATATTCGAAACACTGTAGGCCTGTAATCTCGACTTCAGCAATGGAGAAGCTACAGTAAACATTAATCACATAGAAAATTGAGCAACAGCAGGAAAGTCCTGCTTAGAGCAAAATCAAAGAAAAATAAAACAGGTCCTTCAAAGCTAAACAACCAGTGGTGGTTAAAGCAAAGAGATGAGGGGAGGCTGGGGATGGCTGAGGATACAGGGTAAAACCATTAGTGTTGCTCTTAATGAGATAATAAACCAAACACTCCTGAGCACAGAAGCACCAAATAGGAAGGTTTCAACACAACATGACTTTATTCTGTCAGTGCACACAAGACCGTCATGAGCTTTTGGTTACCTTATTATGGAGAAGATCTAGTACAAACAGGAAAGGTGCAATGAAAGGTCCAGCTAGCGGTGGCTGGGGCAAAAAGATCCTGCTTATTTATGAAGGTTACAGAAACCAGGTCTGTGTTCTTTAGAAAAGGGGAAATTAAGAGGGCGCGTCTCAGGGTTGGAGAGAACACTGAAGGGAATTGAGAAGATAAATGTTACAAGGCTGGTTGAGCTACTCTGCAATAAAGAACAAAGGATCGTGACCTAAAGGGGACCTGGGAAATATATAGAAGAGGAGGAAATATGGAGCAACACCATGGAAGGTAATGTAATGGAGTCTGGAAAACTTAAGTGCTTCACTTGAGAAATGGAACATTCACACATTCTGAACATAATGGGAAACAAAATACTCACATGCATAATTATGGATTAGATTGTTATCCTGCTTTTTTAAAAAATAGATTAGATTGTTATCCTCCATATTTTAAAATATACAGTATGACCCAATATAATGCACATTCAGATACATACTAAGAAGTGTATTAAGTCTAACTGCAATAAATTAATAAAGAGAACTGCATGTATGTACAGGGGTTATCTTCATTTCCTAGGTCTCAAAATCACCTCCACCACAGCTCACTTGACTTTGCTTAGACATGCCTTTTTCATGCAAATTCTCCAATCTCACTTGTCAAACATTTAATATTTTGAATATACTCCTCCAATATCCATCATAAAGAGGCAGAGCTACTCAATAATGCTTTGCGGCTGGAGTATTGTGAGGTCGCCACAAAGGAATGGGTTGGTTTTTCCCCTCTTTCATTCAGGTCGTAAGGTCAAGCTTTGCTGGATTAATTTTGCAGAGCCCCTTTGTTATAAATAACAAACAAGGTCATTTATTTTCATTTCCTTGTTTCTAATTGCATAGATCTCCTTTGGAGTATGAACTCGCTAAACAGGTGGCTGAAATGCTGGGAAGCAGGAGAGGGGAAGACTTGAAACGGTTCCAGAAAAGGAGCCCCGTCCCACTCTAGTCAAGCAGCAGTGATGAGTTTGAGGTTTAACTCCTAAACAGGCTATGCACCTGCTTACAAAGCAAGGAGTATTCACACTCAAGGCAAACACATGAGGCTTTCCACCCCCCCCCAATTGCTGTATGCTTTGCTGGTGTTTTGTAAAATTTAGCATTGTTACATCTTAAATAGAGGGGAACGCATTAGTGAGGGCAACCAATATCTTCTTTGTTAGGAGTATTATTTTACAGCCAATTCATAAATGAGCTTTCTCAGAGGTAGGACAATAACTTATCTCTGTAGCATTAAGTAAGAAAAAAGTGCTTTCTTTTCTTTTTTAAAAAGGGAGAAGTACACTGGAATTCTAAAGCTGGAGCAAGACACCATGGCAGGGGTGTGGAACACATCTAAGGATGGATGTACGTGTCAATTCAGTTCTATTCAATTCCTCATTTTCCCAATTTTAAATTCAAATTCTTCACATTTCTGCAGCAAATTTTAAAAGAAATCTTCATGAAATTTCACCCACAACTTAGTGCGAACATACACATTTTTTATTCAATTTTTGCTAATATGCACATTTTTACAAGCAATTTTCCATGATAAAATGCATTTTTGCATACTGTCTTCACTAATGTATGCATTTGTATGTAAACTATCCACTAATATATGCCTGTTAGTACATATTGATTGACGGGAGATCTTCACCACAAAATTCAGAGAAGTGCAGATTTACAAGGATGTTGTGTTTCAGTTTGCACATTGGTTCAAGAAGTGCAAATTATGCTGTTTCTCATTAAAACTGAATTGTCCCATCCCTCCTTTTCTCTGCAAATCGTAGCTATACAAAAGTGGCATGTGACATCGCCACACTTTGAATTTCCCCACTGCTGTGATACTATACTGGCTGTGGTGATGATGCCATGTCATGCTTTTTCTTTTTAACAAGATATTACTTGGGCAAAGGAAGGATAAAATGCTTGGCTCCTGTTTTTGCATCAACTTTGCATCTGCCAAAACATTTAGTTCTAGCCACAGGATACTAACTTCATTCCAGAACTAGGGGTGAATGGAACATCTGCTTGCTATGAATTTTGCGAGTGAAAGTAGTGCTTACTGGGGGCTGAAATGTTTACTGAACCCAGCTATTCCTTAATCAGTTCCCACTCTGGTGCTTTTTTTAAAAAAAAAAATTTTTTTTAGGATTATCCAAACAGATAGTCTTGGAATAATTATCCAGCCAATTGGGGAAATCATGCAGTCAGTGTGATAATGGCATTATGCAATGTAGCTGATCAGCTTAGGTCACAAAGTATTCCATTATCTCTATATAAGTTTTTATTGGGGTCAAGATTTAATTTTGGAGATGCTCAATTTCTGCTGTTATTGGTATTGTATTCTTGCATCACTATTGTTATTATGAGTTATGTAGGGATTGCTTAATTTTATTGTATACTTATTGGGATGTTTTTATTTACTGTTTATGATTACAGTGCTCACATTTTGTTATACTTTTGTAATTATGTAAATATTTTCATGCTGTAAACTGCCTTGAACATTGTTTTAACTATGGAAGGGCAGCATAATGGCAGTAATGTCACAAAGCTAATTTGGAGTGAGGACTTTTCAGTTCAGCGCTGACCTCCCTCTGAATAAGTGAATAAATTTGTTCTCTTTTGCAGCTCTCTCTTCTTGAAGAAAAAAAAAGTGGGGGCATTTTTACCATCAAGAAAAGTTTTCATGAAAACTGTTTGCATTCGCAGCTGAACCCTATTAGATACTTTATTCCATGGGTAAGCAATCTAAGGCCCGGGGGGCCGGATCCGGCCCAATCGCCTTCTCAATCCGGCCTGCGGACAGTCCGGGAATCAGCATGTTTTTACATGAGTAGAATGTGTCCTTTTATTTAAAATGCATCTCTGTGTCATTTGTGGGGCTTGCCTGGTGTTTTTACATGAGTAGAATGTGTGCTTTTATTTAAAATGCATCTCTGGGTTATTTGTGGGGCATAGGAATTCATTCATTCCCCCCCCCCAAAAAAATATAGTCTGGCCCCCCACAAGGTCTGAGGGACAGTGGACTGCCCCCCTGCTGAAAAAGTTTGCCGAGCCCTGCTTTATTCCATACTTACACAAAAGAGCCTGTTGAATCAGGCCAGTGGTCCATTTAGTGCAGCATCTTGTTCTCACAGTGACCAATCACAGGAGACCAACCAGAGTTTCCAGATACCGATGCCTCTTCTTACAAGGTACAATCAAATGCACATGAAATTCATTGCCTGCATTTACACATTACTAAACACATATTTGTCTGAATAGCTAAGAGAACAAGGAAAACATTGTGCCATTGAGATCAGGTTGTTGTTGTTGTTATTATTATTGCAAAAATTTCCCAGGCCAATTACTGATTTACTTACTAACCTGATCAAAATGTTAACGTGTGAAAAGAAAAACTTCTGTGTGAATAACTTTTACAGTCCCTGGCAAAGAACAGAGAAACAAAAATCCACTGCAGAAATGATCCAGTATTGACTTTTATTCTCAGGAACACATATCTTCCCCGTGTGCAATATTTCTATCATTTTTGCTCCGTATCAGTAAGCTTATTGAAAGTCAAGCCTTCCTCAAACTTCCCAAACTCTCACATTGGGATTGGAAGCTACCATCCCCCACTCCATGGGGGCAGGAGTGTTAAGCCAAAGGATGAATGGACACTGCAGCATCAATACCACTGATGTGTATGATACTATGAAAAGTATCCAATGCTGCCTGGCCTCAGCACTGCTGACACTATGACAAATGTTTCTTCCCTTCAATTACAGGGCCAGGTTCGGGCTGCAGTTCTATATGTACACTTAACCTGGAAGTTAACTACCACTGAACTCATATGATTGTACTTTAATTATGGATAGTTGTGATTTAGGACATGTAAATTCTGCTTTCTGGAAAGAACACACAACAGAGTCTAGCAGAAGTATGCTGTTAGATTTTTACTAGTGAGAATGATATGTGTTCCACAAGGTTACTGAATATCATTTTTTTCAGTGGGCTTTCTTTTCTTAACTTCCTTTCCTCTCTGTTGTTATCTTCTAGGAAAACCAGAGCACTTGAAATGTTTGAAATATCAAATATTTGTCTGGTCTATGAGGAAGTGCCCTCATTACCCCCATTGTTCTATAGTTGGCCACTGAAAAAGAAATGCTGTTATTAAGCTTCTGTGTGATGCAAAATGTGTGTGGAAGGGTGGACCTGGATGAATGAAAATGGTCCTTTTAAAATGGAAATGCACGGATGTGCTTCCAGAAAATAGCTGCACTAGATATAGCCCTGCCAAACTTTTCTTCTTGAAACGAATGTAAGGCTGAGGAGGGATCTGATCAACTTACAAATGATTACACAAGCAAATGCATGGTTTGGGAACATAGCGTGGCAGTCCCAGGTTCAATTCTTGGTGTCTCCAGGTAAGGCTGGGAAAGTTGGAAACCCTGAAGAGCTTCTGCCAGTCTGGGTACTTACCAGTTTCAGGAACCACAGGTGGGTAGAGTGCTGTGTGCTCATGTCTAGCTTTCCACAAGTATCTGTGATAGCAGGATACTGGACTAGGTGTGCCTCTGGGCTGTTCCAGCCAACTCATCTTATGTTCTTATGTAGACAATGATGAGCAAGATGGACTAATGATCTGACTCTGTACAGTCCTATGTTCAGTCCCCGGCATCTCCAGGTAGGGCTTGGAATAGCGTAAACCCTGCTGTTCCATGGTTGAGCTAGATGACCCAATGGCCTCTCTCAGTATAAAGCACTACCCTGCATGGAAGATTCATGTTATTTTCTACTCTCAACTGTTTTATTTATAAGCCACAGATGGGAGAACCTCAGGTCTAGGGGCCAAATGTCCCCTATTGCCTTCAGTACCCTCCCTGGGGCACCCATCTCAACGACCCTGGCTTTGAGAATTCATTGAGAATGCTTCTTGTTTCATGCATGTTCATGCACACCCAGCACTTGTTGGCTGCAGCACCCATGGAGATTTCCATGTATGGATGAACACCACAGAGAGAAGTTAAGAGTCAGATTAGGACCTGGGAGACCAGGGTTCAAATCCCCCACTGGGGCATGAAGTTCACTGAGTGGCCTTGGACCACTCACCATCTTCAAGCTTAACCCTACCTCACAGGGTTGTTGTGGCGATTAAATGAGGAGGGGGAGAAGGACCTTTTGTGCCACCTTGAACTCCTTGGAGAAAAAGGCAGGATATAAATGCAATAAATAAAATTTTTAATGCACATTACTTGTTCCATCATCCAGTGTATTCATATATAACAGTGGGGAGCAGAATTGTGTGTGTATCACCTGAATACATTTGTTATGATGTTTGAAAGAGCCCCATATATCCAGCTATCTATCACATTTTCTCCATGCTGGGTTTCTGGGGCGTGGGGAAGCACTTCAGGTCGCACAGAGTACATGTATAAAACGAACCTGCGGAGGTCAGATGCTCAACAATCCTGCTCCCACCTACCACCTTCCTTTATCCTTAGAACGGACAAATTTGTTAAAACAACCGAAGACCGTGGGTGAAAACTCGATGGAGGAGCGTTAGATTGGAGGCAACACCAAGTAAAAGCCCGCTTTAGGGTGCTGAGCTCTACCCAGCTCAGACTGGTTTCCACATTCAAGGGGGTTACAAAGGCTTCCTTTCAGATGCCTGCCTGCGAGCCAGCCTACCCTCTTCCTCTCTACCAACAGAAAGGCTGCCTCAGGCATACACGTGTATTACACTCTCTTCATTCCCCCTCCCCTGGCGGCCCGGCAAACTCAGAGGAGTGAGCCCCAACCCGGCAGCAAAGCACTGCCGAAAGTTCTGGCTGCGGTGCGTAATAGACCCACGGTCCCCATTCACACGTGCACTTGTTTCCCCCCACTCCGCTGCTCCCCTCCTTCGTGCACGTGCGCTTCGGTTTTCTCTCTCTTCCTCCACCTTCGAGGCGGCCGGCCGGCCAAGGAGCGCGCGGGGGAGGGGGGGGAAGAGAAGCGAGCGGGCCCCGGCCCCTTTGGACGCGCGCACGAGGCAACCCTCCTCGGCGGTGTGCTGCTGAAGGGAACGAGAAAGCAAGAAAAAAAGAGGGGGGGGCAGTACTGCCAGAGAACGAAGCGGCGGCGAAGAACTCGGCGACCCCACCACCAAGTCCCCCCTTCGGCCTCATTCAAGTTGGGTGGTGCCAAGAGCAGCCGCTACCGTCGCCCCGCTTTTGGAGCACTTTTGGGGCGTGTGTGTGCGCTTGGAGACAGCGAAGCTGCCTGCCGCGCGACCCTCCCTCTCCGCAGCTATTCGGGGCTCCTTTTCTTTGGCGCCTTCTTTCTCCCCCTCACGACTCGAGTTCCTCTGCCCTCTCTCTCCACACACAAAACAGTCACTTCCAGAAGAGGGGAAGGGAAAAGAAAGAGACACATACACAGAGAGAGAGACCCTTGCGCCGGCTGCCTCGGCGGCGGAGCGCGCGCCCGCCCGCGCGCCCTGTCGCCGTTCCCCCCTCTCCTGAGGCAGGCGGGAGGAGGGGGGCCGAGAGAGAGAGAGAAGCCGAGAGAGTGAGAGAGAGCCGCTGCTTCTGCTTCTTTCTCTCCTCAGAGCCGGGCGCGTGGCTTCTTTGTGTGGTGCAGCTGGTTCTGGAGGCAGAGAGAGAGAGAGAGAGGCAAAACCCGGGGGGCTGCCATTGCAGGGGGGTGGGGAGAGAGAGAGAGAGAAGACTGAGAGAAAGCTTTCGCCCCACTTCTCCAGAGGTGCGAGAGGCTCCCCCTTTTTGCTCCCCCTCACCTTCGCCTCACCTGTGCCTCTCCTTCCCCGCCTTCGGCTCACCTGCCGCTCTGCCCCCTCCCCTCCCCCGTCTCTATCATCCCATCCCTTGTTTGTTTTTGTCCCCCCCTCTCTTTCTCCCTCCTCTTCCCTCCCTCCTTGTCCTCCAGGAAGCTTCGCCTCTTTCCACTTCTCGCAGATTCCCAAACAACTTGAGCAACGTTCTTCCCTCCAAACCCGGGCACTTTTTTATTTTTTTTATTTGGAAGGTGGATCTATTGAGAGCCTCTCAGAACTTCGCCCCTTTTTGGACCACACGGACCTCCTCTCTTTAGCTGTTCTTCCATCCAACACCCCCATCCTTCCCCACCCCCCTGCCCCAAACAATCCCCCCCATCCCTTCAACATGGATGTAAGATTTTATCCTGCTGCATCTGGAAGCTCCCTTCCTGGAGACCCTTCCAATCTGGACTTTGCCCAGTGTTTGGGTTACTACAACTACAACAAGGTGACTACTTCTTTAATTCCTCCCCACTTTTCTTGTTTTATACCTTTGTTTCTGGTGTGCCTCTCTAGCTTTCCTCATAATATTGTGCCTGGTGGTGCTCTGTTTTGCGGTAGTATATTTTTGTTTTAGTTTTAGGGGGGAGGTGGAACAAGGGGTAAAGGGCACTGCAACTACTGAAACTTTCTTTCCCTGCTGTTAAATGGGGCAGCAATTTTTTAATCAAAACTTTCTCAAGTGCTCTCTCTAACGCTACCCGCCTCCCTGCTCCGTTCCATGGCCTGTACAAAAAGCCATCTCTGGCTGTTGTTGTTGTTGTTGTTGTTGTTACTACTCCCCCTCCCCAACTTTGGAGGGATAATCCCTTATCATTTTCTCACAATTCTTTTGAAATAAAGCACAGTTTCCCTTGTAAACACACACACACACACACACACACACACACACACACACGTAGGGCTTGCGGAATAGCTACTATTTCATTGGCCGTGGGGGAAATTGCTGATGAAGGGAAAGTGTGTGGATGGTGTATCCGGGCAAAAATGGGCTTGTGCAGTTTGCAAAGATGCTGCTTTCTGCTTTACTTGGAATCCATGGAACAATGGGCAGTTTTTGCTGAGGCTCTAAGAAGTACTTTGGGAATTGCAGCCAGTGAGAGCAGCTGCCACTATTGTCTTTCTTTCTTTCTTTCTTTCTTCCTTTTTGTTTGTTGGGTTGTATTTTTTTTTATAAAAAAAATAAATCTTATTTTTTTATTAAAAAAGTCAGATCTATTTCTTTTCTTATAGTCCTTGGTATTTATAGTATGATAAAATGTAATGCTGATCAGAGATTGTGCATTGTTGCCCACTCCCCACCCCCAACTCATTTGGGTCCCACTTTTTCACATTCTGCCACAGTTAAAGACCTTAACTAAGACATTAGTTCTGACAAAGCATGCTTGTGTGGAGTTTTATTGAAATCCGTGGGATCCACATCCCAGAAAAAAATGTGTTTAGGATCTGGGTGCCAAAGGTCATTCCAAGTGGGAATTAGTTCAGTGGATGCATGATTCCTTGCCTGCTAACATTACAAAGCAAGCGAATTGTTTCATTTGACTTGTTTGTCTGCCGGAGAAGCTGTTGGTACGACTTAGCTCCATGGCTTATTTTACATCTTTCTTGTAGCAGTTTATACATGAGAAGGCAGATGTAGCAGCAGCAGCAGCAGTCAGCAGAAGAGAAGGGCACTCCCTACCCTAAATGCATTTTACAAATAATAATAAAAAATGTTTCAACCACAGCTAGTCTGTTTTTGCCAACAACCGGGAAGGAACAGGGAAATGCAAACTTAAAGAGAGACATGGTGACTCATGCTATTCTGAAAGGGACTTCACTGTTTGCATTAGGCTGTGTCAATAGCTCACAGAGTTATTAGCATGGGGCCTTCATACATGTATATAAAGATCCCTTTCACGGCTAGCTGTCTCTCTCCTCCACCACCACCATGCTGCATTTGCCCAGCCTCTGGGGCCCCTTGTGAGATACTGCCTGTTGAGATACTGTGCAAATGGTTAACTGAATGAAGAATGTAATGATGATTACCTAGGTAATGCATGAGAAAAAAGGAATTGGTCGGGGGTGGGAAGAAGGAATTTTCAAAACAATATCTGAGGTTATCAAAAGTTTCTTACTTGCTTGAAGAAAGGATGTCACCAAAGCAAGCTCTTCTTTTAAGAAGGCTCTGTTTTCGAATGTGCTTGGTCAGGCATGGTGGTCATGTTTGATGGAAGCTGAACTGGTGTTTGCCTTGTTCCATGTAGCCAAAGCATACCAATTCCTTTTCACCAAGGTTATGTTAAGCTGCTCCTGGAGAATGCATGCCTGAGCGTGCTCTTGGGAGATACACCACTGAGAATATGAGCACGCTGCTGCCTTGATAGTATGAAAAAGGAAAAGAGAGAGGGGGGGGGAGGGACTCGTAACACAAATTAGGGGCTAAAGCATCACCTTTGATTTTTAAGAGTTTTCAATATGCTCTGAATAACTCTGCACAGTCGCTTGTTAGGGCAGCCAAATGTATATAGTCGCCATCATTTAGAGAATGGCTAAATGTTTGCTGCACTTTGTATTAATTCATGAACATTTTTTGAGCTAATCTATATACCAGCCATATTTTTTTGTTTGGCTATTTATCCTTGGTGATAATGAAAAGGCACTGTGTACATTCTTTGCTATGTGCCTCTGCAGAATGTGCCTCTACAACATGTGAATGGCTCCAAAATTAGAAATTTGCAGAAGCAGACCAATTGTAGTTACCTTTTAAATAATGTTCTATTGTATCTTCAGCATCACAAGGAAGGAAAGTGTGAAACTGCTGTTGGATACCATTTCTTAGAACACCAATCTCCTCAAAATAAAACCAAACCAAACCAAACCAAAAAAACAAACAAACAAACACTAAACTGGTAGGGAGCTATTAACTCTGTTGCACTTTTCCTGTCCCTGTTTAAAAAACACTTGTATTACCAACTTGCAATTTAGGTGGAGGATGGATATGACTTGGGCTGTGATCCTAAACACACTTTGAAATAAAGATAATTGAAATCAATAAGCTTTGTAACAAAATTAGTTTAGGATCAGGATGTTAAGACGATAATTTTATTGCACTTTTAAAAAGTAAGTCTGCTAACCTATGGCTTTACTCTAGGGTAAACAGTTTGAAGCCAGTGGTTGTAAATCTCATTCTGATTCATATGGTTTTAAACCATAGATGGTTGGGTGGTTGATGACTTGTTCAGATGTACCTTGCTTCTTTCTTTTGCTGAGCTCATCCAAGCTGCTCCTGGTTGCTTTGTCATCGAAAATGCCTTTGCATTAGTGTATTTTTACATACATAGCTATTGGCTGACATTCTTAAGATGTGTATCCACCATTTGTAACAATGTTGCAGCAATGTTAGTAGTTGCATTAAAAATAAAAATCAGTGTCTAAGGCAATAATACTGTGGGTCCATAGGAACCAACTCCTAGGGGCCAATGTCTCTTTGGCCCACACAATAAAACATTTGAGGGAGCTGCCCCCCCCCAGCTGACAGGCATTGCCATTCAAATGGTGTACATGTGCCACATCATGTGATCAATTATGCAGGACAGGGCTTACCTGAAACCCCCCCTCAATATTTTGTTCAAGTTGGCACTCCTGCTGTGGTCATTGCATAGTTCAGGGGTCAGCAAACTTTTTCAGCAGGGGGCCAGTCCACTGTCCCTCAGACTTTGTGGGGGCCCAGACTATATTTTGAAAAATAATATGAACATATTCCTATGCCCCACAAATAACCCAGAGATGCATTTTAAATAAAAGGACACATTCTACTCATGTAAAAACATGCTGATTCCCGGACCATTTGCAGGCCACATTTAGAAGGCGATTGGGCTGCATCCGGCCCCCTGGCCTTAGTTTGGGGACCCCTGGAATAGCTTAAGAACAGGCCAGCAATATTGACTGGCAATGTAGTAGGGAGGACATTCTTCTACATATGGTTGAATACAATGGGCAATAACACAAAATACATCATTTGTGTGTGTCTAGAATAGCTCATGGGTTAGAACAGGCTCCCTCAACCACGGCCCTCCATATGTTTTGGACTACAATTCCCATTATCCCTGACCACTGGTCCTGCTAGCTAGGGATCATGGGAGTTGTAGACCAAAAACATCTGGAGGGCCGAGGCTGAGGAAGCCTGGGTTACAGTAACTTCAGGAAAATCTGAATTTAATGGGATTTATTTAGAGTGAATTGTCTGAGGCTAGGCAATTGTGCAAGGCATCATTGTATGTGTCCATATTTAAGAAGTTAATGGTATTTGGGTTGCATATGGACTACTAGGGATTGAGTGGCTTTCTCTTTGCCTCATCCTTGCTACATTTCTAGTGTACCATATTAAGACATTGTAATGTGTAAATTCAGTCCTGTTTGATGATAGGGTGAAGTTGATGGGGTTGTTCCAGAGTTACTGGTTTGAGAAGTTTGCATTTGCAGGTCCATCTCCAAACTACGGTAGTCAAATCTCATTAGGATTGGTGTTTCATCTGGTTTGTAGCCAAATAAATACAGTGGTACTTCAGGTTACGGACGCTTCAGGTTACAGACTCCGCTAACCCAGAAATAGTACCACGGGTTAACAACTTTGCTTTAGGATGAGAACAGAAATCACGCGGCAGCAGCGGGAGGCCCCATTAGCTAAAGTGGTGCTTCAGGTTAAGAACGGACCTCCAGAACGAATTAAGTACGTAACCAGAGGTACCACTGTACTGTTGCACCAATCTAGTAGGACAGATTTTTTCTCTTTTCCCTCCCATGGAAAAATATACAGCAAGGAGTAGGGGGAAGCACAGGAACCTGCCTTACACCAGGCCAGAATTTTTGTTTTTTCAAACCAGTATATTTCACTCTTAACTAGCAATGGCTCTTCTGGGTCTGAGGCAGATGTTTTTTTTTCCACATTACCTGCTACTTGATCCTTCTAACTCCAAAGTGTGAAACCTGTGGCCCTCTGAATATGGCTGGACTACAATTCCCACCACCCCTGACCATGCTGGCTGTGGCTGATGGGAACTGGAGTCCAATAACGTCTGGACATCTGGTCACAAGTTTCCCAACCACTTTTCTAACTAGAGATGCCAGGGGCTAAGCTTCTGACTTTGGCTTGCAAAACATGTACCCTACCACCGAGGGGCATGCATGCTACCTCTGAAGTATGGCCTCTTCCCTCGGACATAGCTGTCAACCCTCCCTGCTGTTTCCCAATGCTATAATAAGGGAATTTCCCGCAAAAAATGGGAAATGTTGACAGCTATGTTTCCCTGGCACACACACTCTGTTGAGCTTTTGAGAATGTTTCCACCTGCAATATATTATTGTGCCACGTGTTGTTAAAAGCTTGCTTTGGAACAATCTTATTGAAGGGTGGCATATAAATCTAAAACACACACGAATGATGGTGGGTAGGGCGAGAGAAGCAGATGGCACTGGGTTCTACGTGTATCTCTCCCACCCTACAACTGATGATCAATTAAGGGATAGTAGCAGACAGGCTG
Source organism: Lacerta agilis (assembly GCF_009819535.1). NCBI lineage: Eukaryota > Metazoa > Chordata > Lepidosauria > Squamata > Lacertidae > Lacerta > Lacerta agilis. The sequence continues at coordinate 31,391,267 of NC_046319.1, forward strand.
ATACCCCATTCACTTGATCAACAATGCCACTATGAGTATGTTGGTGTCCTTTTCTGGACATTATGTCTTTGCTACCCCCCTCTCACACACTCTCAAACAACTGGGTTGATCTGGAAAAAGACTGTATGTGGCATAAGCTAAATTGCTGCATGCTGTGGGCTGTGGCACACTGCTTTCATAAATAGACATTTTTTTTGGGGGGGGAGAGGGAGAGCGATAATGCAGATGATGTTTCACAAGACAAGGCACAGCAAATTAGTTTCTGCAGCTGCAGTTATCTAAAACATTCAATGCAAACACCACAGTTGGGTAAATAGATGGTACAGATAAAAGAAGGAGCAGATGGTCAATGGATGCTTGTATAGCTTGCTGTGTGAGGCTTGGCTATATAGCTACACTGTGGTGACCCTTTACCTGCTTATGCTCTGTAACCAGGAAGAACCATTTAGTTTTTCCCACTTTCCTGCCTATATGCAACCTGCCTAAACTTTCACCCTGTTTAAGATGGAGAGCAAAAGTGTGGGCATTGTTTCCTGGGGGTTGGGTTGCAGTACGGCCTGTAGCCTTGTACATTCTGTATGGTTCTACTCTTCCTAAAGTAACAACTAGAATAGAACTGAAAGAGGGGCATGATTTCCATGAATCCTTTTGGCCTGTGGGTGGGTGGGGGGTGGGTGGGAGAGGGGAACCAATAAGACTAAAATGCAGCTTTGTGCGCATTTCATCTGAAAAGCATCAACATCTTTGTAATAATAGAATCTTGAGACTATTAGGCAAATTTTTTCCACAGAAGATCTATGCAGTGCATTTACCTTCAATAGTGTGCACTCAATTTTAATATAGACTAGACTAGTTTGTCATCTCTCAGAATTTTTAGTCCTGCCAAAAGTGTGGTAAAGGGAGATAATATGAGTGTGTTGAGGTCAAAGGTTGAATGTTACTGCATTTTTATCTGGGGCAACATTGAAGAGTGTGTGTTGAACATTTCAGGAGACTTTTGTTAAGTACTTCCTTATTTTTTTCCATTAAAATGAACTGTGTATCATTTTCTACCACTTTTGGAAAGATAGCTTTAAATTGGTGTTTTATCAAACTGTGTTCTGGAGAACTTGGTGGCATCCCTGGATGCTCACCAGAGGTTCTTCAGTGAAACGATCAGTAATAGTGGATAGGTTTTCCTAGAAGTTAAGCTGCTCATCACTACTTAGGCTCTCTCTGTGATACACATTTAAATCAGTATCATACCACTTTAAACAGACATGGCTTCCCACAAAGGATCCTGAGAACCGTAGTTTGTTAAGGGCACTGAAAGTTGTTAGGAGACCCCTATTCTGCTCCCAGAGCTACAAAATACAGAGTTAAACAATCTATCCCTTTGTCCAGAGAACTCTTAGGAGTTGTAGCTCTGAGCTGGTATTTTTTTGCTTTGTTCAGTACTTATGTGGGTGGTGTTGAAATTTTTTGCTTTTCTTGATAAATAAGTCTGCTGTCAAAATAGCTAAGGAGGTAAGCACAAGCTACCTGTATTCTAACATGAAGTGAGGTGGCAACAATTCTGGCTTGAGCTAATTTACCCCAGGGAAAATGTCGCAAATACTTAACGATGCAAACAAGCCATGCGGGACCATGACATACTGCTGCGCACTTGGTAACTAGGTGTTGGTTACCACACAGGAGGAGCATCAGCTGCTGGTGGTTGATTTTGTGAAATCGACAGGAAGCTACCTAAACACACTGAGAGGAATGCCAATGCCTGTGACTGTTACTGTATGGACCTCTAAAGGTTTGTCTTTAATAGAGGAATTAGCTATCCGATCACACACACTCTGCCCTGGACAAACTTCTTGTTTCAGATGTGTACAAATGTCAACTCGATAGGAATCTTGTGGCTCCTGTGTAACAGGACATCATATTACAGTGGCAAGCTTTGTGGCTTTCACACCCATATCCTCAACTGCCCATGTTTAATGTGATAGCATTTGGTCATGCTATATAGCCTATGGCAGGCTTCCTCAAACTCGGCCTTCCAGATGTTTTGAGACTGCAATTCCCACCATCCCTGACCACTGTTTCTGCTAGTTAGGGATCATGGAAGTTGTAGGCCAAAACATCTGGAGGGCCGAGTTTGAGTTTCACTATGGTAGTGAAACCACCAAGAGTTTGAGCCAACACTATTGCAAAGTATTAGACCAAGTGCACAGTAAAGCTAGCAAGTCATTCATATTTCCAAATGGTTTGGGGCTGATTCTTCTTGACTTGTTTTGACATGGTGCTGACTTGGTGCAGCAGCATAGGAAATATTGTGATGTTAGTTTTTTAGTGCATGCAGCTTCCTTTATATTCTGACAATATGTTAGAGATTCGTTCATTCTGATGATGTTACGATTTCTATTTTCTGCAGTGTGCTTTTTATTGTTTTAAGCTTGGACGTTTTGTGAACTGCATCAAATATATTTGCATGGAGAAGTCTATATACCAACCAAATAATTGTCATTTCCTGTCTTGTTTTTAAAGACTAACTAGATGTCCTATAAGGGATGTGGGTGGCGCTGTGGTTTAAACCACAGAGCTCAGGGCTTGCCAATCAGAAGGTTGGCAGTTCGAATCCCCACGATGGGGTGAGCTCCCATTGCTCAGTCCCAGCTCCTGCCCACCTAGCAGTTCAAAAGCACGTCAAGTGCAAGTAGATAAATAGGTACCGCTCCGGCGGGAAGGTAAACGGCATTTCCGTGCGCTGCTCTGGTTTCACCAGAAGTGGCTTAATCATGCTGGCCACATGACCCAGAAAAACTGTCTGCAGAAAAACGTCGGCTCCCTCGGCCAGTAAAATGAGATGAGTGCCGTAACCCCAGAGTTGTTTGCGACTGGACGTAACTGTCAGCGGTCCCTTTACCTTTACCTTAGATGTCCTATATAAAAAGGGACATTTTTCAGATTGCTTGTTGGCAGCTGTACTTTCTTTGTGTGGTGTTCAACATTTTGATCTACTGGATAGTGTTTGCTCTTGTGAAGCTGATATGATTTGGCTTTCACATTTGTTACCTGGTCTTATGAGTGCTCTGATGAGTATTCATTGCATCACATTATTTCCAGACTCAAATTACATTCATTAGTAGCTAGCACAATGTTTCTCCAACTTCTGGAAGTTGATAAAAACCTATGCTTTGGTCTCCCTGAAGTTGAAACAAACTATCCATCCCCAGGTGATATGCATTCATTTTGCTTCTGAATATGAGGATTTGTAAATTGAGACATTACTGCAAACACTGGCACCCAAAGTGGAATGAAGCAGGATGTCTCTAAGCCACTGCCCTCTTAAAAACCTTGCAAAGGAAAGCCTTAAAACAAAGCAGTGACTCTTCTTCCCAATTTAGATTGGGATGACAGGGTAGCAGAGGAACAGAGAATGCCAGTCACCCCCACAAATCTCAGACACATCAGTTAGAGTCCAGTGCCATGGGATGGTTATTTTAACTTGTGCTCATAACTGGTGGGGGAATTATAAAGCTGTATCTAATGTTCTCTGTCTGCTGGCGCAAGGACTTTTGCACTAGCAGATGTTCAAGTTTTCATGTTGTGCAACATAATCCAATACAACAGTTGCTCTAGCAGAAACTCATTATTCAACAGATTGCACCATCTATTGTACAGCAAAAGTTACTAGCAACATTCAACTTGTGCAAAACATTTTGCTAGCCAAACAGGTAGGACACTATAGGACTTCAACTTAGTGCTATATTACACCCAGGCCTAAGACTGTATGCGTGGAGATGATATTCCTCCCTACATTTTTGCACTCCCTTTCCAAGTGCACCTCCAAAGGGAGTGTTATCAAGACATTATGAAGGTGAGCTGTTATTAATCATCAGTGAATTCAGTTTGTTCTGCTAGACTGACGCAGCTAATTTATTGAGTTAGTATACACTGATTTGTCCAGTGCAACTCAGAATTCTTTCTTCTGGCCAAGTGTCAGTGAGAGAGCCTTCTGCAGCTATTCGTCTATTCTGTTCTTCTACTAAATAATTGACAAGTATCATGTCAACCATTAATAAAAACACAAATTTCTACTAGTCTGTGACCCTATACTGATTATCACTTCCATGGAGGGGGTTACCACTATTCTGAATGTGGCTTTATTTAATTGTTTTGATGAATTTATTGCTGTTGTTTGCTTTATTTATATGCTATTGCATTTGTTAGTATAACGATTGCAATAGTTGGTGGTGGTGTTTTTTTTTAATTTAAAAAATGCTATTGTGATTAGTGTGAGCTACTTTGAGCTCAACATTTGTTGTTGGGAAAACAGAATACAAATATCAAATTAAATCAAACTATTTCGTTTTCAATAGCACTTAACCTGTCTGTCTGTGTTGGATTTTATAACTGCTGGATTGGTTACATTTATTCATGGTTTTATTGAGTTGTCGTTTGTATACTTTAATTGTGTCTATTTTACTGTGCAGAGCAGGGGTAGATGCCTCTGAAAGAACATAAAGCGAAGGAGAAAGTATGGCATAATGTAGACACTTGGGGACCTTGTACCTCTGCATGAAAATGATCAAGGGTATAGTGGCAAAAGGCAGTGGTGTCACAGGAAGTGCATCATTGTCCCTAAAAAAGAGCCTCTTAGCAGGACTACAAACTTAGATGAAATAGCTGGTGACTAGCATACATTCCAAAAGAGTAGAAGGGAGTGGATGGTGATGATTATTATTACTAATTTGATGTATTGCCTGCCTTTCATCCAAAGCCCCTAGGGTGGTTTAAAACAATTTAAAATACAACATTAAAAATGATTTAAAACAAATTGGAATCATAAGGATGAGGTAGGTCCTAAAAGTATATACTGTATCTCAAAAGGCCAGGTTAAAGAGGTGTATCTTCAGCATTGAACAAAAACTATACTGGTATATTGAAAGTAACAAATACGCCTCTGTGGGGAGGGAATTTCTTAACTTTGGTACTGCCACAGAGAGTGCGCCCTCCTGGGCCAGCCCCTGATCTTCTGCAGGCAGTGAAACTACCAAGAGGGGCCTTTTTGTTGATCTCAACCCCAAGAGGGTCTGAAGGAAAGAAGGAGGTCTTTCAGAGATTTTGGGTGGTATTCAACACTAGTCCTACTCAGAGTAGACCCATTGAAATTAATGAATCTAAGTTAGTGATCTTTGTTAACTTCAGTGAGTAGGACCAGTGTTGAATGCAGAGTTGAGGGAAAGAAGGACCCTTTTCTGCCTCCTGACTTCCAGCTACTCTCTGACAACTAGAGAAGAGGCCCTATTCAGAATATTAGGGGGGTGGGCAGGGGAAGGACAGGGGTCAGCAAACTTTTTCAGCAGGGGGCCCAGTCCACTGTCCCTCAGACCTTGTGGGGGGGGCTGGGCTATATTTTTTTTTTGGGGGGGGGGGAAAGAATTCATTTCCTATGCCCCACAAATAACCCAGAGATGCATTTTAAATAAAAGGACACATTCTACTCATGTAAAAACACACTGATTCCCAGACCATCCGCAGTCCACATTTAGAAGGCGATCCGGCCCCCGGGGCTTAGTTTGCCTACCCATGGACTAGCCCATGTGAAAAATAAACATAATATTTTAGTTGCAGCTCCTTCATTTTCAGCTTTGTATTCTTGTTATTAAAAAAAATGCCTAAACATTCTGTTGTTGCGCCCATAACCTAGGTTTAAGGTGCCATTTAGCTCCTAGCTTTCATATCTCAGTTTCTAACACTGGTAACCAATGCAGATGATGATTCAAAGTAAGACATGGAAGAAGAACTGGAGGAAAACATCATGAACAAACTATACATATGAGTGAAGCATTGCCTGACAATGGTTCAGAGACAACAAAGATGCTACATTGCTTGCTACACACACGCAGAAGCCATGAAAGACTTTCTGAAGAGGGTTCAATATCTTGCTTAAAACATTTGTGTGCCACTTTAAGGTGGCTGCGATCAGCCTGACCAGGAGCCAGTGAGGTTGTACCTCAGCTGGTTTTGTTGGGAGCCACATTGGGATGTCAGTAAGAGGCCCTGCTGACAGGACAGCTATGGATGGTGGGATCTCTGCCATTTGTATCTTTCCTGGATCAAATACTAGCTGCAGTCGCTTAGCCCCAATTGAAGATTGGGTCAAGAGGCTATTTGTGCTTTCTGTAGCACAACCAGTGACACAACCGTGAACACAAAAGTAGTCCATGGTTGTGTCATTGGACAACAAATGGTATTTCTTCTCTGATATCATAGTGGAGCTTGCCCAGGACAACTGTCATGTCCCCCTCTGTTTATTTCTCTTGTCCTATAGAGAAAAGGGTAGCCTTGAGCTAGGAAGCTCATTATGAAGTAGGATTTGTTAGAACTTGGAAATATTAAGACCGATGAGCAACATTGGTTAAACTACTCAAGTATTACCTTCATGAGAAGTGTGATATTTAAATGTCACCATGTTGATACAAATTGACTGAATAGTTTTAGAACATTTTTAGGATGTGTGTTGACAGGTGATGCCTGCTACTTATGGCATCTGATGTACTGGGATATTTCGCAATTCTGGTCACCCGGGCTAGAAAAGCAACTATGGATCTCTCTATCAAATTGCGATCTTGTCAAAACTGGTTGTGTGCATAACTGCAGGTGGCAAAGAAACACTTGCTGTTGAGCTGTAGATAGTAGGTCACTTTTCTACCTGCCATGGAAATGTTACAAAATATGGCTTTCTAGTGGCTAGTAAACCTCACCCCAGACATAATGTTTGCTTAGACCAGGAATGGGGGACCTGTGGCCTTCCAGATGTTGTTGGACTGCAAGCCTCATCATGCCTGGTCATTGGTCATGCTGGTTGGGGCTGATGTGAATTGGAGTCAAACAATACCTACAGAACCACATGATCCTCATTCTTGGATTAGATGTGTGATAGGGGCATGAAGTCATTCTGCCCACTTGTTCTAAGATGGTATTCCTGGCAGCATCTCTTTGGTGAGTGTACTGTAAACCATGGACTAGCTGATGGTGCATCTTGATTCTAATACTTTCATGCAGTTTAAGCTTAGGGCAGAATGATGTAGTGAGCTTGTGCAAGGAACATTTTGCCCTCTAACTGTTAATTATCATTTTTTGGGGGGTTGGTGGGGAATTACCACACGAAACTGTTGCAAAAATAAAAATAAATTGCACTACATTGAAATATACCAGCTGTTCGACATTCTGCCTCTATCTTGAGCCCTTTTATGGTTTTGCTGATGGGGAACTAATTTTGGGCATTGGCTTTAGTTCAGTAGCTTTTTAAATAAACAACCCTTCTCCCCCTCTTAGTTATTGAGTCAATTGCATGCCTTTTACTGAAAATATTTAGCAGCCACCAAAGTTCCAAACAGTCTGTTAAAGAAGCCTCAGCTTGCATGCTGCTAGCACGTGCACTTATTAATAATAAAAATTAAAATATTAAGTAGTGTGTTGTTATCTTATTGCTGCACTGAACTCTCCCACCTTGTTGGGTGCCTGTATGCTATGCCTTGGAAAGGGAAGTGTTCTGGCTGAATACACACCAAACATTTTAAACACATAGTTTCCTCCAAAGAATCTTGGGAGATGTAGTTTGCTAAGGGTGTTAGGAATCGTAGAGCTACACCTGCCACAATTCTTTGGGGGGAAGCCATGTGCTTTAACTGTATGGTGTGTACACCGCCTATTTGGAGACAATGTGTGTGTTCTTCCATTTTCTGTTGAAAACATTCATCTGTTTGAAGAGAAAATAGTGCCCACATTTGATAGAAGCAGAGACACCCCCCCCCCAAAAGGTTTTTAGTTCTTCCAGGTTCTGCTCTTCCCATTCATTTATCAGCTCTTCATTTTCTTTGTGTTGCTTTTGCTTTTTTGGGGGGGGGGGGCTTTCTAACATTCGCATCTTTTCTTCTTCCTTGAGAACTGCTCAACTTATTCCAGCACCTCCAGGCAGACACTTCTGCCTGCAGCTTGTATGATTGTGTGTGTATCCTCTGCATTTGGCCAGAGGGGCTTTTTCTTCTGACTTGTTGCCAACACTGTGGTTGCAGCAGGATAGCTGATTTCATGTATTTGGTTACTTTGACTGATCACCCACCAGAACTACCTGAAAGCAGCTTTGCATTATAATGGATGCCACATGCAAAAAGATTTAAATTGCTCCAGGTGGCAAGCATCATGGCTGCAATCCTAATTCCACCTACTTGCAAGTAAGCCCCATTGAATTAAATAGACACAGTTAGAATTGCAATGCTAGTTACTTGCATGCTGATGTGGATGGCGTGGTTGAAATGATCTTAACACCAGTGGAAAACTTTCATTTTAGCTTTTCTAATATATAAAAAAATTAAAATTATATGCTGCCTTTTGGAGCAAACCCCACCAGGGGTCGTTCATGGTGTCATAAAAACACAGTCTAAAAATAATCAGAACTGACAGAGGCAGCAATGTTAACAGTTATTAAAAAGGCCAGTTGAGACAGAGACTAATATAGCAGCTAACAGAGCTATATTCTGTAAAATAGCTCACTGTAACATAGGAGGCTGCCTTAAACAGAATCAGACTATTGGGCAGGGGCGTACCCAGGATCAAAACTGGGGGGGGGGGGAAGCCATGGTCGTTCAGGTTGTGACATTTCAGCCCGGAAAGGCGAATGAAACCAAAATTTTAGGAAAATTATATATAATTATAGCAGTGCTTTATTATGGTAGTTATTATAATTATTTGCTTGATTTTTTTTTTGATTTTTTTTATTCTAGTTACATGCCTTATACCAGGGGTGGCCAACTCCCAAGAGACTGTGATCTACTTTCAGCAGTGATCTACCCCCGTTTTTTGGGGTTCAGCTCAAAGTTGTTGACCTCAGCCCTCACAAAGGAACTACTCACCATGCAAGGGAACTCAGTTTCCAAAGCTCCCTTGCAACGATCAGCCGGCGCAACACACGCGCACACACACACACACACACACACAGTGTGTCGGCCAAGAGCTCAATTGTTATTGAGATTTTGGGAGGGGGAGAAAGACCAGTAGTTTTTAGGAGAGCTTTTTTTTCCTTTTAGGCTGCCAATAACCATTTAATTTTTATTTATTTTTGCTTCGGGAGGGGGGCAGCTGCCCACTCCCACCCCCGGGTACGCCCATACTATTGGGCCATCTTTCTCATTATTGTCTACATTGCCTGGCAGCAGCTCTTCAGGATTTCAAATAGGGTACATTCTCAGCCCTATCTGGAAGTGCCAAGTATCGAAACTGGGACTTTCTGCATTCAGAACAGATCCTCTTCCACTGAGCAATGGCCCTTCCTCAAAAGAACTTGTTTAAGAAAAGGCAGTTAAAAAGAAGAAATTGAGAAAAACCAGTGAGGCCATGCATCCCCAAGGAGGAGGAGGAGGAGGAGGAGTCCCAGAAAAGGTCCTGCCTTTCATGTCCACCAACCAAATTGACTGTACGGGTGGGGCTTACATGAGCAGGATGTCTGAGGCACATATCAACACCTGGACAGGTCTATTTAGCATTAGCACTGATTCACCTCAGTTCTTGTGTGCATGGCTGGATGCAAACAGGATACCTTAATATATGTCACAGAGAAGAGTTTAAAGTGGACTTCATATTGAAGTTCCATAAGGAAGAATGATAGTGAATTTTGGAATGGGGAGAGCTCCAGAAATTGCCCGGTTGGAAGCTTTGAGCCATGGTGCAGGGTGTTAGCCCTCATTACTGAAGATTGTGGTTCACTGTCTCACTACTTAGTGAGTAGGACTTAAATGAATCTGGGACAATCTCACATAAAGGACTTGGTCAAGGTAGCTGTAAAACAGGAGCACTGATTACCCATCATAAAAGCAACCCTGACAAAGGAGAATGTCTCTTAAAGCTTGCATTGCTGCAGTTAATCCTACGTAAATTTTGATGGGTCATACATTAAATTGATAATGAGCTGTCCCCCATGAGCTCACAGTTACTATCATATACTGAGGACAGAAAAAAAATTAAAGGCCATTGGCTGTCCACCTGTGGTTGTCCACAGGATACTTGTCTACCTATATGAACTGCTTAGAGGTTGTAGGTGATTAAACAGTATTTAAATCCTTGAATAAATACCTCTGAAATGAGATCATGAACATATAACATGCTTAGTTTGCCTGGAGCAGTCATGTTTCAAAGGATACCTCGGCAGCCAGGGAGAACTCAATTCTATTTTATCAGACAGAAAGCGAACACTGAGGTTTTGTGGATCACAACAAATTGTCCTAGTTTCTAGGATAAAGATGGCTGATAGCCTTGGAAAAACAGGTGATTGAGTGCCACATTAACATCTTAAAAACTATGCAAGTGCATTATTTGTTGTACTTGGCCTTTATGAACTGCAGTTTGGGGTGATGCAGCCCACAGAGATGTGGTTGAAATAGAGGCAATAATTCATCTGCTTTGATGTTCTTATAAGGCCCAACTGTGAGCCAGGATATTTTAATAACTGTCTGATTTCTTTTTTTTTTTTTTATAAGATTTTATTATTTTCCAGTAAGACAAAGAGAAAACAAAATACAACATCAACACAAAACATAATAAACAATAAACATAATCAACATAAAAACAATAACAACAATAAAAACATGAAAAGAACATATACAAACCTTATCCACTATCTATCTTTATACATTTCTTGTTTCTAACTTCTCTGTTTGGGGACTTCCCCCGTTCCCTCCCCTGTCTTCAAAAAACAAATACTTCTTCAAGGTAGCTTTATATATTATTCAATTAACATTTGCCCAAATTTTAATATACTTAGCTTTTACTTAGTCAAATATCTTTATAGCTATGTAACTTATCTTGGCGACCTATCTTAACATATTTTGACACATACATCTTTCACATAACAAAAATTCCTCTTACCATTTATATCTAACACATATCTACCAAAGCCGATATTCTGACTAAATCTGCTCAAATATTCAGTTTAACTGATTTAACTAAATAATCTTTAAATTTTTTCCACTCCTGTGACACCTTCCCCTCCCTCTGGTCCCGGACTCTGGCGGTCAGTTCTGCGAGTTCCATGTATTCCATCATCTTCATCTGCCATTCCTCCACCGTTGGTATCTCTTCACCTTTCCATGTTCTTGCCAATAGAATTCTAGCTGCTGTTGTGGCATACATGAAAAACACTCTATCCTGACTGGGTATCTCTTCATTGGTTATGCTCAGAAGAAATGCCTCTGGTTTCTTACAAAAGGTAACTTTCATTACCTTCTTGAGCTCATTATAAATCTTATCCCAGAAAGCACTTACCGCTGGGCACAACCACCACATATGAAAAAAGGTACCTTTCGCATGTTTACATTTCCAACATACATCTGACATTTTGGTATTCATCTTAGCAATCTTAACTGGTGTCAAATACCATCTATAAACCATTTTCATTATGTTTTCTCTTAAACCATGACTGTCTGATTTCTTATCACTGCCTGATCACTGAGATCACCAGAGTCTTTGCTGGTGGTCCCCTATGGCTCAAGATACATGGCTTGTAACTATGAGATGCTGTGCATTCAGTGTTGTGGGCCCCAGGCTGTACAAGTCTCTCCCAGCTGAGATTAGAAAAGCACCTTTCTTGCTGAACCTCAAGTGCATGACAAAGACTTAATTATTTCAGCAGGCATGCTAAGGTAGTGTTTGGTTTTAAGATGAATTTGTATTGTTTTTGTATGCTTTTTATGTTTTGTAATTTAATTCATGCCACTTAGAAATGCCAGTGATTAAGTGGTACATAAATCCCTTAAATAAATTAAAAATGAAGGAAAGGGAAAGTTGACATCAGTTATAGCTAGTGGGGAAGCTCCTTACCCTTGTCTGCTCCAGCAACATTGTGTTGGGACCAGTGTTAGAAACTGGGATAGAAAAGCTAGGAGCCAAATGGCTTCTGGGGCCTGGGTTGTGGGTGCCAAAACAGAATGTCTAGTTGCCTCAGGGTGGGGTGGGGGGGTCGGCAACACTTTTTATTTATTATTTTGATAAGAATGAATTAATACGCAATTCACGTAAGTGACACATTTTTAGCAGAAATTGTTAATACATGTTTACCGTATTTTCGCTCCATAGGGCGCACTGGATCATAGGGCGCACCTTGTTTTTAGAGGAGGAAACAGGAAAAAAAAATTGTTTCTGGTTTTCCTCCTCTAAAAGCCCTGGTTTTTTTTGAGGATCAGCTAAAAGTTTTGCAGCTTTTTTTGCAAAGGGAAAAGCCCTGGTTTTTTGTGGTTCAGCTAAAAGTTTTGCAGCTTTTTTGCAAAGGGAAAAGCCCTGGTTTTTTTGAGGACCAGCTAAAGGTTTTGCAGCTTTTTTGCAAAGGGGAAAAACCCTGTTTATTGAGGATCAGCTAAAAGTTTTGCAGCTTTTTTTGCAAAGGGGGAAAAGCAAAGCTCCTTTTGCAAAGTGGGAAAAGCAAAGAGGAAAAGCCCCATTTTTATGGGGTTCAACTCACATTTTTGCAGCTTCTAAAGGAAAGGGAGCTTTTGCTACAGTTTCCAGACAGATAATCTAATCAGCCAGTCACATGTCGCTGGGGAAACAAACAACCTCCCTCTGCAGCACATTCAACAAAGGAGGCCTGGGCAAGAGGGCGGGGCTGAAAGGGAGCCGGGACTCTTATCTCTCTCCAGATCTCTTGCTGATCAGCTGCTGAGTGGGGTCCTTTCAACACCCCCTTTTCTCTTTGTAAAATAAAATCATGATCCTCTTTTGGCCCCTGGGCAATTCAGCTCCAGAGACCACCATTCGCTCCATAAGACACACAAGTATTTCCCCTTACTTTTTAGGAGGAAAAAAGTGCGTCTTATGGAGCGAAAAATGCGGTAATTTGGTGTTTACAATAAAAATATTGGCACCATACTTCAGTTTTCAAAACACTCTACTCCTAATTGTTAAACTCCTTAACCTATTGTCTATCCTTAATGTATACTTTGAAGCTTCAAAGCACATACATTTCAGTAATTCTGGAGTGTCAGCCAGGCACAAAAATGGCACCCAGACTTTTTGAGGTGCTTATAAATGGAGAATCTCTGGGTGCAAAATGCGCCTGGCATCCTACTAATTTTGAACCCTGGTTGGGATGGAAGAAGGTGGCAGAAATGGAGGGATAGTTTGTTCAGTTCTAACAAGCTTGGGAAGCATTGAGGTGTTAAGCAAGACTAGGGGCTTCTCCAGAAATCCTTTCCATTGTGCATTTGTGATGATTTGTGCTCATGCCACTATAGGGGCAGTCACACACGACTGCTTTCATTACTGTTTGCACCTGCAAAATTTTTGGTGTCCACACTGCTTCCTTTCCAATCAGTGCATAGCTCATAACTTCCTGCTGAAATCCCATTACAGTGGTACCTCAGGTTACAGATGCTTCAGGTTACAGACTCGGCTAACCCAGAAATAGTACCTCGGGTTAAGAACTTTGCTTCAGGATGAGAACAGAAATCATGCGGCGGTGGCATGGCAGCAGCGGGAGGCCCCATTAGCTAAAGTTGTACCTCAGGTTAAGAACAATTTCAGGTTAAGAACGGACCTCCAGAACAAATTAAGTTCTTAATCTGAGGTACCACTGTAACTTTTATGGCACAGATATTCTGGTTCATTTTTGCAGTAGCCCCTCCAGATAGCAATGATGATAGCATTAGGGCAGCATCACGGGACAACCAATAAAGCAGAATAAATCCACAACTAATGCATTATTATTGTGTCAAGAATGTGTTGCAGAACTGCTCCCCTCCCATAAAGAAAATTTTCCTGGAGTTGTCCTTCAGATGAGAGACTGTGGTTGCGCAAGAGTTGTCCAACACTGGATAGTAGAGTGAGCTCTTCAGTACCTGGGAGAGCTCCCAGGAGAGACTGGCAGTTCCGGCTCAAGGTCATTGTTGGGAGGAATTAGTTCAGTCTGCCACAACACTGTGAAGATCAGTGAGTGGTCCACCACACAGTTGTGTCTGCTTGAGATCATATTTGGGTAGCGGCAAACGATTATCTGCAGCAATGGAGATGGGCTTGGGTGCTGGAGATCCATGAGCATTGTGCATACTGTACATTCTAGTTTATGAGTCCTCAGGAATCTTAGATTGTAGTCACCTTGAGTCCCATTCAGAGTAAATCCATTGAAGTTAAATTAAATGGCTCTAATTTAAGTAGGACTAGCATTGAATACCCTTATTCAAAGCATTCCAATCTTTTTTGAAACAATGAAACAAAAAAAGGAAACGATATGCCAATGGTAGCAACTAAGAGTTTGTGTTTGGCTTCCTGGTTGTGAAGGTTCTGTAAGAAAAAACAATGAAATGAAAAGGGATGAAAATATATGCCCATGGCAGCAACTCAAGAGTTTATAGTAACCCCTGTGCTGCATAATGGTGTGATGGTACTTAAATTGTGCTGTGTACCATGTTTTTCTCCTCCCTTTTATCAAGTTAAGCAACTTCCTTTGCACTGAATAAATGCAGAGAAGCTGTTTTTAAGAAAGCAATTAATGTAGCAGAAACCATTGCACCCTGCTGTTGAAAATGATTTCCCTGCAATTTTCTTTAAGAAAAAAAGCACCAACAACAATATGAATAAAAAGTAATAGAAAGAGTTCACCAGTACAAACTAGTGCTGCTTTGCCATCTCCCTTTAAAAACAAAATCAAAAGATTTCAATTCATAGGGGAATCAAAAACAAAACAATGACTTGGCATTCATAGGGAAATTCACATACAGTCATACCTCAGGTTACAGCTGCTTCAGGTTGTGCGGTTTCGGGTTGCACCCCGCACCGAACCCGGAAGTAACGGAACGGGTTACTTCTGGGTTTCGGCGCTCGTGCATGAGCAGAAGCGCTAAATCGTGCTTTGCGCATGTGCAGAAGCACTGAATTGTGTCACACGCATGGACAGACACAGCGGTGCGGGTTGCGAACGCGCCTCCACATGGATCACATTTGCAACCTGATTGTCCACTGTATCTCTAGAAGACCTGCAAAACACTACCCCTCTTGTGGATTGATTGCCTCTGGGTGGCTACTATGAGAACAGGATGCTAGGCTAGATGGACCATTGGCCTGATCCAGCAGGCTCTTCTTATGTTCAGTGAAGTAAACTTCACCATCTAGTAGGCAGTTCTTTGTGCTACTATTGAGAAAGCTCTGACCTTGAAAAGCCCTTCATGGCTTGGGACTCGGTAGACTACCGTTTCCCATATCAACCTGCCCAGACGTATTATCAACCTATTATTCTGAGGGAGTTTCCCCCCCCCTCTGTATGTTTGGTTGTATGTCCCTGCTGTACACAAGGCCAGAATTGAGAAAGGAAAAACAACAACAACTCTCTGTTCCTTTCTTACCATAATGTTTTTGTATGTATGGAAGTGAGAGCTGGACCATAAAGAAGGCTAATCGCCAAAGAATTGATGCTTTTGAATTATGGTGCTGGAGGAGACTCTTGAGAGTCCCATGGACTGCAGGAAGATCAAACCTATCCATCCTTAAAGAAATCAGCCCTGAGTGCTCACTGGAAGGACAGATCCTGAAGTTGAGGCTCCAGTACTTTGGCCACCTCATGAGAAGAGAAGACTCCCTGGAAAAGACCCCGATGTTGGGAAAGATGGAGGGCACAAGGAGAAGGGGACGACAGAGGATGAGATGGTTGGACAGTGTTCTCGAAGCTACTAACATGAGTTTGACCAAACTGCGGGAGGCAGTGGAAGACAGGAGTGCCTGGCGTGCTCTGGTCCATGGGGTCATGAAGAGTGGGACATGACTAAATGACTAAACAACAACAACAAAATTCCTGGTGATGCTTATTAAATACACCCACCCACCTACCCACATAGAAATGGTTTTGTGGAAGTTACCTCTTTCGCTCTTCCCTCTTTACCTGATGAGTACCCTTAGCCCTTTTAAAAACAGAATTATTGTTGCTTGCCACACAGAAGCAAATTTTTTAGTCAGCAGTAGGGAATTGGCAATTACTCATAATGCTATGCTGCTTACTGCAGTTGTTAGGATTATGGCTAATTGTTATTAAAATCTAATGTTGCTGTCAGAATGATCTTGTGTGTATAATTGAGTCAGCTTCTGTTACTTTGATATCGTTGACAATCTGTTATGTGCTATTTGTATCTTTTGATGTTAAGGCCTACGGCTTAACCAATTAACAGAGTCATTCATTCAACATGGCAATTACGGGAAAGAATCACCTATTTGCAAAAAAGGATCAGGCTGCAGAGTAGGAAATATTGCCCGGGGCACACAGTTCAACCACATTTTTCATTATCTTTTCAGTAACTGGAAGGCTGCAAACTTCTAGGAAGGCCAAAAACTTTTTTTTAAATAAATGAACCTTCAGAGCCCCAATCCTGCAAACACTTGCCTCAATTTACTTTTGAGTAGGCAGGTATAGGCTTCCACTGTTTTTATTTTTAAAAAATGACACTTTATTCCATAATAAACTTGCTGGTATATATGGAGAACCAGTGTGATGTAGTGGTTAGAGTGCTGGACTAGGACCTGGGAGACCAAGATTCAAGTCTCCATTCAGGCTTAAAACTCAGTGGGTAACCTCCGGCCAAGTCACTTGCTCACAGTCTCACCTACCTCACAGGGTTGTTGTGAGAACAAAATAGAGAGGATATGTATGCTACCTTGAGCTCCTTCGAGGAAAACAGGTGGCATATAAATGTCACACACACACACACACACACACAGAGAGAGAGAGAGAGAGAGAGAGAGACTCTTTTATAAGTAAAAACACTGGAAGTTGCTTTATACTGAGATGGCTGTAGTTCCATATAGGCCAGCCTTTTCTATTTTTGACAGTAATGGCCCTCTCTTTTTCAGCACCTGGTGTCCGATTCTTTTAACTGCAAGAGCTAGGGTTTCAACCAACTGTCTTCAGCATGCCAAGCACTCTTCTTCTAAGATCTAACTGCTATTGACCAAAGCTCCTTTCATTTGTTTGTCATATGTCAGAGCTGGCCAATATGGTGTTGTCCAGATACTTTTGGACTCCCAAATCCCATCAGCCCAAGCCACTATGGCCAATGGTGAAAGAGGATGAGACTTGTAGCCCAGGAACATCTGGATGGCACCATGTTCACCACCGCTGCATAGGATGTGGTGTGATTGAAAAATTGGAACCTATAGGGAAATACACTTAAAAGATTCTCAGCTCTTGAGTCACAAAGATTGAGATTATGCATCATGCTATATCAGTACTCAGTAGTTCCCAGCTGTATGTGTAATGGCCTCAATTAAAAAATAATAATACTGAGTTTCGTGGGATGTCAGGTGACATGAAAATTCAATCCCGGGATGCCTATGTGTTTTTTTCCTACAGGTTATCTGGGCCCAGTATACTATATGTGGATTGAGCCCTCTACTCCACTTGCAAAAGAGGACACAAATGTGTAATATTTGCATAGACTTCATACAATATGCAGAGTTTTATCTCCACTTGTGGTGGGATGAGTGTAGGTTCCTGAAAATAAACCAGAAGTGTCACGTAAGAAAGAGCTACTTATTTGTAAACCACTTAATATTTTTGATATATTACATTGTTTACAAATCCTTTTAAACAAAGTCATAAGATGTCTGACAGACACAATATCAACAGAAGCAGCCTTTTCCCATGATTTCCATACTAGGGAAGACTTAACCTCTTGCATTTCTTTCTGCCATACAAGCTTTAAAGGCACAACCGCTCTTCTTTTCCTTACTGCCAACCCTAAAGCATGCAAAGGGCTTGAGATTTATGAGTTTCTAAACCAGTTACGCTACTACATTATATGTCTTTCATCCGTTGATCTTAAGAGTGGCAATACTACACTCCTTGCAACACCAGGCAAGATGGTAGGAGGGGTGTTGTGTCAAAATACAGTCAAGATTTACAGCAACTAAGGTTCATTATGTCCACGCTTAGATAAATTCAAGATTAAACTGAGCCTCACAATAACTATAGCAAGTAGCCACTTTCCCACTTTCCCTCCCCCGTGGTTGGGAAAATCAAGTGACTGGGCCCTTTGGCTAGTGGTTCTTTGTTTTCTGGAATGCCATCCTCTTTTCACAGTTGCCGACCAGATGCCTGTGGGAAACCCAGAAGCAGGACCTGAGCACAAGAGCATTCTCTCTCTCTCCCTCTTCAGTGACTGGTGTTCAGAAGCATTGCTTCTGCCTCCAACCCTGCTGAACAGAGTACTCTGCAAATAATAGATGTTCACATGAGAGGAATTCTACTCGATTGTGGACTTAGTTCAGTAAATGAAACAAAGTATACCAGCTGTGAGGTTTGGATGAATTAGGCATACTGTACAATGAAAACAAATCCTGTTTTATATATATCTCCCCCACTTGTGTTCAGTATCAATAGCACACAGAAAAAGAACAACCTAAGTTCAAGGGACTCACAATTCTGCTTATTTTGAAAACTAGATAGTTCATGACTAAGCTCCTTTTAAATTACTGTATTGTATAGTAATCACTATAAATAGCTTCATTTGAAATGGCTTTAAAATCCCCTTAATGGGAGTTTATTCATGGGGCTATATATGTGCTAATGGTGTGTTTATTAATAAAGGTGGTCTCCAACTGACAAGATTTTTAAAGCTAATATTAATTTCATTAAGGTGTTTAAGTATGTTGGACAACACAATACTCCTTTTCAGAAAGTTTTACATGGTTTAACAAAAAACTACAACCGTGCAACATGAACAAGATGCTAGTTTCATAGATGGATTCTTCTGAGATCCTTTGTGGTTATGGTTTCTTACCACGGCACGAGAATGACTGTTTTTGTTTCGCATTGTTGCATGTAATTAGAAGCTTTCTCTTGCCTTGCAGCTGGAACCTCAAATCATGTTTTTCTGGCAAATATTCTGCTCATTTAAATGGGGCTGTGATAGCAGAATGCTTTGACGATTGAGACCGTTTTGCTTTTAAGAATGGTTGGACAAGATGAGTATTTAACAACTATGCACCAGTTGCAAGTATGCCTAAAACGATAAGTGTTTGTGGTACAGTGTGTACCTTTGCAAATGCTCTTTAAAATAGCAATTTTGCTTGCTGATCATGTACTGTGTGCATGCTAAATTTGGGAAATTAATGAATTCTCATGGCAACAAATGAAAAATGAAGTCGTAGGCAGACTCATCCCTACCCACTTTGTCTCACCCTGCCCCCAAATGAAGTTAACTTCTTTGAGTTCGAATCCTTGCACCCAGGACATTTAAGGTTTACCAGACATTAAATGGCCATCCAGTCTAGGTCAGGTTTAGAGATAAAGAACCACTAGAAAGGACACCTGCAGGGGCCTTGAATTTGCTAATTAACAGCACCTGGAAAGCAGACTGAGTTGGCACCTGACCTTCCTCACTTTGGTGATGTATATTTCCATTTAAATAACAGTGACATGGTTGTGTATCCAGTGCTGTATGAGTCTATCAAGGCTACTAGCCATGATGGCTCTGCTCTGCTTCCATGGTCCGAGGCAGTAATGCTTCTGCAAACCAATTGCTGGAAACCACAGGAGGAAAAAATGCTCTAGTGCTTGGGTCCTGTTTGTAGCTTTCTGGCTGGCTACTGTGAGACCAGGATAATGGACTAGATCCAGCAGAGTCTTCTTATGTTTTTAACCCTCAAACCCTCAAACGTTAAAACCCTGTGCACCTCCAAAATTTACCTCTGACCCTCTGGTGCAGATTTTTAAGAATTCATGTATGGTCCCAGGGGGAAGGAAACAGTGAGGAAGTTCTGTTGTGTGAGTGGAGCAGCAATGTTGAATACAACCTGTTATTTATATATTTGTATATAAATTAGCATATGCAAATGTTATGCAGATCTGTGCACTTTGTCCTCTATTCTTTTTGGTAATGCATTTCCCTTTTGGGGAAGACATGTAGGTGGCCACCCAATTTCTATTGGTTACTTTTTTAAATTCAGAAACTGTAGTTTCTATTGTAACTCTGAATGTTAGCAGGGTATCATTATATCATGCCACCTTTATAGATCAGGAGTGGAGAACCTGTGGCCTTCCAGATGTTGTTGGACAACAGCTCCCATTATCCCTGACCATTGGCCATGCAGGCTGCGACTGATGGGCATTGGAGTTAACTGACATCTGGAAGGAACCAGGTTTTCCACCCCTGGTGTAGATTGTACTTTAAAGAATAACTCCAATAGAATATAGGTTTGTCCCTTGAAGTTTATTTTGATCTGGGATTAAAAAGATAACAGTGAGATGGCATCTTGGTGTTTTAAGAAGGAGCTCCAGGCATAAGGAATGTAGCAAGGATGAAAGTACAGAATTGTTTTAGAGGGGCAGATCTGGAGGAGAATAAACATAAGAGCCTGGCTAGACTGGGCTACGGATCTGTCTTGTTCTTATACTAAATCAGACCACTGGTTCATCTATCTAACTTTACTATTGTCTGTAAAGACACTCTAGTGTTTGAGAGAGGAGGTTTTCCCCATACCTGTTTGGAGATGGCAGGGATTGAACATGGGACCTTCTGCATGCAAAGCAGATTCTTTTCCACTGTGCTATGTCCCACAGGGCTTCCATCAGTGGCCAGCCAGATGGATCAGCTGGGCATGAAGGAGCAGCACTCCACTACTTGTCCTCAGCAAACTGGCAGTCAGAGGTTCTCCTGATATTTTGCATACCTTTGCAATGCTGTTTGTGGTCACTGGGCTAGGAATGGAGTCTTCAAACACTCCGTCATGCCAGAATTTCAGGAAAGTGTCAATTCTGTGGCTTCACCGCATCAAAGGCGGTTGTTTTGAATCTGATGTTGGTTTGGCATCTTCCAGAAACAGAAATTCTTTAAAGAGAACCTGAGAAGTATAAATAAATAGTGTTGGGCTTTCTTAACTTCTGTTGTTTTCTTTGCACAATTTTCCCACACAAAGATAATCCTTATCCAGGGAAATATAAAGCCAGAATATGTGAAATGCAGAACAATTGTTTTGTTGCTATTCTTATAACATTGTTTGGCTGAGCAGCCAGTACATTAAGGTTTTTTTTGTTTTTTTGTTTTTGGTTAACAAATTTACTACTTGCCTCATTTTTGTTTGTGGTAGTGAGTCATGCAAGTTTAGAACCAAGTCAAAGCTTTCTTTTATTTACTCAGAGAGCCAGAGTAAAACTTGCAAAAGTTAATATGCAGCATATATAGTGTGTGTGAAACGTAAACACATGTACCTGCATTTGAAATGCTGTGTACAGTTCTGGTTGCCTCACCTTAAAAAGAAAGTTGTAGAATTGGAACCAAAATGATCAAGGGAATGGAGTGAGATCTATGTGAGGAATGTTTGCAGCATATGGGACTTCTTAGTTAAGAGAAAAGGCAAGTAAGAGATGATATTACATGCAGGGCATGGCGAAGGTGGACAAAGTAAAGTTTTTCTCCCTCTCATAACACTAGAACTCATGGCCCCGTCCAATGAAGCTGAATGTTGGAAGATTCAGGAGAGATAAAAAGGAAGTATGCTTCATGCAGTGAATAGTTAAACTATGGAACTCGCTCCCGCAGGAGGTAGTGAGGGCCAACAACTTGGATGGCTTTAAAAGAGGATTAAACCAATTTGTGGAGGATAAGAGGCAGTTATGCTTCTGAATGCATTTCTGGAAACTGCAGGAGGGGATAGGGAATTGCCAACTTCAGGCTTTTGAGTGCTGGTGCTTCTGTAGCCAAAATGACATCGCCTTCATACAAGAATAAGAGGTTTGGGAAAACTTGGAGGGAACAAAACATTTTTTTAAAATCCCCTAAAGGGGGGGGGGACCATGAGCATGCTCAGTGGCTGTGGAATGCTGACTTAATGGACAAGGAGAAACATTGGAAAGTGAGGATTGGGGAATGGAATGGAATGGAATGTCCTGAAAGATGGCATGGCTTCCTAGCTGCACTCCACACTGCAATATTGTAAATTCCTATTATTAATTTTTTAAAATGAATTCATATCCCACCCATCCTCCCAAAGGAGACCATTACTAAATAACATCACTGTCACTGATGCCTTCCAATGGTGCACTGATAAAACATAGCTGATGTGTTATGAGTTTTGCTGGTGTTTAACTTGTGCTGTTTCTTCCCCATTGTTGAAACCCAGTGTGTGTTTAAATGACTGGCTCTGGGTGACCGATGAAGTACTGCAGGCCCAGTATGCATTGCCAGTATGTCTTTGGATGGATCCCTGATGGGGATGCTCTAAGAAAGGTTGCTCTTCATTTACTTGTGGAAATAGTGTTTGAGTTGAGGGACGCGAAGATTGAAATGTGGCCCTTGAGTGAAATTTTCTCCAGCAGTCTCCAAGTAGTGGCCACAAATGGATTTCCTGAATCCATATATTACAACTCTAGTTTGGTCATGAAAACAGACCATTTGGGTCTCTCACTGCAGCATTCAGAGGTTGGTATCCACACTGTTGTTATTGGAAAGTGTCCTCTTTCCCCAGCATGTAGTGCAGATGATTTCACAAGATTAATATCTTGAATTCAATTTACACCCGCCCACCCACCAATGTCATTGTGAAGGATTCCTGGGATTGTACTTTCCAGACTGCATGTGGCAATTACCTGTTGCCAAGGACAATGTGTTTTCCTTAAGGTAAATTTTAATCGTGTATTGCTTTGAAGCTTACCTGGTTGGAGTATAGTGGGACAGATGGTTACTTTTATTTGACTCATGGCTTTGGCAATATTCTTTCTATAGACTTTGGCACTGAAAAGTCTTGTTTCAGAATAATAGCTCGGCTGGTCCTGCTCACAGAAGATATTTACACAACAAATATCTTGAGTTGTTTGTATAGTCATAAATAATTGCCACACTACTGGTTTTTATTCTTCATTGTTCTGCAGTCTCAGCCTATCATTTTTGAAGCCCTGAATGCAGTGCACCAGTATTTGTAGAGGGAAATTTAGGGGGATAGGAGTAGCAAAGAAGCAGAGCATCTGCTTTGCATGCAAAAAGCTCTCATGTTCATTACCCAGCACCTGCAGCCAGGGCTGCAAAAGATTCTAGTCTGAATCCCTGGCATGCCACGGCCAGCCAGTGTAGACAGTAATGTGCTAGATGGATTGAAGATCTCATTCAGTGTAAAGGCAGCTAGCCGATGGCCACCCCTAGGTCAAAAACAAGCTGGGGAGAATGGCTGGTTGGTGGGTACACCCATTCTGGAACAAGGGGCGGGACTCATAGAGAAGAAAGTGTTCACCAAGGAGACAGAATGCCTTTATGCTGATAAAAATCCTTTATAGTTTAGCAAGTGGCATGGAACTTTCAGTTTAGGAATGTACACATAAGTATCTTCCTAGGAAGATTCTTTTCATATATCTACCTAATATTGATGCCCAGTATTCCTGAATAAACTTGCCTAGTCATAATATATGTCCTCATGATGTAACTTGCACCTCCAGCAGATGTTACCTTATTTTATTCTGTTTTATTAAATTTCAGGTATTATTTATACACCCTGTAATATGCAAAATTTCTAAGGGGTGTACATAAAGTAATGAAATAAATACAAAGAATAAGATGAAATAAATGACAGATGAAATAGGAACGTCTAAAGCTTGTCATAAAACACAGATTCACCCAAAGAATCATGGGAACTATAGTTTACGCATCGCAGAGCTACAATTCCCAGGATTCTTTGTGGGAGGCCATGTGTTTTAAATTTGCAATAAATGTGCATTGCCAAGTACCTGGGGTTCCGCAGGGAGAGAGGACCTGCCTAATCACAGTCAGGATGGACGTCCACAGTGTTGGGTCCACCATACTGAATGCATTGCTTCTGGTAGTTACAAGCTGTGCATCTGAAAACTTATCAGACACTCCCCAAAAGATCTCAGGCTGTCCATAATATCCTAGACTCAAGTTGTTATTACAAGAAAACTAAGCCTGGCCCAGTAACATATACACACCCAGTAGATGTTCTTAAGCACCATTGTTAAGTGCTGAAGGTAATCTCTCCCCATTAACTGTCTAGCCGTTGCATTTTGCACCAGCTGGAGCTTCCAGGTTAGAAGACTAACTGCCCAGCATGATACAATATTTAGTCCAAATTAAGTGTGTCTGAGACTTATTCCTAAAGCCATCATTTGCAAATTATGCTAACCCATATATTTGGATTGAATTGCATGTTTACTCAGAGGTCTCACCATACTCTCCTATATTAGGAGTAGGACTGCAGTCTTAATAGAAGCTGGCATGAGTAACAGCTCAGTCCTAAGACTTGCTGCACTGACACATGATGTGCACACCGGTAGTTATACCAGTAGAAAATGTAAGGTTATATGAACATTGTAACCATTAGAGCAAATCTTAAGGATTGGCATCCCATAGTTGTTGCTTCTTGTAAAATGATGGAAGGTTGCTGACTCTAAAGGTGCAATAAAGTTACTATAAGTACTATTTATGTCTGTAAAAAAAAGCCTCTCCTCCCCTTTTTAATGTAGCAGTTAATGCATGTGTTCTTAATGTGAATTATTTTCAGTCTGACACAAATTATTTAAATGGTATCAAGCCAATGTGATCTGAGAATGTCTATAGAGAAGGGAGTGCTGCTAAATTCAGGGGGACTTGCTTTCTAGTACAGTCGTACCTTGTGTTACGAATGCTGCGTGTTGCGTTTGTCATGGGTTACAAACACGCCGAACCCGGAAATACCGGTACGGGTTACTTCCAGGTTCAGCAGTTTGCACGTGCAAAATGACGCCATGCTCATGCCGCGTGGCGCTTCAGGATGCGGACCTTTCAGGTTACGAACGGGGCTCCGGAACAGATCCCGTTTGTAACCAGAGGTACCACTGTAAATGTGCTTTGATGTACATGTGTTGGGTGGGAGTTTCGCCTTATTTTAGACAGAATTTATTCTGGATTGGCTGTGGTGATTTTACAAGCCTATCTACCTTAA
This sequence comes from Lacerta agilis, assembly GCF_009819535.1. Lineage (NCBI taxonomy): Eukaryota > Metazoa > Chordata > Lepidosauria > Squamata > Lacertidae > Lacerta > Lacerta agilis. The sequence goes on from NC_046319.1 coordinate 31,416,194, forward strand.
TAATTAATAATTAATGACATCAACCATTGTGCTTCACAACCCAGATAGGGATTGAAAACAGACACATCTTAAACAATTTATTCTACTCTAGATAATGGAGGAGAAAATTCTGTTTTGTGGAGCAGACCTTTGTGGCTGGTGGATTAGGCTTTTTAGAAAAAGGGGAAAAAGGCAAATATGACATACTTATGATGGTACTTGATGTAGCTGTTTCTCTTCTTCTACTTGCCACATATTCCACATCTTGTTGGACTGGGCAAGCAAACTGGACTTAAGCTAGTCATCTTTATCAATTTTAATCTAGTCTAGGTATGATATGGGCTTCATACACATTTTACCTTTAAAGGAAATTCAAAGCACATCCTTTTCCCTCAAAGAATTATAGGCAGTATAGTTTGTTAAGGTTTGCTGGGAACTGTAAAGATATAGTGTGTATGCAACCTTAAATGTGTTGAAATCTCCCCCCCCTCTCTCTGAATGAATATATGGTGTATGTCCAGCAGTATTTCACTGGTATTTCCCTCGGAATGCTTGAACTTCATCTGTACAGGCAGTTGTGGGGTAGAATGTAATTGCTTTTATCCTCTGGGCAGACCAGGATAGAGTTGCATTTTCTAAGTTGGGATCTTCAATACAAGGGGAAACATGATCAACAGCAAGTGTGCTAATCTCCACTGAAATGTCAGTGCAGAAAATACTTCAGTGATGAAGTTAATATAGAGTCAGTTATCCCTGCTTGAAAATCTAGATGCAAACTTGGTGGTGGTGGGATGAAGATTCACCACACTGTAACTCAGAACAATCTGCACTGTCTTTCAGAAAAGGCCACCTGGTGCAAAAGAGGACAAGAAAATTATGTAGGTCCACTCTACTTTTAGGCATTCCAAAGAAAATATCAGTGAATTACTTTTAAGTGTTAACAACAAATAACTGATAGTACATTGTGAACTCTCCAGGAGGAAACCTGTGGCTAGGTGCCCTTGTGAACACACTTTAAGAATGCTTGGGGAATTCCATTTTTTGGCACAGAGGTGGGGAGAAAAAGAGGCTTCTTATTTTTTTTCCTGCTGTGTTCATATCTGGCCATGACTTTTATGAATATTCAGATGCCTTGTAGCAATCATATTTTAATTTTTAAAGTTAGTATTGGCAGGTTTCCTGAATTTTGCCCCAGTATGAGATGCAATGTAGTAAGTGGAAGTTTGTTTAAAGGGGTGTGTGTGACTGAAGGTCATTTTTCTGCCAACATAGTTTTTGCATATATACCTGAGTGAAAACTGCAAAGAGATGCAGTAAGTCGTGGCCCATCTAGTCTAGCATCCTGTTCTTACAGTGGCTGACCAGATGCCTGTGGGAAGCACAACAGCAGGACATGAGTGCAAAAGCAAGTTCCCCAACTGTGATTCCCAGCAACGGGTATTCAGAGGCATGTTGCCTCAAGACAGTGGAGGTAAAAGATAGCCATCATGGTTAGTTGCCATTGATACGTAGAATTGTTTTCCATTAATTTATCTACCGTATTTTTTGCTCCATAAGACGCACTTTTTTCGTCCTAAAAAGTAAGGGGAAATACCTGTGCGTCTTATGGAGCGAATGGTGGTCCCTGGAGCTGAATTGCCCAGGAGCCAAAAGCAGATTGTGCTTTTTATTTTACAAAGAGAAAAGGGAGTGTTGAAAGGACCCCGCTCAGCAGCTGATCAGAAATAGATCGGGAGAGAGATAAGAGTCCCGGCTCCCTTTCAGCCCCGCCCTCCTTTGTTGAATGTGCTGCAGAGGGAGGTTGTTTGTTTCCCCAGGACATGTGACTGGCTGATTAGATTATCTGTCTGGAAACAGTAGAAATGGCTCCTTTTCCTTAAGATTTTTCAGAAATGTGAGTTAAACCCCATAAAAATGGGGCTTTTCCTCTTTGTTTTTCCCCCTTTGCAAATGGAGCTTTGCTTTTCCCCCTTTGCAAAAAAGCTGCAAAACCTTTAGCTGATCCTCAAAAAAACCCCAAAAAACAAACAAACCAGGGCTTTTCCCTTTGCAAAAAAGCTGCAAAGCCTTTAGCTGATCCTAAAAAAAAGGCCTTTTGCCTTTGCAAAAACAGCTGCAAAACTTTCAGCTGATCCTCAAAAAAGCCAGGGCTTTTCCCTTTGCAAAAAAGCTGCAAAACTTTTAGCTGATCCTCAAAAAAACAACAACAAACAAACAGGGCTTTTAGAGGAGGAAAACCAGAAAAATGTTTTTTTTCCTGGGTTTCCTCCTCTAAAAATGAAGTGCGCCCTATGGTCCAGTGCGTCCTATGGAGCGAAAAATACGGTAATCCTCTTTTAAAGCCGTCCAATCTGGAGCCCTCCATTCCTCCTGTGGGATTTCCATAGTTTAAGTACTATGGATAAAGTCCTTTCTTGTATGTGTCCTGAATCTTCCACCATTCAGCTTCATTGAATGTCCATGAGTTCTTGTGCTACATTCCAAAGAGAGCAATGATAACACAGCCCAATACCAGTAGCAGTGACAGCGTGGCACCTTCTCCTTTCCATGTCATCCACCACTGAGTAATATTAGGGCGTGTTGAATTTTTGTAGATCTTTATTCCCCTTCCCCTCCCCTGGTCCTGATGTAGATCTTCACTCACCCTTTTTCTTCCTTGGCAGGGTGTGTGGGGATCACCATTGTATGTTTCGCCTCAGGTTCCAAAATGTATTGGGCTGGCTCTGCCCCCAAGGCTTGTGAATGGAACACATGTAGTGATGAGGAAATAACTCTTTTCTTCTTTCCCCCTGCTTTCCCCAGGATTGGGAACCACAATTTCCACAACTGAATGGTATGCTGTTCTTAGTTTCCAAATTAAGAGTCTCATATGGATATGCAGCAGTAAAGACAAAATGGAGGGAACCACAGATTGAGGGTGTGTGTGGAGAAGTCGATTTAATGTGTATTTTTGGTTTTGTTAAACAATTTTTGTTTTTTTGTTGTAAAATGGGAAAACGATAAATAAGCTTGTAAAATAAAAAAGGAGTCTCATAACCCTCTTCTCTGAAGTTAAAAGCTATTAGCTCCTCCTTTCTGGCAAAAAGTCATTAACAATTTCTTTTTTAAATGGGACAGAGGTATGCCACTCACAAAACCCCTGTTGGAATATGTGAGTTATCACATTTCGACTCATGTATGGTTTATTTCTCCAGATGCTGCAGTTCAAAATAATGCACTTTTAATACTACATGTGGAATTCCACAGATTCATAATAGCATATGACATCTTAATATCCTTTGCGGCTTCCTACTGGTCATATCCAACTGTGATAAACAGTTGCATATGTTATATGACTGGCATATTCTAAGCTTGGGGATAATGGGGAGAAAACACAGGAGTTTAAATTTGCAAAACCCACAGCGAAATCTTGAATGTAAATTTTGAGGCTGAAGAAAAAAAAAACCCTACACACTAAATTTAAAATTTATGTCTCAGTTAATAGTCCTTTATTTCTCTAGGAGGAAGAGAGAGAAAAAACCCAGACATCTATGCTTTAAATGAATTTAATGAACTGCAAAGACTGACATTTTCACTATAAAAGTCACACTTCATTTCATGAAGTAGTTAAATATTGATGGTATATTAAAATACAGGCTTGAATATAAATGGCAGTCTGGTTTACAAAATAGGGATCTAAGGACTTCCCCCTCATTCGCCCCTATATTGAAAATTTCATGAAGTGAAAAAATAATATAGCTGAGTGTTCTCTTAATAAACACAAAGTAGTGTCTTGAAATAACATTAGAGATGACAGACAAACTCAGAAAAGCAAGCAAATAAAGTCTTGCAATGAATTTTAAAGTCAGGTTGTTAATACTAAAAGTTTTTTTTAAAAAAATAAATAAATAAATAAATGGATTCCATGATATTGATATGAACGGGCCAGCCCTTCTGCCACAGCCCGGTCAGGGAGCGCATGCAGGTGTCCAGCAACCCACCTCCGGTGGAGCTGTGGGCACGCTAATGCGTCAGCAGAGAAACAGCAAAAAGCGAGGCTATGGGGGCACTGGCATCGCAAAAGCTTCCTTTATTTACAAATCAAAACAACAAACGTGGCTAGTGTGAGCAGCAGCTTCACACATCTGCTCTGTCTGAAAGCAACGAACAAAGGAAAAGTACAAAAGCACATAGGGCGGAAGTACGGTGTCTAGTTCCGTTCCCACCACTCCTATCACAAAGGAATGTAAACAGTGGATCATGAGATCCAACAGCAGTGGAGAATGAAACAGTGGGCAATATTTATCTTTGGTTTTGGAACAGGTACTTTTAGATTATACAGGGCAAAAGTGTGTGGCTCAGTCAGTAGAGCATCAGATTCATAATCTTGGGGTCATGGGTTCAAGCCCCATGTTGGGCAAAACATTCCTGCATTGCAGGGGATTGGAGTAGATTACATTTGTAGTCCCTTCCAACTCTATCGTTCTATGATTCTATGACAATCTTCATGGCTAAAGTGAAGGGAAAGACTGTTGTCATGACTGCATGCATCTGTTATGATTCAGAAAGTGGCTCACCTATACATTACTTTCAATTTTAAGACTCTTACGATGCATTAAAAGAGTTATCTTTTCCTTGTGGCTTCTGTGCTTATTGACAAGGCTTTCAATGGCTCCTAGCCACAATGGCTGTGCTTTACTTCCCCTGTCAGAGGCACTATACAGGGCCAGAAGACATTTTGGCACCTGAGGGACACCACGAAATGACATCCTCCTCTTCCCTGGACAGGGAAAAAGGGGGTGAGTGAAGATCTACATCAGGAACAAGGAGAAAGTCAGAGTAGTTCCATTGAAATGAATGTCCATGGCTAGCAGCAGCCAATTAGTTTCAGTGAGTCTGCTCTGAGTCACAGAGTAACAGATACATTTCAAAGCTCTTTGTTTATTAATTCATTTGAATATGACACATGTATGTATTTGAGAAATAGAACTAGCAGTTGTGTCACCCGGAAGGCACTTGTACAACATGACTCTACCTTGGCATTGATTAGAGGGGTCATGAATCCTACTTTACAAAGGACTGTCTTCTATTAGAATGTGACTTATTCCCCAGTAAGTGTGTTTAGAAGTGCAGTTTGGGGCCTGGCAGAAGTTACTAGATGTTGTGTATTGATACTTATTGTTATGTGATGGGGATGCTATGGTTCAGAGTTAGCATCTTGGGTTCCTGTAGTTGGCATGTTACAGTGGCTCATAAAAGAAGTTGTGTTCAGATGTGTTTTGCAGCAGTAAGTGATAGTTCTTTGCAATGCCTACTTTAGCTTTGCCTGTTTTCTTGCTACCTAGATAAAATACACACCTAGAGAATCATTGCCGTGTTTCTATTTTAATGCATCAGTATGGTTAACAATGTCTGTCAAATGCTAATTCCAAAGTTCATGATTGCTGGAAGTGGAGGTGCAACTCAGCTTGCAGAAAAGGGGTTTGCATCAGTTAAGGGAGGGGCATCCACATTCCCAGAGTATCCCTGTACCTTTAACCTATCAGCATACTTCTCTATTTCTTTGTTGTTTAGACTGGTACTTTTTAGGTTGCATCCTGCTTGCAATTTTCTCCTCCTCCTCCCACTGATTAGTGGTCATCTTTAACTATCCTCCGAGATAACAAAGTAGCAAGCATGGCAGCCTCGTTCTTCTCTAGATTACTGTAGTTAGACTAGAACTAGAATTTTTTCAACCCACGTTATGTATTTCCTACAATACAACTACAATACATTTTCCTACAACTTTAGTATTTTCTTACCTACAAGTATCTCTGTATTTGTGATTGCAACAGTTTACCCTCTAACCTAAATTCACTAGCCAAACACTGCTCACTCTGCCTACTAAAGGGTTTCAATAGGTAATTAATTGGCCAATAATCACCATGCAACTAGTCTTTCTCCCCTTGTTTAATTCTGGCCTAGTGTTCTAGTTTTGCACATCCACAGTTCAATGCTATACATGTCTACCCTGAAGTAAGCCCCATTGAATTCAGTGAGATTTATTTCCAAGTACTGTAAGTGTATATTCAGTTGTACTGCCTGTCTCTGAATGGGCACTTAATAACTATGCAAAATAACTATTTCTCCCATGTGTATTTGTGCTTTGCGATATATTCTGATCCTTATTAAAAATTTTAAAAAATCAAATTTATGCAGTTCTGGAAGAGATCTGTGAAAAATGCTCTGAGTGGGCAGCTTGTAAGAGTGCAGTACTCTGTAAAAAAGAGAGAGAAAAAGCCTTTTTGCCCATAGAGTAGTAATTATTAAGAATCAAGTAAATATGTGAGAGGTTAAGTACAAAAGGAGAAAAGATGCAGTTCACCTGCAGTTACTTAAGGCGGAACAAGAATACTACATCACTTAATGTCATCCTTTTACAACTGCAAAGGTGATAATGTACTAGAATGTACAATTTTAAACTAAGACTATGGCTTTTTAAATTCTAAAATACACAGTGTAGTACAAATATAGTGTTTGTGACCATGAATCAAACCTAACTGCTTTTTCAGGGCACACTGCAGGCTGTCTTTGAATGGTAGGTAAATGGATTTTCTGGCTTGTGGCCTCAGTCTGGTACAACAGGTGGGTAATTTTAAGCATGCTTTTCCCACAGCACAGCTCAGACCTCATTCCTGTCCAGTAAATGGTTTCAGAACCCAGTTCCAGTCCTCTTCTGCTTGCCAATTAAAAGCACTGCAGTTACTCTCATCCCTTTACAATGTTTTGTCAGTGCAAAGCCTTAATGGCAGTTGCTACCCCAATGTAACAGTAGAGAGAGCTGGCTCTAGCAATGGAGGAAGATAATTTTCTGGTGTGGACAATCATATACTGGCTTAATAAGCTGTAACATGAATGAATGCAGTGCATATGCACAATGCCCCTTCTTGCATCCTTTTTTTTGGCACCCCACAATTAATAGCAGCGCTATTTTTCAAGAAAAAGAGGTGCCAGAAATCACCACGAACACCTCCCTCTGTCACTTATAATGGCAATGAGAGGTGCCAGAACTGAGTTCCAGTAGGAAAAAGCCCTGCCTGGAAGTATTCTGTTAACCATAGTTTCCTGTTACGTCTGAACTTGTGAACTATGGTAACCAAGTTCGGAATGAGACAGGATCTTAAACATAACTCAAACTATGTTTTTTAGATCCTGACTTTTTCTAAACCTAGAAGTAACAGTTCTGTTTGTTCAGATTCTATTTATTGTCATTTAATAAATTTCTATCCTGCTATTGCCCCCTGGGCATCAAACGGCAAAGCAGCAAAACAATACAATGAAGAGTAACATCAGAACCTTTTAAAACAGTCACATATTCTCACAGCTAATAATCTCAAGGTTTCCAGGAACAGTATGTTTCAACCATCAAATGCCTGGGTTTTTAGATTCCTGATGAGCTGTAGCCAAGGAGCAAGAATAAAAAATACCAAGGAGGAATAAAGTGCCTGTGACCTCCTCTCCCGGAATCCATGTGGTCCCAGAAAAACCGAAGTTTGGCTTCCTGTGTCACCGGGCCCTTTGTCACGGGCTCCTTTTGCTCCTTGCAAGAGGAGGAGGAGGAAGGAGAAGGAGCAGGTGGCAGGGGGCTGCAAGGCTGGGAACCAGGGATGGGGTGGGGCGGGACTAAAATTTAATTGGCTCTGCCTGTCATTTGCTCTCTGGCTCCATCTACTGTTGGTCTCCCTGCCTTCTGCCCTACTGTCTCAACAGAGATCAACTACCATTGCCAAACAAATGTTTTCAGGTTTTAATTTTATTTTTAATGTTGTGTCCTCTGAGAAGTCTCAGAAACCCCAAACCTAGTATAGGGCAAGGCAGGGAGAGTATGGCCCTCACTGCTTTTTGTTCCAAAAATAAAGGCATTATTTGCCAGCTGGCTTCTGCTATGTATTGCGGGAAAGTTTTTTTTAAGAAAAGAAATTGTGCATCACAGAGTTCATATTTTTCCACTAAATGCCCAACAGCATTTATATGTAAGCATGGTGATAGTAATGTTCTTTGTTGGGAAAGTGGAATAAAACAAAACCTTAAAAAAAATTCTGAAACTATGTGGCTGTCTGCTCATCATATTTCACCCCTCAACTTTAATTTCTTTTGCCAGAGTTTCTTTTGCTCTAAGTAAACCAAGGTAACGGGGGGCTTATATGAGATCACTTGCTGTATTGCTACCTGCCATGCCAAAATATTGAACCTTATCTTCTGGTTTGAAGTAGATGTTTTTTTAAAATAAATAAATAAATAAATTTTGTTTTCTTCCATAACATGCAACTAGATCAAAACTGTGTCCCTTGACTAATAATGTGCCTTTAGGGTCTGAAACAGACATATTTTTCCAGTTTAGGCTTAGGGGAGAAATTTGGTTTGGGTCGCACATAATTGGGTGTACCTACCTAATTCACCTCCTGCCCACCTAGCAAATAGTGCAAATAGATAAATAGGTACCGCTCCGGTGGGAAGGTAAACGGCATTTCCGTGTGGTGCTCTGGTTCCCCAGAAGCGGCTTAGTCATGCTGGCCACATGACCCGGAAGCTGTCTGTGGGCAAACGATGGCTGCCTCGGCTTATAGAGCGAGATGAGTGTCGCAATCCCAGAGTCATCCGCGACTGGACCTAACAGTCAGGGGTACCTTTACCTTTACCTAATTCACAGTTTCTGAAATAGCATGGGGTACTTGTAACAAAAGACAAAGCAGATTGGGCAAGCCCAAAGTCTTTCCACTCCATGCAACAGCAACAATGATAATACCAGTAACTGTACTCTTCTTGATTTCTCTTGATGCTCTTTTAGAGCTGGTTGGTTAATTAGCTAATAAAACTTTTTAATTTGAAGATAACATATGAGCGACAAGGTATTAATTGCACCAAAGATAACATGCTAATTAAAAGGTTTCTGCACAGTTGTCTAAGGTTAACTGTTTCTTGAAATTATTGAAATGGAAGGCTAATTATATTATGCTCTGCAAATGGGCTATTTTTAATTTATTTTTATTTTTTGCAGTGAAATGCCAAGATGTGCCTTTTTCTTTTAAATAATTTATTGTGTGTTTGTGTTGGGGGTTGGGAGTGGATTTCTTTAAGCGCATTGTTCCCTTTTGTAGTGAAGCTGTATAGATAAGGAAGATGAGTAGAAATTACAAACCAATGATGACGTTAATGCCCCTGTTTTACATTCACACACCACATGTACCTGCATATATTTTAGAAGGGTTTGGGGGGATAGAATGTTAGCCTCTTACATTAATATTTATATTGTTCAAGCAGTGTACACAATGATTTAGAAAGCAATGTCAGCAAAAGATAGGTCTCTGCCCTGAGGAGTTTATAGTACAAATTTTAGATGGGTGGTGGAGGGACGAGCATGGGAAACAATGGGAGAATATGAGCAAATGTTGTTACATCAATGCAAGCTTGTTTTTTGCTGTGAATGCAGAATCAGTAGGAAAGGAAAGGCAAAATAATAATAATAATACATGCAAGCTTTAAAATAATTGCAATTTTTTGGAGACAACAATCAGTCTAGCATTAGAAAGAAAATACTAAAAGTTTTATTTTTTTTATTCCTGAATGTTATTCTGATTATGTATTTTGTAACATCTATTTTCATCTTAGAATATGTAGTTGAGGATCAAGTATTCTTTTTATTCTTTTTTGTAAATTTTGAAAATGTAATAAAGTTGATAAAAAGGAGAGAAAATAGTAACAAGTTTTAATGGCCAAATTTATGGAACATAGGAACACAGGGAGCTGCCTTACACTGAGTCTGACCATTGGTCCATCTAGCTCCAAGGCTTCAAGCCGGGTTCTCTCCCATCCTTACCTGGAGATGCTGGGGATTGAACCTGGGATCTTCTGCATGCAAAGCAGATGTTGTACCACTGAGCTACGCCCCATCCTGATGCACTGTCGGGCTAGTCTTATTACTGGGTGGATAGGAGCAACCACTCCAGCCACATAAGACAAACCAGAGAATATTGTGTGGGTACATCCCCCAAATCCTTCTATATATTTCTCTCTACATTGGCTATTATTGGAGCCCTGCTTGACCATCTTTTCTGTGTCCAAAGCATTAGGCCAAACATGACTCTACACCAGAAGATTATGACAGCGACTGTTAATATCACCAACAGATGTTAGTACTGATATAGTAAAAAGAAGGTCTTTGGGCAGCAAAAACCTTTCCCATGCCTGCTGCAGAAGGTGATGATTCTGCTCCTTATGGATTAGAATATTAAAATAGAAATGCTAACTAGATGGTGCCGGGGTAAGACACTTTTTATTATTATTACCCAGACATTTACTAGTTAAGTTGGCCTCTATTGTGGTGCTCATTTTTTAGCAGGGTGAGCTAGGATTTGTCCCTATTGGCTGAGCATTAATGAAATTTGCATTGCACGTTCTTTATTTTTATCTGGCAGTTAATTGTTTTTACAGTGGTACCTCTGGTTAAGAACTTACCATATTTTTCTGTGTATGAGACTAGGATTTATTTATTTACTTACTTACTTACTTACCAAAAAATAGGTTTAAAATTTGGGCTCGTCTTATACATGGGTAGTGCTGAGGGGTGTTTTCTTAATTTGGAGTACCCAAAAATAGGGCGTATTATACGTGGGGGCGTCTTATACCTGGAAAAATACACTAATTCATTCTGGAGGTCCGTTCTTAACCTGAAACTGTTCTTAACCTGAGGTACTACTTTAGCTAATGGGGCCTCCCGCTGCCCCCAGCCGCCACGTGATTTCTGTTCTCATCCTGAAGCAAAGTTCTTAACCCAAGGTACTGTTTCTGGGTTAGCGGAGTTTGTAACCTGAAACGTCTGTAATCTGAAGCGTCTGTAACCTGAGGTACCACTGTATCTGGTTGCATTTTTATCCTGTTGTGTCACTATTTTATAAAGCAATGTAGGGAGCAATCCAAATTTAAGATCTGCCATAATGAGGGGGCCTGGAGTAGGTGGATCTTGAACTGAGCTTGGGTCATGCTAGCTGAAGTTCCCCCTACTGGTTCAGCCAGAGATAAACTGGTGTAAGCCCTCCATCCCAGCTCAGCCAAAGCTGGTTCGGTCAAGGCCAGGATAAGTCCCTAAAAGGGGTGTTGTGGGGACAGGGCAAAGAGAGACTTACCCCTAATCCAAACTCCTTTCAGCTGGGACACATGACCTAGCAACTAAGCAGAAGTTACACTGGCAGAAAGGGTGGTCTTTTTAAAAGGCTTGTTTTCACTCAGCTGGGGAGCCCCACTCCTGAAAGGAGTTTGCAGTTGGTACTGAGTATGTTATGCCGGCATAGTTGACCCAGGCAATAAAAGGCATATGACGTATGAGATGAAAAATAGCAAAAATGCATGCAATGTTCTGAATACCCATGAGCCTCAAATGAATGGCCTTCAGAAACAAACATTTCTGGGACTTCTGCAACATCTATTAACTTTTCTGTTACTTCCAAAGAATAGGAACATTGTTTGTTTAGGGAGATGGATACTAACAGTGAGCTTTTTATCCAGAGCTTTCACATGTGAAACACTACCACAGTACTGTATACCAAACATGCCTGAATTGGGTGTGCTGAGTATATAAGACTCCTACTATCCATTCTGATAGCTGATAACAATCAGGCTGTTATGTTTTCCACTGCATAATGTGGACTGCAGGTCCTTGCAGGTAACCCTATTCTAATCGTGGCTTCTCCCAACATAAATCCATTAACCTGCTGTGATAACCTTGCCTCGGAGTTCTGAGATAAACAGTACTACATTAAAAGTGATAGAGTCTCCATGAAGAAGCTGTTTTTGGAAGGACACTGTAAATAAACAAAGTTATGGAAGGGAAATGGGAGTCACAAGGGCTGCATGTGTAAACTTAGGAAGATAGCCACTTCATACTAGTAAGACCACTGCTGCATCTGGCTTGGTATTGTCTATGATAATTGGCAGTGGCTTTGATTTGCAGTATTTCTTTAAAAGTAGGAGTGATGGAATCACGTTAATTTTGAAAGCAAATTTATTCCAAATATATTGTGTTGCCAATAAAGGTGGATGTAGGCATGAGACAACAAATGGTCCAATACTTAAGATAACTATCAGATGATTAGTTTCTCCCTTTCTACCATCACAACCATCATGATTAATTGAAGATGGTTTCTTCTTGGTACCCATTCTTATTCTAATTTGAGCAACAAAAGTAGATTGAGTGACATTGTGAGGAGATGTTGTTCCTCTGAGGTTCCAAAAAGAGAGAGCCTTAGTACTTTCCAGAAGACCTGTTGTTCAGCATTACACAGTACACAGTACACAGACATGGAATAACTTAATCAATAGTATCTTCAAAATCCATGAATAGCAAAGTACTTCTGTCATTTTCTTCTATGGGTTCTTGTTCCCTATGGGAAAAAAAATGTTCATGCATAGAAAAGGTTTAACTCTGGAATAGGAAAATTTATGGGGGTTACTCCAGGGCAGGCATGGCCAAACTTGGCCCTCCAGCTGTTTTGGGACTACAATTCCCATCATCCCTGACCACTGGTCCTGTTAGCTAGGGATGATGGGAGTTGTAGTCCCAAAACAGCTGGAGGGCCAAGTTTGACCATGCCTGCTCTAGGGGGTGGCTGGGGAAGAAGTACAATGCGTATGTAGTGCATAAATACATGCAAATGGACTTGTTGGACTGGATCTACCCTGAGGATGTGTTTTAGGATGGAAATAGGAAATTCAGGTATAATGCAGGTGTTGGGCTGCCCTGTGATGAGCTAAGGTCAGTGGGGGAATCACCACAAGAAAGTACTCCTCTGGTGTCTCTTGCTCTGGGCCACCACTTGGGCCAAGGACCACACCAACATGAAAGGGAGTGATAGTTGGTGGAAGAACCCCGAGTGAGAGGCAAGGAAGTGGAGATCTAACAGGGTGAGAGACTGGGAGAGGAAGTGAAAGCTCCCACTGGAGATCTGGGAGGGTCCATCAATTTCTGTAGGTGGTCAGGATAAAGAGCTACTTTTGAGTGAAGATTCTGTTTGTGTGCTTTGAATTTTAGATACCCTGTTGCCGCATTTTGCTTCTTTTTATGCTCTTGCTGTTAAGATAATCTGTATTATATACACCTCAAGTGTTTCGCCATGCGTGCATGCACAGAAGCGCTCTACTGCGTCGCACGCATGTGCAGAACTGGTCCCTCCGGTTGCGGAAACCTCAGGAACTGACCGGAGCTCCGGAATGGATCCCGTCCACAACCAGAGGTACCACTGTATTACTATGTTGTAGTTATATTTATATAATTGGTTTGATACTTCTGTTGTACAGATGTTAAGTTGTGACATCCATGTTGTATGTTGTAAACTGCCCTGTGGGCTTCTGGCAAAGGGCGGTATATAAATTTAGTAACTAACTAAACGAAATAAATACTAGGTTTTTTTTTTATCAACTTAGTATTGCCAACTCTTGACTCTGGAACTGTGTACCTACCTGGTTCCTTCTAAGCTTACATTCGACCACAGAAAATTTTCTTAAAATGCTGCTGAAAGAGACAGTTCCTTGCCAAGTTTCAACAGGAAGGAAGCTTGTCTAATTTCAGCCAGGAGGGAGTTCCATAGGATTTGGGCCCGCAATATTTAAATGTACAGTTTCTAGTAGATACAAGCCATGCATCTGAGCCTTGAGGCCTTCCTTATACCGAGTCAGACCATTGGTTTATCTAGCTCAGTACAGCCATACCTCTAGATATGATCGCTGCGGGTTGCATTTGTCACGGGATACAAACGGGCTGAACCCAGAAGTACCGGAACGGGTTACTTCCGGCTTTGGCAGTTCACACATGCGCCAAATCGCACTTTGCGCATACACAGAAGCGCTGAATCACACTGTGCACATGCGCAGACACGCCGTTTCAGGTTGTGCACTGCTCATGTTGCGAATGGGGCTCTAGAACGGATCCCGTTCACAACCAGACGTATGAATGTATTGTCTCTACCGACTGACAGTGGCTGTCCTGGGCTTCAGGCAGAAAGAAGTCCCTCTCAGCCCTACCTGGAGATGTTAGGGATTGAACCTGGGACCTTCTGCAAGTGAAGCTGTGCTACTGAGCTGTGGCCCGTCCCCAGCTGAGATAAACAGATACTTCACCCAAAACTCTTAAATTATCAGGCAGGGATATAAGGGTCAGTCACATTTAATGATGACAGTGTGTGTGTGTGTGTGTGTGTGTGTGTGTGTGTGTGTTGTGTGTGTGTGTTGCAAGCCACCTTGAGCATTTTTCTTGCAATGTTGGCTGGGGCTAATGGGAATTGGTTTCCAACAATATTTAGAATTTGTGGAGGTATAGCCATTGTGGACTCTGGTGGTATGTACTTTGCTTTTTATGCAACTGGTCCAAAAACAAAAAGGGGGAGAGCTTTAGCTGTTGACACTATTGGAAGTGAAAATTGAAATTTATTCTTCTCTCTGTGTACTGCTCTCCCTGCTAGTAGGCAAAGTAATATATGAATCAACCCAAGATCAACTGTTTCTTTTTTAAAGTGCCGTGTTTGAATAATGGTGATAGAATTGGATTCTGGGAGAGAAACATACCTATATTTTTACCCAATGCATTATCAAGCCTATATGTTTTGAAAGATAAATGTGGTTTTAATGTTTGTATATATGTCCAGTGAGGTTAAATCTGATTAAAGACAGGATTTTTCTCTACTTGGCATACATTCATGAATATCCAAAGTTCTTGGGCAGGAAGTGGCTTCAATTGATTTTTAAAGTTTTAATATTTTTATGCATTAATTGTATATTGCTTGGATATTTTTGATCTGTCAGCCAACATATGTTATAAGTAAACAATTCTTTGGTATCAGTGACTCCTGCCCACCCCATGTTCCCCATGGGCAATCATTAAATTGTGATAGTTGGGGTTTTTTGGTCCATCACTGGTAGGGTGGAAAGAGTGATTGGGGACAGTAGTTTGCCAATCGAGGGAGAGATATTGGAGTGATTGGGTGAATGGTGCCTTTGTGTTTACTGGTGGAGGCAACAGAATCATAAAATTGTAGGGTTGGAAGGGATTCTTGAGGGTCATCTAGTCCAACCCCCTGCAATGCAAGAATCTCAGCTAAAGCACCCATGACAGATGGTCAACCAAACTCTGGTTTAAAAACTCCAATGAAGAAGAGTGTAGGAGTTGACTGGATTGCGTGGTGCTGGAAGAAGTACTGGGAATTGCATGCTTTGTAGGATGGTTTCTACACGTGATGTGTATTGTATATTTGTATATTGTGAGTCAGGATGTGCCTTTGCAAGAGAGAGAGAGAGAGAGAGAGAGAGAGAGAGAGAACAGGGAAGAGATCTCTGAATATTAAGTTGCTTTCAAAATGTGCTACTGCTCCCCCCCCCCATTTCTTCTTTAAGGGAATTTTATTCTTTACAATTCTATCATCTATATATCTATCATCTTACCATATTTCTATCTATCTGTAAACTGTTCAGGAAGGAGTATTAAGTGGTATATAAATATATTAAATAAAATTCTTGGGGGTACATATGAATTCTCTTTTGTAGTGCTCAGGCTCCGCTCCCCCTTCTCCTCAAATGTAATAGCTATTTTATATAGTGAATTGGTATTCATTTTAGTTAATACAGAATAATCAAATTGCCCACCATTATTACTGGGGCATTGAAAAAGGGAAATAATGGGGATGTAACATAAATCTCCTAATGTAATGAAACTCTCATTGTATTCGATTAAGAATGCTAAACCTGCTGGTTCCAGCTCACTAGAAACAGTGATTGAATAAGGAAAATAGAAGGCATTTTCATTTTGCCATGCACATACTAATTTGAATGCGTAGTTGCCTTTTCCAGGGACAAGAACAGGATAGATGGCTCAGGAAGAGGGCTGTAATCTGTCATAGCCTTGAACATTAGTTTTGATCAGAGTAAGACCCACTGTTAAGGAGATTGTGGAAGGCCACCCACAGGTGGCAGATTTCAGGTACCCCTGAAGGGCAGCCATGTTCCACTTATTTATGGCATGATCAAAAGTAAGTCTCATTTAATTAAATGGAGATAATATAGCCAAAGGCCATATCCACTCACTGCTTTTAAAGCACTGCTATACAACTTTAAACAGTCACTGCTTCCTCTCAAGGAATCCAGGGAACTGTAGTTCCTTCCTGAAGGGTGCTAACGGCCCTTATTCCCCTCAGGAAACTACGGTTCTCAAAGTGGTTTAACAGTCAATCTCTCTTCCCAGGGAACTCTGGGAATTGTAGATCTGTGAGGAAAACAGGGATGTCCTAACAACTTTCAGCAGTCTTAACAAAGTACGGTTCCAGTATGCTGTGTGTGTGTGTGTGTGTGTGTGTGTGTGTGTGTGAAGCCATCACTGTTTAAAGCGGGATAATAGTGCTTTAAATGCATGTTGCAGACCTGGCCTTGATTTTAAAAATAAAATAAAATACTGGGTTGTAGCCTTCATAAGTCATACTTAGAGAAGACTCATTGAAAATAGTGCACATTACTAACTTAGGGCTATTCATTTCAGTGGTCTACTTAGAGCACGGGTTAGCTGCAGACCACACATATATAGCAAATAGGTTCAATAACCTAACACAGCTGTGGCAAAGAAATGTACCGGTACTTCTGGTTTCTTTTCTCTCTCTCTTTTTTGCCTTCTTCTGTTCTCTCTTTTGTGTCAAATGTTAGATTCTAAGTTCCTTGGGGGCAAGGACCTGATCTATTATACTGTCTAAAGCATTGTGCTACATAAATAATAATAAAAGCAATAAATAAATAAATAAATTGCCACCGTGTGTGTGTGTGTGTGTGTGTTGAGGCATTTGGGTTTTCTGCTACAGATCCCCAATGTCTCTGGTTTATATGCT
The DNA here is from genome assembly GCF_009819535.1 of Lacerta agilis. NCBI lineage: Eukaryota > Metazoa > Chordata > Lepidosauria > Squamata > Lacertidae > Lacerta > Lacerta agilis. The sequence continues at coordinate 31,433,044 of NC_046319.1, forward strand.
TTATCTATCAATACTGTAGATGCTTTGTGTGTGTATGTTTGTAAATTATGAGGAGAAATGTGAGTAGATAATAATTCTTCTGCAGAATTACAGTCTTTATTTCATGATTTATATCCTTTTTGGCTTCATGAGCACCCGAGCTAGCTTACAATATAAATCTAAAACACATGCAATGAAGTCACAATAATGGGTGGTATCCAACTAAGCTATATTCTGTGTAGATCCATTGAAACTAATTACCCTAAGTTAGGCATGTCCATTGATTTCAGTGGATCTGCTCTTAAATTGCAAAAGAACTGAAAGAGCACAGCAGAGCAACATTAAGTTATCTTCAATATGTAAGTACCCCACCCCTCAAAAAGAAAAAAAGAAAGAAAAAAAGAAATCAAGGTTTTTAAAGTCCTTTAAAAAGATTCCTCAACTTTACAAAATAAATAAAGGAAAATGTTCATGTTTGACAGGGATGTTCAGAAGCGGGTGAAGTGACTGCCTAATGAAGATGAATGAAGAAAATTGCCCGTATAAGAGTCATATGTTGGGCGAACAGCCCAGGTTGGAGAAATTGTGTGATGGAACCCCCAGGCGCCATTTATCAGTGTCATATTTGGGCTAAAAGTGAACAGCATTGTTCTCTTTCTTCCTAGATGGATAGGTCAACTTTAATATATATGGCTCTTGTAGAACATTTGCTTGATGTATTTCCATTAGCTAGGCAATAATAGAAAAGCACTGGAGAGAAACTTGAAACAGCTTCCTCCTCCTCCTCTTTTTTTGGGGTGGGGGTTGAAATACGACATATACTAATGCCTAGTATTGCTAAGCTTGTCACTGACTCCCCCCACCCCCATGTTTCATGACACGATCATATATATATTAGGTTCCTGTGAAAATAATGGACAGCATGAAGGAAATATATATTACTGCTAGTGTGTAAATTTTTATCTCTGAATACTTTCAATGAACCTCACCCATATATCATGTTTCTGTGCAGAAAGGGCAGTGAGAGAACATTCATTTAATAATCTTCCAGGGAAGCAAGTCAAAACTCAGAGATTAGGAGGAGAATAAGAAAGAGCCTGCTCATTTAAAATGCACACAATTTGGGATTTGCCCATTCAAGCATAAATAATTTTTTCTTTTATTCTCTCCCCCCCCCCCCAGTATCCCAATTATGCAAATTAAGCATGTTCATCTTATTTGGTGGAAAGAAACCAAACTAATCATGAATGAGTTGATTTTCTTCATTCCCCCCCCCCTCAAAGATAAGGGCATTCCATTCTTGCATCTTTTCAAAATGGCGGTTTCTGGCTCAGTGTATGCAGGTTAGCAATTTGCTAGCCAATTCTCTCCCCCACCCCAGAGATTTTGGAGGAAAACTCAACAATGGATATAAATGTTATATTATGCAGCTAAGGCAACCTTCTCCCTCTCTTTCCCTCTGTTTTAAGCAGGTGTTTTTAAAGTGCAATGCAAACATTGTAGCCATATGTTTCTATAATTTAAATTAATTCGGTACAGTCCTACTGTTAATCTTTTGTGACTTGTTGATTGGCATTTTGCAGACATATTTCTGGAAGGCAACCAATACCATTTTCTGCAGGCTTTCTGGCAGTAGCAGAGAGCAGCATTTCCACAAATTGGAGTCTTGTACAGCACTGGGAAGCAAGCCAAGATTTAAATTAGACAATAACCTCTGCTCTGTGTATAGCTTGTATTCCTCAACAGTAGGGAGAGTGATTTGTTTAATACAGTCAGTCCTGTAGCATATAATAGACTGATAGATGAGTCATTCCTTGGCAATGCATGTTTCTTAAATTTGTATAGATTGAAGAACTGGATGGTAATGTACTTACTTACAGTTGTGCAAACAGTAACTATTAGCAGAGGCTGCAAAAGGTTTGAGGGGGGAAACTTGCATTGGATTTGGTATTAAAGGTTTTTACTGAAAATGTCCCCCCCCCCCCGAACTTATTTGGGTGTAGGAAGAGGTCCACACACACACACACACGGCCATAAACATATTTTTGTTGTTGCATGCAGGACTAAAGAGATAGTGATAGCTGTGTTAGACATCATAGTTGGTTGTTTCTCATACTTTGTGTCTATCAATATTGAGTTTGGCACATCATGTTTCTCTATAATTAAATTTAGTATCCATCTGTGTTTGTGGCTACATAATTGGGACTCTGGTCTTTTTTTTGGTTGTGCTGCCTTTGCCTTGTTCATTGTTTCCTTTTTTTCTCCTTTGCATGTTAAAAATGTGTCACTGACAATTGATATCCATGGAAGCAAGGAGATCTTTTATTTTCAAACAACGAGGGGCTTTTCTTGAAAGGAGAGGGAACCTCCTCATGCCACTGCAGTTCATGTTTATTTAAAAGCTTAAAATCATTAGACCAAATCTCACTTTTTGTCCCACAGAAAATTGATTTTGCTCACAAAAATGTCGGGGTCTGAAAGAGAATATTCAGAAATATGCAAATCTAGCTGAGATAGAAATCTGTTTGAGCAGCTGCACAAAAGCAATCCGTTTTTCTTTCATTCTTTCTTTTCTTTCCGTCTCTCTCTCTCTTAACCCCAAGAGCTTATTTAGCCATGGTGTGAACATTTCTGAACAAAATTGTCACCTGCCTCTATTAAAACATTTTTCCCCTTTTTTCTTTTTTCTTTTGGTCAGGGATAGTGGTGCAGATCTTTCAGAGTTGAACAGCTTACAATGCTTTCCATTTCTGACGGCTTTCACATTTACAAAATAAAGCACACACTGTGTAAATATTGAACGATACAAAGACATCTTTCATAACAGTTTATAGTGCACTGCACCCTCCTCTGGAATGATGCCAAACAGTAGTTAAGATAAACGATATGCCAATCAAAAATTATTATTGCAAGTATAACCTGTTATACTGCTGTATCTTATCTTAAAGTGTCAACTTGATATAAGCCAGATGCTGTTCTTAAAAACTTAAAACTCATACATATATAATTCTGCTTGTTAGAAGCTAATCCTGCCACTGACAGGATCACTTGAAGCACTCCATTTTAAGATCTGTCTGGCAGGATACACACACACACACACACACACACACACACACAAAATATAAATATATACATGCTGGTTGGCAAGAATGTTACTGATTGTGTGATATACTGCCACAGGCTCTTGAAACGTTCTCAGTCTGGTTGCCATAAGGTTTATCACTGACACTATCAGCAACATTCCTTGCTATGAATTTATAGCAAAGATTTAGCTTACTGAATACTTCCTACACTGTGGGAAATTGTCCTGTCTTCAGGACCCATCTACCCCGGTGACAATGGGGTGTGTCCAATGCCAGTCCTACTCAGAGTAGGCTCATTGAAATTAATGAACCTATGTTGGCAATGTCCATTAGTTTCAAGGGGTGTACTCTCTGCAGAATTAACATTGGATATGACCTAATGGGTGGAAGTCAACTAGGTTTTACTCAGTGTTGATCCTCTGAAATTAATGCACATTGACTAAGTTAGGTCTACTAATTTCAGTGGTTCTGCTCTGAGTATAACTTCGTTGAATAGCATTCAGTGTGCCAGGTGCCTCTCTGTTTCCCTTTCTTCAGCTCTCCATATCTCCTGATCCGCCTTCTGCTAGTTACTACTGTTTCACCAGCTCTGCTTTCATTTGGTCTGACCGGACTCTGAAGCCAAAATAGAAAATAGTTTGGACATCATTCTCCCTAAAGTCTTATCAGTCCAAAGACCCAATTTTAGCTTCAAATTGCAACAAGACACCAACCCCTCATATATGATATATATCTGTACCTCTTCTTCTTTTCTAACCTGTTGTATTTTTCTACTAAAAACAAACTCTAAACAACAAAAGAAGAGAGAGTGTTGCTGCTGCTGTTGGTACAGCCTATGAGTCCTTCCAACCCAACTCCTTCTTGTAACTGGTAATCTGAACCCATTTCAATCTGGATTTAGGCCTGGTTTGGGAATGGAATGGCCTTGGCTGTCCTAGTCGATCTTCTCTGGGGCCTAGTCAGGAAAGAGTATCCCTTTTAGTTCTGCTGATTTTTTTATTTTTTATTTTGCACATTTTGGGCCCCCTGGTTGGTGCTGGTGGTCAGGAGAATTGCTTTGCATGGCTCTGATACTTCCTTGTAGGTAAGTCTCAGAAGGAGGTGCTGAGGAAATTGGATTGAACTTCTTGGCCTTTGAGGTTCTGCAGGGTTTGGTTTTGACCCCTATGCTATTTAACACATAGATGAAACTACTGAGAGAGATCATCAAAGGATGGGGAGTGACTTTCTATATTTGATTATTCCCATAAGGGAGCGGGAGGCGCTGTGGTCTAAGCCACTGAGCCTCTTGGGCTTGCTGATTGGAAGGTCGGTGGTTCGAATCCACATGACTGTGTGAGCTCCCATTGCTCTGTCCCAGCTTCTGCCAACCTAGCTGTTCAAAAGCAAACCAGTGCAAGTCAATAAATAGGTACCACTGTGGTGTGAAGGTAAACAGTGTTTCTGTGCGCTCTGGCTTCCATCACAGTGTTCTGTTGTGCCATAAGCGGTTTATTCATGCTGGCCACATGACCCAGAAAGCTGTCTGTGGGCAAACGCCAACTCTCTTGGCCAGAAGCAAGATGAGTGCCACACCTCGTAGTTGCCTTTGACTGGACTTAACCGCCCAGGGGTCCTTTACCTTACCTTTACCTATCGTAGTCCCATATTGGTACAGTTAGAGGCAAGGTACCACTCTGAAGATATGTGATTCCTGAACTGCTACTTTTGATGCAACTGAAGGGAAGTTAGTTTGGATGCTGTATTGAAGAAGCACTAGATGCATAATAGACCCTTCCCCCACCCCAGGTCACATAGAAACACAGGAAACTGCCTTATACGTAGTCTATTGGTCCACCTAGGTTCAGTATTGTTTACTCTGCCTGGTAATGGCTCCCTGGGGTTTCAGGCAAGAGATTTTATAAGCCCTACTTGGAGATTCCTGTGATTGAACCCGGGTCCTTCTGCATGCAAGGCAGATGTTCTACCACTGAGCTTTGGTTACTTCTCCTGAGCCTTGGTTATTTATATCTAGGATTTTTAGGAATATGAAATTAGCCTTCAGACAATACAGTACTGATTTACGAGGGGGTCAGCTCCTCTCAGAGCTTTGGAATTCTCCAAGCTCCCAAATGTTGCTGTAAAATACCAGTGCTGAGAACTTGACAGAAATAAGTCTGTTAACAGAATCTGAATTACTGTTTTTGTTGTTACAAGCTGGGCTTGGAAGGAAAATGCTCACAGTGGGACGCTAAGGATAAGGGGAACGGTGTAGAAAAATGGCTCTTAATGTTATTGATATGACTTGGATTTCTAAGGTACATGGCTATAGACAGCTCACCTTCACACAAACCTGGGATTAGTAGGGAGGGTAAAATGAGATTCTGGGTGAGACAGTAAAATGAGGGTAAAATGAGATTCTTGGTGAGAAAGTCATCTTCTAGAACAAACATAAAAGTTAGAATATAGGATCATGTAACTTGTCCTTCTAGTTTTCCTGTTGTGTTTCAGGCATCCTGTTAGTTGTCCATGATGGTCAATTGATGATGCCATTTTACAACCCAGCACCCCACATGCAATATTTAGTTTTGGGGAAATTAGTTTTTTTCTTATTTGGTTGGTGAAAATGACACAATGACTGAAATTCTCTGGGCCGTCCCTCAATATAACCCCTCTGGGCTATCCTTCCACTGAATTTTCTGCTGTCATCACAAGTTTAGTAAATCTTGATACCTGCCCAAAGCTTCATATCCTAGCAGTTGTTGCATATTGCACCCCTGCAGAAAACCTTGTTATGTTGGTGGCCACATACTTTGGTAGCAAATTCCACAATTTACCGGTATATATGCACTATTTATTTCCTGTTTTTCCTCATTCCACCAACCCCTCCTTTAAAAACAATTGGTTTTATTTCTACTATTTGTATACTGCTTAATTACCATAATCTCTAATACAAAGGAGACACCCATAGAAGATACCTTTTCATCTAATTGGGAAAGCTTGTCAGAGCAAAAATGCCTTCTAATGTTTCCAGAAAGTGTGGATAGTGGGCAACTGTTGCATCTTGACAGGAATACTGTTCCATAGAACTGGGGCAGCCACACTAAAAGCCCTGCTCAGTTATTGTGGAGTTGGCTTCAGATATATTTGGGACTTGAAGGAGAAGCTCTCCTGCAGACTGCAGTGTCCTCCCTAGTTATATAATGGATAACCTGGTCCTGAGCTGTGCAGTGCCTTTTATGTACTGATATCTTGACATTAGCCCATTAGCAGATTGAAAGCCAGTGCAAATACCCCAAGCAAAGTGTTATATACTGGCAGCCATTTGCCCACACAAGCAGCATAGCCACCCCATTCTGCACCAGCTGCAAAATCTGGAACAGCATCCAGCATAGCTCCACATACAGAGTGCATTGCAACCTTGCACAGAGTGCAAATCCAATCTTGAATTTGCCTGTGCATGGACAAATGCCCAAACCATCATGGCACTTTTAATTTTTATATGTCATTGAGCAAGCTAATTCACTGGGAGGAACAGGCATCCCACCCCTCCCTAGATGGCTGGAGATCCACTGAGTGTCACAGAAGCCATCTTATCTTTTGCCCTGAGTGTGGGGTATGCCAGGCATGGTGTGTTCTCACATCTTAAAGGCTCTGCCATCACCTCCTCCTGATGTTTCTGTTTCTGTTTCTGCTTCTCCTTCTCATCTTCCTCCCTGAACACCATCTACCCCCAAAGAGTATCCTCATTTTATCTTCCTGGTCAGCTTCAGGGAATGCAGTTCACTGTGAAATGTTCATTATATGGCTAGCAGTTACAGTCTTAAAGGCCTCTGCAGATTTTATCCTCTCCTAGAAGAGAGGTATAGAAGAACTAAGACACTTGTAAGTACATTCATCTGCTGTGTTTAGCCTAAAAATGTCTTGACTAATCTTTCATTATGAATAAAATACCTACATCTGCTTCAAACTTCCTATATTAATTTTTTTTACATTTATAACTCAGTATAATTTGAAGCTGTGCAGTTGAGCCAAATAACTTTTCAGATTAGAATTCACATTTTTTTGCTTAAGTGAGTGAAATTTGATATAAGAGTCTAAGAAAAGCTACTTATAGTCCAATTGCAGTATAATCATATATTCCTTGAAATTCAAGTGTGAAAATATTACAGTAATCTCAGATACTGTGGTAGAAAACCATTCCTTGGGATTCTTAGAATAAAATGCTATCATTATGTTTAGAAACGAGATTCAGTCCCTTCGTATCTGTCTTGTCTATTTTATAAGTGTGTGTGTGTGCATGCATGTAATATTTTAAAAGCTATTACAGACCTGAAGTTCATACATTTATTAGAGGAGCACTTTGAAGGCAATGGGAAAATGTGTAAATGTTCACATTAAAAGGGCATTGTCCTGATTTTTTTTTAAAGTACACTACATTCTTAAATTGAAAAGAAGCTTTAAAGCATTTTGTTCAGAGAGGATTGGCAATGCCAGAGTGAGCATCTGGTGTCCCCAGGCAGGTAGTAGGATGGCTGGACCCACCACTAACACTTTCCTTGGACTTCCAGTTTCTAGTGCTCCCCTTCCCATACTCAAACCATCAGTCTTTCAAGGGAACTGTGGGAATTGTAGCTCTCTGAGAAGAACAGAGGTCTCCTGAAAATTCTCAGCACCCTGAACAAACCAAAGCTCAGGGTTTGTCTTTTTTGGGGCGAAGCCAGAACTATTTCAGGTGGTATGATACTTCTTTAAATGTATGATGTGAATGTGACCTGAGATAGACCAGTGGACTGAGTGTCAGGCAGTCTCTCATGTTTCTATGTTACTGGGGGGCACACTATGTATCTGGTGCCTCTCCAAACCAACTTTCCCCCAGTGGCATCAATAGTACTAGTCCAGGAATCATGAAATGAACAAGAAATTAACAAGAACCACTTCATACATACCTATACTGTTGAGGGCACCACTGCCAGAACAGTTTTTCTTATGCTGGCCTGGATACTGTATGTGGTACGTTTTCTATATGCAAATCAGTATGGGAATCAGTCCATGTGAATAAAAAGGGGTGGGGAGGTATAAGATTTGACTTTACTTGTGCACCTCAGATGGCTGTCTCCGAACACTGCAGCCTTTAATAGTTTTTTAAAAAAATAAAAGCAAACAACTGACTGCCCCATTACACCTTTTCAATAATCAATTAACTTCCCTTTAAGGGTGCTCCAGGGCCCCTATGTATGGTGAGATTCACCAGAGGGTCTTGTGTCAAGAGCCCCCAAAGGTTTTAGGCATGTAAACAATATTATGGCAGTTACAGGTGGCAGAACCTAATGCTGAACAAAATAAAGCCTTCACACTACGATTAGAGTAAAGCTTTGTTTAAGACTTTGTTTATTAAGACAAAGCAACTGCATTGGAGAACATCCCCATCAACCAGAATATATTGTCACAACCCAGTTTATAAGAAACCATAAGAAACTTGCTTTACAGGAAAATCAGCATTGCTGAAGTCAAAACCTTCAACAGTCCATGCTTCCTTCATTCTTTCACTTTCTCTCCCACCTTCATGCCAACTTCCTTTTTACACTCTGAGAGATGTAGCCTCATCAATACAAGATCCGAACAGGGTACAGCCTACTACAGGTCCAAGTCAGTGTATACATCAGACCCACATATTCTGCTTCCACACTAAGTACTATGGGTTGTGTCCAACTAAGTTTCATTCAGAGTAGACCTAAGGGACCTAAGTTGGTTGTTAATTTCAGTGAGTCAGGCTGGCATTGGATACAACCCCATAAGTTTCAACTTCTTCTTCTATGATCGCATCTGTGAGAAATACTGTGAAATTAAAAAATCCATTCATAAATACAATGGTACATACACTTTATTTTATTTATTTCAGGGCTAGGGAACCTGGGCCCTCCAAATGTTGCTGGACTCCAGCTCCCATCATCCCTGAACATTGACCAATGCTAACTGAGGATGATGGGAATTGGAGTCCCACAAGATATGGAGGGTCACAGGTTTATCCCCCCTGCTGAGGGGATTTGATCTTTAGGAATAGGAATAATTTATTATTGGCCAAATACTTTTTCCAACATTCTTGGAATTTGTTTCGGCTACATTGCAATGTAAACATACAGACACTGTTCCTCTCACAATACAAAGAAGCAAAGAAACCCCACCCATAATTTACCTCCCTTCAGCTATACAACTACGAATTTAACAATTTAATGGCACAAGGGAAAAAAACTATTATAAAGGCTTGATTTAAAGGCTGCTCACCCCTGGTTTGGGCCTCTGAAGTTTAAGACTAGCCACAAGCTTCTGTAACATGCTGACAGTGACTATCCCCATTTCCTTAGAATGTTGGACACCACAATTGGTAAAGACAATGGTTCATGGCCAAAAGGACTTGTAAATACACCCATCACTCCCATATCTTCAAACTCTCAGCAAAGCTCATTAGCCATCCATATCTAGCATATACAGTATTCATTGGGACTGGTTGGATGGAAAGAGAGCCAGCGCTAATTACAGGTGGAGCCAATGAATTCTAGTTGTGCCCCCATCTTCCTCCCTGCTACCTTTTGCAATAGTGACTGAGACAAAGAAGAAGAAAGCTGACAGCCAGTGCCACCCCATGGAAAACAGATGTGGATTAACTGAGGATAGACTAGGGTTGGTGGGGCCGTGCCCCATTTTCTCTAATGAATGACTTTCCATTATATATGCAGGTAACACAACTTACACACATTTAACTTGTGCACATTCAGCTTTACGCACGTGGCTACTTAAAGGGGGACAAAACAGGAGCGGACGTCTGGGAAATCTGTTTTTTTCAATCCCACCTGCCATTGAATCCCATGAGTTTTGATATGTGATTTTGGCTTTACACACTATTCCTGGAACATGACTCTAGCACCATTTTGTGGTTCACCTCATGTGCCAAAATGTCTTGGGCTGGCCCTGGCTCCAGGTAGCGTGGCAGCAGCAGGACTATGTGAAAGAGTGAAGTGCCTGCAATTTTTGCTGTGATTATCCACACGCTTGCTCATTCATGCTTAGCCATGGTTTGGCTTAGCATCACATGGGAACTGGGCCACTGTATTGTGAAGACTAGTGGAAGCTGTACAATGCGCAAAATATATTTTATCTAAACCTACTGCAGTGACTAAGATGCTCAGCTGAAGCAAACTTTCCATTTGATTTGCTTGCCTTTTTTGTTATTGTAGGCATGAAAATGTTAGTGTGTGTTGTAGTTGTTTGGGATAATCTTATTGAAGCAGCATTCAGCTTCTCATCTTCTAATTACAGACAGTTTATTGTCTAGGCTGTCCCACTTTCCATGTGGCTTCCCACCAGCAAACTAGACTTAACCATCTCCATTAATTTAATTTGGCATTTCATTCAATCAGAGAAGCTATGAACATGGTGAGCTAACAAACAAAAATAAAAAACCCTAATACTCATCCTTAATTCATGCCCTTATCAGACATCCAGCAACGTAATGAAACCCACTCGAATGCTGAAAAAGATGTTATCTAGTGGAGTTATTAAGATACAGTAGTTAAACCTGTAAAGTAATTTAGTTCTGGTCTTTAATTACATCTTTTGGGATCATTATGTTTCCTTTACCCATAAGGATAGCTCAACCTCTTATGACTTGAGTTTAACAAAATGGAGACAGAAACATATTATGAGCATGAATGCTTTCAAAGAATGTATTTTTTGGAGTAATATGAAATATACCAATTTTGGGTTTTGGTTTTTTTAAAGAACTGAATTATAGTTTTCCCCACCTCAATAATTCTATGGATACAATTGATCCTGACTGCAATTTTACACAATTGATACATCAGGAATATACATATTTATACAAATAACCAGTCGCTATTCATAGCTCTACAATCTAAGAACTGTTAAGCAAAGAAGGGGGGGGGCACAAAGAAATGGATGAATGATGATTGCTTGTTGCTTAAAAGAAAGTATATGAAATGTCTCATATTAGGGCCCATTTTTTTAAAAAAAAAATTCCCTGTGTTTACATCCCACCCTTCACCCAATCGTTGCTAGGTGGGTCACAACGTAATAACAATATATGATCCTACATAAATAATAAGAAGATAAAGATAATAAAAACTTGCTATTAGGGTTGCATGTGGGTGTTGTTATTTTTTTAAAAAGTTAACTTGCTATCATGTAATACTCCATTAGCATCTTTGTCAATTTAATCATCTGCAATCCCTTGCAAAGTGCTTAATCATTCTTACAGCCTTGTTGAAACCAGTATGGCGGGAGCCACCAGCCTTAATCCTTGGAAAACCTATTTGGATATTTATAATCAGATGCAATGTAAATAGTTATGGCTGGTGCTGTCCCCCCTCCGCCCTTTTTTGTTATATAGCATCTCTTCAGTTGTGATATTGCAGCTAATGCTGCCTGGGCCAGACAGATTAACAAAATAACCCCTTGCTGCCTACTGTCCTTTTCAAAGGAAGTTATACTTCAGTAATGAGCCAGTTGTGGGTTTGACACCTAACGGCACAAATAGTAGGAAATATCTGTATTATATGCAGCACTGAACGGCATTCCCATACTCCAATGCACAGCTCCATGTATGTGACCTCTTGACACACATCCAGAATTTTCTCACTTATTCACTTAAGTGGGAGCCAGCAGCTTTACATTTATGAAAGCAGGTCGTGTGGAGCTTTCTCCTTTGCTGGAGTGGGGTGAGTGTAGGGAATCCTTGTGTACATTAGGCTTCTTAAAGCTGAAAGAAGCTTCAGGTTTGGAGCACTACTGTGTATCAGCCATTGAGAAATCAGTGACTATTGACCATTGAGGGTGGCTTGCATGGCTGATAGAAGGCAGCTGTGCTTGGGTAAGAGCTATTCTAATGTGATAATCAGTGGAAACAGGTATTCATGGTGAAAGGTGAGAGAAAAACCACACACACACACACACACACACACACACAAATGGATGATTGTAAATGTGGAGGCAAGAGCTCCCACTTACGCCAGCTCTCCAAATCACCCTTGAAGATGCCAACCAGGCTCCCTGAAAGTGAAAACCACTGGCTCTGAGAAGGGAAGGGCAACAGGATATGTTGATTAAACTTGTGAGTGCATTGCAAATATTAGGAACCTATTGAGGAATGTTGTAGGTCAGGTGTGAGAAGCTTCAGGCCCATGAGCCAAATGCAGCCCTCCAGGCCTCTTCATTTGGCCTTTGGAATTCTCCCTAGACCATGCTCTCTCTCTCTCCAGGCCACCACCCCTGGCTCACCTTGCTTCACATTTTACGTGTTTTTGCCTGGCTGCAATTTGTCCTTGAATTCCATTACAGTAAATACATCACTGGTTTGCACGGTAGATAGAGAGGGGGTGTTTTGAATGTGTGTGGAAACTAGCCTATCATACAAAGGTCAAGGAACAAGTTTGCATTTTGTTGCTCCTCCCACTTTTGCCTCTGGCCCCACCCAGCACTGAAATTTGCCCAGAAGAAAATGTGGCTCTTAGGCTAAAAAGGTCCCCCACCCCAGTTGTAGATGTTGCTTACAAACCTAGCTGTGGAAATATGGAAGAGTTATTTGATGGTTAATGGCTGGGTTCATGACTCATATCTCCTCTGCTGAATAGAATAGAGTGGCTGCGGCAACCCAGTCAGATGGGTGGGGTAAAAGAATTAATTTATTATTATTATTATTATTATTATTATTATTATTATTATTATTATTATTATTATTATTATTATTATTATAATAGAAAGGCTCATTAGGATCTGAATCTTGGAAGTGGTTGGGTGGGGAGTTGAAATCCTGTGACTCACCTGGTACTAAATAACTTTACAGCTTTGTGATGGACTGAAATTAGCAGTTTGCTTTGTGGATCATGGTCCCCATTGCTCGTGGTGGGGTGGGGTGGAGTGCCATTTCATTTCAGGCAGACCTATAACCACCCTATTTATTTTCAGGCAGTCTGGCCTAATCATCACACTTTTGTTAATAAAATTTCCATACTGACCTTCATCTGAGGATCACATATTTACGATATATTTTACAAAATAAAACAAAAAAATACATAACATAGCAACAAACAAAAACAATACCCTCTCCACAGTTTAAAAGGCTATCAATTGTTTAATTAGCAAAAGGCCTCATTCTTAACTTCCTTTCCCCCTGCTCCTTCTTCCTTCAAAGCCACTCCACTTCCATTTTTCTTACAGCAAAGGTGCTGACTGTGACACTTACATCACCTTCCCTCCAGAACTGACCATAGCCTTTTAAATAATTTACTGATTTTGACTGCTTTTAATTCTTGCAGTAGATTACCGCTGAGTGATCATTAGCTTTCATCTGTTCAAAGCAATGCCCTGATGAACAATTGGGAATTTGTTTAGCCTCTGTTTGTTTGTTTGCTTTATTTATATCGCACCTTTGTTGTCCAAGGAGCTCAAGGTGGTGTACATATTTTTCCCTCTCCTTATTTAATCCCTACAACCACCCTTTGAGGTAGGTTAGGCTGAGAGTTACCTAGTGAGATGCAAGTGAGGATTTGAAGTCTACCAGGTCTGGCACTCTAACCACTACACTGCACTGGCTCTATGTTAAAGACTGTGATTCTGGTCAGTGGCATGCAATTCTTGGTCTTCCACCCCATCTGCTCCCAATTATTTGTTCTGTGATCTGGTTAAATGATGACCAAAACTTGCGGGCGGGGTGTGGGAGTAGGGAAATACAATTGTAATCCACTGAGTTCTTCCACTGTGTGCAATCCACTAAAATGAAAAGGGAGTTGTACAAACAAAATCAGCAAATAGTGGGTTGCAGTGTAAGAACCACTTTGTGCTAAGCTTTTTGATCTGCCTCTCGCAAATCAAATATTTTACTAGGAGCAAAACATAGGAACCTTTTGTTCTATTTAGCATGATTTATAGCTGTTCCCAGCTGATCACCAAGAGTTCTTTAAATTAAAAGCCATTAATAGTAAACCTTGTATAGATACAGAAGATGTGCAAGAAGCAGTTTGTAATTCCTGCTTCAGGTGAGGACCACTCAAGCTACCTGCTCGACTTCAGGTGCCAAGAGACCCACATTTCGGCAGGACAGCAGAGTTTTTCAGTGTTAACATTGTTACTGATTCCCTCCCTTCATTTCTCCAGGGCCAATACTAATTAATGGATACAATTCACAGCTGATTAGCCGTAGACTCTACAGTAATTACATTCATGTGCTAACAGTTCAGAGAATGATTTCTTACCCAGTCCTTATTCCACTCTGGTTTTTATTATTATTTATTGTCTAGATCTGGGGTGGGAAACATGCAGTTTGAGAGCTGCACGGGCCCTTGGTCTAATTCCATGTGGCCCTCTGCATCACCTACCTCTCTAGACGTTGGTGGCACACTCTTTCTACTGCAAATTTCCTTTGGGACAATGTTATCCTCCACTATGGCAAGTGTGGAGAACCTGTTTCCCTCCACTACAGCTCCCATCATCCCTGACCATTGGCCATGATGGCTGAGGCTGATGGGAATTGGAGTCCAATGGCACCTGACTCCCCAGGTGCCCTAAATCACGTGGTTAGGTTCTCCTGTGCTATTTCATAGTTCTGCAGTGAACTTGGATGGTTTTTTAGGTATCATTTATTTCATAAAATTTATGCGCTGTTTGTAAAAAAAAACATCACTAGGTGTTTTTACAAAGAGAATAAAACAATACAATTATCAGTAAAAACAGTTAAAAACAATGCTACAAAACCTTAAAAAAAAATCAGCAAAACTAAAACCAGATCAAAACAAGCACCAACATTCTACATACCTGGGTATGCCTATCTAAGGAAAAATGTTTTTACCAGGCACCAAAAAGAGTACAGTAAAGGGGCCTGCATGATATCCTTAGGCAGGGAGTTCCAAAGTGTAGATGCTGCCACACTAATTTATTGGGTTCTTACCAATGTGGAATAAGCAATATGTGGCATCTGTTGTAAGAGTGCCAGTTCCCAAGGTTGAAGTGGTTGAGCGGGCATATATGGAGTAGGGAAATCTTGAAGATAAAGTGGCCTTGCCAGTAAGGGCTTTATATACTAATAGTAACACTTTGAACTTGGCCTGGTAGCAAGTCAGCAACCAGTGCAGATCTCTGAGTGAAGGTGTTATATGCTGACGATATCTCATTCCTGTCAGTAATTGTGCTGCAGCATTCAGCACTAACTCTGGCTTTCACATCGAGTGCAAGGGAAGGTCCATACAGAGCACATTGCAGAGCAGTAATCCAGTCTTGAATGGATAATAGTTCATGGGGAGCTGGACTCTGTTGCCAGTACTACATTCTGCACTTTACTGCATTTCTCTGGGATTTTAGCTTATATACAGGCTGTGCTGATGCTTTTTTTCATCTATCTTTTATTTTATTCATTGTGTGTGTGTGTGTGTGTGTTTATAAAAAACAGCAGTGTTTGAGAGAACAGCTCTTTTAAGAACCATTAGTGTTTTCCATGTAAATCCTGCTTTGTTCTCGGTTCAGTGACACGCAAAAGTCTACCGTGTCACTTTTTGCAGCACCTGAATGAGTAATGAGTAATAAGACTGTGTGCAAAAAGTCACCATGAAATCTTGATTTGGGGGAATGGAATAAATTACTGTGAATGTGTGGAGTGGGTGCTTTGAAAAACGGAATGCATCAATGACATTTTTGTACTGTGGTTTATATATATATATATATATTTGTTTGTTAAATATAAATCTTTGTAGATGTAACCTGAAGCACAATGGACCTTTGCAACAAATGCTGGTTTTAGTCTTCCCTGGTTAGTTCATTTATTTAGTCAAACTTATAGACCACATTAAATATATATATATTTTCACAATAAGGAGTTAGAGACTGTAAAATGAAGATGATATTAACACTTTTCAAGGATACATAATGGACAGGCAAAAACACAAAGAGGCATGGAGCAAGGCTGGGGAAAGGTGTTGCTTCAGGAGAGGGACTTTGGCCTAGAGAAAGGGAGTGTCCTGAGGGCCAGACAAAGAGGTTTAGAGGACCGCATTTGACCTGTGGGTTTGAGATTCCCCACCCCTGCTCTAAACATACAAGAAAACAATGAAGATATAAAGATATATCAGCAGATAAAACCACAGAGGGGAAGTCAAATAAAACATTACTACTAAAAATCATTAGTATGATGATGATCCATCAGGGAAGGTTATTATTTCTTTTGGATAGGCACTATTATTGTGGTAGAGAGGCAGTGCAATACCTTCCCTTAACCCAACAGTGTGAGCTGGGTCTTCAATGTGAGCATCAGATCCCAGAGGCACAGTCTGCATGATCCTAGGGGAAGCACCGAATCAGTGGAGCATAAATGGGAGGTAATGTGACAGAGCATATGTGTGTCTTGCAGGAGGTCCGAAATCCAATCCCCAGCACCTCCAGAAAAGGTTAGAAAAGACTCCTCCTCTGAGGCCCTGGAGAGCTGCTGCCAACCTGAGTTAACA
The DNA here is from genome assembly GCF_009819535.1 of Lacerta agilis. Taxonomy (NCBI): domain Eukaryota; kingdom Metazoa; phylum Chordata; class Lepidosauria; order Squamata; family Lacertidae; genus Lacerta; species Lacerta agilis. The sequence goes on from NC_046319.1 coordinate 31,449,590, forward strand.
ATACTAGCCTGGATAGATAGCCTATCTTGCCGCTGCTAAAGGTTTCGCCCAGAACTTAGTTCTTCTTTTGTTTTTCTTTCCTTAAGCGTCGTAAGACTAAGATTGATTGCATTGACATGGGTTTATCTGTATAGCTTCATGTTAGTGCTGGCTATGTTTTATTCTAAAGTTCCTTTAGATGTTTTAGATGTTTTAATTCTGTAGCCTATGGATAAATGTATTTTTTCTGACTGACGGCCAAATAAAGAATGATGATGATTATGTTTTTCTTTCTATGTGCCTGTAGAATGTTTAATTACAAAAATAATTAAATAGGTTGTATCTCAGTAGTAAAGCACATACTTTGTATACAGGAAGATCTCAGGTTTAATTTGCAACAACTCAGTTAAAAGGATATCAGTTAGCAGTATTGGAAAAGGCGTCTGCCCAAGACCCTAGGAAGTTGATCAGAGCAGATTATTCTGTAGATTAGGTGTGGACACCCTTTGGCCCTCTAGATGTTGCTTAACTATACATCTCATTGGCCATCTTTGTTGGGGAGTTCTGGTTCAGCAACATCTGTAGGACCAAAAGTTCCCTATCCTGGTCTAGATGATGGCCTGTCTTACTATGGTAGGCTTAATTTCCTGTAGAAAGAGGCCACATATAGCCAACAAAAATCCCACTGGGATAATTAATTAAACATCACCAGTAGTATTTGTTTGTAGAACCAATAGGAGCCATCACTGTGAATCTAATGTTGTTGTATTGTTGTTGTTTAGTCGTTTAGTCGTGTCCGACTCTTCGTGACCCCATGGACCAGAGCATGCCAGGCACTCCTGTCTTCCACTGCCTCCTGCAGTTTGGTCAGATTCATGTTGGTAGCTTTGAGAACACTGTCCAACCATCTCATAATTAAATACACTGTTTGAATGACCCTAGGACAGGTCACCAGAAAAACATACTTAAAGCAGGTGCAGGTTACATTAAAAACATAAATTAAAACCACAGAATATTATGTATTCCCAGTTCACAACCTTGTATTTTGGACTACTTGTGAATTATGCACTTGCAATAAATTTGAGTTGCTGCAAACATGGAAGCACTGTAGCATTCATTTACTTCAGAGAGGTCTCTCTGTGTTAAAAAAGAAACTGTTGCAATTTACTCCAACTGAGATTTCCAGAGTTTAGGAGAACTGATATTTTCAGTGTTTTGCTACTTTGGCATCGTGGGGGAAGGTGTTTTGGGTGACTTCATACAATTATCACTCCCAGTATAATGTGAGCAGGTACTAATGGTTGTATTGGGGGAAATCGGTTCTGGATGAGACCAGCAGGGAGAGGATGCCAAGATCTGACTAGTTGTGGTTTTGTATATAGTTTGGTAGCAGCATGCTGCTCAGTAAAGTTTGTTTCTTCTAATCCAGTCTCTGAATCATTTGTAATCTTGCAAATACTACACCTACTGCAAGACTGATGTCATTTTGTAGTGGATATACAAGGGAATTTGAGATCAGTCTATCCAGTTTTAAAGGCTTTGCAAGTGTTGGGTTTGGGCTTTCCCATGACAGAAAAGTCTTTGTGGGGAAAGCACTTTTGTGATATGAAAAAGGATTATGATTCTGCCTTGTGTAACACAGAGAAGTTTGTTGCAGCTTTCTCCTGACTGTACTTAACATGTACAGCACAAAAAAACACCTGAAACATATGTCAGGAGATTTCCAGTGCTCCCGGGTAGACACTATCTAAGATCTCAAGAGCAATTCACGGAACAATTGGTCTTCTGGTGACTGTTTGAAATTGCTGTATACAGTGGTACCTCAGGTTAAGTACTTAATTTGTTCTGGAGGTCCGTTCTTAACCTGAAACAGTTCTTAACCTGAAGCACCACTTTAGCTAATGGGACCTCCCGCTGCTGCTGCTGCGCTGCCAGAGCACAATTTCTGTTCTTATCCTGAAGCAAAGTTCTTAACCTGAAGCGTTATTTCTGGGTTAGCAGAGTATGTAACCTGAAGCGTATGTAACCCGAGGTACCACTGTACAGGCATGCAAACTACAGGTACTCAAGAGGCCCCAAACCTAATGCCCTCCCTAGCATACATAACACTGTACAGAGCCCTGGATCTGAAAAGGTACCCTGCTGCACTGTGTGCTCTATCCTCTAGTACAGTGTTTTTCAACCTTTTTTGGGCAAAGGCACACTTGTTTCATGAAAAAAATCACGAGGCACACCACCATTAGAAAATGTTAAAAAAATTAACTCTGTGCCTATATTGACTATATAAAAAGTAATTCTCTTGAATTTTTCAATTTTTCCCACGGCACACCAGGCAACATCTCGCGGCACACTGTGGTTGAAAAACACTGCTCTAGTACTGTATATGGTGGTGGTTCTAGGGCAGTGATAATGAGCTAACACGCACAGCACTTTCCAATAACTTTGTAGTCCTGTGAATCATCTTCACCGTTCACAACTTAGAAGAGTCTGTGAAGGAGTAAGCAGCTGCTTGCAAATTCCTTGGGGAGATTTTGTTGTTGTTGCAAAAAAAAAAAAGTGTTTGAAAAACATCTTAACATGGTTGCCCTGTGGCTAAATTTGTTAAACAAGATTAACCAAAGCAAAGCATATGTTTGAGTCACACAACCAAGAGAGGAAGAACTCCTGGCGTAGTCTTTTGACTACTTGATGATTAAAGCTTGCCTTCACAAGGCCCTGGGTTCCATCCTCAGTATCTATTGGCAGGGCCATGGAAGACTGTCTGAACCTCTGAATTGCTGACACACCTGTCTTTGTAAACCACACTTAGCAAGATGGACCACCAATCTCAGTTGGTATAAGCTTCCTATGTTCTTCATCGAGTGATAACAATCAACAAGTTATTTTAACGATTCCTAAAATATTAGTATTAAACTCCCATTTTTCAAAGCCTCTTTCAACAATTAATGCCAAGTAAAGCTTATCCGTCTTCTTCTGAAATTGGAATGGCAGTTTATTTGGCTTTGCTTGAATCTTCTTGGCTAGCAAGAGAATCACCTGCTAGTGGGTTCTATTCCTGAAAATCAAAATGCTTTTGAAATGCCAATGTGACTTTTGGAAGAAATATAAAGATACATCCATATATGTCCAAGATTTTTATACCTTGCAATTTGGGCTCCTAACTGGTAACTTGAGCTTTCCTGCACAAATGAGGCAGAGTATGTTTCTCCTCTCCTGTCATTCAGTCCTATGAGCTATGGAAGGGAGACTTTTCATGATTTGCAGTGATTACATTTGTCAGGATAGAGAGGGCAGGAGTAGAAGAAGAGGCACTTCTGGAATATAGAGGCAAATGCCTGCAGCTACCTCTAAGAGAGGTATGGCCCCTTCACAGAAAGGAGAGTGATAATCCAGGGCACTTGATCCCTAATTTTCAAAGGACCAGTCTGCATTTTTGTCACATTGTCACTGGTTACAGAATCAAGGAATGGCTTGCATGTCCAAATTATAATTATAATTAATTACTCACCCTTCACCCTAAGGTCCCTGGGCAGGTTAAAACAGTAAAGCAGAATATTTAAAAAAATACTGTTTAAAATAGCTTGCAAGCACAAAAATAATGTGGATCCTAAAAATAATTCACATCCAGTGTCAAAAGCAAGGGTAAAAATGTGCGCCTTCAGCATTTGCTAGAAGCTGTGTAATGAAGGTGACAGGCACACATCTGTGAGGAGGAAGTACCACAACTTAGGGACCGCCTCCTTCTCGTAGGCCACCACTCCTTGAACCTCTGATGGTGGAGGAACTATCAAGGGGCTCCCCTCTGGTGGTCTGAGCACCCAAGAGACTTGGAGGCAGAATTTGTGTATCGTTCCAAATACCACCATTCAGTGAATTCATATCTGTTGAATAATCACATGGTGAAGTACATGAATGTGTCACATGGTTTCAAGTGATACAGAAGTTTATCTAAGGAGTTTTGTCTGATTGTTTAGTACATTTTTATTCTGCTGTTTATTGAAGGAACTCAGGGTAGCATATATGGTTTTCTCTCCAACTACCGATATGTTATCCTCATACCCATATGAGGTGGGTCAGGTTGAGAGAGAGGGGTCCAGGATTACCCAGTGAGCTTCATGGCTTAGCAGAGATTTGAGCCTAGGTCTCCCAAACCCTACTCTAACCACTTTACCACACTGTCTTCCAAAAAGTCTGTGAGTGGCATGGCTGAGTGGAGATTGCATGTTAATATGTTGCTGTTTCTTAGCTGGTAAGTCTTCCAAAAGATGGAAGTGGTCATTGTTAGGGTATTGACTAGGGTTGGGGGAGGTCCATGCTTAGGCACTTTGACCACTATGCCAAACTGGCTCATCCCAGCTAACAAATGTCATAACAAACATCTCTTCTACCATCTCTATCCACAAGCAAACAGCCAGAAAGAGTAGTACGTGGGTCTGTCAGTTGCAGTTACCACCTCACTCCTATAAACTACCTGCCCAAGCCCTGAAATCAGCTTCATAGGTCCTTTCTGCCATTGTGGGATTTGGCATATTAGAACAAGAGACAGGGTCTTTTCAGTAGTGGCACTGTGGTTCTGGAATGCCTTTGCAAGTGAGTTTCATGTAGCTTAAGACAGAAATTGAAACCCCGTTTGTTTCAGCAAGGTTGATTGATCATATTGCTGCCTCTTTTTCCAAGCTGTTTTATTATATATGGAGTGGAATTGTTTCTTTTAACTTACATTATTGTTGTATTGTTTGTATTGACTTTTTGTATTATGGGATATAGGTATTTAGCTCTGTTTTTTGTACCCCACTCCGAATGTAACTGCAGAAGTATGGAATGAAAATATCTCAGCCGCCATTATTTTTATTGGGCAGCACAATGGACTAGATTAACTTTGGCAAGATCTTGCAAGGCAGTTCTTATGTACTTTTCAAATTTCATTTCAAGAAAGACAGGCCACGGTATTTGTGTCCTGGCTATATGAATAGCTTGCACAATAATTAGCCTAGGCTCTGCTCAAGGACACAGGGTTGTAGCTCAGAGGCAGAGTTCTGCTGGAAGTCCCAAGTTTTCAGTCTGCCTCTTCTTCCAATAGGGTTGAGAATATCCGCTCACTTGGGCTTGGTGAGGGGCAGCGTTGGCTGAACGGCTGAACTGGATCAAGGAATGATTGCCTTTGTTCTTTATGGCCAGGCATGGGCATGAGGGCTGTGATTTGTCCATCCCTGGTGTATTTAGGAGGGCAATGTGGAGCAGCCCACCCTCTTGGCTATTCAGTGTGGGATTTACCTCCCACCCACCTGTACTGTTGTGGCCCGCTCAGTGGGGGAGCGGGCAAGTTGGTGTAAGGACCGTGCTGTGGTTAATTGGTAACCATATTTGGGGCCAGAGAGGAATTTTCTCCTGCAAGCAGATTGGCTGGCTTGCAGGTTTTCACCTACCTCTTAGCAGCTGTCACAACTTTAGTGGATAAGGTATTGGGCTGGATGTTTAGTCATGTGGGTATCCCATTAAAGGGGTCTATGAATGGGTGACTCCGTCCAGGAGTCCACATGGGGACCAATGGACCAAAGCACTTCTCCCAATGGCAGGCCTGTGGGGGGTTGTGGCACATGATCCATGTTGGGTGCGACTCCCCAATACAGGGTCGACCCACTGGGTTCCTGTCAGCCAGCATGCAGGCTGCCTGATGCTGGGTACATATCCAATGCCTACTCTTACCTGTAATCAATAAAATTGTGGCGTCTGTGGTGGCAAATATTCCCATCTGAAACTCTGTTGAGCCAGTGTCAACCAATTTTGTATTGACTCAACGATCTGTTCTGGATTGATAAAATTTCCTATGTCTCAGTTGTTACCTCTCCATAGGGTAACCATAAGCCCTATTTCACAGAAGACAGCCCTCTATTTGGAGGTGTCCTCTATTTGAAGAGATGCCTATTCCATGTCTGGTATAAAGATAGCCACCACAAAGGGAGAGCAGGAGGGGCCCTGCAGTGGCCCATCAACAGTTAGCATCTGGGCAGATAGATTATAGTGGGATGCACTGTATTTCTCTTTAAGTTGTAGAATTTTTTTAAATTAGCATATATACTCATACTCATTATCAGCATGTGCAAAATATATTGATATCTGCAAAATTTCCTTTCCTCTCTTTTGGTGATGCATATGTGGCTACCATAACTCCCCAGCATCTCCTGTGGAGGTCCAATGAACACTATGTTTGTGTGCCAATCATTCTAAGAACCAGTGTTCTACACCCAGATCCAGTGCACCTCAATGGCACATGGTACTGCTTGGAAACATAAGAAGTGCAAAGAGTATGGCAATGTAATTTTATAAATTATCCAGTTTACAATTTCAATTGTCCTTGTAACATTTCTGTTTTGGAGTGAATGGGGGTTGTCTGATATTGTTAGGGTATTGCAAATTAAGTCCCAATGTCCTTTGTGTTTAAAGTCTTCTATGCATTCAGAACTTGACTGTTTTCATTGTGGCATACGTTGTTAAAATGTAGGCGTCTCTTTTTTTCTTTTTTCAGTTCGGCAACAACAATAACTACATGAACATGGCCGAGGCCAACAATGCATTTCTCACTGCAAACGAGGTAGGCGTTGAATTTCTCTCCCCCCCCCTTTCCCACCTAATGCTCAAACCCTGACATTTGCTTTGATAATTTTTACAGACTTTTCAGTGGATGACGGGCAAAGTGCTGATTTTTGGGTATGTGTTTTATGGAGCACAAAATACAGACTTTAACGAGAGAGAAAATAACCTGACAGCTCTCCATTACCAGTCAATTTACTTGTCTGTTAGACTGTTACTTACATAGCATGTCAATAGAAGCAAATCTGATATATATATATATATATATATATATATATATATATATATATATATATATATATACACACACACATATACATACACACACACACACACACACACACACGGGAAAACAGCACCTCCCTCCCCCTAAAAATGTAACCAGAAGGAAACAAATGAAAGGCACAGTAGGTGTACATCTTTAAAGCAAACAGAGTAGCAGTCATTAGAAGCTAATGCGCTAATTATGGTCATGGATACAAACATTTTATTTTTAATTTGGGTTCTTAACACTATTATGAAAACAAAAGGAAAGCAGCACAGTTGGTGGCATCATTTGTTTCCTGGGGAAATGAGGAAGAGTCTTTCCGTGGAAAGTGTTCAACAGCAGGCTTAAGAAGAAACCATAGATCTGAATTGATGGGGCCTGACTAGGTCATAGAGGTGATGAATTCGGCCTCTAGCCTGGGAGGGCGAGAGGTGGGAGCGGGGTAGTAAGTAGAAAGGGATGCCAACCACTTTGTTCTTGTAGTTCTTATTTCTCTCTCTCTCTCTCTCTCTCTCTCTCTCTCTCTCTCTCTCTCTCTCTCTCTCTCTCTCTCTCTCCCTCTCCCCCCCCCCCACCATGAAAGCCAGTTAAAGGATGTCAGTGCAGTGGTAGTGACATCAGTTCCAGACTGTACTGTTTTTGGCCAAAGCAAATGCCTTTGCAGTCAGGACAAAAGCATATGTAGCCATTACCCCATGGATGTGCCTGCCCCCCTTCTCCTTTTCTTATTTACAGAAATATAGAGATTGCACATGGTAGAGAATGAAGGTGACAGCGAGTAGTAGGCAGCATCTGAATTCTGCTTGAGGTCAACACCGTGGGCAAAAAAAATCTTGAGATTAATAAAATGTAGAGTGGGTTGACCATTTTGAGTCCAAAACAGCATTCTCCCCAGTGAATGTGCCCCTCCCCATGCAGAGTGAGGGTATAAGGAGAAAAAATTATTGGTGGGGGCAATGCTACAGTAACTGTGGTTATATTCCAAATAGTATTTTTATGAGCAGCTTTTTAAAACAATGGCTTCCTTCTGCCTCTTTCTCTCTCTCTCTCTCTTTCTCCTTCCAACAAGACTGCTTAGATAAGGGAAGATTGCTTGGCACCAGCTCCAGTGTTAGTTGTGATAATGAACACAAACCCCCATCTGTAATGACAACATGATGTTTCATTCTGTAGAATTTCATTCCTCCATTTGAATCAAACATTGATGAAAGCTCTACTGCCAGCAGCTGTTCAAAGACAATTTAATTCCAGCTGTGATAATTCACCGTGTCAGACATTGGCTGTTATATGTTGATACAACAGCTCTCCAGATTTGCATTTTTATCAAAAGGAACAAATGTTTTGAACATTTCAGTGCAGATGGCATTTAACCACACACACAGTTTTTGTTGAGGGTTGGTGGAGTTATCCCCCCACCCCACCCAAGCCGTAGATCTCCTAAAGAAATCTTTAAGGGAGAAATGTATGAAAAGTTAATAGCTCTTAAAATTCTGATTGGTAACATGACCCCTTAAAAACATTATACTGTTCCGGACATAATGGTACCTTTCTCCACCATCAAATTACATGCCATTTTCAGGCACTTCTTACAATGTGAATAGTCCCTGTGATTTGGAATAAGACTACTTCACTATGAGGTTTCCCCCCATTTAGATTGCATTCATTTTACCCACTTATCCAAACATTACTTTCAGCAATCATGGCATGAGATACAGTTTGATGTTTTGAATTCTTCTTTTTTTAAAAACCTAAATAAATCCTCACTAGCATACAAGATACTGCTTCCCACCCCACATGCTTGTAAGAAGATATTACTAACGTGATAAATATCATTTTGGGGGGGGGAATGCTGTAATATTGTATAGTTTGGTTGTACATGTCTGGAAGCATTGTGGATTTATTTTTTGTCTTTTAACATGGAATGTTCCCTTCTTGAAATTAATCCAGCTGCCTCCTCCATGTCATGCTTAAGGCTTATACTATTGGTTTAATTACACTGAAGGAGTGGAATAAGATTGAGTGTTAATATTTGCACTGCAGCATGAGGATAACTCTGCAATTACTGCCCTATAAGCAAATTCAATTACACAGCTTTTACTTTTAAGTGAACATCAGTATTTTGAGTGTGGACATCTCAAATCTGAAAATCTGTGCTGGTGCTGCTTCTTTCAATATAATGCCATGCATGCAGCAGTCATTGTGAAATTAGCATTACAAGACCATCTAAGATGAGAAATTGACATGTCACCTTTTTGTTGCAAGTTGCTTCTGTGCCGTGATGGCAGTGACCCAGGCTTCCCCCCACCATTAATTCCTGAAGCACCTTAAATATTTATTGAAATAATATTTCAAGTGTTAATTACTGCAGTAATGAAAACAGCCAAATGCCACATATCAGGAATGAGTGTTTATCCATATTGTTAATGTGATATGTTAGATTTCATTAATCAGTAATGGGGTAGCAAATGACTCGCAAATTACCATTGCATCTGTTACTAGACCACATTAGTGCCAAACGTAACGGCAAATGTAGCCATAGGGTTATGTTCATTAGCCATCCGCCTTCCATGGCCAATCCATCCTTTTGTGTTGGTGAACTTCACACCTCCCCACTATGAAGATGCCCCCTCTTCCTACGAGGCATCAGTAAATGCATCCCTAATGTAAGAGAAAGCTTTCGGAACCAGAATTAAGTTACAATCTCTTTACTTGTGTGTGCTCACTTTGCTCACTGTGCACTGAGGAAAGACTGCTTAAGTCTCTTAAGACTCTGTCAGTATTACTCCTGCAGACTGTAGCTGTTTGTTACCTCATCATTTCTGGTGTGAGACCAATAATGACAGCTGACAGGTTTTATATGCAAGCGAAGGTTCCACCCCCCTCTCTTTGTGTGTGTGTGTGTGTGTGTGTGTGTGTGTGTGTGTGTGTGTTTCAGTTTCCATTTTCTCTCAAGCGGTTATTAATTTATATCATCATTAACAGTTTGAAGGATGACAATTTCCAGCACTTAATGAGATCTTTCACTGAACATATCATTTTTAAATTAACTGGCATTAAGTCATTCTTTCAGACAATGTAAATAATGCATTAAAGGAAGGGTCCCCCCCTTCTCATGCACCCCAAGCCTCCACTTTTGCAGTAAAAATCTAAGTCAGTGCAGGCAGACAAATCTCAAAGTAGTATTGCACGCTTGCAGGGTTGGGGGAGAAATCTGATTTGGTTCGCTTTTAAAGGCAGACCTACCTAATTCGGAAGTGATATGCAAACCAAAACACAGCCATCTTTCAAAATGTGGATTTCTCTGAATTTTGCAATGCCCAAGTAATGCACATAGTAGTAGTAGTAGTAGTAGTAGTAGTAATAATAATAATAATAATAGTAATAGTAATAGTAATAATAGTAATAATATGATGCCACCCATATGACTGGGTTGCCCCAGCCACTCTGGGTAGCTTCCAACAAAGTATTAAAAGACAAAAAAAACCTTCAAACATTAAAAACCTCACTGTACAGGGCTGAGAATATGAAAATAACACACAAAAATGCATTATATTAGGGGAAATTGCTTTGCATTTGTATGTTGGAAGAAATGTGCACTTAAAATGCTGGTGGATGTTCATGATAACTTTTTTTTTTTAATGCAAATTGGATATGGAAATGTGGAGAACTGGGTGTAAGATTGGAAAAATGTGAAATGGAGAAAACCTTAAATTGACAGATCCACCCACCCCTGTGTGCTTGAAAGCAACACACTGTCTGCCATACAATTTTTTTTTAAAAAAAGTTTGGAGTCTTCTGTTTATTCCCCCAGTAGCTTGTTAGTGTTTATGGGACTGGACAGGGGGCAGAAGCAGTGGAAGCTGGCAAGGTGGTTCGTAGGCATAGGAACACAGGATTATACCAACTGCATGAAGGAATCAGACCATTAGCTCATATTATTAAGTACTGCTAGGGTTTCAGACAGGGAGGGATCTTTCCAAGCCCTACCAGAAGATGCCAGGGATTGAACCTGGGACCTTCTATTTGCAAAGCTATTACTCTTCCCCTAAGCCACGAGTGGCCACTATGGTTGTGGGGACAGAATTCCCAGCTTAACCTTTCTGCAGTAGTGGAGTGGGCAGAGTCGCAGGCCACTCTGTGAAATCACATGGTTCCACATGACAGTTGTATTGGCATGATCACGGGCTGCTGATGCCAGTAGAGGCAACCATCCACTCAGCATCCATGCACTTCCGTAGCTTTGACTGTGGCATCCTCCTCCTCAGCTGCTGCCTCCCAGCGCTGGAATAGTACGAACTCCTCTTCCCTCTCTGTCGCCATACAGCAGCTGCACCTTGCAGACTGCCTCAGTAGCCATGGCGTGTTCTGAAAACCCACAGAACACATGGAGATGATCAAGAGGTCTTTAGATTGAGGTTATTGTTCCATAGGTTAGTTATGTCTTAAGAATATCATAAGAACCCTCATAGATGAGAGCCATATACTCTAGTGTTCTGCATCTCCCAGTGGCCAACCAGATATTTCTGACAAATGTACAAGCATGAAGGTGATAACTTTCTCCTGCTGTTGATCCCAAGTAGCTGGTAATTGTTTATGGAAATGTGACCAGATTAGCAATTCCCAGGCTATTGTGCCACCAAAGGGGCTAAAACAAGAGTGGGGAAACTGTGGGTTGTTGTTGGACTTCATTTCCCATCAGACCCAAACAACATGGCCAATGGCTACAGGTGCTGGGAGTTCTAGTCCAGCAACATTTGGAGGTGCCACCATTTTGGATATTTCTGTCACTGAGTGTCTCTTAGAGTGAGAGAGGCACATGCACCATTGGTTCCCTGGTCTCTCTGCAGTGACTTCACCCCAAGTGAGGAAGTAAGAGCTTCCCAGCATACACCAGCTCACTACAGATTGTCCCCCACAAACATTGGGATGGTGGCAGTGAAATTCCAAGGTTAGCCGGGTTCAAGTTACATATAAATACAAGGTTGTTTATGGTCCCAGGAGCACCCAAACCAGTGTCTGACATGGTGCCAAGGATCTTTTAAATTTTATTTTAAGTAAAATAAAAAACCCTTAAGAGGAGGGGAGGAAGAGGAGTGCGGGGAGAGCATACCGCCCCCGGCAGTGCGATCCTGGCAGGGTGCCATCGCGGCTGTCTCTCCGTGCCCGTGCTGGGCGCCACACCACCGCAGGTGGTGTGCCGTGCTGCCAGGATGCATGCCACACCCCTGCGGGCAGCACACCCTGCCCCCAGGATGCGCACCAGCCCCGCCCCCACCTGCTCTCCGCCCCTCCCCCCATTGCTGGAGCATGAAGCTCCGCCACTGCCCTTAAGCCAAAATGTATTTAAAAGTACCCCCTCCACACACACACACACACACACAAGCAAACCCTTAGAATTTCAGACAGACACACAAGTGAATTTAATCTTCAGCCTCTGAAACAAGCACACATCCAGAATCATTGCAATTTCTCAGAGAGCGTAGGTCTGTTCACAAACCCCAACTAACTGGGCAAAGGGAATGTAAGAAGCTGGAAGGTGGAGATAACAGTTGCAAGGAGGATGCATTAGGGAGAAAGTCAGGAATATGATGGAAACACAAGGGATGTTCAGAAGATCCACACATGCTCAATGAATGTGTGGTGGAGTAACAATATTGCACCCACTAGCTACACTGCCTCCATGCTTACGCACCCCATGTGACTACACATTTGGCATTAGGGTGAATGGGTCTGCACACATGCATAGGCCTTCTATGACTGCACAAAGACAGTCTGATTGGCCAGGGGTCTCATTAAAATGGAAGAGTCCTCACAGGTACATGCCACCAGGGGCATAGCTGTGGATTGGTGTAGAGGGAGGCATGCCTAGTGGGAATGATCCAGCTACCCTTCTTCATTAAAGGGGTGAAGGTGTTATAAGCACCCATGAATAGACACACTTTTGAATGTAAACATGTCCTCACTTTTAATCCAGAAAGAGCTGTATCCCAAAATAATTTATTCATTGTTTCACAGGGAAGCGATATATCTGTGCCAGATATAAGCAGCATTTCAGCATCAAATGACCTTGAATTTTTTTGTAAAGGGGTTAAAAGTATGTGTAGATACCTTGAAGAAAATTAGAAATTAAAGTTTCATAAAGTTTTTCTGAAGAAACCTACCACCAGCACCCCACAATCCTTGCTCCGAATCAAACCAAAATTCCTCTATTTATAAGTCATTTCCCCCCAAAAGTCCAGGTCTCTCACAACCACCTTCATATCAAAGGCTCTGTCATACTCCTATTCCTCTTATGGAGGGAGCTTAAAAGCAGGATTCTAATATTTCACATTTATGGGTTGTAAAAGAATTTCGAAGTATTCACTACCAGATTAATGTTGTGTGTGTACTACCAAAGTTGCCAGCATTTTATTTGACGCATCAGAATAATGGTTAGGCTGTTTGTGCTGTTTTACTAACATATCAATAAACTGGCAATTTGTTATACAGCCAAAAAAACCAACAAAAAAAACACGCAACCCAAAACCACAACCCAATGTAGCTGATGCTCACACCAACAACAAAGACAGATGTTGCTAATTAAGGGTGCATTAAAAAACAGTTAATACTGATACACCATTAAAGCCATATGATAATGAGACTTAAATCTTTAATCTGAAGGATCCATAAAAGCTGGGCATATGTGAATATTGCTACACTTGTGATTTACAGAATAAAGTAAAATAAAAATGTTTGCTCGTGAGCTAAATCTTACAGGGTGTAAACAACTCCCTTTTATTACACACTCTGCAGTCATTTATTTAGCAGTGTTTCGTTGCAGTGAAGTTGCTGTTCTTTCTTCTTTTTCTTCGTTTAGCAAACATTCCACACTCCAAGTCTTGGAGATGAAGAGTTTGAGATCCCACCAATTACTCCACCACCTGAACTGGATCCCACCAACTTAGGGATGGCAGATATACTGTTGCCATTTCAAGGTCTAAGTGATCAGTTGGCTGCGCAAGGGAATGAGTTCACGCCACAGTTTCCACCGCAGAGCTTGGATCTTCCTTCCATTACAATATCTCGAAATCTTGTGGAACAAGATGGTATCATCCAAAGCAATGGGTTACATATGGTACGGATTTTCCCTTTCCTTTCCATTTGACTGCATAACTTCCCTTACTGCTGCATAGAATTGCAGTGTTGTGTACTGAGCCAAACAGTAACTTATCTGGCAAGCACATGAAAATAACATCTAGCTGCTAAAATACGGTACTCCTTGCACTCAATACTGCATCCTTATTTGTTGTCTTTTGTTGTAGTGACACACAGTCGATATCACTAGTGTCTAGTGGCAGGATATTTTCATAAATTTTCAATGGGCACCATAATGTGCACTTGCTTATTTCAGGGATGGTGAGATCCTTTGGCCCTTCAGATCTTGTTGGACTCCAGCCCTCACCTGTCCCAGCCAGCAGAGCCAATGGTCAGGGATAATGGGGATGGGAGTTCAACAACATCTGGAGGGTCACAGTTCCCCATCCTGGATTCATTTCATAACTCAGAAAGCTCCCGGTGGTAGAGAGAAAGGAGAAAGTTGCAGATTGCAGATTCAGGGTCATGAACTGGTAGCAGAGCATGAATCTGGAGCAAGGAAAACAGCGAGCCCAAATTCAGATGACACATGAAGCCGAGCAATAGTTTAGTCCTGAGTAGTGCAACAACAGGAGGAATTGGGGAGCGGATTGGTGGCCACAGTCGCCTCTCTGGGAGCCTGCACATTCATAGTAAGCCACAGTTTAGCTTTACATAGTGTAATGTGCAAACCAGGACAGTGTTTTAGCAATGCAGCTGAATTTGCGTTCAACCCATTTGCAAGGCACAGTAATGTGTATATTTGGTTGTATGATGTAATCTTCATTTGCAGAGATTACACCTGCTTCACAGTTTAATAGCTGTAATAGCATTACTGCAAGGTACACCCTGATAGTTAATTTCTTATCCTCATAGCTTTTTCTATGGATCAGAAGGCTTTGTAGTGTTAACACCCAATGCTAAAGACTTATTGTGTCCCCAGTATCAGCTGTAAGCAAATAGAAACAAACAAACAAATGTAAAGAGATATGTGAAGCTTAAGGGCTATGTCTGTTTTACTCAGTAATTAATGGGCTTAAGTTACTTATGGCCATTAATTTCAATGGGTCTACTCTGAGTAGGACTAGCATTGAATGTAGTCCTACATATTTCGAGGCAGCAAAAGCTTGAGGGGTTGTGGTAGGTGGGTGGTGACTTGAAAAGCTCTTCTAAATTCTCCCCCATTTCATTCTGTTCCCTCTTTCAGTCTGCTCCATTCTGAGCATCTAATCTAAATTCCATAGATGTGGTGGTAAATGTCTCTCATCATTTATTGAAAATGTGCACTTTATTAAACTGATAAATATTTATTAATAATAGAATCCATCTTTAGATTGTATATTTCGTGAATTACCTTTCTTTAGAGCCATAACTTTTTTTTTATTACTGCAATAAAAAAAACGTAAAAGAGGCATTTTAACTATGAAATTTCATTTCATGGTCAATTGGGCTTACTGTATCTAAAAGAACTAAATATGGAGCCATAAAATAATTATGATATTCATCTACACTCTTGAACAATGCCTGCATGAAGCAACATTCAGCTTGTCAAATCTTACTGCAATGTTGAGAAGTTGCTAATCGGTAATGATAGACAAGACCTAGATGTCTATAGAGGCAAGTAATACTTTTTCCAAACCGAAACCATTAGAATAACATAGCCCCCCCCCTTTTTAAGATGCCAAATGAAATCCCAGCCACTTTTGGAAACATTACTGTGTTAGACAGCTTCACTGCAAATGATAGCTATTTTAATTGGATTTATAGATTGACCCTGTTGAAATGTCCAGTAGAATTTCACCTTGAAGAAAATGTCATGAAATTTTCAAGCACAAACAGAAGAAATGAAATGTTCTTGGGCAGAGCTATGATTAATACAGTGTGTCTCTGGCTTTGTTCTGAGCAGTACCTGACATGTTCACCTATAAACTTGAATGCAAAATCGCCAGAGGCATGGGTAGAAATAGGTTATGTCAAGGTTCTCCAATGTTTCCCTCAGGGTGCGGAGTTGGCCAGCTACATAACAGTACTTTCGCAGGCTTCTCTTAGATTTGCTGCAGGAAGACTGCTGGAATAATAAATAATACTTTCCATTCCATTTCTGACTTAGGATTGCTATATCCAGCAATCCATTTTAAGTGCAAGCAAGCTGTTTTATTACCAAAGTATATGTAGCCCAGTGGTTATTAAAAATGAATGTATTGATGGATTAACAATTCTTCCTACCAGTTTTTTTTTTTAAAAAAACGACCTCCTGATGTATTGTCCTGCATTTCCTACCCAGCCTGTTATCGCTTTTGTTTATAGAAAAAGTGACAATTTGTCATGTTGCTGATTAGCTTCATTATTATTGACAGGATACAAAGGGACATTTATCTTAGTTTAAATGTATGCTATTACTTTGGGATTTCCCCTTCTTCCCCGTCCCAAAAAATGAGGAAGCACAACAGAAAACAAAAGATAAAAGAAATGCACTGTGATTAGCATTTGCATTTTAATAATATGCTAATACAAATAAAAAATCAACCTTCATAAATGAATTACTGGCAGGGAATGAACGAGTTCTAGCTTGAGTTCAGAAAAACACCTGGGACTTAACAAGATGTGGGGAAATATATAGACCTACACATAAATAGATGGAAATCAATTGCTATATGCTATCAAAAGTCATTACAGACTAAAGCACAGTTGACTGTTTAGATGATCACCTGAGAAATTATTTTAATCTACAAAGGGTGGCAATTCCATAGCGCTGTTGCCTGTGCTCTATAGGGTTCCTTTTTATTCTTTTCTGTTCCCCCCCTCTCCCCTTTAAACATCTCTCTATAATCTACCCAGCCTGCTGAGTAGCACTGACATCAGTAGTACATCAATTTCAGAAAGTGGATTATTTTTACTAGACAGCTATTGTGACATATTGGGTCAGTCATAAATGAAAGATATTCATGCAAGCATGCAATACTTGTAATGAAGTCTCACTCTGACCTTCTGTATGATTGATTCTGTAATTTAGTTTTCTCAGGCACTGCCTGAAATGAAATGAAATCATGTTGAACAAGTTTTGAATACCCACAGTGCATCAGGAGAAGAAAAATCTGTAGCCCTAGAGGCTTGAGAGAGAGCAGCTGAACGATTTATCTCCATGCTATTATAGCCTTTGCCAGCATTCAACATTTTCTCCTTCTTTTTTTTCTTCCTTATTTGGCTTAAGTACTTAATTCTGCAGGTAGCTGTAAATGGGAAAATAAAATGCTGTTCAGATTTAAAATGACAGGACAGGAGTATGTGCAAGGGACTGATAAAATATCTTGAATAGAACTGACCTTTCATGTTGCTGAAAGTTACTGGGGGATTCATCCTAATAATTACCATATAGATTATTTTTTATTTCTTTCCTGCAATGAAACATTTCAGAGAGCAGTGGTGCTGATTGAATGAAAATTGAACTTGTTAACATTCTTTTCAGCTTAGCCTGTTGTACATAACAGAAGGTTAGCTTTGATGAATTTCGAAATTCCCTTTCTGATATCTAAGAAACAGACGGTAAAATAATTGTCTCTTTTCAGCCTGCATTTATTTTTTACTGCCTTAAAAAAATACCTCTGGTTAACTCTACAAAAATAGAGTTAACTGTAAGTGCATCATTTTTTGGTATATCTCTGTGTAAAGAAGTTCCTATATGAAAATGTGATAATCATTATTCTGCCACAAAAATGTATAGCAGAACTTCGCTTTGTGTTCAAAATGTTTAGATTAGATTTGATTCCACCCACACCTTTTTTTTTTATTCTTCAACACATGACTGTAATTGTGCACTGGGAATTTTTAGTTCCTGCTCCCACTACTTTGAACAACTCTCTCTTACATCCTATCACAAAGAACCTGCTAGGACACTGCTGTCATCTATTGATGTTCTCCTTGATCAGAGGTGAGATGGATGGTGACCCAGTAGAGGACTTTTTCACCTGTGGCACAATGTTGGCCTTCTATCCCCACAATAGCTTACCTAGTGCCTACATTGCTCTCTGTTGTTGTTGTTGCTGCTGCTGCTGCTGCTGTCCGCCCTTCAGTGAAAGTTCCCAGTAAATGTTTTGTTTTTGTTCTAAATTCTCCCAGACCCTGCAGGTATCTTAAACAAATTTGGTAACTCTGCAGTCTCCTTCCTTAATGGTGCAGCTTACTAATTTTTATTGTTTTAATGTGTAAACCTCCCTAGAATCAATGCTGAATGCATAAAGATTCTTAAATAAAATTATTAATGATGGGTTGCATCATTAATGGGCATGACTAATAAGATCATTCATTCCAATGGGTTTACTCTATTCTTGTCCATGTGCATGAGCATCTGAAGAAAACAAATCTGATGCTCCCTGGAGCTCATTGTTTTTTTATTTTGTGGATCCTGGCTTATATATTTATCACAATGCCATGGGACAAAAATTGCTAACATAAATAGTATATAAGATTAAAGGATTGATAGCATCAGTCATTCACAATGCAGTCCATTGCCAGTCATAAGTCCCACTGAGTTCAATGTGGCTTATTCCCATGTAAATGCAAATAGGATTTCAGCAACTGAAAAAATAATAATATAATAATAATTTATTATTTGTACCCCGCCCATCTGGTTGGGCTTCCCCAGCCACCCTGGGTGGCTTCCAACAAATGTTAAAATACATTAAAATGTCACAGATTAAAACTTCCCTAAACAGGGCTGCCTTCAGGTTTTTTCTAAATGTCAGGTAGTTGCTTATTTCTTTGACCTCTGATGGGAGTTTCACAGTGTGGACGCCACTACCGAGAAGACCCTCTGCCTGGTTCCCTGTAGCTTTGCTTCTTGCAGTGAGGGAACCACCAGATGGCCCTTGGCACTAGATTTCAGTGTCCGGGCTGAACGATGGGGGTGGAGACGCTCCTTCAGGTATACAGGACCAAGGCCGTTTAGAGCTTTAAAGGTCAACACCAACACTTTGAATTGTGCTCGGAAACGTACTGGGAGCCAATGTAGATCTCTCAGGACCGGTGTTATGTAGCTGCTGCATTCTGGATTACTGGTAATTGCAGTTTCCGGGTCACCTTCAAAAGTAGCTCCACGTAGAGCACATTGCAGTAGTCCAAGCAGGAGATAACTAGAGCATGCACCACTCTGGCGAGACAGTCTGCGGGCAGGTAGTGTCTCAGCCTGCATACCAGATGGAGCTGGTAGACAGCCGCCCTGGACACAGAATTAGCCTGCGCCTCCATGGACAGCTGTGAGTCCAAAATGACTCCCAGGTTGTGCACCTGGTCCTTATATACATGCAATGATGTGGGTTTTTTCAGGAAAGAATAACAACATTTGGAACATTTTGTGAAAAACATTCTCATGCAAATTAGGCTAATTAGCAAATGGCAGTTTGCACTGGGAAATTTTCAGCTTGCATTGGGAATTTTTTGATGCTTTAGAGACCCATTGAATTTTGTATGCTTATTTTATTTGTATTCAGCCAACAAACCTAAAACTTTGAAACTTGTCAAATATTACATTTGCAATTGGCATCCATTCATTGTTACTAATGAACTTATGAAATGGAATCTGTTACATGATGAAATAACGTATTGGAATATTTACACCCCATATCACTGTACACACTTACCTTGGAATAATTCCCATTAAATCCAGTAGGAGTTACTGCTAAGTAGGAATGCATAGGATTACGCTGCTGTAAACAACCTTTATTATTTCACATAGATATGATCATATGAAGGAATGATTTTTAATTTTATTTAAAAGGCAATTTAATTGTAGACAATTATAATCCAGATTCTTGATTTAGCCTTTCAGTAAAGCAGTGAATTGAAAATTAACAATATGTTATGTCAAATCTGGCAGATAGGCATGGTTTCAGGTTATTTTCATTCATAAAATGTGCATTTTATTCATTCTAATTTTATTTACAAGGAAACTCCCACAATTTATTTTTAATATCCACATTACGATCTTGATATGAATAGGGGAAAAAAGAGGGACTGTGATAACAACAGAGTTACAGCCGTATTGTTTACTATATTACAAATAAAACAGTTATTTCATGGTTCATTAATGTGTTTAGTGTCTGGAACTCTTTATTAAAAGAAGCCTTTCTTGTTGTTAAGAACATGTTTATTGTCATCATTAAGAGGGGGAAACCCAACTAATTACTGAATTCAATCATTTGTTCATTTATAAGGATGGCGGTTTCTCACCTGAGGAGGCACTTAACAACTCAGTGTGGCATTTTATCATCAGACACCAATCAGTTTAGTTTTGTTGTTTAGAGAAAGAAGTGACATGACAGATGTTTAAAAACTAATGCATGGCATGGAGAAAGTGGGTAGAGATAAGTTCTCGCTTTCTCATGAACATGCAATGAAGCTGTATGATGGAAGGTTTGGGGCAGATAAAATAAAAGTACTTTCTCACATGGCACATACTTAAAACAATGGAACTAGGGTGGTGTCCTATCAGAGGTAACTCTGGATGCCATCACATTGATAGGATAATGAGACTCCTACTTGCCTCTCTTGACTGCACCGGTGGCTCCAAAAGAAGTGTATCTGCCAAGATGCTTTCAGATGGCCTTGCTGCAGGGATTTGCTGGACAGTGTGCATACTGTCCTTGCTAAATTGCTCTGGTTCTTTTTTCTTTTTTTTTAAAGCAGCCGTTATTTATTTGATTTGATTTATGGCACTTCTGTGCTGCCCCATAACGTAAAAGTTCTCTGAGCAGTTTGCAATAAGTAAATAAACCCAACAGAAATAAAAACTGGAGCACCCAACAGAAATAAAAACTGGAGGCTTATATAAAGGTGGCAAAGCAGAACTTTCTGTACACCCCTCGCCCCCATTAAAAACAGATTTAAAGATCAGATGCCCCACGTTAAAAGGTGAGTGGATAACAAAGTCTTCACCTGGCACCAAAAAGACCACAAGAATGGCACCAGGCGAACCTCCCTGTGCTTCTGTCACTGGCAGCAGGATGCTGCTCTTTTTGCAGAACGGCAAGTGGAAGTTTAACCGGGTAAAAGGTTAGCAAAAATTGAAAGCTGTGGAATAAGCATTGGGAAATTAGGAAGCCATTCCAACGGTTCCTGTTCCTTGAGGTTTCTCTCATTTCTGTCACCTGTGTATTATGCAGTAATTCGAATCTTCAGTATTGTAGAACATGAAAAAATAGGGGAGGGGAGCATTGACCCATAGATATGCGCACACAGTGAGCCCATTCCCAAAATATCATCCTGACATTTGGAGAGGTGAGAACCTTGTAGGCAATTTTATTCAGGGCCAAATATTGGTTTGCCCCACTCAGAGGTGCACTTGAAAGGGTCAAGGGAAAGCAATTGCTGGTTTCCTTCTGCAGAACCACATGAGAGCTGAAACATTCTCAGAACACTGAGATGCATGTATTGCGTCCAGAGAGGCATTTCTTTTCTTGGCTTTCGGTTCACGTGTGTCTTTATGGCAATGGTTTTTCCTTGTATTTGGGGATTGTTATTGCTTTTGGTGATAGTCCAATTGAACAGAGCAGTGTTCTATTATTAGATTTGGCCAGAACATAGAATTCTTGCTTTTTAACAATTATGTGACAATAATGAGTAGCCATCTTTTTGTGTGTGGAAGCAGTCAAGGCACAAACCAAATTTTAGAAGGCAAATATAAAATATACTACTGGGGAAACTTGGTTCTGTCAATTGTATCTGTTTTACTTCTGCATGTTTGGTGGCAAAAATAAAATTAGAAAATGGTATGAAAGGAATTCAAATCTAGGTAAATAATGGTTTGTGCTGAACTTGGTGATTTACTCCATTTGAAAGATCAATTATGAAGTTTTAATTAAGGTGCTTTTTATTGATTTATGCTTAATTCTTAATGTTTCATTTCTTGCTACATTTCTTGTATTATATAGGTCTCTCTTGTTATATTATTGTATACTGTGATTTACCTATCATGTTAAGCAATACTTTTAAATTGATTGATTTGATTTTGCCAGCTATTTAGAGTAAAAAACCACAGAAATCTGCTAATCCAGCCCCCCAAAAACAGTTTGTTTAAAGACAACCCACTCTGGTTCAAAAAGTCAGGATTCAAAGAAACTGCATTTTATTCTGGCCCCAAATAATTTCTGCATATTATTGGGCACTGTAAAAACAGAATGCCAGACTACATGGGCCATTGGTCTGATCGAGCAGGGTTTTCTTATGTTCTTAGGGTTCCATGTACTTTATATCAATGCTTGCAGGATTGTAAAGAGAGTTTAAAGTTTAAAGTGGGTTTCTAAAGCAAAATTGTAGATACATTTTAGCTAGCATCAAACTCTTTGTGCACTAGATTCTGGCACAAAGTGAGCTGATGTTTCTTTTAAAAAAATCTGGGTGCAATGTCAGTATCTGTGGTTGTGTGGCAGAGACACACTCTGCATGCATACATCTCTACTTAAAAGGATATCAGGTGGTACACCTGGGGAAAAAGTATCTGCTTAAAATCCTGGAGATCGGCTACTGGGGAAAGACATTGCTACACACAGTACTATACAGATGAATTAATCATCATGATTCATTATAAGACAGTTTCATATATTCACAATGCTGGGCAGTCTGCCACCCTGTCCTTTTCCACCTCTCCAGTTTCAAAATCAGTCAATGGCTTCAGGAGCCTTTTCAGTGTCAACATGGAGAATTGTTTCATGATAGCCCTGAATCATAATTCTCCAATTACTTATGGCAGCAGGGTCCCATGAGCCCCCATACTTCCAGAACTGTAAGTTTTAGTCAGTTAACAACTAATCTTCCAGTGGCTTCAGGCTTTTTCAGGAGCCTAAATCTCGGCACATTTAACAAGACAAATAAGTGATTTGTAGATATTTTATATTACTTTTCTTGGCATCATATTAGATATTTACATCAGGTTGCTTGTATCCAAATTTTCAGGGTTAGATCTGCTGTAAAATCACAACTTGCTATGTTGCCACCTAAAGACTGACACAGTGTAGTTGCGTAAGGCATGAGATACAAGCCCCAAGTCCATGAATAGGTAAAAAATAGGGGAGTGTGAGGAAAGACTCGGGCTTTTTAGTTTAGCAAAGGATAGTGACTTACTTAGAATCATAGAATCATAGAGTTGGAAGAGACCACAAGGGCCATCCAGTCCAACCCCCTGCCAAGCAGGAAACACCATCAAAGCATTCCTGACAGATGGCTGTCAAGCCTCCGCTTCAAGACCTCCAAAGAAGGAGACTCCACCACACTCCTTGGCAGCAAATTCCACTGTCAAACAGCTCTTACTGTCAGGAAGTTCTTCCTAATGTTTAGGTGAAATCTTCTTTCTTGTAGTTTGAATCCATTGCTCCATGTCCGCTTCTCTGGAGCAGCAGAAAACAACCTTTCTCTCTTGCCAAGTGCCCCAGAAAAAATGGGACATTCCATTTTTTCTCATGAGATTGTGGCAGCTATTTTGGCTACTGTGCTCTCTCCCCGAAAAAAAATGCTTTTAGGGGTACCATGATTTCATGTAGTGCCTAAAAACAGGCCCCGCAATACCCCCCACTTTGGGGGGAGTGAGAGCACAGTGCAGATCACATAACTTGCACGGTTGCACATTCCAGTTTTTGATTAGAAAAAGTTGGATGGTATGAAGCGAGTGAGGTGAGGAGACATGTTAGAGGTGTATGGAATTATGCATGGTGAAGAGTTGTAGCACATCTGCTGAATGTTTGAAGATTCAGCTCCTGAGTTAGAAGGGACCCAAGCTGGTCTCGCTTGGTATAAAGCTGTGTCCTGTGAGCCTATACATTTTGTTCTCTTGGTTTGCAAGAGGATGAGAAGGCACCTTTACGGAAACTTCTAGTTCCTCCCTCAGTGTCGCCTCATGCCAATTTTGCCTCACAGGATTGTTCAGAGGACTTTTTGTTTTTTTCCCTTAGGGTGGCAAACTCAAGTGTAAAATCACACTGAACGCTTTGGGGAGCGAATGTAGCAAATTTAATAAATACTTAAATGCAACTTTAACATATGATAGGTTTAGATAAAATCAATGAAGTGTCATAATGCAATACCCCACTTGTCCTAAACAAAATGACTTTTGAATATCTGAAAAGAGAGGTAGAAACAGTGATCTAAAACTACCACTTAACTTATTTGTTGCTGTCAGGATGTGCACTGCAAATTAGCTAAAAAGAAAAAAGGGGATATGGCACTGTAATTAAATTGATTTATTTTTCTAGACCTTATTCAAGAAAATGAATACATTTATTGAAAAAAAGTCTTTGTTCATTAATTTTTTCAATAACAATGTATAAGTTAAAGCCTTATCTGTATATGTCTGGGTGGGCTAGCATTATTATAATTATGTTAAGCTTTTATATCAAATATTATTATATCAAAATACTGATTTACTATACTGTATTATGTGTTCTCATATTTCCTCCTCTGTAAAAAAATCTCCTTTTTGCAGCCCTCTGTAACCTTTCTCTATTGTAATTATTTATTAGGCTGCTGGGATTTTGTTTGCATGTTGCCATGGGCAAATGCGTTGCTGCAGGTGTACAAGCACCTACTGAAGTTTGGTGTAATGCAGTGATGGGGAACCTACATTAGTCTCAGCCAACAGAGCCAGTGGTTAAGGATGATGGGATTTAGAGTCTAACAACATCTGGAGGGCCACAAGTCCCCCACCTCTAATGTAATGAATTCAGGACATTCTTAAGCTTCCCACTATAAGAAAAAAGTAGAGAAGGGAAGTATGAACAAGAGGTAAAAGCAGTACCATGCATTTCATCTTAGATGAAATGGTTAAGAATTCATAGACTTGCCTATGAAATTGGTTTCTGGGCCTGTTTAAGTCAGCAGAACTTAGCTTCAATAAAAGCCTCAGACTGAACCAAAATGACAAGATTTAGAGTAAAGCATTTGTTAAACCATGTCTTTATATTATGATTTATTTGAATAAGGACTAAGGGAAACCTCTTTTTGTGGCAGAGAAAAGAGCAGCTTTTTATAGGTGAGAAACCACCAAGAAATAGCTCTCTGTATGCCTTGACACCCTACCCCACCCCCCAGCAAATTATTATTCTCTTCAAGTCTTTTTATTTTCTAACATTAAAAAACTCTTCCTTAAGGCAGTAAAACACTGTCTGCAGAACTGGCAGTGGAATTGCAGGATTTGGGTGGGGTGATTTAATTTGTGGAAAGTGATATCCTTAAAAAGATTCTGAATGACTTCCAGATACCCCTGCCAATATAATCTGCTGTTATAGCAGATGAATCTCAAGGGGTGTCCAGAGCATTGTCTGATCCTGTTGTGCTGGATGAATTTCAGTTCTTAAGGCTCAAGGATGTGGACAAGGTGCTTGGATCAGTCAGAGTGACTGGACCCTTGCTCCTCTTGGCTGGCAAAAGCTAGCAGGGAGCGGACAGCTGGCTGGGCAGGGAGGTGATTAATGCCTCCTTGTGAGAAGGGGTGGTCCCTGCCTGCTTAAAGGAGGCAGGTGTAAAGCTACTCCACAAGAAACCCTCCCTGAATTCAGAAAACCTGAGACCAGCCAGTCTCCCCTTCTTGGGAAAGATTCTTGAGTGGATGGTCGCAGACCAGATCCAGATGCTTTTGGAGGAAACTGATTTTCTAGATCCAGTTCAATCAGGGTTTCGGTCCATTTTTGGCACTGGGGCAAGATGGTTTGAGCGTATAACACCAATCCTGGCCCAACTGCACTGACTTCCAATAAGTTTCTGAGCCAAAGTCAGAGTGCTGGTTTTGACCTATTGATCCCTAAATAACTGGGGACTGCAACACCTCAAGGACCACCTCTCCCCATATGAACTAATCCAAACCCTACAATAATCATCGGAGGGTGGCAACATGAGAATGGGCCTTTTCTGCAGTGACTCTCTATTTGTGGAATGCTCTCACAGGGAGGCTCACCTGGCTCCTTCATTATGCATCTTTGGGTGCCAGGCAAAAACATTTATCTTTAACCAGGTGTTTAGCTGATTAACAGTCCGTGGCTTTTTAAATGTGTTTGTGGGAGTTATTGGCTTGTCTTTGTTTCATTATATATTTTGTATTCTCATTTTGTATTTTTCTGTTGTGAACCATCCGGGGGTCTTTGAATGAAGGGCAGTATACACAATTTAACAATAACAACAACAATAATAATCTTAGGTGAGAGTTCCTTTATTATAAGCAGCAGTAAGAATTCACAGGAAAAGTTAGCCAGAAGGAATTAGGCAACTTCAACTCCTGTCTGGTTCAGATACATTTGTATTACAAGCTTTATTTGTTTATTTAGCTTGTGAATTTAACACTGGGAAACCAGAAGCAAAACATTCTGGGAATATAAATATTGCTCAAGGCAAGCAAGGATTACTGTAATCATGTATCAGAATTATTGCATTACAACATTGGGACACAGGAAGTTCAAGGGGCTAGTTTTGATGTACAAAGTCATATATAGCTTTGTGGATGGGATACCTGAAATATTGCCTCAGCTCCTATATACCCAATTGATCACTGTGCTCTATAGGTGAGGGCCTTCTGAAAATACCATCTTATCAGGAAGTCTGTCTGCATAATGTAGGAATCAGCCTTTTAGTGTTGTGGCACCTTCCTTTTGAATATTAGACATTCAGCATCTTTATGGCACCTATTAAATACCTTTTGCGTTCTGATCTTCCCTGGTCTGCATCTGTATTGGAATTGTTTTTAAGAGGTTTTCATTATTTCCCCACTTATAGTTTGCTACCCTGGGCTCCTTGGGGAGGAAGTACGGGATAGAAATTTTATAAATACATAAATTTGGGAGGTGGTTGTGAAGAACAGGAGCAGCCCCAGGGGGCTCATGCTGGTGGGCCCTCTGCTGGACTTTGGGCCCCTGGCAGATGCCTTAGTATGCCAACCCTTGCTGCCAATCCTGATTATTATTTTGAATTTATATAGCACCATGAGTGTGAATGGTGCTTTACAGAGTGCAGTAGAACAGAACCCTTCCCTGAGGGGCATGCAATCTAGAACTGGAGATATGAGAAACAGTAGGTGATGGAGAGGGAATTGTATGGAGCAGTAAACAGGAAATCAACACCTAGTGATTTAGTTGCACATGCTTAGGCTGAGTTGGAGTAAGGCACAGGAATTGACTTGATATTTCTAGCAACTTAATATATTTCCCCATCTTTTTTCTTTCTTTCTAGGATCATAGTCATACAGATGTGCCTCAGTATCGCCAGGACCACTCTTTGATTATGAGATCCATTGTCCATATGACAGACGCTGCTCGTTCAGGAATTATGTCACCTAACCAGCTGACCACTATTAACCAATCCCAGCTCAGTGCTCAACTGGGGCTGAACTTGGGCGGGACCAATGTGCCACACACTTCCCCATCCCCTCCTGCGAGCAAATCGGCAACCCCTTCTCCATCCAGTTCTATAAATGAGGAAGATGCGGAGGACTCAAACAGGGTGAGTTCTATCATGTGTTGTAAAAAGATGTTCTCTCTCCCACCACCAAACTGCTTTCGTTTTTAAGAGGAGTTCAGTAAGGGCAAAAAAGGAGTGAGTGGGATTCAGCTAAGTTTTATTCAGAGTAGAATCATTTCAGTGAGTCTGCTCTGAATAAAACTTAGTTGAGTATCACCCAGCAGCTTTATTTAGTTGCTTATCATAATGATGCCTTGCTGCTATTCTGTGGCTTTTGGTGTGTGTTAATGTGGCATAATGGTTCGAGTGTGGGACTTCACTGTAGGAACTGGGAGAGCAGGGTTCAAATCCCCGCTCAGACATGAAGCTCACTGGGTGAGCTTGGGTCAGCCACTGCCTCTCAGCCTCACCAGCCTCACAGGGTTCTTGTGTGGATTAAATGAGGAGGGTAGAAAACCATGTATATGGCACCTAGAGCTCCTTGAAGAAAAAAAGCGAGAAATAAATAAAAGAAAAAGTTATAAGGTTCTTCATAACAACTTCATCATTTTATAGATGCATCCAGCAATTCTGACTGGCATACCTGCTTGCAAATTAATTTTCATTTTACAAAACGAAAAACCAAAAACCTAAGCATTCTTCAATAAAAAAAATCAATAAAAAATACATTTACCTCTTTGGGAAAGCCTTGAGTGTGCTCTCAAATTCCTTTTCATATCAGATTAAATAGGTTTGCAAAGGATAGACAGCCAACTGAGAAATATCTCTGAACAATGACAGCCTATTTTGGGATGTAAAAAAAGAGCAGGTGCCCAATGGCTGGGATATCTGTGTCTAACATAGCACAGTTTTGCATTTATTTGTTTTGTTACTTTGCAGTTATTAGCCTTGAGCCTGAGGGATAGAGAGCAGGTTATAGAAAGCTAAATAAAGAGATTGGTTGTGCAGGTTATGTATGCAGAATTCTTGATGAAGACCATGGGAGTTGAGCATGTGGAAGGCCTGGAATTAATCGCATGGATCCATCAAATGCCATTTCCACCAGAACTCTGCCTACAGGCTATGCAGGGCAGCTGCAGAGGGACTCATTGGAGCTCAGTCGTGATTGAATAATGACTCTATTAATTGTTCTGTGACCCGGAAAAAGGAACAAAAGCCATAGTAAGCAGCCTTAACAAAAAGGCTGAAAGAAGAATGACGAGTGGTTTCCTCCTCCTTTCATACTGAGTATCTTATTTCTGTAACTCATCTGATAGGCCATTGGCTTCTATATGGAACTATGCAAACCTCTAATGCTGGCTACTCTTGCTTGTGGGACAACACAGGGTGAAGGAGCTAGTGGAGGAAATAGGCTCATTTGGCAAGACCAGTAGGTGGGCTATGAACAAATGTGAAGCTCATTTGATAGGCTTCAACAAACAAACAAACAAACACCTCTTGTTTAAAATGGAAATCAGTGACCTATGCTGCTTCTTTGAGTGCATTCTGAGTGGCTCGAGGGCTACAAGCTTGGTATATGGTTTAAGTGGGAGCTGGTGTTGCACTGTGTCACGTTTGTCAGAAACAACCTTTAGATAATGGCCTCAAATACTTTGTATAATGCTGTCCATAGACAAGACTGTTTCTGCATTTCCAAATGTGCATGAGCTCCTTCATGCACCTGATATGGTGAATGTGATGCCTCTGATGGGTACTTTAAAAAATAAAGTAGAAATGTAAGTTTCTAGCCCTCATGATCAGAAATATATTCTATGTCTTATGATTTTGAATTGTTTTTTAATGCCTACTACAAAGGTCTTCTTTTTATTTCCTCTATGTTGTGGTCTTTTGGCATACTTCTTTTCAAGTAGAGCATAAATAGCTTTGTGTATGCATAGCTGATTTTTATAATTAATATCCCATGCTGGGCACTGATTTTGGTTTTGTTGCTCTTTATCAAGGCTGCAGGAGAAAAGAGAGCTGCCCCAGATTCTGGCAAGAAGCCCAAGACTCCAAAGAAGAAGAAAAAGAAAGACCCCAATGAGCCACAGAAGCCAGTGTCGGCATATGCCCTGTTCTTCAGGGATACACAAGCAGCAATTAAAGGGCAGAACCCCAATGCTACCTTTGGAGAGGTTTCAAAAATTGTAGCGTCTATGTGGGATAGCCTAGGAGAAGAGCAAAAGCAGGTAACCAAGGGACCCTTTGGAGTTTTTTGGGGGGAAAGGGGTGATGCACTGAAAGATGCCAAAGTCCTAATTAAACACTAGTGGGCTGATCCTTTTGACTTCATTAATTAGAAATGCAGCAGCACGGGTCAGAGCACAGTTATGCTTCCTATCATCCCAGCTAAGGATCTGGCTTCATATCAGCCCCTTGTCATTCTCTGATTGCAGTGGTAGTAGTAAGGTTGCAATATTTTAATTGACTTGATTGATCAATTAATCAATGAAAAACACTTTTGACCGGCTAAACAGTTCCTGATTTATTGGACGCTGGAGCATTGCACTGCAAAATATTGCCTTGAATGTAAGTACTTACTAAAAATGCAAGGACCATCTTAAGAGGCATTCACTGTTCCCTAATGCATGAAAGAGCGTTTAGTAATGGGTTTACCCCTTTAATGACAAGGCTCAGAGGCAGAGCACAAACCTTGTGGATGGTCCCAGGTTAAATCCTGGCTGTCTCCAGTTAGAACTTCTGCTGCAAGTCAGTGAAAACAGTACTGAACTTAGATGGACCAGTGGTCTGGTTTAAGGCAACTTCATATGTCCATGTTCTTAAAATCTCAGTGAGGGCTGAATGGAACTCAAGAGACAACATTTCACAAGCAAGTTCAGAACATCAATGAAAATGAGGTGAACTTGCTTGTGAAATGTTCTCTCTTGAGAGGCTACTGCTTTTATATAGCAAGTAATTTTTGTAATTGTGATGACATCACTGGGAGCAAACAAAACCCATTCAGTGCAAGGCCTGTTCCCTTACTCTGTGTTGGCTTAATTTATGCTCTGTGACATCATCACATAGTCATTTCTAATTGGCTATGAAACTGCTTCAAATAAATGGAGTCAAAGAAGTAACTGATGGGTGATGTGAATGCAAATGAAAATGGAAGAGGTAACCTTTGGAGGGAGGAGGATGAGTTCAGGAGATTTAAAAAAAAAATCTCAGCTCCATTGCCTTCCTATTTTAATGCTGAAAATGTACACAGTAGCAGTTTTGGCTCATTGTTTTAAAGGAGAGGAGGGATGGGAGTCACACACTTTTGTGAACCTTTTTGTTGCAGAGTTGGCATTGTCCCTTTTGACTTTCTTCATTTTACAAGACCATAACATCCCTCTTCGGGCAAGAGCTACTTTATGGTGTGAAATTGAAACACTGAAGGTGGTGTTAATTGCAATGTCTTTTAACAGGTATATAAAAGGAAAACAGAAGCTGCCAAGAAAGAATACCTTAAGGCACTTGCTGCCTACAGAGCAAGTTTGGTTTCCAAGGTAAGCTCGACTCGGACTTCAGTTATGCATCCAGTAGTGCAGTGCCTTCAGTGTGGATTCTTTTCACCTTATAAATAAATAAGCAGAGAGTTTGTTTTTTTAACCAACCTTATCTTTGGGGAAGGACAGTAATCTAGAGGCACTTGCTTTCCATGCAGAAGGACTGAGACTAAGTCCCTGGCATATCCATCTTTTATTCCTGTGTTGTAGGGGTTTGGATTAGGTGACTCTTTAGGCACTTCCAACTCTACAATTGCATTATTCTACTTACAAACATCAGGTTGCTTTGCTCTCTGTGCAACCAGGACACCTTACAGATTGATTGATTGATTGATTGATTCATTCATTCATTCATTCATAATTTTATTTGTATGCCACTTTTCCACAAAAAGAATCATGTTCAAAGTGACTTACGTCAAAGAAGACAGGAATAGGTCTCAAATCAATCATTGCAAATAACAGCTTCATAACAAAACAACAACAACAACATAATAACAAATATAACAACATACCAGGAAATAGCAAAATTTCAGTAACATTTGGAAAAAGAAGAGAAATGGTCATTGTGTGAAGCACTGCAAAACCATAGAGCATGTTACGAGGCGGTGTAATATCAAGATACTGTATATGCTGCATTATTTATTGAATAAAGCTCTCATGAAAGCTCTCATAATAAACAGCAGTATGAGGCTGTTGGCAATTTATTTTTTGCAGAAGCGATTTGGTATCTGCAGAAATCAGAACCCAATGCAGAGCAAGTCTGTGAGGTGTAGTAGGTTGTCTTGGGCTTTGCTTGTGGGTTTCATATCCCTGATCAGCTAAGCTATCTTCAGATATTTGAGGGCTCCTCCACTCAACCAATTAAAACTTGCAAGGAAATTGAATCTTGGCAACAGGCTCCTCCTTGATGCCTTAAAAACATCCAGTCATCCCCCTCCAAATGTCCCAAAAAGGCTCTAGCAGTGGTTATATGGATAAAGGGTGTGTGTGATAAAGGTTTATTAAATGATGCATTATTATTACTGTTCTTCATTTACTTTGTTAGTCTCTTTATCTTGCCCATGGCAAACCAAAGCAACTTACAAACAAGCAAGCAACCTACATAGATACATTAAAATGGTTTTTTAAAATATACATTTAAGACACCCCATCCACTTCTAAAATGTCACAGATAGTTAAAGGCCAAAGACCTGGTTATAGAGGGGAGGTTTTCTCTGAGGTCCTAAAGATATCTAAAGATGGTTGCAGGCAACCAACCCTGGAGAGAGCATTCCACAAATGGGGAGCCACTGCAGCAAAGGCGCGTTCTCGTGTTACCACCTTTTGGACCTCTTGTGGGGGAGGTACACAAAGAAGGGCCTCTGATCATGATCACACGGTCAGGGTAAGTTCATATGGATGCATGAAGGTGGATAGAAGTTTTATTTCCTTCCCTCATAAAAATGGAACCTGGAAGGGTTGGAGATTCAGAATAGAAAAAAATAATGTTCTTCTTCACACAGTGCATCATTAAATTATGCAGTTCCCTAATATGTAGTGATGGCCACCAGCTTGGAGGACTTTAAAAGGTGGATTATACAAATTTTTGGATGATAAGACTATATATGCCTGCTAGTCATGATGGTTATGTAATACCTCCGGCATCAGCATGCCTCCAAATGCTGTTTTCTGGAAAACATGAGGGGGGGGGGACAGTGTTATCACACTATGTCCTGCTTCCTGTTGGCTACTGGTTGGCCATTGTAAGAACAGAACCCAGGGCTAGATGTACCTTTGGCCTAATGCAGTGGAGCTCTTCTGATGTTCCTAAAATGAGGAGCTGCCTGGCCAGTGATTGATATGACTTAAAGGATGTTGCCTTATGAGTATAAGGTAGTTTGGTGAGCTGCTTTGATGGAAAAATTAACAAATAATCTGTGACTGGCTAAAGGAACAAAATGCTTTTTTGTGGAGGGTTTTTATTTTGGACAGACTGGCACTGTTTAGGAAAGCAAAGCTGAAGTAAAAAGATACCTTCCCACAGTACAGAAAACTTTCTGGGTGCTATGAACACAATGGACTTGAATCTTGTTATTTCCTGATGGGTTTTTTATCCCTTAAATTTCCCTTAATTCCCTTAAGGATTAATGTTTTGCTTTTGTTTGTTTGTTTTGTTTGCCTTTTGTTTTAGTTTAGGCACCCCTTGTGTCCTCTACGAGATGGGAAGGGGGTTGTTCTGTGTTATTAAAATTGTGTTAAAGTTTTTTTTAATTATTATTATTAATAAAGAGAAAGGACGGAAAAGGGGATGACGCCAAGGATGCTATTACAAGCTCATTGGGTGCAAGAGAAATGCAAATGTGACAAATATAAATATAAACGTATAAATATAAATACATAATAAATACATATTAACTGTCATGAACTCTTTCTTAAATGCAGGCTGCTGCTGAGTCAGCTGAAGCCCAAACAATCCGTTCTGTTCAGCAAACGCTGGCGTCTACAAACCTGTCTTCGTCCCTCCTTCTGAATGCCCCTCTCTCCCAGCACGCGGCTGTGGCCACTTCTCAACAGACTCTCCAGCAGTCGCTCCCCAGGGCAATCGCCCCCAAGCCTCTAGCAATGCGGCTGCCCATGAATCAGATAGTTGCCTCGGTCACCATTGCGCCCAACATGCCCACAAACATTTCCACCTCGCTGATAAGCTCCATGGGAAGCAACATGGTGGGCACGTCGGCATCGGCGCCCTCCCAGGTCAGCCCTTCCTTGCAGAGCCAGCAGCACCAGTTGCAACAGCTGCAGCAGATGCAGCAGCAGCAGATGCAGCAGCAGCAGCTCCACCAGCAGCACATGCATCAGCAGATCCAGCAGCAGATGCAGCAGCAGCATTTCCAGCACCACATGCAGCAGCACCTGCAGCAGCAGCACCTGCAGCAGCAGCTGAGCCAGCAGCAAATTCAGCATCAGTTGCAGCACCAGCTCCAGCAGATGCAGCAGCAGCAGATGCAGCACTTGCAGCAGCAGCAGCAGCAGCAGCAGCAGCACCAGTCGCAGCCTTCACCTCAGCAACATTCCCCAGTGGCCTCACAGATCACCTCCCCGATCCCCAGCATCGGGAGCCCTCCGCCAGCCCCCCAGCAACACCAGTCCCAAATACAAACCCAGACACAGACTCAGCTGTTATCACAAGCCAGTATTTTCTGAAGATACATGTTGCAAAGCTGCTTTGCATTGTGAATTAAGCAAAGGGGGACTGTTTACGGCTGGAAACTGTACATTGCTGATGGTAGTTATGCAGGGATGCATAACAGATGAGTGAGCCTCTAAGCTGTCTATTAGATAGGCAATAAAGAACTACAATGTAGCTGTGTATATTCATTTAGCTGACTATAAATATTTGTCCCCCCCCTCTCTTTCCGATCTTTTTAAAGAAAATGCTGTGCTCTCTTGTTTTCTTTATTTATTTTGAGCTTTACCCATAATATGTGAACTACATAGTCTTGGATATGCCTGGGCAGTGAAACGAAAAAAATTGTTTTGGCCTTTTTCACAGTTCCAGATTAAAACTGATTAGTAGATGCACTTCAAACCAGTTTGGATTTTGGGGTTTTTTTGTTTGTTTGTTCATGAAGTCCTAAAAAAGCACAGTTGGAACTACCAGTAAAATGTTGATTGGATTCCATGCAATCACACTCGTATGACATGAGTAGTTGACGGTGTTTTTCTCTGTCATATATATATATATAAATATAAATATATATATAAAGATTAATGTAAAAATCATAGACTTTTGCCAAAGCTCCTTTTTCTCTTTTTAATATGTCTCCAGAAGTGGGGGGGGGAGGAACCTGAAAGTGAAAGTTCTTAAATATCAGAGCCCATCTTTACCATCAAAGCTATAATTTCTCTAAACACTTACAGTGCTTTGTTACAAAATATATTCTTACCCTGTTCTGTTCATTCCAAGTTGTTGTTGGTTTTTTGGTTGTTTTTTTTAAGATGTGAATATTCTATCCTGTGTTTGGGTGACAACTTTCAGATTTAATACACTGTATTTTTTAAAAAAAGGAAATGCACTTAAATGCACTGTTATTACAAAAAAAAGGTAAGAAGGAAAAATGTGAGTTTTTAAAAAATATATATGCTGTAATACCAGTAGACTATTTAAAAGAATTGCTACATCTGAATAATCAGTGTAAATATTTCCTTTAAAAAAATTGTAAGTTTTTCATATCATGTGTTGTAAAGTTTTCATAAATGAGGCTTTAATGTAAACACTGGTAACATGAATGATTTAACTGCAATATTGCTTACTGTGTTTTTATGCTGTTTTTATACTTTTTTATGAGTTATAATAGCAGCGATTGAGTTGTTTGTATTTTGCTTATCTAAAACAAATGCTTTTATCTTGCTATAGAATAAACACATTTCAGTAAAAAGAAGGAAAAAAATCCAACCACATACCCCCAGTGTTTTGCAAAACTGAAATCAGCTAATACTTAACCCTTTGAACAAAATACCAGCTTGTCTGTGCTACACCTCCTCCTCATACCATAACATTAAGCAGGGCTGTACACGCCCACCTCAAATCTGGTTTGGTGCCTGATTAGACCTAGTATGACCTGATCTAGCCCTAAGTTTAATTAGTATTTTAAATCCTAATGTTTGTGGTAGCAAAGGGGTTAAAAGTAGGCCAGGTGAGAGTTTCTGTCTACATCTCCCACCCACCCCCTTCACCTTGGTACCACCCCCATGCTTAATTAGGGTTTAAAACCCTAATTAAACATGTGGTTGCCAAACCACCACTACTCTCAAGATTGCTCAGGGTGCACCTGATCGAACCCAGAACAATTGGCCCGATTCAAGTTGGGATTTGTCCAGACCTGGATCACAGCCCTAACATTTACACTGGCATCCAAGGCTGGTCTGACTAATACAGTGTCATCCAAACCCAAGATCCACTGGGATGAGTGAGTTTAGAATAGGTGGATTGCTGAGTGAGCCTGGGCCATGAAGCCCCTCATTGCAGCCCAGCTGGAGATTCACTGGGATAAGTCTCTTAGCCAGGGTTCTTCCAAAGCCAGCACAACCAAGAGTAGGGTAATCTTGCAAAGGGGCATTCTGGGGGGTGCAGCAGGGGCAGACTTGCATCTGTTCAAAATCCCTGTCGACTCAGCAGAACTTGACACTGGTGAAAAAGATGGTGAAAGTTCAAACTTTACTTCAAAGGCTTGTTTCCCCCCAGCCAGCTTTGGGTTGTCTCAGCCAGCAGCTGCCTTGTTCCTGAATGGAGTTTGGCATATGCCAGTTTATGCTAAGTGGGTGTAAGCTCTGCCAGCGTCCTAGCTAGAACTGCTCATGTACCTCCACTATGGCAGGTTCAGCTTAAACCAAGCAAGTTAAGATATAAACAAACTTGATATCATATGGAGGCCACAGTCGTTCTCTGAGCTCAAATGAACCACTCCTGCAGCAGTGCAGGCTTTACCTGGAAAGATCTGGATGAAGCCAGAAGCACCTGCATATGCCGGAAGTTGGATGTGCTGTTGAAAACTAGAGTCTATTTAACATGGTCTGACTGCAGCAGCCTTTCTCAAGTTGGTTGTCCTGTGGATGTTATTGGGTTCTAATATTATTAGTATCAGCCAGCACATGACCAATGGTCAGGGACAATGGAAGGTGTAATCCAAAAACACTGGGGAGTGATGGTCTGTATTAAGCCCTTTTGCCAGCAAAAGGGAAGTCCCAACTCCAGTCACTTCAATGCAGGGTCCTTACAGCTAGGTAGGGGAAAGGGCAATAGACTACATTTGGGGTGCAGGAGGATGACTGAGTGAGCAGCAGCCACAAATCATGGGTTGGGGAATGCAGAAGTTTTCCAGAGGGGGAGAGTATCAAGACTGGAACTTCAGACTTCGCAGGGTGGCTATTCTGCTTGCCTCATCTCCAAAAGGGTATTGTAGAGTTGGGAAAGGTTGAGAAGAGGGCAACCAAACTGATCTAAGGGATGGAGCAACTTGCCTTAAAAGGTTGCAGTGTTTGGATAGAAGTTTCAATAATCATGACATGGCGAAGATCGTTCTCTCATAACACTAGAATTTGTGGACATCCAGTGTACCTGCATGCTGGAAGATTTGGGACAGATGAAAGAAAGCCCTTCAGGCTGTGCATAATAAAACTATGGAGCTCGTTCCCACAGAAGACAGAGGTAGCCACCAACCTTGATGGCTTCCAAAGAGGACTGGACAAATGCATGGGCTAACAATAATTATTACGGTTGCAGCATTAATATTGGAGGTAGTAATGCTTCTGAATACCAGTTGCTGGAAACCACAGAAGGAGAGTGTGCTCGTGTGCTTGAATCCTTACAGGTTTCCCACAGGCATCTGGTTGGCCACTGTGAGAACAGGAGAATGCCCTAGCTGGGCCATTGGCCTGACTCAGCATGCTCTTCATATCTTCTTATAACTGCCTGTGTCAGAGCTTCTTTGGCACCTGGTAAATTATCTATTCAGGATGCTGCTGTGTTTAGAATTTGTTTTGGAGGTGCAGGGAAGGAGGTGTGGTTTTAATATTTTGTCATGGCCACTAGCACGTTGAACACTTGTCTTATATATTAGAAATGACTGTCAAGGCATATTACAGTCAGAAAAAAAGAGCTTAAAGAAAATATGTTGGTCTCTGGGAAGTTTTGCACTGGAGATGCTTCTCCAAGGAAGGAATCTCCAGCTAATCTGCCCTTTAGGGTTAACCTTGCAAGTGAAATGGAATTTTACTGAAGCACTCTTGACCCCTTGACAGCATCCGCTGAAAGACGCTA
This sequence comes from Lacerta agilis, assembly GCF_009819535.1. Classification (NCBI taxonomy): domain Eukaryota; kingdom Metazoa; phylum Chordata; class Lepidosauria; order Squamata; family Lacertidae; genus Lacerta; species Lacerta agilis. The sequence continues at coordinate 31,487,241 of NC_046319.1, forward strand.
GAAACTTGTAGCAAATTCCCAATGCTCCCTGTCTGTCTCTTGATTTTGCATAGGGCTCAAGCTTGTGCCCTTTATCACCTTTATCGTCCTAAAATGAAGCAATAAATGGAGGTCCAGGGTGGCAGCCACTTTGCCCTCTTTTTCTTGCGCCTGTTTCCAATCCCTGTAGTTATATATATGTGGCTTCTGCCTATCTTCCCATTCAACTGCACTTCACATTGCAAAATGGCTTCAAGCCTCTGAGAAAAGAGGTTTCCCATGAAGGAGGTGGGGGTAAGCCGGGACAGTATTGATCTCTGCTACCCTTAAATGTTAAGGCAATGGGGGACATTTAAAGTGCTAGCCTCTCCTAGCCTCCAAAGCTGCACATGAATTGGCATATTTGCCTTAGGTATGGGGACGCGGGTGGCGCGGTGGGTTAAACCACAGAGCCTAGGGCTTGCTGATCAGAAGGTCGGCGGTTCGAATCTCTGAGACGGGGTGAGCTCCCATTGCTGGCCACATGATCCGGAAGCTGTACACCAGCTCCCTCAGCCAGTAACGCGAGATGAGCGCCGCAACCCCAGAGTCGGACACAAATGGACCTAATGGTCAGGGGTCCCTTAACCTTTACCTTTATGGTGGCTAAAGCCAGGAAGAGGTTTTTGAAATATTAAGCGCTTTATAAATGCTTTTGAATAGAAAAATGCACAAATAAGCTGGGATGGTGCCTCATAGAGCTCATGCTAACAGGTTATCCCCACTGGGCTGCTTAATATACTTTCATACAGGGAAAAATTGATCTGGCATATGAATTCTTTGGCTTAATTTTGACTGCTTTGCAGGGATGCATTCAGTCAGGGACGCGGGTGGCACTGTGGTCTAAACCTCTGAGCCTAGGGCTTGCCGATCAGAAGGTCGGCGGTTCGAATCCCCATGACGGGGTGAGCTCACGTTGTTTGGTCCCAGCTCCTGCCCACCTAGCAGTTCGAAAGCACGTCAAAGTGCAAGTAGATAAATAGGTACCACTCTGGCGGGAAGGTAAATGGCGTTTCCGTGCGCTGCTCTGGTTCACCAGAAGCGGCGTAGTCATGCTGGCCACATGACCCGGAAGCTGTCTGCAGTCAAACGTTGGCTCCCTCGGCATATAGAGCGAGATGAGCGCCGCAACCCCAGAGTCGTCCGAGACTGGACCTTATGGTCAGGGGTACCTTTACCTTTTAACATTCAGTTAGTTAATTAATTCCTTTAAAAATAAGAACAAAAAAAAACCCTGCTATACATGCCTACTTGGAAAGAAGTAGCAGTATGTTAACTGGAGTTTTGGATTACCAGCTTGGGCTCTTCTTCTTCTTCCTCTAAAAGCATAAGCATGTAAGAAGACCTCCACTGGATGCATTCAAACATTCCTAGAGTCATAAAACTGCAGAGTTGGAAGGGGGCTAAATGGTGATGAACCCTCCCTTCTGCATTCATCTAGTCTAGAACTGTAGTGTCCAATCAAAAGCCTCAGTGATGTCCATAAACAGTCATGGAGCTAGTAACCACCTCCCATTGTTCCACAGCAGGCATGCTGGTACTCAGTGACATATATCCATCATGATTGCCACTTTAATTGCTTCAATAAACCATTTAATTAATTTCAGTAACAATTTTGAGTTTGTAGTCTTTCTTAATGTCTCAGCTGGGGGTACAGGGTAATTCTGAGGCCAGATTTGCACCTGACAGGACTCAATAATATTTTGCTGTCAGTGGGGGAAATGCAGAGTGGCGGTGGATTTGGAAAGTACTTGCAAACAAACAAGGTGAAGGGCCATAGTTCAGTGGCAGAGGCAGATCACATGCAAAAGGACCCAGGTGAAAGCCCCAGCTTCTCCTGGTAGGTCTGAGAAAGAGTCTCCATCTCATACTTTGACTTGCTACTAGTCAATGTAGGCAATAATGAGCTAGATGGACTAACGTTTACAGAAGTGTGCATAAAAAATGAAGGCATTAGTGAAAACAACATACAAAAATGCATTATATTAGAAAAAGCTGCTTGCTTGCAAAAATGTGTACGTTAGTCAAAACTGCATGTAAAAATGTGTTCAGAGAAATTGGCGCCAAAATGATGAACTTTCACGAGCATTTTTGCACTAAAACGATGGTGGATTTTCATAAGGATTTTAAAAGCATAATGCATGCTGGCGCATTGGCAGCAAAGGCACAGACCCTGAAGCAACCACGTGCAATTGTTGCAACATGTGGAGATCTGAATTGTAAGACTGGGAAAATGAGAAATGGAGGGAGCTGAAATGAGCAGATCCTTCCATCTCTACTCCCAGGTAAGTGTGCATAGGATTGCATCCTAACAGACTGTTCTTCCTTTTAAAAGCACGGAAACCATTAGCTGTCACCCACATCTTGCAACAGCACATTCCCATAAATTATGTGCTTTGTGAAGAACTAATTCCATAGTCTGTCATGAATCAGGTTTCAATCCTAATATCCTGGTAGTTGGCAGTGGTGTGTCAGGTGACTACTCCCCACCCCCAGACCATGCTCATCCACCAGTATATTTGCAGTTTATCCACCTGACAACCTTTTGAGGTAGATTGGGCTGAGAGATGGTGACAAACCCAAGGTCAGTAAACAAGTTCCATGGCTGTGTGGGTATAAGAACCTGGATTGACCCAATGGTCAATATCACTCTGGCTCCATATTCCAATGAGTTCAAGATAGCTTCCTCCCAAATAGTAGTGTTTGGTGTAGTGGGGCAAAGCCACACAGCTGCCCTCTCAATGCCACCATCACTACAGCTGGGATGGGCTGGAAAGTTAGTAATTTCGGGGCTGTGTGGAACCACTGGTAGGAGCACTAGATTGACTTTACCGGAGAATCCATGCAGTCCTGATCTTGCCAGTGTGGTGTAGTGGTTAAGAGTGGTAGACTCATAATCTGGGGAACCGGGTTCGCGTCTCCGCTCCTCCATATGCAGCTGCTGGGTGACCTTGGGCTAGTCACACTTCTTTGAAGTCTCTCAGCTCCACTCACCTCACAAAGTGTTTGTTGTGGGGGAGGAAGGGAAGGAGAATGTTAGCCGCTTTGAGACTCCTTCGGGTAGTGAAAAGCGGGATATCAAATCCAAACTACTACTCCTCCTCCTCCTCCTCCTCCTCCTCCTCCTCCTCCTCCTCCTCCTCCTCCTCTTCTTCTTCTTCCTACCACATTGCCCCAACCCAGCTCCATCTAGCGAAGTTACAGCATTGGCAATGGAATAGTGGTTCCAGAACTCTACCCCACCAGAACAGCTGTTACCGATCCCAATTTAGTTTGCATGAGGTTGCAGCCTTAATATGATTCTGATGCTGTTATTATTTTAACACAAGAAGAACCCTATTGTATGAGGTCAAAAGCCCACCTAGTCCAGCATCCTGTTCTCACAGTGGCCAACCGGGTGCCTGTGGGAAGCACAACAGCACTTGCAATTCAGAGGCATGACAGGGAAGGCCAGAGGTGGGCCTAGGGGTTGGAAAAAGCACCCCCCACCAGAGGTGCAGGCCTGGGGCTGGGGGCACAATATCACCTCTCAGACTATAGAGTGTATGATGTATATCCGTGCGGCAACACAACGCCACTGTTGCAGCAAGATCAAACGCAGGAGAAGCTTCCTTCTTGCACCAGGGCACAAAGGCATGTGCTGAAGTGATTTTTTTTGGGAGGGGGTGAGTGGGGGGTTGCCAATACAGTTCCTTGCCAAGAGCACAAGGGACCCTAGGTATGCCTCTGGTGGAGGCAGATCATAGCCATGGCTGCTAGTAGCCATTAACAGCCTTATGCCCCATGAATTTGTCTTGTAAAGGCACGATAATCACCAGAAACCCTCGGGCAGCATCTGAGTGAGGCACTGCTCTCCCCTCTTGCGATTTCCAACAACTGTTCTTCTGAGGCTTACTGCCTCCAACAATGGTGGTAGAACGTAGCCATACCACCTCGTATCCACTGATGGTGTTGGTGTTGGTTGTTAACACCCGCATGCTCACTTATTTTCACTTGTTGTACTTATTTTAACAAATCATGGAGGGAGAACAAATATTTCCCACTCTACTGCTTCAGGGTCTGTGCCTTTGCTGCCAACGCGCCAGCATGCATTATGCATTCATGTTCCAAAGGATCTCGAGGATTCTGTTGTATTCACATTTCTCCCTCCCTCCCCCCCACTCCCTCCCCCTGCACTAGGAGAGCAGTTTGACCACTATCCCCAGTTGTCTTGCATGATTAATTACAGCATCTGTCCTGTCAGAAGCTATAATGAAGAGGTCTTGATAAAAATTGCAAATTACCACTGGCAACAATCTTAAAACTGCTTATGATAAAATGAAAATTAAAAACAGCAAGCGAGGAGCCTGAGTCGAATCCTAATCTGAAAAAGAATGAGGCTGAGCAGAGGTGGTGTCCATGGCTACTGTTCACGAGACACACAAACCAGGGGGTTGTGTGGGGGGGAAGAAATACAAATCCACCCAGTTTTCCATTCAAAGCTGCAATCCATGCAGAGAGAGAAAAGTCCATTTCTGTTCCCCTTTTTGCTCCCATGGAACTTGAAGGAGTGCTTGGTAGATGGTAAGGACAGGTGGATGAGTCCATTTGGGCTCCTCTCGGTTTCTCATTTTCCACCAATTTTTAATTTAATTCCACACATTTCCACACCCATTTGTGATTTTTTTTTTTAAAAAAAGTTCCCACACAAATTTATCAGCATTTTAGTGTGAATTTTTCCTAATATATTTTTGTATGAAATTTGGCACAATATACACGTTTGCAGAACAACTTCTCCAAATATAATGCATTTTTGTATACTAGTTTCACTAATATATACACACATTTCACTTAAGTTTATTTATTTCTTTTTACACAGTACTTAGCTGGAGAACTGTGTTACAAAATTCAGAGAACTGTAAATTTCAAAGAATGGCTGTGTTTCAATTTACATATTGTTTTGGGAAAGTACGAATTAGGTAAGTTTGTGTTTCAATGCAGACTGAGTTGAATTTGTAAAGATAGGGCATCACCACTGAATAGGTCCTAATTTCAGTCATCGCCCACGACCTCTGATGGGGGTTTGAACCAAAGTAACTTTTCTGACTCAGTATTCAGGAAGGCCCCATATAGAAGTGGTCATTGAGGTATACTGATCCTAAGTTATATAAGGATTCCAAGATCAAATAGACAGTATTTCACAAAAGCCAATGTTTGTAATAGCAGCCCTATTCAGGTGTTGGGTCTACTCACAATCAGAGGACATGGGAAAAAAGGAGTAGGGCCACGCACCAAAGTCTCCCTGTCCTCTCTACTCCCAAAGCACAAAGCTTTGAAGTGAGATTTTTTTTTATGAGCATTCAGTAAAGGGTAAAAGGTAAAGGACCCCTGGATGGTTAAGTCCAGTCAAAGGCAACTATGGGGTTGCGGCACTCATCTCGCTTTAAGGTAGGACGCTCTTAGAATCCTCCCCACAATCTAGAACCTGGAGCAATATATACCGTATTTTCCCATGTATAAGACTATATTTTTCCTAAATTTTTGAAGTTTAAAATAACGGGTCGTCTTATGCACGGATAGTGCATAGTGCATTGTCTTAATTTTGAGCCCCCCATATAGGGGGCGTCTTAGACACGGGGGCGTCTTATACACGGAAAAATACGGTAACTGCAAGGAAGATTCTAAGCACAGTCAGGTGAATGTCAGAAGAGGAATGATAGGATGGAGATAGTGGGATGTGGTAGGCAGGTGATGCCCTGAGCCGTTCCTCAGTGCACACGGCATGTAGCTAAACCCAACACCTGAACAGTGCTCATTTTACCATCCTGTCTAATAAATTTGGAGGAGGATAATACTTAATTGCAACAAGAAAAACTATCAAGCACGCCAAGAGCCATTGAAATGAATGAGGGTGGTGCAGAAGCACTGGCATTCTGAAGCTCCCATTTATTTTAATGGAGCCTGCATGGGAGAACTCCCCATGGGATTGTGTCCAATTTAGTTTTTAACCCATGTGTCAGTTTCAACTAACTTAATGTAGCAATCAGTGCCCTTCTTGGAGCTTCTGAAATCTCTTAACCAACCTCTTCAACAAAGAAAAGCTAAACCGCAAGTGACAGGAATTGTGTATATGGCCTGTAATTGTGTTCTTGAAGAGCCAGGATGCATCCTTGGGAAAATGTCACAAGTGATAAGGGTTAATGCCAACAGAAGTCTGTTTTCTACAGTTTGGAGGAAGAAGCAGGTGCAAGTCTACTCATTAAAGGATTTAATAAATCCTGGGTTTTATCACACGTGATGAAGGGCTGAAGATCTGTTGATCAGTTCTGAGACAGGGGAAATAGTAATCACCAAAGAAGCTGAACATAGGCTGTGATCCTAAACACAGTTAAGCACATTGAACATGGTGGGAGTCACATCTGAGTAAACATACATAGGATTGCCCTTTTAAAGTAGTAAACATTGAAGTGGATGTGTACGTTTAAAATCAAGTCTTTCCCTTCTCTTGGAACAACCTGTCCTCTTTCACGGCAAACATTTAAAGCACAGTGATAACACTTTAAACAGCCATGGCTTCCCATGAGGAATTCTGGGAGCTGTGGTTTGTTCTGGGTGCTGAGAGTTGTTAGGAAACCCCTGTTCCCCTCATGGAGCTGCATTTCCCAAGTCTCAGAGAATCAATCTCAGGGAACTTGGGGAATAGTAGCTCTGGGAGGGAAATAGGGGTCTCCAAACAACTCAGCACCTTTAACAAACTACAGTTCCCATAATTCTTGGGGGGGGGAGCCATTACTGTGCTTTCAGAGTGCTTTAATTTTATGGTGTGAATGGAGCCAGTTTCTTAAGTTTACATATACCTTAAACTGGTTAATATGTGCCATTATTGCATACACACATGCTCACTTCCATCATAGACACCCATGTTGCATCTTTTAAGTTTCATCAACTCAGCAATCCAAATATGCTTTGGTGTGGTGTAGTGGTTAAGAGCGGTAGACTCGTAATCTGGGGAACTGGGTTCGTGTCTCCACTCCTCCACATGCAGCTGCTGGGTGACCTTGGGCTAGTCAACACTTCTTTGAAGTCTCTCAGCCCCACTCACCTCACAGAGTGTTTGTTGTGAGGGAGGAAGGGAAAGGAGAATGTTAGCCACTTTGAGACTCCTTCGGGTAGTGAAAAGCGGGATATCAAATCCAAACTCTTCTTCTTTTTCTTCCAACTATGTATCCAAATATGGTTTGTATGTTGGATAGACCTGAGTTCATTATTTGCACTGATTTCAATGGGTTGACTTAGAGCACAGTTAACATTGGGCACAGCCCTGTGTGTATAGGGGAGATTCCCAGGCCTGTAAAGTATTATGTCCCTTTTGGAAGGGAGGTGAGGGGCCTTCTGATCCTGTGAATCCACAGACACACCAGCTCCCCCATCTCCAAGAGTGACCTGCTTTGGTCTCCACAGCTGATTGAACACTGCTGGCAAGACATCCATGCTACTGGAACTTCCCAAGAATGGACCAGGGTGCCTTTGGTGCTGTAGGTGTTCTTCTGGTGATGGGCCTTTGCTTGGCTGCAGTATGGTACCCTTTATCTTTTCACCTGCTAGAGATCAGAAATATCCCAAACGAACTGGGGGTGCAATCCCGCACACCATTCTCCCTCTGCCACTGTGGATTTCACCATAGTTCAGTGCTGCAGTTCTATGGAGAGATCATAACATAGCCTTAAACTGTATTGATACGCAATGTTGTGGTGGAACAGTGCAGTGCGTAAGTGATTTCTCTCTTTTTCTCTCTCTGCCCGACACCTGTGAAATCACGTTTCCTGTCCTATCATTTATAAGTACTTCCCCCTCCTTTTCCCAGGGTTTCTCCACTTTATCACCCCAGTTAACTACATTCTGCTTCCACATTAACCTAGGCTGATATGTGATGAAAGAACATAAGGAGTTTTCATTTTTAGCTGAAACGGGGTCATTAGTTTCCAACCACAAACAAAAGCTTTAAATACCTTTATCGGGCAAAGTTTCCATGATATATTATCTATCACCTGACCATTGAAGCTGGAGGGGGTCTCCTTAACTCCCCCACCCCCTTTTGGAGACAGATGGATTAAATATTTCAAGTTTAACCAGGGAGATGCCACACAATGGTTGCTTCCCCCCCCCTTTTTTAAGACTTATGAATAGCACCCTTTCCCATTTCTCACTTCATGGAGTATTTCTGCAGCCCTGGACTTCATTCTAACCCTTTCCCTCCCTGCTTTGTTTGTCTTTTGTTTCGCAACAGCTGTTATTATCGTTTTTTGGTCAGCTGTGATTGCTGGAGGCAAAAGAGGACCAGATGGTGTTTTGCGATGCATGAATGGCAAGTCAGAGGAGCCTGGATTGAATAGGCCAAGTCTGAATGGTGTCTATGCACCACCTGCCTCCTTCAACAGCAGCAGCGCAGATCACAGAAGTATGATCTGTCTCAGACCAACCCGCATCAGAGGGGGAATGAAGAGAGCCTTGCTGGATTTTCTCCATATTTATTGATCTTCCATGCACTAACAACATAATGCGGTGCACAGTCAATTTGAATTAATTGGATATGACACAGCGTGCGCATGTAATCTATCACTGTAGTCGTCTGGTACGCTATGGGGATTTCCCCCCCTGTCACAGGAACATGTGAATCTGTAACAATGTGCATTAATTAACAGAGGAGACAGGAGCAACACGAGAGAATGTCGGCTTAAGCAAATGTCATTTTAGCTGGCCTCGTGACACATTTTTATACACGTATTTATATCATTAATTTATATCTATGAACTGCACCCCCAACCCTCAATGCAGTGTACAAAAAAGCATTTTTTAAAAATAATAATAACAACATGTAACCATACTTTTAAATTAAACACACACACACACAGAGAGAGAGAGAAAAAGTGTGTCACAGATCGAACAGGAACAAAGGCTATGTTTGCATCATACCACTATACCACTTTAAAAACACTAGGGTTTCAAAACACTAGGGTTCCCCCAAAGAATTCTGGGAGTTGTTAGAAGACCCCTTTGTTCCCCTCTCAGAGCTACAACTCCCAGTGTGGACATGAACTAAGGGTTTCAAGGTATAAGAAAGTATGAGGAAGAACTTTCTGACTGTAAGAGCTGTTGGACAGTGGAATGGAACCACATGGAAGGTGGTGAACTCTCCTTCCTTGGAGGTTTTTAAGCAGAGGTTAGATGGCTGACTGTCATGGATGTCTTGGTTGTGATTCCTGTATTGCAGGGGCTTGGGCTAGAGGACCCTCTGTATCCCTACCAACTCTACAATTCTATGATTCAGTTGGTTTCCTCATGCAATCCATTAACGCGGCAAATCAGCACGAGGCATGAAAGTCCAGGAATGTTCCGGAAACATAGATAAAATTCTTATTTGGTTTTCCTTCCAGTTGCTAAGAAAAGCTTTCTTTCTATAACTTTTTTTTTTTTAAGGAGAAACTTTCACTTTATAACATACCTGTAGGTTTCATATTAAAAGTATTGTTACTGAACAAAAGTAGTGCCTAAATAAAGAAATGGAATCGAGGGGACGGAGTGGCACCTGGGGAAATATTCATGACTGAAACACATTAAGTCAGATGATGATGTGATCTGGCATTTGCTAATCAATAACTGAGGAGTGACACCAGTGTTCCTATTTGATTAACCTTTTGCCTCAGGCTTAGATATGAAGTCAAATTCATGCAAAATCGGGGTTGAGGGGTTGGGGTGGATGCATCCATGCACATGGGGGGGTGTTTGCAAAGTTTCCATGGAAAGTTCAGTGGATATTTTTGTGCCCATTATCTGAAGTTGTGTTTTGTGTTTATGTTTTGTGTATGTGCTGGAACAATGTGCTTGTCTAACAGTAAAGCAAAATACACATACTGTTCTGTTCCTCCCTCGAGTTCCAACTCTCTTGAGGAGAACAAGCACAAGCTGTCAAGTGAAATTTTAGTGCCTGACTCTAAAAAGCATCAGGGCTCCAAGTCTCTCCTCTCTTTCTTCTCCTGCCCTTCCGTTTTTTTCACTTTTCTTTTTCACCATTTTAGACTTTAGGGGGCCCTCCATGGAATGAACACCACTTTGACAGAATTCAAGAGTGGCAGCGGATTCTGAGAATGCCTCTGCGATATTTTCGGGGAGTAAATAAATGCAAGGGCCGCCTCTCTCCTTGTCAACTTCTCCTGGGCTAAAACCATCATTAACACAAAAGTGGATGGTGTGGAACAGAACACACAGGTGAAAATTAGAAGGTTTAATGTGGGGAGAAACAATGGCTGTGGCAAGTGTCATGGAGCTGTTTCCAAGATGCTGACCTAGAGCTTTAAACATGGCACCAAGCGAAATTTGCATTCGGTCAAGTGATGAAGCAGGACTCTACATTGACCTGGGTAAATGATTCACATCATCATAATTATTAGCTTGCAGGATTTAAATAGGGCTAAATATGTGTGTGTGTGTGTGTGTGTGTGTGTGTGTGTGTGTGTGTTCCAGGCCCAGTTTAGAGTGTTTGTCATCATACAGTAGCTGAATGTCTTTTGTTTTCTACAGATGGTGTTGTTTATATGGCATACATGAACAGAGACTTGCATAGTGTCGTTAAATAGACCTTTTTATAATTACTTGCAATTCCCATTGCATAATTGAAGGACTTCAGCTGTTATATTAAACATTTTATGGAATTAGAGGTGCAGTTACACTTGAAGCTTGCATATTAACAATGAACGGGGGATGTTGTAAACAACCACATGCTCCATTTTATTATGTTTACTTTTGGATTTGGCTGTGATACAAAGCTCTGGATTTTTTTTTTAAGGTAGCCTGTTCCTTTTATTAAAATGTCCCTTAATTAAAATTAAACAGAATGGCCTCCGGGAGTATAGACCTTGGATATTTCTCCATTAATCCACTGAGAGCTGTGGGAGATTATTCAGTGTGGGCTACACATTATAAAGCTTTGAGAGAATCTAGCAGTGGTGAAGAACTTCAGACCTGGAGCTACATTCTGGCCCTCCAAGTCTATCTGGCCCTGGGGGCTCTTCCCAGGCCACACCCCTCATTATATGCCATATGGCAAGATGTGACTTCGCAGCATCTTCCCTAATTTCCTTTGTAGTGTCCTTTAGATCAAGAAGTACCTGCATGACAGTTCCAAACCCACAGGGAATTGTAAGGAGTTTCTTTTAAGCCTAAGAATAAGCAATCAGTTCAGTGAAATATTGTTAGCCTGCCAAGCCAAATAATTATCAGAAAAGAATTGTCTTGGGTAGGTTGTGGAAAGCTACGAGAGAAGGGCCAAAATGGACCCCTTGACCCAGGGAGCTCTATAATCCCAACACTGTACAGAGAAAGCCCACTTCCATGTCCCAGCCACTCTAATGCATCCCCCTCCACTGTCCAAATTTGACTGAGACATCTCAGAATTACAGCAACCACCCCACATCGCTGGTCAGCTCCATTCTGCTTGGTAGGTTGTAGGTTGGACAGGCCAGATGTATAAAATTTATGGGGTAATGGTGGAAATAACACCTTGATTACTATTCATTTGGTGTTTATTATAACAAAATGAATCATCAATTCACTTGATATTCCTTTGCAAGCTAAGTGCTTATGTAAAAGCATTCTCTTGAATGTTGCATTATTTAAAATTAACCTCGTTATTCTAAAGTACAGTGGTACCTCGTTTTTCAAACATCTCCGTTGACGAACATTTCGTTTTTTGAATGCCCTAAACCAGGAAGTAAATGCTTCAGTTTTTGAACATGCTTCAGAAGTCAAACATGCCACGTGGCTTCCACTGAGTCTAAAATCCTGAGGCCTAGCTGTCGGCTATTGAGTTTTCGGTTTTCAACATTTCAGAACTTGAACAGTCTTCCAGACCGGATTACGTTCAAAAACGGAGGTACCACTGTACTGTTTTAAAGTATGCTTAACTAGAGTGGGTTGAACATAATGGTTCAACTTCCCCCCCTTTTTATTACCCCACTGGCTTAGATCACCCTTTCCCTAATCGCATTCTCCAGCAGCCACCATTCCCTGCATTGCAGGGGGTTGGACTAGATGACCGCTGTGGTCCCTTCCAACTGTGCAATTCTATGATTCCAAGGTAACGAAAAGGGGAAAGTGTGCTGTCCCTCTGAAATCTCTCATCATCTGGGGATTTGAGGCCATGCAATAATATGATTGGAAAGGGGGTGGGGCAGGCCAGGAGAAGGTAGAAAGTATCTCCCCCCCCCCAAACTGATAGCACTTGATTCATTCAGAGAAGAAAATGTTTGAATGTTGTGACATGCAGCATTGTGTAATGCCATTCTGTATCAAGTTACCTGGAATTACATTGTGTCAGACCAGGTTTGGTTCCCATGCGAAGTAATCTGAACCGACACGTTCTAAATTGAACCAACGAGATATGAGGTCCTGTCACACACAAACACCAACAGCCTTCAAAGGAGTGGTATCAGAGGCAGGTGTCAAGGGTGAGCAATGAACAGCAGTCTGGAGCAAATCAGGAACCAGGAGTCAGGACTGGAGAGTAATCAGGGTTGAAGGGGAAACGGGTTCATCGAAGAAACCAATGGCCAAGATCAAAGAACTATCAGCATCAAAGTGGACCCACCTGATCTGCCTATTCTGGATTTGTATACCGATTGGAATGTATGGGTAGTTGTCAATCAGATGACCCATCTCTCCAAATTTTCTGAAGCAGTTTTACTGCAAAAAAAAAAAGAAAGCACATGAAACTGCATATTTTATAAGGGGGAAGGCATACAGTGGTGTGCATTTTAGAGGAAATGCTTTGAATAACATCTAGGAATGCATATTTTGGGGGGCGAATGTCTAAAAATGTGAGAAGGGAGTAAGATGAAATTTTGTATGTGTTTCAGAAAAAACTGTCAACTGTTGGGGCAACTTACTGGCTACTGACCCATTCCAGGTAAGAGCGCCTGGCAATGGCCCAGAGCAGGCCTGATGAGGGTTGTGTGGCCTGTGGAGCCCCCCCCCAAGAGCCTGACAGAGGCACAGTCAGCCCCCAGGACTGATGTTTCTCCACCTCTGCACTGGATCACTCTGGGGATTTTGAGGAGTGAACAATTCCTACTTTTGATGATAGCAGTGGCTACTGAGGGTGAACTCACCTCTTAACCATGTCCCATATAACTAGAGGGCTTAAGGTTAGAGAAACAACACAGTTATCTTTCTCTCCACAAGCAAGCAGGTGGATGGTGTCCCAATGTTTCTCATCAACAGGAGGACATTGATACGCCTCATGTTTTCTGTGCCCTGGGGATGACCCTGGGTTCAAAAGTGAGTATTTGCTGAAAACCAGATGCTGCTTATTACAAATCAAGCATTTTGGGGGTAATTGAATTACATTCAAAGGCTTCATTCATTAACAAGGGCAATCAATCAAAAATTGGGAGTAAAACACAAGCTCTTTTCAGCATAAAGGGAATGGAAGCTCCTGTAGTCTCAAACAGCCAAAATGTGGTGTTCAAGATACTAATTTGACATGCAATATCTGCACATTACTTTCTCTTCCTTCTTATGACTGAAGAATTGCATTGCGTGGGGCATCAGACTTCTGCCACTATTTTATTTTCCTTTCCACGTTCTCTAGAGTCAGTAGGAGGCTCAGGGGAAAAGGCAAAGTTTATTACATTATTTCTTTATAGAAATCATTTTACAAAACGTCAAGATGGATAGTGGCACACATATACCTTACAACCCTATGGGATCTTGGAAGATGTCCCAGGGTCATAAGGAAGTGTCGAATCTTCCTGTCTTAGGGTTAGGGTTGTACCTTCCTCTCTTGTGAGACTAGAACTTAGGATCATCCCATGAATGATTCAGGACAGACAAAATAAAGTTCTTCTTTACACAGTGCATAGTTAAATGATGGGATTTGCTACCACAAAAGGCAGTGAGAGCCATAAACTTGGATGGCTTTAAAAGAGGATTTGACAAATTCATGGAGGAGAGGGGAAAGGGAACCCAGGCACGATATTTGGCTCATTTTGCCCCAAATCTTTGTTTTTTTGAGGCCACAAAACCTTGGGGGACCTGTGAATAGCAGAAAGCTGGTAGAGAGAAAGTGGAGATAAAAATGCCCCCGTTCCAAAGATGCAACCTGCATTTTCCCCATTAAATTCACAGTTTGTTATTCTGCTTTGATGACCTCTAAAGAAGAGACCTGCTGGCTAAGATTTGGGTGACATTTTCTTGTGGCATGGGGTACAAAGGAGGAAAGGGCCACTTAAGGCACATTTCCTCCCACTCTCCCCCAGTAATGGCTCCATTTTCCCAGCCTAGCTCATCCATTACAGTAAATACACAATGGTTTGTCAAAAGATCAATAGTAATTCTTAGTCTTTGAAAGCCTTATTTATCCACTAGTCAACTAGGTGGTTCAAATGTAGGAACACTTAAGGGCTTGGTTTTACTGTCTCCTATGTGGCGCAGGGAGTGATTACTCATACAAACAGCCTTAACTTAGTGTATGGGAGCAATCCCATGTCCTCCTGGAGCAAAAGAGACTTTGAGGATATGTCGGCTGTTGGTGTCGCTGAAACTTTTAACACAGATGCACAGATTATACACATGTGTTAGCAAACCTTTCTAGCTGCTCAACCGCTTACCCTTTCCAGCACCTGAAAACAGCAGCCTCTGGGGGGGAGGCACAAGGTTTTGCCTTAAAGCCTTACCTGGGAAGGAGAAAACTCTGCCCCAGCTGTAGCTGTCTTCCAGAGAGGGAAGCCTGTTTATATAGAGCTCATTGTGGCAGTGGATCGCTGCGAAGGGGATGAAACCAAAAGAGAAGCTCCCCTTTGGGTTGGCTCCTGGAGGAAGTGATAATTCTGTTGCCTCATTACATTGGGAGTGCATGAATGAGCCACCTTGTGCAAAGATAACACAGATTCACCAGAACTCCAGTGGAGGCTCCTTGGAAAGATTGAAGGCCAGGACAACAAATCATACAGAGATTCAACAGACAGACAGACTCTTCTGTCTGCGGGTACTTTGAGTGAGCAGGGATACTGAGTTCTTCATTTGCTTTATTTCTTGCTGACATGGACCAGGAAGTTCTCGACAACCTTCTTCTCAACTTAGTGGGGAGGTGGCTTTCACTTTTCTCTCACACACCCCACATTTCTGTTTTGTGGTGGAGGCAGCAGTGCTCTTCTCAGGGGCTTTTGTTGCCTTTCTCTCTCCCCACTGCCCTCAAATAATGCTATGTCTTGATTGTTCCAGGATGTTCTGGGGGGCAAATGATGACTACTATCAGGGTGAAGTACTGCTGAATTTGCTTCCCATTCAAGACATTGATCCAGATACCTCCCTTTTGTGATCTGTTCATAGGGATGGAAGAATCCGTCAATTTCAGTTTCAGTTTCTCCTCCCCCCCCCCGGGGTGGGGTGAGGGAAATAAAATAAGAAGTCCTCATGAAAACCCACCAGTGCTTTAGTGCAAATGTATGCTAATACGCACATCTGCACCCAAATTCCCCTAATATACACAATGCTGCCTAATATAATGCAAGTTTGCATGTTAGCTCGGCAAATATATGCATTTTAATGCAACTTTACCCTAGTGTATGCATTTCTGTGCATATTAATTGGCTGTAGAAATGCATGGCAGAGTTTGGAGAAGTGCGAATTTCACATACTAACTGTGATTCATATTGTTTCGGAGATTGCAAATTAGGGAGTTTTGCCTTTCAGTGCTAAGTGAATTGAATTTCTTCTCCACCTGTGAATTTGGCTGCAAAGTGGGGTGGTGGATTTCAACACACCATTTGCGCTCTCATTGCAAATGAATGCGTTGCTCTATGCACTTTGAAATTACTGCTTATATATGCACCATAATCTTTCAACTCCCATTTTTTGCTTGAGGAGTCCCCCCTCCCCACCACTCTCTCAAACTCAAGATACAACTCCCCCATCCTTTTTTTTGTTTTTGTTAACAGGCAAATATGAAATCAATTCCATTTATGTGAATGGGTCTTTCAGCAATCTTGAAGTTTATGATGAGGACACTCGAGGCAGAATGTAACCAATACAGCTGCATTTTTTTAAAAAAATGAAATTAAAACATGACGAGCAGAATGACAGAGATAAAAAATGAGATGCAAAGAGTTTTGAAAAGTGAGAATGAGCAATCTTTCTCGACACTAAAAGGCTTGTCTATTTTTCATGTTTACGCCGATCGGCTGTTTCTGTGTTCATAATTTCCTGCTCCATCATCAATCATTGTCAATTTTGAAAAAGTACCATACTTAGGGTCATTTATCCAGGCCCAGCAGAGTCTAAAATTATGCAGCTTCAGTCAAATATACATGAATAAAGACTGTCATTTCTGATTAATGACATGTGACTTGAGTGTGTTACAGAATCATCTCCCTACCCAAGCTTTACAAAAAGGTTATTCTGTAAGGAACATTCTGTCTTATTCTGATTTCCCCTTTTCTTTTCCGGAACTGAACCCGGGTATTGGCATTTATTTTCCCACTGGAAATGGTTAGTGGACATAGGAAATTGCCGTATACAGAGTCAGGGCATTGGTCTCCCTAAGCACAGAATTGTGTACAGTAGGGCAGTAAAATCTAGCCTGTTAAGGGCAAATGTGCTACCAATTTATATCTGCCCTCTTCCAGCCTCCATCTCTCTGCCTTTCCTACTTACAGCCATTCCAGCAGGGGGGTGGCACCACCTCTCAGCGTCCTCCTCAGTCTCAGTGCTACACTTGCCAAACTCTGCATGGTAGAGGATGAGGAGCAAACTAAAATGTGTTGCCATTGCCTTTCATTGACCCAGCTGCCACCCACTGACATAGGCTGAGGCCATTGCGTCAGGTGGTAGAAGCCCCCCAAGCAGCACGCCCATGGGTGCCCCACCTGCCCTGCCACCTCTGCCAGTGGTGAAGCACCACCACCATTGGTTTCAAGCAAGATCATGTCCATTGGGGGCAAGATCTCACCTGAAATCATGCAAGAGTGTGCAAGACCTCACACAACGTTGGGGAGAGATCTCACCCCAAATCAGCCCAATCTTGCCTGAAGTCAGCAATGGCGTTGGCATCACTTCTCTGCCAGACGTTTATGTAGTGGGGCAAGCGGTGGTAGAGTGAATGGTGACTGCAGGAGCAGGTGGGCAGTGGCAAGAGCAGTGGCGGCAGCAGGGCAAGGTGGCACTTTCCATTTCACCTCATGGGGCGAAATGGGTCATGCCACCCTTGGTTTTGGGTACCTGAATTCTGCCCTATGAGTCTCTGTTGTGGGGATTCTTTGGCTGGAGCCTCCCACGCACAGGACAAGGTCAACTGCATGCGGGATACCAGTTGCCGGGGGATCTGTGGCCAGCACCTCACGTGCGCCCTTGCACGGAGCACCGGCCAAGCCTGCGAACGGGACGGCTGGTAATTCTGGAGCCCAGCTCACACCGTGCCGTGAAGAAGGTTGTCCGCCAGGCTGAATCTGAAGGATGAGTGAGTTGATCGGATGAATGAATGCCTCATAGATGGATCTGCAGGCACTTGCGACCTCCTAAGTTGTTCCCAAAAGTAAAGCACCAAAATAAAGGTGGCCAAAATGACGGCCAAATAATAAACTGGTAAACGGTAAAATTTAAACTAAAATGAAATAAAGACAAACGACCATGGTCTCTTTTAAGACGGCTTTGGCTGACCCGCGTGGGTTGTTTCTTCTCTCTGTACCTTGCCACGCAACCTTCTCTCTGGGCTTGTCCGTTCCACCGTCTTCCACGCTAGCTAGTTCTCTTGAGTTCTCTTCTTTTTGCACACCCAGCACGGGGAGCCGCAGCCTTTTATTGACAAGAACAAACAACGTCATGATCAATACTTTTACCAATCAGAACACTGTTGCTGCCCTTGAAAAGGGCAGGAAGCAGATTAACTGACCACTAAACAATTTAAACTTGGAGCCAAAAAGTCCCAGCGGAGGGATCTCAGCAGCAAGTCGCCTACTGGATCCTCCTTTCACTTTCACTTTAACGCGGAGGTATACATCAAATAGCACATAAATGATAATAAACAGATATAAACCACCGTAGGTGCAAGCGCATCCACGAAGTGTATTCCTACACTCTGTGAGCTCCAGCCTCCACTGCAGCAGGGATATGACCCTACAGATGTTGATGGATGTCCACCTCATTCATTCCTGCCATG
Source organism: Lacerta agilis (assembly GCF_009819535.1). Lineage (NCBI taxonomy): Eukaryota > Metazoa > Chordata > Lepidosauria > Squamata > Lacertidae > Lacerta > Lacerta agilis. The sequence goes on from NC_046319.1 coordinate 31,505,446, forward strand.
GGCCATGCTTTCAGGGGCTGGTGTAAGTCGGAGCCCAACAACATCAGATTGGACACTGGTGGGTGAGGTCAGGGGAGAACATGACTATCAATGGCTACTAGGCAGGATGGCTATGCACTGCCTCCATAGCTGGAGGCAGCAATGTTTCTGAAAACCAGTTGCTAGAAAGCTCAGGAGGGGAGAAGGCTCTTGTGCTCAGGTCCTGCTTGCAGATTTCCCAGAAACACCTGGTTGGTCATTGTGAGAACAGGATGCTGGACTGGCCTGATTGAGCAGGCTCTTCTCACGTTCTTACGTCCAGGATCTGAACCTGGGGTAACATGCAAAGCAAGCGCTCTGCCACTGAGCTACAGCCCCTCCAAAGCATGGGAGTTTACATGCATCTATAACATGTGCGACAAATGTTTTTGCAGGGGGTGGTTTATCCAGACTGAGGCTTGCTTTTTCTATTTTTCTTTACTTGCCCAAGACTGCTTTCTCTATTATGGAAAGAATAATCCACGTAAGATGCTAATTTCATTGAACTGAGTGCACATTAAAAGAAAATCCTACCATTTTGACATCAATTGCTATTTTTACGGTTCATCAGTCCTGCTCTATTCCAGCTCATAATGGAACACAAAAGAGAATGAACATGAATTTGGAAATGGAAAAAGATAAAAGGATCACACGAGGCTGCATTATTCTATGTCAGACAGTTGGTCCATCTAGTCTGGTATCGTCTGCTCTGACTAGCAAAGGCTCTCCATTCCAGGGTCTTTTGTAGCCAGGCTATGTGAGATATTCTTAAAGGGTAGGCACTCTGAACTGAAATGGGAAGTTTCAGTATTTCAAAGATGTGCTGCACTGCTGTCATTGGTGGGGCCTTTGTCATTGTCTGGGCTGAGTGGATGCCTGATGCTGCCAGCCCTTGCTCAGGGTTCCTTGCTAGACCTCCTTGTTTAGGCCCTGTGTAGGAAAGTTTTTAATGTTTAATGCTGTATTGTGTTTTTAATATTTGGTTGGGAGCCGCCCAGAGTGGCTGGGGAAACCCAGCCAGATGGGTGGGGTATAAATAATAAATTATTATTATAAATTATTATTGAACCCCTGGAATTTCTGACATTGGGACTGTGGACAGACAGCAAAGAAGGCTCACTTGGGTCACAGCCACACTATACATTTAAGGCACCATGATACTACTTTCACAATCATGGCCTTTCTCTAAAGAATTCTGTGAGCTGCTGTTCATTAAGGGTGCTGACAATTGTTTGGTGGTCCCTGTTCCTCTCACAGAGCTACATTTCACAGAGTGGTTAACAACCAATCCTTCTTCCCAGGGAACTCTGGGAATTGCAGCTCTAGGGGGGGTTGGGGGTCTACTAACAACTCCCAGCAGCCTTAACAAACCCCCATAATTCCTTGGGGGAAGCAATGACATGTTTAAAATGACATCACAATGCTTTACATGTATGGTGCAAATATAATCAGGATTTTCCAAGAGAGGGGAGAGAGTTGATTTTGAATGTACAGACTCACTTCAATCTTTACTTCTTCTTCAGCTCTGGGAGGGGAATTTGGGGTCTCCTATCAACTCTCAGCACCCTTACAGTTCCTAGAATTATTTAGGTGACACCATGACTGTTAAGGTGGTATTATAGCATACCCTCCGATGAAAATAGGAATGTCCCATTCCATAATGATAATTTTACTATTTATACCTGATACATCTGACTGGGTTGTCAGGGCAGCTTCCAACATATAAAACCCCTTCCCTATACAGGATTTTCTTCAGACTCCTTGGGGGTCAGATAACTCCATAACCTCCAACATTTCTCCATTGAAAATAGGGACATCCTAAGAAAAAGCTGGACATTCCAGGATCAGATCAGAAACCAGGACAGCTTCACTGAATCAGAGATGTCCATGGAAAATAGGGACACTTGGACGGTCTGTTATAGTGCTTTAAAAGCATGGTGCAGATGTATTCTTGGCTGCATGCATAAGAAACCTACGGTACTTTAGCACTCTATCACTAGGTCATGTCTGCAGCATTTTCCAGCACCTGCCCCATCATTTCCACTGGACACATGAATAATCCCAGTGATCATTTTCAAATGAGCTCTCCAAAGCATTCACGGCGCCAGTCTGCTCCTGGCCTTCTGCTAGCTAGGGCTGACTCCATCTCTGAGATGTTATTCCCCACATCACTAATGTTCAAAATCTCTGTGTAAGAAAAGAAACAACGTTAGCAATAGAAACGGGCCGGTATCGGATTCACAGATGTCTTAACCTTTACACTGTCTCCGGTTACATTGGTTTGTACAAGATGAACTGCGTTATGAAGTAAATAGATTGGCTGTAAGGAAAAGGTCAAGACATATGTTCGGCTAAAAACTAATTTCACTCTATTGCCCTGTAACCTACTGCTCCCATCTTTACAAGGGGATAGAATGGTTGGAAGCTTGCATTAATTATCTCTGTGATATAAGGCTTGGCCATCCCTGGAGAATATGCATGGAAATGAGGTGGTATGTATTCAAGAATATTGCTTTTGGTTAAGGGAATGTTTGCCATATGCTCCAGGTCCACTCTGCTCTATTTGAAAGGCCATACAGAATTTAAAAGTAACATGGATCTGTGTAAGTTTGTTGAGATCATCATCATTATTGCCATTACCTGGTGTCATTTCTGTTGATATCTAACCCTTTATGTAAGATGAATCACACTGTGATAAGGAATATGATAGATAGATAGATGGATGATAGATAGAGGTGCAGGCTGTGTACACACCACACATCTAAAGCGTATTTAACCCCCTAATAGAGCTACAGTTCCCAGAACCCTTAACAAACTATGTTTCTGCAGATTCTTTGCAGGAGAGAAGCAATGGGCTTTAAGTGTATAGCATGCATGCAGTCGTAGGTGTAGACACATATTAAATGATATCAAATTTAAGAAAGAAAATAGAAGAAGAAATAGGATTCTGAAAGGTATGTGCCACAATCTTTGTGTGAAAGATTTGCATAGGTACTGGTGGCAATGCATTGTCTTAAATAGAATGATAATTAAGAATTAGTCATGCTTTAACAGATGTGCCAGGCAGAATGCTGAATCGATATGTCACTCTGGTGGAAAAAATATATATATTCTGTTCCTGTTGAACAGACAATGTAGCGGTTAGTGTTTCTGATTAGGACCAGGGAGACTCCGATCCATACTCAGCCATGAATCCGACTGGGCGGCCTTGTCCCGGTTACTCTCTTTTCAGCCTAATCTAATTTACAGGGTTGTTGTGAGGATCAATTGGAGAGGAGGAACCATGCTTGTTGCCTAGAGCTGCTTGGAGGGATGGGTGGGGTGCAAATGTTCAGCAACCCACTGCTTTTCACAAGGTTGGAATGAGGGGAAGGGAGAATGAGATGTGGTGGACTGGAACTTTAATTGGGGCAAACATCATGTAAGGTAATAGAACAGGATGAAATCCAGCCATAGCCGTGCATGAGAACACCCCAGTGAGTGTTGTTTGGTGAATGGGAATTTAAAATTGAAGTACAGAAGTGAAGGTGTTAATCCTCTTTTTGTTTGTTTGTTTAAATTGCCCGGGGATAGATATGTTCTTTTTACTTAAGAACAACAGAAGATCCTTTTGGATCAGAACACGTGGCCCAAAAGATGTTAGGCAACCCTGGTTTGGAGTGTTGGATCAGGACCACGGAAAACTGGGTTCAAATCCCTGCAAGGCCACAAAACGATCAATCGCTACCGGTAATTCTCATTGTAGCCTACATTACAGGGTTGTTTCAAGGATAAAATAGTTCCAGTTACAGGTAGGTAGCTGTGTTGGTCTGCCGTAGTCAAAACAAAATAATAATAATAAAAATTCCTTCCAGTAGAACCTTAGAGACCAACTAAGTTTGTTCTTGGTATGAGCTTTCGTGTGCATGCACACTTCTTCACGCCGATTATGAAAAAAATATATGTATGGTGCGTCCATTGGGTGGAGGAGGAAAAGTGATGTTGAGGAATAGAATATTCTGGAAAAGGGCATGAGCAGCCTGGCTGGAAGGAGCCCTGAAGAGGAGCACACCTGGAAGTGCAACACTGAGTTACTGGTGCAGCTTCAAAGCCCTGTTCAGGGCAGAAAGGAATAGGGAGAACCTGGCTTATCCTGTGCACCATAGAAGCCCGTGTTTCTGTCTTTGCCAGAGTTGCATTTTCTGCACATGTTAGATACCAGTAACTCTTCAAAATGTGCAAAGCCAACTCAGGGCATTCGGAGTCAAGCCTTTGATGCTAACTTTGACCACCAACTAAGAAAATGCTGCATAATGTGAAAATGAATCTTAATAAGCGTTCTGATTTCTTGGAATTATGGAGTTGATGGGGTGAAATTATAAGTAGGCAGTTCAGAATCTACAGTTTCAAAAGAGCAGTTCCTTATCCCCTAGGTATTTTTTGTTTTTATATATAAAAAAATATCCATGTGAAGATACCAGTTCAATCTGTTGGCCAATTAAAACAGCATTCATTTGTCCATACATCTCCCCAGAGCCTTTTACACAGAAGGCAGCAATAGTTAATACCTTGCTATCATTTTTCATGCTTAAGACCTCACACAGGCCAATGGTAGCTTTGGTTTAAAATGTACACATGCATAGATAACAATGATTGGGTTTCCCCTTGTAGTGTATCACTTGTGGGGAGGGGGAGGGGGAAGGGGGAGAGGGAGAACAAGTTGACTGAAGACAAATTGCCAAGAAAAGTATATGAATGGTTTTGCTCTTAAAAACTGACACATTGCTAGAAATGCAGTGGTGGTTGGTGTTCATTGCATAGGAGCCAACTCCAGGGGCCCGTGGGTGCTTGGGCACCCACAATAATATAATTGTGGGGGCCGGGCACCCACAAAGTCAATGATAAAAGCTGGCAGGTGGCAGCAGTGCTGCCTCTGAGAGAGAAGCAGTTCGGCTTCGACCTCCAAGCGCAGCTAGGCACCCTTTTCTTGGGAGGGGGCCTGGATGTGGAGGCAGAGTCTCTCTGTCTCCAAGTCTATGCACCTCCCTGTGGAAAAGGGTGCCTTGCTTACTGTGGAGAAGAGGAGGAAAAGGAGCTACCACTGCCAACCGCCACAACACGGACGTGCGAGGTCACACACACTAGCCTGTGGGCACTCACAATCCTGTGGGAGAGTTGGCACCCCTGGTTCATTGGAAGGGTGAATGGCAGGGAGCCAACAGCAGAGGGAGCCACATCCAATAATAGGCATAACAAGGACCAATGGCAGGCAGAGCTAACTAGTTTTCTTCCTACCCCTTTCCTTGCTGAGCTCTACAAGGGCAAAACTGAGAATCAGGAGGAGGAAGCTGAAAGGCAGTGCTTGTTGCACAACCCTTAAACTGGTGCTCTAGGCAACAGTGTCCCATTCACACAAATGGACCCACCTCCCCTGTAGAAATTACAACTTAATGTCAGAAAATGGATCACAGTCTACATTCAAACTAGGTAAAAAGAATAGGTAAAGGAGGCCTGGATGGTTAAGTCCAATCAAAAGCGACCATGGGGTGTGGTGCTCATCTTGCTTTCAGGTCGAGGGAGCCAGCGCTTGTCCACAGACAGCTTTCTGGGTCATGTGGCCAGCATGACTAAACTGTTTCTGGCACAACAGGACACCATGATGGAAACCACAGCACATGGAAACACCATTTACCTTCCCGCCACAACAGTACTTACGGGTATTTATCTACTTGCACTGGCGTGCTTTTGAACTGCTAGGTTGGCAGGAGCTGGGACAGAGTAACGGGAGCTCACTCCATTGTGGGGATTCGAACCGCCAACCTTCGGATTGGCAAGCCCAGGAGGCTCAGTGGTTTAGACCACAGCGCCACCCGCATTCCACCTACAGTACTGCAATTCACCAGGGACAGTCCTTGTTTTATGGGGGATGTTGGGTGCAAGTTCCAGTGGCAGAAAGAGCCACAGAAGCCACACCCCTACAAGAAACTCCCAGTTCATGAGGAAACCTGTGGCTATAACCCAGAGTGGTTTAACAAGCAATCCCTTCTAACAGGAAACTCTGGCCACAGCTGACCCATCATTGGTACATTGGTACTGATGTTCCTCCTCCTCCTCCTCATTGCTACCACAGATTTGCTTGGGAGGCAGGGAGGAAGCAGGCAAAGACACTAACTGCTCCCCCTGCTCACCACCACCATTGTCTAGGTCAAAGCAAGAGGTGGGGGGGCACTAGTGAAGGGGCGAGTAGAACCAGTGGGAGATCTTGTCAGTGGGCTTCCTATGGGAGAATGGGTCCTCAGCAGGTACCCAAGCATTCTGACTTTTGATGCTAGCCCTATCTTGACTATGTGCTCCCTAGAGATTTTTTGCTGTTTCTTTCTTATGGGGAAAATAGAGATTCTGTTGCTTATTATGCATGTGGAACTGTGTGTATGTGTAAGGATTTTGGCAATAACATTTGCTGGTTTTATGCTGCCCAGGTGCGCTTCCATTTACCAGCATGCCAGACAATCCCTGCTTTAAAAAAAAAAAAATGAAGTATAGCATTTCATAGCCCATAAGATCTACTCCTCCATTGCTGCAAAATTAATTGTAATTACAAAGACTGATGGGTTTGCTACTTGTTATTCTTACTTTTTGGAAATTCTGAAATGAATGTTTTTCCCTCCACTGTAACTGATCATTTTAATTTCCCCAGCTTTGTCTGTAATAAAAATTGACGTTAAAGGATGCCTGAGGCAGTGTAATGAGAAAATGAAATTAGTTTTTCAGTTGGCTGATCAAAAGCATTTTATGCGTGATAATAAACAGTTTATTTTACTCTTTTTTGCTTATGACATAATAAATGACAAAATGTTTTCCTGAAATACATGTTATCCATTTTTTTTTGCCAGAGAAATAAAGAAATGATATGCTGCATTTTGGGGGCTCAACATCTTTCAGTATGAAAAAGAGACATTTAGGGGACCAAAAATATTCATCTGAATATATCTTGTTGGTGCCTGTTTGCAGTCTTACACTGCCCTCACTTCAGTGTTAGTCTACCAAGAAAAATTGTTTCCTTTTCCAGGCTGGTAACATGATCCCAGCCAATCAGGGACTAGGCAGCCAGCACGATGACATCATTCTATAATGTTCCCAATCATTGCTGGTCATTAAGTGCCAACATAGCCATCTCATTGCCCTTATCCTGAATGGTGAATGGAAAAAGGAACACTGCTCCTGTTGCCAAGGCAACTGGGTTGACACATTTTTTCCACACTAACCTGACAATTTCATGGCCCACTTCCACAGCACAGGAAGTCAGAGAGCTCAGCAAGCAGTGAGGCTACATCCTGCTTTTGCCCTCATCTCCCTTCACTAGTCAGAATGAGAAGAATATAAAGATTACATGTGCACTCAGGAACTGTGAAGGCACCTGACTACTAGGAACTGCAGTGATATCATGGTTTCTTAAATGTTTTTTTTTTAATTAATTTTCAATTACATTCCAATAATAGCCTCATTATAACAATGCCAATTTATAATACAATTATTAATGCCAAGCATTCAAATACCAAATTATATAATTTAATTAAAGTGGCCCCCCACATGCTTGATTTGACAGCTTTCTGATTTTCTTTATTTCTGCATTCCAAAATCTTATTAGTTTCAATTACATTCCAGTCATAATAATAATTCCTTATACAACAACTGCAATATTAGTAACTTCTTTTTGTGTTGACACATTAAATGATTTATAAAACTTCAAGTGAGGGACTCAAACTATATCATTCTTTCCTGTGTGTAGCAATTATTCTGTCTGTGATGTTTCTTCCTGTCATTGTAAGGTGTTAAGTCTTTCTTTCCCCTGATTGTTGCTGTTATCCGTCATGTCTTGGGTGGAGCAGATACCCTGCTGTTGTTCCAAAAGTTTCTGCATTGCTCCATCCCGTGCTTTGTTGTTTTGCACTGAGAGCTTTAACAACAGATGCCAAAGTTGCTCTGTCCCAGTAAATAAACTGTTGTCACCATTGCCCCCCTCCCAAGCCTGGGAAGAAGAGCGGTCTGTTGAACTACAGATGACTCAGTAAAAACCCTTATCAGTTCCTTGGCAGCTCACAGATTCCTTTCATCCTTCCAGCTGAAAATATATGGCCAATTATCACTCCAATTAAATTAAATTCCAAGTCTTCTTAGCATTATTCAGTTCACTTTGTAGATAATAAAGGATGGGGAAGAGTCAGCTCTAAGTTTCCATCGTAAACCTTTCACAAAATAGAGCTTCTCTCCCGTTTCCCCTTTTTTACACACACAGTTTCGTTTGATGTTCTAATCCATGTTTTTAATCCAATTTCTTCCATCCTCACTTGTACAAGTATAATTTGAATTAGCATTCGGGGGAGGGTTGCCGAATCATAAATGTAGAGAGGAAAACTTTAAACAAACAAACCATAGGCTCCCCCCCACCATCTTTTGCACCGAATGAAGTCTTATCTCAAATTCAAACCTCAGAGTCCTTGCAGTTGGTTTGTTCCACAGTTTGTGATCTCATCTCTTCCAGCACACACCTGTACTTTAGTCCAATTAAGATCTAATTAACAGGATAACCTCTGCTTCTTAATGGCGGTGTAGGTTTTTTTTTTGCCAGATGAAGTGCTTTTGCCCCCTGGCCCCCGCATTCTGTGCTGCAGTGAGAGTCAGGTACTGAGACAGACTGCGAGTGAAGCCCATCCCCCCTGTTCCTGGGGGGAAATTTGCAAGAATGATTTACCCTCTATCATCCTTGTTTTTCCATCACCTATGCTCTCCCGCTCTCTGTTAAGGCAGACTGGAACCGGAAGCAGTGATATCATGGTTTCTCTTTTTGCTCAACCTTTTGTGCATCTCCTAAAAGGCAGAAAGAAAGAAAGGGAGTGAGTGATTTTTAGGAGTGCAAAAGTGTTCATACAGTCATCATTTATTATTATTATTATTTTACATTATATTTCAGAATTGCCTTTCAACCCACAAGATCCCAGAATGGGATAAAAACATAAAAGTTAAAACCAAACAACACAAATAAATGTAAAAACACCTTAAAACATAGCAACAATCTTAGTACCAATTCAGCATGGACATTGTGATGAACCTAAAGTGACATTCTTTCTGCATCTGCTAGTGCATTTTTTTTAGCTAGTGTCAAAAGGTAATCAGTAATAACCTTATCTTTACACCATTGGTGTCCATAGTGCTGGGATACAAGGGAATGCAAAAACGGTTGTCTCTGTCTCATTTGCAAGTGTTTTGCTTCTTTGGAACTGTAGTTTTCAAACATTGTAAATTACTCTGAGTAGCATTTTTACACTACAATGGTGGAATATAAATGCTCTAATCCAGGCATCCCCAAACTGCGGCCCTCCAGATGTTTTGGCCTACAATTCCCATGACCCCTAGCTAACAGGACCAGTGGTCAGGGATGATGGGAATTGTAGTCCAAAACTTCTGGAGGGCCGAAGTTTGGGGATGCCTGCTCTAATCAATCGGTCAGTTAGTCAAAGATAGAACTCCATCCTGGCCCTCCTGCCTTGGTCAGGTTTCATAATATATTTTGCATCCAGCTTCAATAATTTATTTTTCTCAGTGAAAAAGTACATCAGGTAGGATTGTATAGAAGGTGGGTTTGGGATAATTGTCTGCATCAGTGGAACTATGATCCCTGCACTGAAAACCAAATCTGCCAAGTTACCGAGGCCTCTTTACTATGAATCATTAGCCAATGCAGTGAATAAGGCCAGTTATATAATCCATCTCTTTCAATTTACTTCATTAAACAATAGACTAATTAGATCCCATCATTCTAAAAATACTTCCCAAGAGTGTCTAATTCTGCATGTAATGAACTCTGTCTCTCTAATGTCTTGTAGCTTCTTAAACTACATCATTACTTGAACTGTACTCATCCTTAAAAGAAGCATTGTGTTGGCGTTGCTGCTGCTTTGCCATTGATACCAAACTATCTTAGGTGGCATTCAGACATGGGGATTATTGTGCCAGTTTTCCTGCTTACAATGTTAGTGCTTCTGTCCTGGTTTCCAACATTCCTTTTACATTGCATTACCTGTTGCATTATGGAACTTTGGCTGTTTGATCAATGTACTGCCATGTTGGGCTAAATTTCATTCAAACCAGTGGGCAGGGTGTGACACAACAATGGATGCCATTGGACACTCCCCTCCCCTTTAGTCACATGTGTGCATCTGTCCCCCTCATAATTTACCTGTGAAAATGGTGGAAAAGAACTGCATGCCAGGATACCACCCCAAATTTAATCTATGTAAACTGTGCAAAACTCTAGTGATTTTCCAGTTTAACAGGTGTGCAAAAGAATTATTTCTGGAAGCAATAACATGAAAATGAGCACTAAACTTCTACTAGAATCTGCAAGATTTCTAAATGTGGCTTGTGAGGGGATGCTGATGCTAACAACAACAACAACAACAACAACAACAACAACAACAACCCTTTTATTATTTATATGCCACCCATCTGACTGGGTTTCCCCAGTCCCTGTGGGTGGCTCCCAAGAAAATATTAAAAACACACTAAAACATCAACCATTAAAACACAAAACATTGAAATCAACAGGTAAGAAAATGTAGGGGAAATGGGACAAAGTGCTGTCTGAACGCAGCATTACAAACATGTACTATGGATGGGGAGCTCTTGGCATTCTATGATTGCATGGTCCAGCAGAACTCCAGATACAATCCAGTATGGATATGTTGCTCCTAGACCTCCCTATGCACTGGAAAGCTGACGTCCCCCTGGGAGCTAATCCAGATTGCCCCTCAACCTCATCAAGCCTGTATGATGTCAGAACCTTCAGACATGGTCTCCAGTGCCTGGATATAATGGCTCCAATGGGCACCAGGAAGCTGTAATTCAACCTGGAAGTAATATGGCATTGAATAGCAGCAGCAGCAGCAGCAGCAGCAACATAAGAAGAGCCTGCTGGATCAGGGCTGTGACCCATCTAGTCCAGCATCCTGTTCACACAGCCGCTAACCAGATGCCTACAGGAAGTCCACAAGCAGAACCTGAGCACAAGAGACCTCCCCCCTCCCATGGTTTACAGCAATTGGTATTCAGAAGCATTACTGCCTCTGACCACGGAGGAAGAATATATTCACTAGGGATAGTACACAGACTCATAGAATTGTAGAGTTGGGTCATCTCCAAGGGTCATCTAGTCCAACTCCCTGTAATGCAGGAATCTCAACTATAGCATCCATGACAAGTTGCCCCCCACCCTCTGAAGGAGGCCAATGAAGGAGAGGAGGAGTAGTAGTCATTGTAGTAGTAGTAGTAGAAATAATAAAAAATAAAATAAAAAACATTGCTATACTCCCCAGTCTTTGCAAGGCACTTCTATTCCTTTTCTGCTCTGCTTTTGTTTCATTGACTCTCATTTTCCTTCCTTATATGTACAAATTAATTTGACTAGCTTCATATCCTCACTAACTGCCAGCTAACTTTAGGGCTTAATGGTCATTCAGTCTTTGTGTCAAATCCTTGCAGGAGGGTGGGGGGGTCAAAGGTCCTTGTGAGAACGCGACCTCTGCCCTGTGGGAAAGATAAAATGATTTAAAGCTACCAAATGAAACAAAAACTAAAAGTCAGAGCGGGTGTTTAAATGGAATTATGAAATGACAAGAAATTGCAACTTTTTGAATAAATACTGACTTACCATTGGTCAGGATGTAAGGGGGGAAAGCTGGCAACTGAGGGGTGGGCATAATTGGTTTACCTGTAGGAAAGCTTAGATTTCTTAGACTGCACATTAAAGGCAGAATTATTTTAAATTGAGAGCTTAGGAGCTTTAAAAAATATATATCCAAGAAATTTAACTCATGCTGTTTAAATTTGAGTTGGCAGAGCAAGAGTTGTTAATATTTGTCTTTCTTAACTTAGTGACTAAAATCATTAATTTTTCAATCATCTGACTATTAAATATGCAAGATATAAACCACAGTCAATTAAATGATAGCTAAGGTACTGTAGCTGACTTGATTAAATTGGTTTGTTATGAAGATTATATACACAATGCCCAAAGAATAAGGTTTGGCGCGTGCTTTGAGAAAGTTAAGCAGGATTTCCCCTACCTGAATACTTTTAAGACTCGTCTCTCTCCCCATGTCCTAAATGCCTTCCTCTGTTAAAAATCAGCCATAACATCTGCCAGCTGGGCATATCTTCTAACAAGAGAGGCACTGTAAAATAGGCCCTAACCCACATCTGCAATGACAAATGTTACCATTATTCTGATCCAGGGTTTTTATTTAATTTTTAAAAATGTCTTATAGATATTTTCCAGTTTAAGGAATTTCTTTCATGGATGCTGGTTGCAATGTGATCTTTTGGGGCCCAGAAATGGAAGATGCTACAGAAGGAACGTTCCTAAATTTTGGATATTGTAGATTTCTCCTGGTCTGGTGCACGTGATGTCTTTTGTTTTGTAGTTGTGTGATTTGTGCTCATACTGTATTGTGATGGCCGTTGGCTATAAACAATAAAATTTACTGGTATCATTGACTGGTACAATATTATGTGGTCTCTGGCTATTGCAGAGAAAATAACTCACAGCTTACGTGTTTGAAATATAAAAAAGGTGAAGGAACCCCTGACCATTAGGTCCAGTCATGTCCGACTCTGGGGTTGTGGCGCTCATCTCGCGCTGTGGCAAATAAACTATTTTTAAATAATAAAAACCATACCCTTCTCCCACAAAATGGCTTCCTTAGTACATCTCTCGTTGTTTAGCCCACTTTGATCTATGGCCCTGCCCATCATTGGCACATAGCCCTTGGCAGGTTGCCCAGAAGTGAGCTACTGCTCACTTGGTCTTTAGGCACAGCCCTTTGGGGGCACCACAGCTCTCTAGGAGAAGTGCTTTCTGTGCCTCTCTGTCCAGAAATGATCCCCCCTTTCCTTGTGTTTTAGTGTATCCTCAAGTACATCACACATGGTTCCCCCCCCCTTTTTTGTTTCTGCTCCATCAGACTTTCCAGCACAGACAAAGTAAAACTCCATTAAGTTGGCACTGGCTGGTCTAATTCCTGCATGCTTTGATAGCTTTCCTCATGTAGGTTTCAAGACATTTTATGGTTAAACCTAAAAGGTTGGAAGGGAGTCATTTTGGCAAATTTCTGCCACAAGGTGTTACCTTCTCCTGTTACTTTTCCCCAGGTGCAGTCAAACTAATGCACATGTTTTCCTTCTTGTAGTGTTCATTTTATCATCAGTGGCAACAGTTTTGGGAGACAATCTTTTGAGGTTAGTTGTAGTTACTGTACTAATACTACTAAGAAAGCACAGTCACTTCCAGGTAGGGATGTACGGAGGCAGTGATTTTGGTTCCCACCTGGAGTCACTGCAATCCAGTGCTGTTTCCATTCCACCGCAGTTTGATTTCCATCAAATTCTCCATTATTCATCTCACTGTCCTCTATTTAACAGAACTTATGCAACTAACTGAAGGATTTACCCAACTTAAATTCATTTCAATCAAAACAAAGTAAAAATATGAGGCATTAACTACATATTGGTTGTGGACTTTTTAAAATAAAAAGAACAACAATGTGAATACAAAATAAAATAAAAAATTCTTTCCAGTAGCACCTTAGAGACCAACTAAGTTTGTTCTTGGTATGAGCTTTCATGTGCATGCACACTTCTTCAGAATTGAAGAATGAATTGTGAATGAATACCAATTAGGTCCCGGGCACTCGGCTACGGCCCTAACCCCTACCGGGGCTCGGACAAAGCATAAGAGTCACCGGATTCCTTTAATGGAATTCCCAGTATCATCATGATTCTGGTTGGGTACCGCCCAAACCAGCAATCCACACAGGAACCAATGCCTAACCGCCAACCTTACAAGTTGTGACAAGTTGCTACTGCAGTAGGCAAAACCAAATGGCAACAGCCAATCAGCCAGATGGACAAATTCCTACTGGGCCCCTGCCCCAAAGCAGACGACCCCATGACAGGCAGTTGCAAGGTCAAACACAGAGGCCTCATAAAAATAGGGGGCGCGGGATGGGTGATCAGAAGCCGAAGCCAAGAGAGAGATCACCCTCCGTACAGTGGAATATATAGGATGCTAAGCTGTCCATCACAAATTGCTACATTTTACTTTGCCCAGCAACGCCTCACTGACCTATAGCTGCTACGGCCGGCTGCCGGCCCCACCCCCACTGGAAGGGAAGGGATATGCCTTGCCAGGTCCCGATCGCAACACGTGCTCTTACTCAGGGTAGAACCCGATTTCTGATCTTGCTCACAGATGAAAATGTGAACTGCAGCAATTTCTGCTTCCTTTTCATTTTTTGTCAGAATTCTTTGGCATCTCTCCTTTAAGGACTGCACTTACTACTTAATATTTACTGGAGGCCATCGATTTCAGGGCTGCAGTCGGCACGCCATATTATTCCTCAGCACTTTGCATAAGGAGATCAAGTTGGCATGCATGGTTCTCTTCCTCCCCATTTTATCCTCATCACAACCCAGTGAGGCAGGCTAGGCTGAGAGGAAGTGACTGGCTCAGGTCTCCTATGTCTTGGCCCAGCACTCTGAGCCCTGGCCCACACTGGCTCTCTCTGCAGTAGATGCAGTCAGGTGCACAACTCGGAAAACAGTCGGTTACTGCCCTGTTCTTCAGATGCAGGGGGAACTGAAGACCACAATTAGGCCTGCTTGCATTTGTGCCAAGACCCTGATACCACCCAATTCCCCTGGGAGTGAATAACCAGACAAGACAACAGCATAATGGTTTATGGGTTCAAAAAAGGCCACAATTTTATTGGTTACTGATGTGAAGGTTTGACATAGGCACTGGGTGAAGCCAGCACTATTCCACTCTAGCCCGTCTTCTGGAAGTGTCTCTAAGGGCAAACCACATCCCCGTTGGAGGAGTGGTATGACCCTAGCCCCCATCTCAGTGTCCAACAGAAGCCACTCCTCCCAGATCCCTTTAACAGGATAATCTTTACCAAGGAGAAGCAGACAGAGGCTACAACCACCCCTCCGGCCAAGACCTAGGGCTTACCCAATGCTTAACTACTTTTAGAAGGTTGTGACAATTAAGTATGATGATGAGTAGGTGAAAACCAGATGGCCGGTGACAATTTGCCAAGTGGGGAAATTCCTGCCCAGCCCCAAATATGGCAGCCGACATGGTCCATAGCAAGGTCATAGCATAAAGAGAAATCATAATTAAAGGAGGGTGGGATATCTGGCAAAAAGGCAGAGAGAAGTGGAGTGCAAGAAGAGCCTCCTGGATCAGGCCAATGGCCCATCCATCCCAGCATCCTGTTCTCACAGTGGCTGACCAAATACTTGTTGGAAACCTGCAAGCAGGATTTGAGCATAAGAGCTCTCTCCCCTTCTGTGGTTTCCAGGAAATGGTATTCAGAAGCATTTACTGCTTCCAACATTGGAGGCAGAGCAGAGCCATCCTAGCTAATAGCCATTGATAGCCTTATCTTCCATTTGTTTCATCCTCTTTTAAAGCCATCTAGGTTGGTGGCCATCATTTCCTCCTGTGGGAGTGAGTTCCATGGTTTAACTATGCATTGCATGTTAGTTTTTACAAATCTCAGTCTTGTCCCCCTTTGTCCCCGGTCATGTGTGAGCAATGGTTAAAACAAAGAACTTCATAACCGGGTGAGCATCTAGATCCAGGTTTGCCCAGCCTCGCTCCAAAACACCCCACTGCCATGCCCCTAGCCTCTCCAGGATGAACAGAACACATATTTCAATATGAAGCATAACAAATTAAGCATAGTTAATTAAAACGTCCAGGCATAAAAAATAACCTAAGGTTACTTAAACATTGTTTCAGTCTCAAGTAATATATACACCCAGGTAATGTTTATAATTAAAGCTATAATTTATCTTCAGATGGAAGCTGCTTTAATAGTAGCAGTAATATAATGGCCCATCCAGAAATGCAATAATAGATTTGTTTTGCAGTGACATTATAAACAAATGCCGCACTCTGTTTGTTCTAAGTTATGATACAGATTCTTTACTCATACATCTGACGGCCTTTAAACCATTTGAAATGAACTACATTAATGTAATCTGATGCTGATGCTGCACATAACATTTCAGTCTGAATTATCCCGAATCCATGATCCATTTTATTATTCACAAAGCACTTCACACACATTTATGATAATGGCAAACTTCGCCGTGTTGTTTAAATCCCATTTCAGCTGGGATCTTTTCTCTCTCTCTCTCTCTCTCTCTTTTTAGTATTATTATTATTTTACCTTTTTATATAAAAATACATTTCTGGTAGTAAAATACAAATAAAGAATAGTCAGTGCTCAGTAAGCCCTTTAACAAAGCAAACAATTCAGGCTTTTTTATGACATTAGCAAATAACAGAGAAGATTTGACATTTACAGTTGATGAAATTTTATGTTATAACAGAGATGAACGAAACAGAATGAAAATCACACATGATAAAACCTGACTGTGAAATTCAGAAGGGTCTGAAGTCTGATCTTTAGTTCTGGAGATTTATGATATTTTACTACTGCCTTTGTTTTTGTGGGTGGGAGGGGAGGGGGGCCTTTCATTAAGGAAGCCCTGCAAATATTTCCAGACGGCTAGAATGAATGTTAGTTCTACTCAGAGTAGACCCACTAAGATTAATGGATCCGACTTCTTGTTACAGTTGATTACCCTAAGATCCCAGAGCAGGTTACAATTGAAAACACAATATTATAAATACTTTAAAAGCCAACTTACAGACCCTCCAAATGTCCCTATTTTCCAGGGACGTCCCTGATTTAGAGAAGACATCACGGATTCTGATTTGACCCTGGAATGTCCCGCTTTTCCTTTGTTGTTGTTGTTGTTGTTGTTCAGTCGTGTCCGACTCTTAGTGACCCCATGGACCAGAGCACGCCAGGCACCCCTATCCTCCACTGCCTCCTGCAGTTTGGCCAAACTCATGCCAGTCGCTTTGAGAACACTGTCCAACCATCTCATCCTCTGTCGTCCCCTTCTCCTTGTGCCCTCCACCTTTCCCAACATCAGGGTCTTTTCCAGGGAGTCTTCTCTTCTCATGAGGTGGCCAAAGTACTGGAGCCTCAACTTCAGGATCTGCCCTTCCAGTGAGCACTCAGGGCTGATTTTTTGTCCATGGAGTTTTCTTGGCAGGGATACTGGAGTGGCTTGCCAGTTCCTTCTCCAGGTGGATCACATTTAGTCTAAACTCTCTGCTATGACCTGTCCATCTTGGGTGGCCCTGCATGGCATAGCTCATCCCTATTTTCATTGGAGAAATGTTGGAGGGTATGGAGTTATCTGATCACCAAGTCGTCTGTAGGCAATCCTGTATAGGGAAGTTTTTAAAAATGTTTTATTATGTTTTTTATATATATGTTGGAAGCTGCCCAGAGTGGCTGGGGCAACCCAGCAAGATGTGTGGGTTATAAATAGTAAAATTATCATTATGGAATGGGATGTCCCTATTTTCATGTGACTAATGTTGGAGGGCATGAACTTAACCATTACAGAAATAAGATGGGTCCTAAAAATATACATCTCTAGTGTTCAAAGCCAGGGCAAAGACATGTTTATTCATGTATTTATTGCACTTTTTCTCCAAGGAACTCAAGGTGGTTCTCTCCCCCCCCCCCTCGACTAATTCCCCACAACCACCCTTTGAGGTAGGTTTTGGCTGAGAGGTTGTTGCTGGCCCCAGGTCACTCAGTGAGCTTCATAGCTGAGTGGAGATTCAAACGATAATCTCCCAGGTCCTAATCCAACACTAACTGCTACACCACACTGCCTCTCCTTGTGTTTTAGAAGATGATCTATAATAGCCTGTGGTTCAAATGGTGATCTATAATGTTCACTAGTTTGGGCCAGGTCCGATGTGAGGATCCTGTCTTCATCTTTGTATGCTTCCTACTGTATATGATTTATAACCCCACATGTTCAGGGTTTTATGTTATGTAAGGGGCCCATGGGCTTAGATGAGGAGCCCTACTTCTGATCTTCTTCTCCATCTCTTGTAATGCTACAACACAGGACCATCCACTTATTATGAATATTGGAAGAAACAACTGCTATTGTGTTATTCCTAGGAATAGCAAGAAAGATCTTTCCAGCCCTTTGGGTCCAAATATATGATCACACACACAGAAAATCCTCTCCAAAGGTCAGTGTTCCTACTGAGCTTATCTCCAAAGATAAATAGAGCATCTTTACTAAAAAGAAGTTAGACTAAAGACTACAGCAGAAGCAGTCTCTAAAAATCCATTGTGCTTCCAGGCAAAGCAACGCCACTCTTTGGAGTTGTGCAGTGGCATTTTTCATGGTGATAGCAGCAAGATTTTCTGTGTTGTGTGCAATCTGTCTAAAATCGATGTCCATAGAAAAAAAAAGGCACAAAAAGATGTGCTTGTTTCACAGGCGTGTCCTATATAGACATTTACACAGTGCTCTTGAGCATCGTTGCATAGGATTGCAGCTGCATTCATTGCCTGATGTAATGCTAAACCATTACAAGATGCACTGGGAGCTGTGCTGTCTTCCAGGCAGTGTTCGAAACTCCCATTGTTCTATCTAGGTGCATTTTGCGACAGGGAATTTCATAGGTGTGAGCAGTTTTTGAGCTCTGGGCGCAGTGCTGTACCTAAGATTTCAGATTAAAACTGCAGAGTAGAAGGGAAGGGGGACCTTTTCCTGCTTCCCCACTTCCAATTACTCTCTGAAGACCGGAGAAGAGACCCTCTTAAGAATATTGGGGGTGGGTGGGCGGGCAGGGGAAGGAATAGACCATGTGAAAAATGAACATATTCTACCTGCAGTTCATTCATTTTCAGCTTTGTATTCTTGTTACAGCATGCCTAGACATTCTGCTGTTGTGCCCACAACCTAGGTTTAAAGTGCCATTTAGCTCCTAGCTTTCATATCTCAGTTTCTAACACTGCTTCCAGGTGCAAAGATTCAAGCCCACTGACCATTTCCCCTTCCTTCTGATCCATGTAGGCGCAAAGGATACTGCCAGAGTATTGCAAGGGACTATGAGACTCTTAAAAGAGGTCTGCATGAAAATTCATAAGCATTTTGAGCAAATTTCTTCTAATATACACATGTTTATATTCAATTTTAGTCTAATATAAACATTTTTACAAAGCAGTTTCTCCTAATATAATGCACCTTTCTGTATGTTATTCTCACTAGTAATATATGCATTTGTAGGCAATTGTTAATATATCCATTTATGTATACATTGCTTGGCTAGAAACTGCACTGAAAAAATTGGAAGACTGTGAATTTCAAAGGCTAGCTGAGTTTTGGTTCGTATATTCAATTCAGTTCACCTTTAAATGTGAACTGAATTGAACTTCTCCCCCATCCAGAGCTGACAGACAGCAATTACCTCCAGGATTTCACAGCTGAATGGGAATTTGAACCCAGCTCTTCCAGCAGAGGTTAAGCAGGGCTCCTCACTTTTGACTTCCTGGCCTTTTTCCTGCTGACAGGCCTTTACAGCTGTTTAATTTTCCCCTTGATTAGCCAGTCACCTTAATGATTATCTGTATTTTTATCTGTGCCTTTTGTTTTAACATTGTAAACCACCCAAATATTTTATGATATGGCATAAAAATTGACTTAGTTTTGTTTGTTTGAAAATGAACAATCCAAACCAGAAGTGCAGTTTTGCAAACTCCTTCTTGCAGCTGTGCTGGAGGATGGGTGACAGAGACCGTGGGAGCCTGGGGCTCATTCTCGTAACATCAAACTATGGTTTGGTGCTACATTCAAACCCTGGAGCGGTCAGGAGCAGGTCAGCAATAAATCATTCGGTATCAGAAAAGTTAATTCTTTATTCAAGGAATCAAGGTTGACTCAGGAGGCCAGGCCTAGTAAGCACAGCACCTTGCCCTGGTAGATTTTGCCCCTATGAGGCAATTGTGGGGAATGAAGATCCCTGCCTTCCCAAAGTGTCTCCTGCCCCAATTCCTTCCCAAGCAATCTGAGGCTCCATTGTTGTGCCTGTCTTTGCTCCTTCCTCTTCATACCTCTTCTGATTCTGGGAGATCAGCGGGTAGGGGAGCTGCCTTCTTCATCAGCCTGCCTCATCTCTGCCTCTTGGTCCCTCTCCTCGCCTCTGGCTCTGGCTCTGGCTCTGGCTCTGCCTCTGCTTCTTGACTTCTCTCTATAGCTTCTTTCTGCTCACTAAACCCTGTTACTTCATCAGCTTCCTCCCAGTCTTCTCCCCATGACCACTCATTGTCGTCCCACCACCAATCCCTGGGGCCCGAGCCTTCTTCCCTTAGGGGTTCTCACTACACCGCTGGATCCAGCCTGTCCATGACATCAGCCCTTTAAAATGCTTCTCAAGGAACTACAGGCAACCAGTGAAATGTCTATGTTCTCCCAAGAGAAACTAGTGTGTGTGTGTATATAAGAATTGATATTAAAAGCCCTCAGAAGATAAAATGAAAAATGAGGGAAGAAGGAAACATTTCCATTCGTTTTATTGTGGTTTCTTCCCACCCTGAACCTCCTTAGATATTCACTCAACCTCAGTCACATTCTATGATACCCTTGTAGATTTCTAGGAAATGTTTTTCTTCAGGTTAGTGAAAGGGTTGTTAAAGAGGAAGGGAAAACAGAAGCGACAAAGAAGACGGAGATGGAGACGAAAACGGCACAGCCAGCTACAGCCCCGTCATCCGTGATGCAGCTTGATAGCACCTGAAGCTGATAGTCATGAAGACCAAATACAATCTAACCAAATTGCCCTGAGCTACTGCCACTAGAGAAATCTCCTTCTTTTCTTCACTGGCAACCTTCTCTTTTGAGTATAGCTATTAAGGCAGAGATGGGAGGGGGGGGACAGTGTTTCATTTCAGAGCTTTCAGTCTGAGAAAGGCTGTTTAATATTTATATAAAGCTCATGTGTAGCTTATGCACCTGTCAACATGCTAAATTATATGATCGTGATTGCAAAATGAGCTATTTATCAGATGAAAGGGTGTGCTGGGGAGGGGGAGAGCGAGCAAGAAAGAGACAGAAGATGTTGCTTCTCAAAACTAGGGCCAGATCCAGAACTGGTGGGAATTTTGTCAAGTCGAAGATAATGTCCACCGGGATGAGGGGATGTCTCAGAATCCCATCCTATAAGAGTATTTTGCAAAGTTTAATGTAAGTACACAAGAAGAGCATGCTGGATCAGGCCAATGGCCTATCTAGTCCAGCATCCTGTTCCCACCGTGGATGCTTGTCGGAAACTCACAAGCAGGAGCCGAACACAAGAATGCTCTTCCTTATTCAGAAGCATTACTGCCTCCAACTGTGGAGGCAGAATATAGCCTCTTTAAACCCATCTAAGTTGAGGCCATCATTGCTTACTTAGGAACATAGGGGCAGGATGACAGGTATTTGCACTATACTGAGCCAGACCAATGGTTCATCTAGCTCAGTATTGTCAACATTGACTGGCAGGAACTCTCTGGGGTTTCAAGTTGGGATCCTTCCCAACCCAACCTAGAGATGCTAGGAACTGAACCTTGGGTCATCTACATGCAAGGCTGATACTCTGCCACTGAGCTCTGGCCCTTTCCCAGTTATTTGTTTTTGCAGATTAGTTATGATATGAACATATATGGGGAAACTGAAAGGCCGGAACCCTTTGCTCCAATTGGGGAGGAAGCACTTCTAGAATAGATCTAGAACCCACCAATGGCAGGTTTTCATCTTGCTGTGAACTTGAACATATATGGTAAGCCTAGCACAGCCTGATAACATTCCTGCATGCTTTATATGGGCCAAGGATTTCAGTGCAGCATAGTAGTGCTATCCTCACCACCACACTGCGTCTTCTGAGGTGGGGTCAAGTCTAGTGTGGAGAAGTTTCCCAAGCCACCTTAGACCTTCCTTCACATGCCTGTTGCTTGATCTCAAGAGGCTGGGAGTTCCAAAGCGTAGGTGCCTGCCACATTACAAATGTGCTTTGGTACAAATTTCTCCTAACGTACACTTGATTTGCAAGCAATTTTGTCTTATATACACAATTTTACAAAGAAGTTTCCTCAAATATAATGCATTTTTTTGCATGCTATTTTCACAAATATACGCATTTTTTGCAGTATATGCATTTTGTGCCCATTATTTGGCTAGGGACCTGTATTGCAAAGTTATGATTTTGAAGGATGGGTGCTTTTCAATTCTTGCATTGTTTTGGGAAAACAATGCTCCCTCACTATATTTAAGGATCTGGTGACTTCTGTTTCAGTGTATCTGAAGAAGTGTGCATGCACACGAGCTCATACCAAGAACAAACTCAGTTGGTCTCTAAGGTGCTACTGGAAAGAATTTTCTATTTTGTTTTGGGAAATGTGAATCATGTATGCTTGCCTTCAAATGTGAACTGAATTAAATCTTTCCCCCATTCCTAGCTGGAGGACAGCAACTATCTCAAGGGTTTCACAGAGGAGTGGGGATTTGAACCCAGCTCTTCCAACCCAAGTCTACCACTTATCAGTCCATTATATCATTCTGAAAATGAAGACCCATGAACAGCATTCCACCAACAAACTAAAGCTGGAATTACCCAAAGTAAAACAGAGGAACCAGAGTAAATGCATGTTCTTCAAGCATGTCAGATGCGTTTTTAACAGGCTCATGAATTTAAAAGCCCTTTCCTAAGAGACTTTTATGCCAAAGTTATATTAAAATGTATTAGGTTAATTTACAGGTAGTTTTACACGGCATGCTCATTCTAGGAACTTAAATGACATTGCCAATATTCAGGGAGCAGAAAGACTCGCAAGCATTTGTTTTGATTCCTCTCATTGGATAATGAATTACTACCCTCCTGCTATACCTCTGCTAAAAATGTAATGCAGTGCATGTTTAATTATGGCCTGATGTGAATGTGAATTATAACTCCTTGTGATACTTCCTCCTGTGATTTGCTGGAATATAAATAACTGTGATTTATTCCTGTTTTACCTACTACTCTATCAGTGATGGATCATAAGAGCATATCATGATAATTATGGAATCAGAAAGGAGCAGGTATCCCCCACCCTGCGTGCTGAAACACGCAGACTATGATTCTATTGTAACTCTTCCACTGAACCCGAATTCATCTATTTTGTTATTTTTTTTAAAAAAGGGGAGACGAATTATTGTTGCACTTATCCTTTTCTAATAGAAGGATCAGATTTTTTAAAATTTTTAAATCTAGAATTTTAGGTGAAATTATGTATCAATTTGGTGGGCAGACATAGCTCAGTGGTAGATCTTCTCCTTAGCATGCAGAAGGTCCCAGGTTCAAACCCCAGCATCTCCAGATAGTGCAATGAATGTCCCTTGCCTGAAGCCCAGGAGAGTCACTCTCAGTCAGTGTGGACAATGTGGATCCATGAATTGACTCAGTATAAGGCAGATCCCTATGTTCCTAATTTGAAATACCCTCACCAAACATTTGCTTGTCCAGTCCAGAGCCTTGTCAACTGTGCAAGTAAGTGTACTTGCCCTGTTCTTCAGAAGGAAAATGCATGTCAAGTGTTGGATCAACATCTTAGCTAAACTTAGCTACATACCATAGCTCTCTGCTGTGTTTTACCTGTCTAGAATTATCCTGGTTAAAGACAGAAGGCTGGCTGAAAAGAAATGTTTTTGCTTGACACCTAAAAGTAGCCAGTTATGGCATCAGTCATGCTTTCCTTGGGAGAGCATTCCTGAAGCAGGGAGCCACCACTGAAAAGGCCTATTCTTGCCACTGTACGGAAGGCACATGGAGAAGGACCTCTGGTGATGAATGCAGGACCACTGACTGGTCTAAGAAGCCAAGGGATCCAATATGAAATTGCTGCCCAACAAAAAGGTCAAATTGTCTGTGGTCTAGTATGGAAAAACCAATGCATGAAAGACTCCAGGGGAAGGAGGATGTGCAACACGATATGACGAAGGTTGCATTTAGGCTGTCTGAAATGTAGTCTTCTTGAATTTCCCCCCAAAAAACCCTTTTTAGGTTGTTAGTTTGCCACAATTTGCAGATGTTCATTTCACTGATTGCTGGCACGGATGAAGTGTGTTTTTGAATTAATTCCTATTAAAGTTTCCTTTTGGATTTTGTTGCATTCTGTTTTGCTCTGAACAGGATCCTGCTTTAATGCACATATAAAGTTGTTTATATTGCATTTTTGATTAAATAATTGAATAACTGCCAGATGAATAATTCCCAACTGCTTGAGATGTATTTTGGAACCAAACTTTAACGAACCTTAGAATCCAGGGGAAATAAATGAATAACAAGCACAAGGAAGGGAGGGGAAAGTTTTTCCTTCCCTAAAAACAAAAGGCTGATTTTATGTGCATCTATACAAAGTGTAAAAAGGCTTATGTCTTGCAACTGAATAAATAACTATTTGAGCAATAATTTGTTTGCATGCTGTTAATTAGAAGCATAATTAATTTCTGTAAATTATAAATAATGGGACACAAAATGCCATTCCCGGTGGATCAAATGGCAACAATATTAAACAGCTTTAAAGAGACAAGAAGGGTGCTCAGTGCAACTTATTTAAATGGGTTGTGATTATTTTTCCCCCGAAGTCTTGTTATTAATGAAAGCCATGAATTTGCAGCTGAAGTTAATAATTTATTGGCAAAAGTGTGAGACTTCGTTAATTATTCCTCTCGTTCTTTTTGCTTGGCACATATGGAGGCAAAATCTCTCTGTTTATCACTGCTTCAAATAAACAGTAGCATAACTAGATTATTCCCAGCAGAAAGATTTACCCCATGCCCTAATCTCAGAGCAATCATTCACTGATCTAAATGAGCAGTTACTTAAACAGCTAAGAAGGGATGGTAATTAGCTAAGGAAAACTAGGCAAGAGTATTTAATTTCCCCCAAAATAATATTTTTCCACTGCCTTCTAACATTTTGCATATATCAGCTTCAGAGATCTCCCCCTCTCTTTTCTCCACTTCTGTTCCATAATACAGTGCTAGAAGCCAGCCAGAAGAGGATAACCTATCAGGGTTGAAACATGATACGTTGGGATTCCATTTCAAGGTAGCCACAAGGGGCAGTGGTTAGCAATTATTTGTAGTGACTTTTGGAAGACTTGTGTGATGTCTTCATGCTGTTTAGTTGGATGGAAAAATAGTTGAAGGACTCTACAGAAAATGGGCAGACACTTATTACCACCCCACTCTCCATGTTGCTCTTTAGACGTCTTGGTTTGGCTCAGTTTCAAAGCAATCATTTAGTATCGAATCTCTTGCTTTTGTTTATGATGTCATTTTCCACCTGCACTGTACAACTCTAATGGTAGGAATTTGGGCAATGTGGTGAGGGAACGAAGTCTGCATTTGCACAGAGACATCTCTGCATTCCAACCAACTCCCCCCCTCCACAAAGTTTGCTCTTGAATCTATTTGTCCCTTCAATCATTAGTGGATCTTCACGCTTGGTACATGTCAGCGAGGCTGGCCCTAACTTTTTTTTTTTTTACTATATATTTGAATGAAAATCCTACCTTGGAGATGAAACAGTCACCCCATATTCTACTCTGCAGTTTTGCTTTTCTTCAAAACCTGTTTGGTCCCTTTTAAAGAAATAAAAATACCTCTTGTTTGGTTTTAATCTATGAACCAGGGCAGGCTCCAGTTTTTGACTCAGGAATTGGGCTCAGAAGCAACAATGCAGAGAAGGCCCTTTACGCTTCTCTTGTAGCTTGTTCCTTTATAGTAGTGTGTTTGGAGGTGGCCTTTCTGCTTTCCTCCAGAGTTATTTCCCAACCATCTCCCTTCACTTTACATTTTCACTGGGACCTCTTGAAGAGAGTTCAAACTGGGCTAGGAAGAGGGTCTCATTTCTATAAAAAAAGACTATTTTGGTTCTGACCAAGCTGTATGATGGAAAAGTTCTGGATTAATGTGCCCCACTTGCCCACTTGCCTCTAACAATATGATGTAAACATATCTGTGATATATATATATATTTTACCTTTACCAAGGATAGTTCTCTGTTTCAAGGCATCTTCTACTTTTGAAGGGCTATCTGATCCAAATCTGGATAAAAGATAAAGAACCCAAGGAAGGGACTCCTGTGACGGTCTTGAAGTTGTCCATCCACAGTTAGAATTAGGATAGTAGCCTGAGCAAGCAAACAGGACACCTGGGGCTCAGCTACATTAGTAAAGAAACAATGATTTGAATGTGCTATAAACATGCAACACCAGATGGCGCCAGAGAGCAGGACATTTTTATACGCTATTTTCCATAGGGTTTCCCCCCTTTAGTTATAAAGATATAATTTATGACTTATTTATAGTGTTCTTCCCCCCTGTGTGTAGATCCACCCCTGGTCACAGTCTTCCCCGCTATGTTAAGATGTATTGCATGTCTGTTTAACTATATCCTAGCTTTACATCCATGCAGATAAATGAGCATGTGCAAATCTGTGCTCCTTTTTAAAAAACAACTTATTCATCAATAGCAGCTCCCTGGGAAGAAGATGGGAAGAAGAACTGATTGTTAAACCACTCTGGAATGGTAGCTCTATGGGGGAATAAGGGCCCCCAACAACTCTCAGCATCCAGAATTCTTTGCAGGACACCAGGGCTGGTTAAACTGGCATTCTGTTGCTTCAACTGTATGGTGTGTGTGTGTGTGTGTGTGTGTGTGTGTGTGTGTGTGTGTGTGTCACAACAGGTGCATCATTACGGGGTGGGGGTGGGGGTCCAGTGGCCAAATTTTGCTCTCTCCTCATGCACTCACTGACATCACAGGAGGGATTGAGACAGTTCTATTCTGTTCCTTAAGTCACTGATACCAGGCCCTTGCTTTCCTGATCTCCACATCCATGAAAAGAATTATAGGCAATAGCTGTGTAAACACTTTATTTTATATATCTTTCCAAATGCCGCAGATGAGGCAGAGCTACCAGGGAGCTGTGAGGCATCATCACAAGAGTGTGCAAACGCCTCCATCGTGACTAAAAATGTTGGATGTAGTAGGAGGTGTACAAATTTGCTTCTGACCTTTTATGAGAGAGAGAAATGCTGACTCATTCCCTTCAGTGCCTGGGAGACACACATTCCTGCTGACTCATCTTTTTTTTGCTTGAAACCCTGTTCTTCTCTCATCTACTCACTAATGACATTCTCCTAGATTTGTGTCAACTTAAACTTTTCTTTTCTTTAGAAGCTCACCGTATGAGGAGAAAGTGGGTTACTTAAGGGACACGAATGGGACCAGTCTAGTGTTTGATAATTCAGTCAATAAGGGCAAAAGAAGAGCCCCGATGGATCGGATCACAGGCATATCTAGTCAACCATGCATCAGATGCCTATGGGAAGTCTAGAAGCAGGACACGTACACCGCTGTCCTCTTCCACTGCTGTCCCCCAGTGACTGCTATTCAGAGGCTATGCTGCTTCTGATCCTGGATGCAATTTGTAGCTTTTGCACTATTTCAGTTCAGTTTATTCATATGTCTATCATCCATTGCTAGCTTCCATGGATTTGTCTAATTCCCTTTTAAAACCAGCTAAGCTGGTAGCCATCGACACACACCCTACGCTGGAGATTAGACAATAGAAATAATGTTGCGAATGCCTTAACTAGTTCATTTATCTTTTCTCCGACAGGTCAATTGCTTTGGTTGTTATATTTGCATACCCTGGTTCTTGGCAGTTTTTCAGCTTCTGAAAATGCTTAGAGCAAGCAATCCCCATATTTCCCCCACCCCCAAAGAACATTCCAGGCATACGCAATGCCAATGATACACTACAGCCAAACATTAAGCAGGTTCGTAGACTAGTTTAGAGGTGATTATATCAGCTAAGCAGATTATAGCTGTTTCTGTCCACCCACAGTAGGGTTGGCGCATCCCACTGTGCCACTTGAGGCAAAACAGGAAGGTGCAGCCACTACCCCGTGCCCTGAAGACTTGCTTATTGGGGTTGCATGATGGAGGCAGCTTCCGGCGATATCTCACGAGACTTCCATGAGATCTTGCTGGAAGCAGTTGCTGCACCCATGCAACTCCATGGGATTCTGCCACCCAAGGTGGCTGCTTCACCCCAGCTCACGGGCAGGCTGGCACTGATCCATAGAAACAGCTTTTCCATTGATCTGCAGAGTCTTTTGACTCCTGACACTGTGTTCTGCAGCAGCCCATGTTACAGTCTCTCTTACATTAAGGAGAGCATGTTGTCCAGAGCATACTGCTGCACTGGCATGGATGGGACCATTGAAATGAATAGTACCCCAAGACTCCAGTGTATTGAGGCATAAATGGCCAACCAGTGGCATGAAGCCACTTTATCTGGCTCACAGAAGCCCCAACAAACTCCAATAGAGATGTAAAAATGATGTCATTTGCAGGGCTAAGAAGCAACACATGCTCTCTGTGTGTATTTCACTGTATATTATTACTGGATCACTGTAAGGGTGTGTGTGTGTGTGTGTGTGTGTGTGTGTGTGTGTGTGTTCATCCACAGCCTCTTCATGCATTGAAAGGTGTTGTCTATTCAGGAAATAATTTCTTCCATCTCATTTCTTTGTCATATAAGCAAAAGGCAACAGGCTTTCTCCAGACTCAGGAGAATGTGTAGATTACTTGCCTGGCAGAGAGGCAGAGAGCCACAGCAGGAGAGGGAAAGCTGCAATATAAAGAAGGCTCCATCTCATTCCATTCTTTATCCAGCCCAGGTGTGGTTGTGTTAATGAAACTGGAGGGCTCTGATTGTGGTGGTTGGGGTAGTATAGTCAAAAATTATATCTGGTTTTTTTATACTGAAGAGTTTGGCAGCTCACAGGAAGCAGGAGAGATCTCATTTTGCAGGTGTTTAGAATAAAATATTCAAGGGGAGATGGGGGGAAATTAAGGCAATTGGCACACTCTGTTGATCATGAAAGTGGTGCATGCAGGCAGAAAGGGATGTTTGGATCAGTGAGAGAACTGATCATTGGATCAATATATCTTGCAATGGAGGCAGTGAGAGATTTCACTTTCTTGGGTTCCATGATCACTGCAGATGGTGACAGCAGTCACGAAATTAGAAGACGCCTGCTTCTTGGGAGAAAAGCAATGACAAACCTAGACAGCATCTTAAAAAGCAAAGACATCACCTTGCCGACAAAGGTCCGTATAGTTAAAGCTATGGTTTTCCCAGTAGTAATGTACGGAAGTGAGAGCTGGACCATAAAAAAGGCTGATCGCCGAAGAATTGATGCTTTTGAATTATGGTGCTGGAGGAGACTCTTGAGAGTCCCATGGACTGCAAAAAGATCAAACCTATGCATTCTTAAAGAAATCAGCCCTGAGTGCTCACTAGAAGGACAGATCCTGAAGTTGAGGCTCCAGTACTTTGGCCACCTCATGAGAAGAGAAGACTCCCTAGAAAAGACCCTGATGTTGGGAAAGATGGAGGGCACAAGGAGAAGGGGACGACAGAGGATGAGATGGTTGGACAGTGTTCTCGATGCTACTAACATGAGTTTGGCCAAACTGCGAGAGGCAGTGAAGGATAGGCGTGCCTGGTGTGCTCTGGTCCATGGGGTCACGAAGAGTCGGACACGACTGAAGGACTGAACAACAACAAATCTTGCAATGTATTCCCAATATATCAAGCAAGGGATGACTATAAACTGTATCTCAGTGACTTGGTTGTTCCTCTGGCAAGACTGCAAATGAGATTTGGGAGTGGGGAGGGAGTACATGTGAACATATGGGGACCAGAGTGGCTATCCTGCAACTGGGGACCATCGTCATCCATATCCACCCACCTAAAAACAGAAAGGAAATCTAGATGCTAACAGCACACTGAACCCAAGAGATCCTGGCATCTGAGTCTTTACTTCTGGGACAGAAAAGAGGGGAGGATGCTAATAGATCTTTCAGTCCATTACAGAAATGGCATTGTGATGATCTAAAGCAGGAGTGGAGAACTTCTTTTCCAGTTCAAGGGCCACATTTGTTCTAGGAGAACCTTCAAGGGGCTGGATAACAGTGGTGGGCATGCCCAAAGGCAAAGGGGGCAGAATGATGGACATGACCCTGACAATAGGCTCCAATCCAGCCCCACAACCCACAAAATGTTCTACACACACACCACATACATCTAAGCAAGTGAGGGACGTTATCACAGTTCAAGGACACCGTCCAGCAGCAGAAAGCACTCAAGGAGGGTGAAGAGCAGAGCCAGTAGCCTGGAGAGAAGGTATGG
Source organism: Lacerta agilis (assembly GCF_009819535.1). Lineage (NCBI taxonomy): Eukaryota > Metazoa > Chordata > Lepidosauria > Squamata > Lacertidae > Lacerta > Lacerta agilis. The sequence continues at coordinate 31,535,690 of NC_046319.1, forward strand.
CCACGGAGAATCCTGAGGATTAGATAGAGAAGCCATTGGGGGCCACATTTGGCTCCTGGGCCTGAAGTTCCTCACTTCTGATTTAAAGGTAACACAAGGTTTTGGGGTTGTTGAGTTGTGAGACAAAAAAGAGCTCAAAAGTGAAGAGCTTTAGCAAACAGTTGAGGCTCTGCTTCTACAGCAAATAGGAAATAATTTTATTATGGTGTTTTTATTGCCTTGTTACGATGGGGTAAACTTCAGTGCTGCCTTTTTATTGGTGCCATCTGCTTCTTTCCTGGCAACCATCAGCAATGGTTATCACCTGGTGCAATTAAAATAAAAGAGTTGCTTCTACGTTAGGTATACAGAATTCAAAACTTGGATTCCTAGAAGGAAAACTTTTCACTCTGGAGGTAACAGCCAAAGAAAGCAGTGCATTCAGGTCATTTGATTTTTCCGGTTTGGGTCCCTGGTAAACTGCTCCCTCTGCAGTCATTCCTATGTGGAGGAAAATGGGAAATGCCTCTTGACAATTCTGCATGACAATTCTGCAACCTTTTCAGAGTTCTGCTCCACTTCCATAGCCCATAGATGCAGCACTGACGTTCACTGGTAGAACGTACAAGTTCCAGGCAGAAAGGCCTGTGTTCCACCTCCAGTAGCAGGTGATGTTAAAGACCTGCACCTGAGAGTTCTGGAAAACTGCTGTCCATCAGAGTAGATGACAGTGGGTTTGATAAAAACTACCTTGTAGAAGTACTTTATATCTTCCTTGTATAAAGCAACTACCAATGTTTCCATAGGCCTCAAAATGAACACATATGTCCCTTGGTATCAAAAGGAGAGCCTCTGCTTTGGGTGATGGATGTCCTTGGAAGCATCATGGGAAGCTGCCACATACCAGGTGAGACTACTGGTCCATGTAGCCTAGTTCTGTCTGTATCAGGGGAGCCAATGTGGGGGTTATCCAGATGTGGTTAGACTTGCATTATACTTGGCCATTGGGGCTGGGGCTGATGGGAGTTGGAATCCAAGAACATCTAGAGGGCCATGGGTACCCTACTCCTGCCTTACAGGAGGCAAGGCACCTACCCATAAATTTTCACCGACATCTCCTACCCACTGAAGCTCCCCCTGGAAAGCTTTTCCTGAGGGTTGGAGCAATATGAGATACAGTGCAGAAGGAAGACCAGAGAATTCTGTCTTAGAATGAGTGGGGTGCTGGTCCATCAAACCCAGTTTTGTCTATGCTGACCTGCAGCCGCTCACCAGGATTTCAGAGAGGGGTCTCTCCCAGCCCTACCTGGAGATGCTGGGGATTGAACCATTGACCTTCAGCAGGCAAAGCTGGCACTCCATCACTGAGCTACAACCCTCTCCCCCAACTTAAAGGGGGATCAGCAAAAACCAGACTGAGGGGTCTGCTGTTCCAACGCTGGATACCAACCCATAATTTTATTTGTTTAATCCAAGGGGGATACTCACAAATGAGCTTCCCTGAATAGGAGATGGATGATTAGCATCTGCAACCATGTGCCAATATAGATATATATTTTTTAAAAAACCACTTTAATCTTATTTTTGTGAAAGCTTTCAAAATCGTTTGTGTGTAAGAGTGAGAGGGCTTGCTTCTGTGGGGTGAGAGAGAGAGAGAGAGAGAGAGAGAGGGCTTTGTTTTTTTAATTTCACTAGCACTGCTGGAGCAATATAAATGGTTGGCTTTCTTTGTTGCACATTGACAAGGCCTTTTCCAGCTTTAAAAAATCTGACACAGTTCCAACTTCACCTCTCCTCTCCCTCCCCCTCCCTCTCTGCCAGGGTTTCATGTTACTTGAATGAGAAGGATATATGATGGCCGAGCATTCTGTATTCAGCTGTTAATCTGACAGCTTTTTCTTCTGCCATGAGAAAAGCTTTCAGCAATTTGGATGTGGTGCTGCGCTTGCCCCCACCCCCTTCCCTGTCACTGCCAAGAACAATGCTTCTGTTCAAAGGTATAGAATTGCTCTGTGTTTGACCTCTGCCTCTGCATAATGGATAGTGTGCATCGCAAACAGTCTATTTGGGTGCGTGCAGCTCAAGTCAAAGCAGTCGTGTAAATTACAAGAGTGTGCTAGTCAAGTAGGATGCAATTTGAGGCCAAGACGAGTCATGGTTGGGCCGGGCTGGATTGGTGGGTTCTTTGATTTTTTTGAGCCTAATAATAGCTCTTCCTTGTGAAGGGAGAGCTCAGATAGTATGGGTGCTATATAGGAGCTAGTGTGGTTAGAGTGTCGGACTAGGGCCTGGAAGATCAGGGTTCGAATCTGCACTTGGCATTAAAACTCACTGTGTGACCTCGGGCCAGTCACTGTCTCTCTGCCTAACCCACCTCACAGGGTTGTTGTGGGGGGAAATCATGGCTCCTTGAGCTCCTTGGAAGAAAAAGTAGAATTCAAATGCAATAAATGAATAAAATAAGTAAGTGTAAACTGGGAAGTCACTCGCTCCAATCTTACCTCTGTCACAAGCCCACTTAGGAGACCTTAGTGAAGCCAGCTGTCTTCTGGCTTCTGTGTTTCATATGGGAAGAGCCCAGAAAATAGGCTGAGAAGTGGAAGCTGGTCCATTAGGGCAAATGGGAAAGTGCCTCACCAAACTCAGCCAGACCCACCAGGGTATGGTGCTGGCTGTCAGCTTCCTCATTGTTAATCTCAGTGTTGCCCTTGCAAAACTCAGCGGGACAATACTTGAATTCATTAGCTCTACCTTTCATTGACTCTAGCACCACCTACTGTCAGTCTCCCTGCCTTCTGCCCTATCAGTCTCATTGTGCACCAGCCACCACTGAATGTATGGGTAACCAAAAGCATGGTTTTACCACATTCCCACTGTCAACTGAAGGATAATTTCCAACTGTCCTCATTTACTGCAGACAACACCTTTTTGCTTGTGCCATTCCACAGTAAAACAAAGACCATGGCTGAGATCTCTGGCCAATTCCTGGTGGGTTGCTGGTTGTTGAAATTCTTTCCGAAGAATCCTTGATTAGGTGGATCTCCATCTGATTCAGAAGAGCATTTCTTGTGCCCTAAAGTAGTCTTCCCCAACCTGGTGCATTTTATACATTTTGGATTGTAATTTCCATCATCCCTTAGCATTGGCCATGTTGGCATGATGGGAGCTGGAGTCCACAAAATTATGGAAGGCACCATGTTGTTATAAAGCAGGTCTGGAGAACCTTTGGCCCTCCAGATGTTGCTGAATTAAAGCTCCCATCACCCAGGCCATTGGCCATGCTTATCCCCATGGTAGTGAATGTGAGACAGCTGTAAAGCAGGACAGGGAGGAACCTGTGGCCCTTCAGATGCTTTTTAGACTCCATCTCCCAGCAGCCCCAGCAAGTGGGGCCAATGATCAGAGATGGTGGTAGTTGTAGTCCAGCAGCATCTGTAGGGCTTCCCCGCTCCTCTTCTAGACCAGTGTTTTTCAACCTTTTTTGGGCAAAGGCACACTTGTTTCATGAAAAAAATCACGAGGCACACCACCATTAGAAAATGTTAAAAAATTTAACTCTGTGCCTATATTGACTATATATAAAGTAATTTTTCAATTTTTCCCACGGCACACCAGGCAACATCTCGCGGCACACTAGTGTGCCACGGAACAGTGGTTGAAAAACACTGTTCTAGACCATCTTAATTGGATGTGGGTTGTTGGAAATGGAGAAGCAAAGGAATCACACTCCCTTTACATCCATGAAACTTACTGGATGGACTATGTATTTGCATAGCTGCCAACTTTTCCCTTTTCTTGTGAGGAATCCTATTCGGAATAAGGGAATTTCCCTTTTAAATAAAGGGGGAAAGTTGACAGCTATGTGTATTTGGTCAAGCTTAAGTGTGGTTTGCAAACACTATTCTGCAAATAAGGGGGGGGGGAGTTGTGCCTTGCAAAACAATCAGTGAAAAAGTCTTTATGGCTGTTTGCCCCAAACAAATAAAGTAACAATAATAACAGACTTTATGCTATCACCAGAGGCAAGGACGTTCTGTCCTCATGCTGGTAAATTTCCATATCTGTTTCTGGAAGACTGTATTAAATGCTTTGTTTATTTTCAGGCAACAGTCTCTCCCCACACTTCTGCCACCAATTGATGAACTTTGTTAGTGTGATAACAGTAAAATCAGAATGCTTCTTTTCCCCGCCCCAATAAAGATACAACACCTCACAAAACCTGAGCCGTCAGCTTTAATTTTACTTCAAAAACAAAGCACTTTATAGTCCTTATCCATCTGACGATCTGCTGGAGTTTGTGTGGATGATGTGTGCTGATATCCCAGAAATCTGTAGGGTTGCTGACGGCTATTTCCAGAGGTTTGTGCCCTGCCTAGCTTATTTCCCTTCCCTGCAAAAAACTTAAGCAGAATAGTAAAAACAAACAAACAAACTGTAGAATTAAATATGCAAAATTGGAGTAGTGGCGCAGAATGAATTCAGGTTGCAGAACTGGGTGTGGTGCCTTCATTTTTGTAGTGCACTGTATACACAACCTCACCCATGTCTTTAAAATGTCCCTTAGTCTTTCTGGGTCAAATAAAGGACATGCCTGCTTTTCCAGCACCCATTTGCTATAGGGCTGTTTTCTGGAGCTGGACAAACTCTACCCACCAGTGCTGACCACTGGATCCTTCTGGAGAGAGAGTATAAAAAGCTTCCTGTTGCAGCTAGGTGACTTCATTTGAGCAGCAATGCCTTTCTGAGCTGTGGTGTCCCAAAATCTTTGGTTCTGACTTCTGGCTTATCCTATGACTTCTGGTTCACCAATTGGGTATTTGAACTAGCTAATTTACACCTGCTTTCTTACTTACATCCAGTCCAGAGGGTGGCACTAGCTGGTAGTTTTCTTCTCCTTAATCTCAGTGTTACTTTTGCAGAATTCTGCAGGAAAGAGGATGGAGACAAAACTAGACTTAGCTGCACCTTCCATTGGCTCTGCCACCACCTACTGTTGGGCTCCCTGCCTTCCGCCCTGCCAGTCTCAGTGGGCACGAACCACCACTGGATTGAACATGGGACATTTGACACTGCTGGGGCAGTGCTAAGGTCTGTCTTCTAAAAGGATGGGAGACTGCACAGAGTCCTATCTAATAATTTTTGAAGGCTGCAGTGCTTTGTTGCTTATACAGCACAGGCCTTTTACAGAACTCAGCAGGATGAATGCCTTTAAGAGATGAGATGCAATATTTGATTCCTGAGTCTCTGGTGAAGGATGCGAAACCCCAGCAGCCTCTGAGACCAACTCAACCCCTCACTGCTTTCATCATAATCCTGGGGAAAAAGGAAATCAGGAATCCTGGGATAGGGATTTTTAGATTTAAAAGAAGCCCTGCCTAGATGCATCTACTTTCTCCCAAAGATATCTAATCCCTTACTGAGAAAGCAATAGACTTAGGAGCTTAAAGTCACATACCTGAGGGCTGGCAGTTCCTTTCAATATCTTAGATTAAATGAAGTGTGTAATATTTGTTTTATTAGGAAGCAGAGGAGTTTTCTATATCAGAGCTGTGTAGCCTCGCTTTGGGCAGAGGGCGGTTTGCCAAAACAACATGGTGGTTGGAGGAAAACAAGCACCTCATTCTTTGTTCCCTTTTTGCATCAGACTTGGGAGCAAGCAAATGGATCCTCAAGGCTTCTCAGTCTGTCCCTTGGAACGCTTCCCAGACCACCTGCCTCAATGACCTTGCCTTGCACCTTGAATGTTTCTGCCTGGTTGGAGGGAAAAGAGGGATGGACAAGTGAATAGAAACTAGCCTCTTGAACAAAGGTAAAGTGTACACTTCTTGCTCCACCCAGTTTTGCCTTTGGTCCTGCCCACCTTAGTCATGTGACCCTCAAAAGGTTGTCCAGAAGGGAATATGGCCCTCATCTGAAAAGTGGCCCTCAGAGGGGTTTAGCAATTGAATCGTCTGCCTAGGGAACTATTAGAATGGTAAAGGTAAAGTAAAAAAATAAAAAATAAAAAATCCCCTGAACAGTTAAGTCCAGTTGAATTCGATTATGGAGTCCCCTCATGGGAGGGGAATAGGGGTCTCATGTTGTCAACACCCTTAACAAACCACAGTTCCCAGGATTCTTCAGGATGAAGCCATGACTATTTAAAGAGGTATAATACTGTTTTGAATATATAGTGCAGATGGGATCTTACAATCCACTCATGCTGATGCCACTGATCCAAATTTCAAGTTTCCCCTCCTCCAGTCTGAATATTCACTGATTCGATGAATACCAATTCGATGAAGTTGTGGTCTCTCCCTGCCTTCTCCTTGTTTAAAATCTCCCACAACAGCTGCACAGGAAACTTCCTATTCATCTTTTAAAATTTATCTTGACCCTCGCTCCCCGTATCAGCTAGCTTGTAGCTGCTTGTTGACTATTATCTCATGTGCTTTCCAGCACAAGATACTTGGGGGAGTAATTAAAATAACATCACTTTCTACTTTTGATGCCTACCACCTGTACTCTTTTACTTCTGGGATTTCTCTCAGAGGGAGAGGAGAGAGAAAAAAAAGATTCACCTTCTGTAAAAAAAAAAGGCACTGGAAAAGAAAATATCTATAGTTTTGGACAGAATAAATATATCAATTATTTTCTTGACCATAGACCTCCCCACATTTAATATGTAAACACTGACATTTAGGGGGATCTTTGCTGATACTTTGGCTGACGGGGATTGGAGTCAAACAACATCTGGGGGGGGGCACAGGATCCTTCAGCGCTGGTCTAAAGTAGGGATGGAGAATGTCCTGCAGACCTCCTTCCTGCAAGCAGAAATAAGAACATCCGGGAGGGGTTTCCTGGGTGTAGTTGCTTTAATTATTGTTGTTACTATAGTTTGCAGGGCTGCTCTTGTTGTTTTGCTTTCTTGGCGGTGGGCATTCGAAAAACTCATATCTACCTGCACTTTGTAAGTGCCACCACCATGCCTGCATCTTTTTACTCTGAAGAACAGAAGGATGTCTGGGTGTCCCATTCTGGCATCCAAGGAAATGTGGACATGTTTAAGGGGGCGTGTTCAGTGTAAGAGAGGCGGAGCCAGTGTAAACAGGAACTGAGGAGGGACAGCAAACAATCCATTGTGCAAAGCAGATGATGATGATGATGATGATGATGACGACGACAATGACAATGACATTTATATCCAGTACTGGTACTCACCATGAAGTTATTACAGTAACTGCCACACCTTTAACCAGTGCTTTTCTTCTAGGGGGGAAAAAGGTGCTGGTACTGTGTACCCTTGAGTGTCCTCAGAAAAAAAGCACTGTTTATACCCCACCTTTCCTCCAAGGAGCTTAAGGTGGTTGCACAATTCTCCTTCTCCCCATTATATCCTCACAACAACCCTGTGAGGTAGGTTAGGGTGAGAGGTGGTGACTGGTCCAAGATGAGCTTCATGCCGAGTGGGGATTTGAACCTGAGTCTCCCATCTCTTGGTTCAGCGCTCTAACCATCTCTTTTTGAGGGGATGTTTCCTGCGGCATTTTGCTGGCCCTCTTTTTTCCAATGGGCACAAAACATTCCAGGCTGCATAGCACACACAGTTTTCATTGGGCTTTTTAAAAAGCTTGCTTAAATTTCTGATTTAAATATTTTTGGGTTCCCCAGAGCATGCTGATCCTGTTTCTCAGTGGCCCAGTTTGGGCTACAATCCTGTCTGCACTCTGCACCTGGGATTGTTATTATATGGAGTCATGATAGAATGGGGGGGGGGGCTTTTAAGCAAAATGTTTTCCATATATTTTCATGAAAACGCCAATACGGTTTTTAAAAAACACAACAAAGCAGAAGGTGCATTTAGTTCTTTCAGTATTTACCCCCCTTCCTTTTTTTTGCAATATCTCAACTGTGCTTTTCTGCTTGTGTTGTTTACAACGCGGTTCCTTCTGAGAAATGTATAATTTAGATAATAACAAATACAGTCTTCTCTAGCCACAGGTCCTAGAAGAGAGAAAACATACATTTTAATGCATTCAGTGCTAGTGCATTATCTTTTGTAAATAAGGCCGTCTGCTTGCGGGAATTGTAATTATTTGCTCGTTCAGAATGTTGATATGGAAAATAATGTCTTTTACTCCTGGGTCATATGCCAAAAACTGTAATTCTGTCTCCCCCCACTTTTCCTGTTCTATTCATTTTTGGCTGGTGGGGGTGGCGGAAGGTATAAAAACCACTGAATCTTAAATAACAGCCTCTCTCATCTAATTGTGTTGGGGGAGTATCAAGAGCTGCCTGTATTTCCTTTGGCAGTTGCAAACTTGTAAACAAGGTGGACAGGTCCCTATTATCAAGAACAAAAAAAAAGCACAAAGCAAACTTTATGAAACATTTAGTTGCGCAACAAAGTTGCGGTGCTCAGGGATCTGACCTTGGTGCTTTTGAAAGGGGAATTGATCCACTGCAACAAGTACAAAGCTAGCTTTTGGTGCTAAATGTAAATTGTGTGTGTGTGTGTGTTTGTGTTTAAGGAGGAGAAGAAAGAGGTGGTGGGGGGGGGAGAGAAGAAGCCAGCACTGAATAACATCTGCCTTGTAGTATGCCTTAATCAGCACTGTGAAAAATGAAAGTTTAACGATCGACTATAGTGGCTTCTAAGTGAAGGATAAACAAAGGATGAAAGAATTTCCTTGCGTGGTTTGTAACTGATGGCAGGAAAAATGTCAAGAACCATCTGCCTCAGACTTATCCAAACTGTCATCAAGTATTCTAATCCAGTCAAACAAGATACAACTAGGACGAACCTATGTAACTTGCTGAAGGCTTATCAAAAGAGTTGTAAATAAAGAAGGAAGAAGAGGGAACAGGGAGGGAAAGACACACACAGAGGCCCTATCAACTGAATAACCACAGATTGCCGCCAGATTGCCGACGGCTTTGAAATTCAGTCCCATTTCTCAAGTCTGACAAACTGTACTAAATGGTAAAATGGATTTTTATTGCTTTTAGCCATTTTCATCCCAGCTGCTACCGGTGGGTGGGGACCCTTCCTCCCCCCCCCCTCGTCCAATGCGTGAGAAGATTCCTTGACTTGCCCCTTCTCCTCACCCCCCTCCGCCTATTTGTCAATTTCAGTAATGCACAATCACAAATTATAGACACTGTAATGAGGCTTAAAAGGGGGGTTTCCATCGTGATGGGGTGGAGAGAAAGAGGGAGCAATGGGGTTTCTCTCCTCTCTTTCCATCAGGTTCCCAAAACAGTTGCTAAATTTACCCATGGCTAGATACAACTTTATAATGGGAATGGATTATAGCAAGATTTCAGATGCACCTCTCAAGGAAAAACAAATAGATATTCTCCATTTTGTTTTCTTGAATTTGTAAAAAGTAATCATTGGTTATGTATTTTGCTGGATGTGGCCTTCTAAACATCTCTGCTTGGCCCCCAAGACTCTTCTTTGATTGTGCTTTGCACTCTCCTTGAGTCTTTTGGGCTGACTAGAATGTGTCCTTGAACTCTCACAATGCCTCTTGTCTGCATGGTTGGAAGACAAAGATATGTGTGGAGAAACTAACCTACCACAGAAAGGTAAGATTTCATTGCTCTGCCCACTTTTATCTGTGGTCCTGCCTGCCATTTGGGGCCTACCAGAAAGTGAATGTGACCTTAGGGCTGGCAAAGTTTCCACTTTATTGGGTTAGCTCAGTGTCAGTGCAACTGCTTGCATGCAAATAATCAACCAATGGTGTCTTCAGCTAAGAGGGTTGTGGCGAATAGGAAATAGAAGGACCTCTATCTTAAGCCCCAGAGAGCTGCTTCAGATAAGCGATGAAAAAGGAATAATACTAATATTGTTGAGTGTTGAAGGCAAAGCTGCTACATGGGGCCAAGCTATTAAAGAAGCAATACCCTTAGGACTTAATTCTCAGAGTGACTTAGCAATTAATCCTTCCTCCCAGGGAACTCTGGGAATTGTAGCTCTGGGAGTGGAATAGATGTCTCCTAACAACTCTCGGAACCCTCAGAGACCAGATAACACCGGTCCTAAAAGATCTACATTGGCTTCCAGTACATTTCCGAGCACAATTCAAAGTGTTGGTGCTGACCTTTAAAGCACTAAACAGCCTCGGTCCTGTTTACCCAAAGGAGTGTCTCCACCCCCATTGTCCAGCCTGGATACTGAGGTCCAGTGCTGAGGGCCTTCTGACGGTTCCCTTACTGTGAGAAATAAAGTTACAGGGAACAAGGCAGAGGGCCTTAGTGGTGCCCACCCTGTGGAACGTTCTTCCATCAGAAGTAAAAGACATAAACAACTACCTGACTTTTAGAAGACATCTAAAGGCAGCCCTGTTCAGGGAAGTTTTTAATGTTTGATGTTTTATTGTGCTTTTAATTCTGTTGGGAGCCGCTGACTAGGGAAACCCAGCCAGATGGGCGGGGTATAAATAAATCATCATCATCATCATCATCATCATCAGCATCATCATTGCAAACTACAGTTCCCAGGATCGTTTGGGAGAAGCCATGACGGTTTAAAGTGGTGTCATATCCCTTTAGATGTGTAGCACTGCTAAGTAGCAGGTCAAAAGCAGAACACCACACAGGAACATGGCTTTCTTGGCTAATCAACAGATAACTCACATTTCATTATTCTGGCAGAAGAAAGGGAAGCAACAGGCTCTTAAACTGGCCAAAACCATCTCCCCCCCCCCACAAAAATATTTCCAAGATTGATGGATAATAGAAAGCCAGACTTGCAGTACAGATCCCTCCACTGAGATATATGTGTATTTTAATAAAACACGACACTCCAATTGAGATTTGCAAACATCCTGG